>NW_027205159.1:7700000-8300000 GCF_024711535.1 Dipodomys merriami | reverse complement strand
GTTTTAGCATTGGGCCAGAAGTCTTTTTAAGACTTCCCTACATATCTTATCCACCACCCATCAATATTTGTTTATCCATCCTTCCATCAATAGATTTTGAGTTGCTTCCACTTCTGGCTACAGTGAATAATACTACTATGGACCTGGGAATATTGATAATTCTTCTACTTTCTGCTTTCAGTTCCTTCAAATAAATACCAAATAAGTGTATTTGTCAAATCGTATGGTGACATTTTCCTTATTTGTTCAGAGTCTTATTCATAAAATCTGTATCATTTTATATTTTCACCAGCAAGAGTTTCAGGTTCTCCAAATCCTTTACCAATATTTATTTTTTCCTTCTTTCTGTTCTGTTCTGATGATAGCTATATTTTTAGTTTTTTATTGTTATTATAAAGGTAATATACCTGATAATGGCTATTTTAATGAGTATGGATGCTATTTACTATAGTCCATATTTGTGTTTCCCTTAGGATTAATAATATGGAATATTTTTCTTGTCTCATGGACCTCAAAGATACTTTTACCAGAATTACCCAGTTAATTACATTGAAATTCTCATGACAACTTATTTTTTCCTTATTTGTTAGGTTTTTATTTTTCTCAATAAAAGAAGAATAACTTTTTATGCATCAAATAATACAGTAATATGATTCTCTTGGTGAGAGCTTTCAGTCATCAGGAATAGAGTCTGAAAATTTACAGAGGTACAAAGAGTATCTGGACTTTAGGCAGCACAATTCAGGATTAGCAATAACTCTACGTATTGCCACACTAGGAGGTGTTTCAGTGGTGGAAATACCTACACGCTCTGAATTGTAATTATGGTTGTTTCAAAATTTCTAGAGAACCCTTGGTTTATTCTAGAGTCTTTATCTCCAGTCAGGAAGTATATAGTTCCTATCATGTAAGAAAAGTGTGTCAAGTTTTAAAGCATGCTACCACTTTTTTTTTTTTTACTAACTGTGCCAATGTTTGACATTCTTTGTTATTAGGAAGTGTTAGACCACAGGGATTTCTATCAGGCTTCTTGGCAAATACGGAGTAGAGCCATGGACAGTGCTGCTGTTCACACTGACATCTTCTGATAGAAAACACATACTTCTGGTGATGTTTTAGTAACAGTCATCTGTAGACCTCTTCTGCTTCCAGCAGCCACACAGAATGAGTCAGACACCAGATGGGAAGCTGTGCAAATTGATTCAGTCTGACCTCCTGTCTAACCATCCATTTGACAGACATCAAGGTCTAGACTAGTTTTGACTAATAATGTCACACATGAAGGGTATGATAGGCAACTGGTGATGCTATGACAATGAGTATAACTTTCTAAAATAGTTAATTAATCTATAAAGCAGGCTACATATCTAGAAACTAGAAATTCCTGCTCAGTCAATTTCAAATGCATAATGGAAATGGTGCAAGTTAGCCTGGACTGTCTGAAACGAGGTAATTAAATACTTTTGTGGAATATGACACAGAGATGATCAGCTGCTCATATGGTGGCCAGTGTCAATTTCAGAAGGCATTGCTATTATTTGGGACAAGAAGAATGGTTTGCTTCTTTCCAGAGAAAAGGCACACATTTCCTACAAAAGATGGAAATTGAATATTGAATTTGAGTACAAGAAAAGAAGGCCTGCCAGAATCCTCTACCAAGATTTACTAGTAGAAATATAAAGTACTCATTACATGGGTGGGACTTTATTAATTACTGGCTGTTGAAAACGAATTACTGCAATGCTTAAACCTACCACCACTTTTCCATGATTTATATCTTGCAACAAAAGTATGATGATACTCAGAACCATTCATTGCTAGAGCTAAAAAAATATTATCTTTTAAATTACCTTAGTCAAGTGTTAAAAATGAAAGGCCTATAAAAAGTTAATTTTAAATGATTTTTTGGACAATCCTCAAAACGAAGTTTTGCTTAGTGTAACATGTAATGCCTTCATTTGGTGTGTGGTTTTAAAAGTCTATGTTTAACATTGGGAACAGTTACCAATTTTCCAAAGTCAGCAGTTGAACAAGTGTCAAATCATATCACTTCCCAAGAAAATGAGCATGTTACAATCTGATATTATTATCAACTCAAATAAAAAGTACTACTGGTGCTTATGACAGTTTTCAAGATTTATGTATAGATTTATAGCAAGAAATGAATCCTTTTCAGCTGAATGCTTCATTTGAAGTGATTTCTCACAGCTTTATAGAATAGTCATAATAAATACTCCCTGAGAAACAGCAAACACCTCACTGGTCTTCAATTTCACAACACCGACAACCACGCTACTACTTTGTGGTAGATGAAAGATTAGCACAACAAAATGATAAATATAGCCTAGTGCCTTCATCTCCCTACAAAGTAAATCAGAAATCTACAGATCTAGTTAGTATAAGCCAACCAAAGGGAAATTCTACAATCCCCTCTCTGATTATTCTAAAGAGAGCTAAGATCTCACAGATTAATGTTACAAACATAGAGAAAAGTTAATGCTAGAGGAGGAAGGGCTCATATCGGAAGACCAAGGCTGTGAGCCTAGGTTTCAGTCACCTTCTTCCCAGGACACCTGCTCTTAATTAGAACTGCTTTGGTGGAGAGGGGTAGAAATATACTCCTTATGTTGATCTTACTCAGCAAGATCCCAGTTGAAATGGGATTGATGAAAACAGAAATCATAACAATTCTGTAATTCTCTACCAAAGTAGGTAGACCTTCTCTTTTGAATGAGCAGGTAACCCTGGGCCCCAGCAGACAGACGAGGACAAACCATCTTCCCATTGGTATTTTTGACCAATCATTGAGCAGCTGATGTTGTAAGAAGAACCACAGATTCTGAATGATCTGAGGTAGGATAGATTCAAGAGCCTCTACTTATCTTCCTATTCTTACTAGTGGAAATAAATGATTGCCATCAGATCAATCCTTGTCCTCTTTCTTTGTTTTTGGTGCCAGTCCTGGGGCTTGAATGTAGAACCTGGACACTGTTCTTGAGCTTTTGTGCTCAAGGCTAATGCTCTACCACTTGAGCCACAAGTCCACTTCTGGCTTTTTGGTGGTTAATTGAGGATAAGAATTTCACAGACGTTCCCAACCCAGCTGGCTTCAAATGATAGTCCTCAGATCTCAGCCTCCTGAATAGCTAGGATTATAGGCATGAGCCACTGGAGCCCCACAATTCTTGCCAATTTGGGGGAGAGGATTTAAAGTAATGAGAAGTGCCTGTCTGCTCACCTGCACTCCAGAATGATTCGTTTTGCTTTCCCACATACTTTCTGATTCCCTGCCTAGAACTCCAGTTACTACTGTATTCCAGATTGTTCCTTTTTCTTCCTCTGCCCTAGACCCTATTGTATGCTTTTCTTCCCATAACTTTTGTTACAAAACAATGTTCTTAGCTCTGGTCCAGGGGACCTGTTTCCAGTTGCTCCCCTACCTTGTCACTGACTGTGGCAAAAACTTGTCCCTGAAGCTGTTGCCATTTGGCTAGCTGCTGCAATGGCTCAATAAATTCTTTTATTCAGCAGTCCTTCCATCTCAAGGGTTTTCGTACAGCAAATAATGAACTCTTGCCATTTGGTAAAAGCATAACTTGTTATTTCATGTGTCCTATCATTCCCTAGGCTGGGCATTGTACAACCATGACTTCATTTAATTTTCACAGACCTTGAGTCCCCCTCAAAGCTACTATTCTTCTCATTTTACAGAAGAAATTATAGCTGAGCAAGCACAGCCAACTCAAACCCAACCTGCCTTCAAACCCCAGCCCTTTTCATAAGCTTCCATAATGCCTCCAAAGTGCTTAGAGAAAGGAAGGTAACAGAACTGTATCAAACTGCTCAAGTGAAGAAATACAGGCAAATCAGACACAGTCTCCTTAAGTCACTCTACCTGTCAAATTAGTATTAAAACTCTTATCCAGAAAAAATAAATTATGATTGGTTTCTACTCTGCCTAGGTCTGGATTTCTATGTTAGAATGTCTGAGACTTTCATTTACACACACACACACACACACACACACACACACACACACACACACACACACACACACACACACACGTGCACACATGCATGCCTTCTGGTGATTTTAATATGGGTTCCCATTTCCACTTACTCTGTGATATCAACTCTGCTCTCTGGACCTGGATTCCATTTGCATGGCCAAAGCTCCTCATACCCTGTATAGGCTATAACTGAATGTGGTTCCAGCAAGCACCTGGGCCTAATGACAAGCACCATATCTGATCTCCATACCACATAGTTCTATTCCCTGCATTCCTTCTAGGTATGGTCTGGAAAGTGACTACAAGATCAGTTAGTTACCAGTCATACATAGGGCTGAAACATTTAGGATCTGGTTTTTAGGGTAGATTAGGCTAATCTGTATTTGAGAAACAATTCTATCTGTTAGATAGTAAGGCTTTGATTTAGATTCATCAAATTTAAAATAGCTTTTCTCAAAAAATTCTCAGATCCAACCACTGTCCAGTTGTGTGCAAACATGCCCTATACAACATTTTCTTTCTCTAGATACTGACACCAGCTCAGTAGCTCAGTGTCCTGTGTGCTGGAGACTGCACACTCCAGGGGCAAGCATAGAAAAATGGAGGTGGCTTCATGCATAAACAGCATAAACAGACACAAACATCTACTTCCCCAGGAGTCACAAAGAAGAAAACAAGACAGACCAATGTCATACATAACACTATGCCATGTGCTAGAGATGTTAATATGAAATCCTACTTGCTCCAAGACCAGTTCCATACATTTATGATAATCTGCACATCCCTAAACTACAAAATATAAAAATGTCATAACTTCTTAACAGGTTAGTCAATGAATAGATTTTTTAAAAAGTCTCACGGAACCATTTATCTTGGCTTTTATTACTCAATAAAAAAGAAGTTAAACTAACAAATGCTTTAAAATACATGAAGATACATGGAACA
This sequence comes from Dipodomys merriami, assembly GCF_024711535.1. Lineage (NCBI taxonomy): Eukaryota > Metazoa > Chordata > Mammalia > Rodentia > Heteromyidae > Dipodomys > Dipodomys merriami. The sequence goes on along the minus strand of NW_027205159.1, from coordinate 8,295,045 downwards.
AAATAGATTCTAAAATGCTTTCAACATTTTGTCCTGGTAGCCTGTCTATTGAAGATCTGACCCCATCTGGTTTTCTAGCATCCACAGATGTTCAATTTGAAGAATGTTGCCATTAGCATAATCTCAAATATGAGTTTTAAAAGGCAATAATGCCACTACTAAATATGCTTGAAACAGGAAATTGTATTTTAAATCTAAAGTATGACTGTCTATATAAAACCATCTATGGTTGTAGATATTTAGTAGCTGTATAATAGAACACACTTTCTAATAGTATATTTTTGGACTTAGGTACAGACAGATCAAATATCCACATTTGGAAGCAAAACAAAAACATTCTAAATAAAATCGATATATCAGAATCCAGATTTGCTTCAAAGCATAAGGGAGAAGAGGCAAAGATAGAGAAGGTGGAAGAAAAAAGAGTACTTGCTACCAAAATGATTCGTGGCAGGTAATGCAATTGATACATCCTCTGACTCAGTGAAATATGATTGATAGGCATCCTTTATTTTAACAGCTAATCATAAACTTTTAGGACAAATCATTAGAAAAATTGCATATTTCTTTTACTTGTTGAAAATCTTACAGTATGATTGAGAACCAAAATCCTTCGCATTTCAGGTCCCTCAATATGATTGCACCTGATGTTCTCAGCATCTTCACTGTGTCACTGCTTGTCATTTCTGTTCCAGGATCTAAACCAGAGCACCTGATATGCTACGTGAATTTCACCGACTTTCCAGGATTCTGATGACTTCAACAGTTTATAGCAGATTTAGTGAGACATTTCATAAACTACTCTTTTATTTAGACACGTTCGATATTTTTCTCTTTATTAAACTTACAATACAGTGATGACAGAGGTAAGAATGCAATTATATTATAACAAAAAATACACTATCAACCTCATGTATAATCAGTGACACTAATCTCAAGTACTTGCCAAAGTAAAGGCTGACCATTCTTGCATTGTGAACCTTGTCCTCCATTGTACTCTACTTTGGGGAAGAAAGTAACTAAGGATACCTCCACCTCAGAAGTGTCATTCTCATCCATTAATTGGAATTCTTTTGTGAAAGAGATTTGTCTCTTTCCTGTGTATTCATTCATGTATTTATTAATATCATGGTTATTCTGAACTTTGCATTATCATTATCATTATTATTATTATTATTATCATTATATTATTATTATTATTATCATTATTATTATCATTATTATTCAGCTCTAAGTTTTATTACTCAATTTGCTCCAGTTTTGTCCATTAAGAAGTCTTGGTCTTTTACAGTCAGCTTCTATATCCTTCTGTTATACTTCCATCATATTTTTTGAAGCCCAGCATTACTTTATTACAGTTCAGATCACTCTTGATTCATTTTGCATATTCCAGGATATAATCCTAGGGCTATTCATTCCTCCCAGAAGGCAAGTTTCATTTTTCTGGACAATATTGGGTTAGATAGTATTAACAATCAATCTATGTGCTGATTGTTGCTTCATTTTTGAGTAAAAATCAACAATATTTTCTCTTTGTTCAATACTAAGTTTGAACCCAGGGCTGACACATGCTCTGCCTACCTCTCCCAGCATCTTTTGAATCACAGGTAGCAGGAAATTCTGTGGAATGAAAGCAAGTGAGATCATTCTTTTTACCACAGTTACCTTCTTAGGTTCTGAAGACTTGTGCATGAAAACTTGTCATTTGTTGCACAGTGATAAAGTATGATGACATGCTAGGACTGTCAGTTTAAATCTGAGAGTGGCTTTACATCATTGTGAAGGTTGGAACTTTGCATCTTCACAGGAAGATGAGAGGTAGGAGTAATTTTGTCCTAATTTAGAAAGCTGGATATTTTCATCTTCCCAGAACAGGTGAACTTTAAGCAAATTCTCATAAACAATAAGTTTTTAATAAACATCTGTTGAATATATGATGAATTAAAAATAAGAAAATACTCTATGCTGCTATAATAATGAAGAAAAGCCTAATTGATTAATATGAAAACATACCCAAAATGTCACATTAGGTAGGACAAATAAAAATTGAGAAATCAAAGATATATACATGCAATTAGACATATGCATGCATGCTCAGCATAATGATATTTTTGCCAAGGACACACTGTACAGATAATGGTCATCCCATAAAATTATAATGGAGCTAAGAATTTCCTATAGCCTGCTACTGGTAATGTGCCTTTTCTGTGGTTAGATACATTTAAATATAGTACTTAGCATTGTGATACAGTTGCTTATAGTACCATAGGAGCAACAGGCTATGCCAATTGATGCCATCTAGGATTCCAGTTCATTTTGTCTACTGAGTAAAGAGCTGAAGGATAGGAGAGTGTTTAAAGCAAACAGAGCAGGGTTATTTGAAATAAAAGGAAGCAGTGAGAGAAACAAGAGACTCCTGGTGCAGAAAAGTGTGTCAGAGCAGAGTGTCAGCAATGTCTCTCCTAGGACCTGCTGTATATAGGATCCCATGCCTCCTCCCCCTTAGAGCATGCTTCTGGCCTGATTGGTTGAGAGCTGGATTCATGCTTCAGAGAGTCTTGTGAATCATTTCCTTATCTCTGCATGTGGAATAACCTCCCGCCACCACCATGTTTGAGCTGGTCCTGGTTGATATTTTCTACCTATCCAGGAAGGCTTAACTTTCTCACAGTACGTTCTAAGTATGTAGTAGATTATAACATCTACATGTGTACAAGTACAGTTCATGATATTCATACAGGACGCAATTACCTAATATTCCATTTCTCATAGTATACCCCTGTTATTAAGTGACACACAACTCTATACTATTTCATATAGTTTTATCTAGATATAAAAATAATGTCTGTTGGTATACACATACACACAACGAATTGTTCATCTTTATCTAAAGAGGGGAGGATAATAGATACCTTTATATTCTACATTATCCTATGATGTCTAATTTATTGACAAAGCATCATTCAGAATGGAAAAGAATGTCAGAAGACAAGTAGGCATTGCACCATGAAAGCAGGAAAGGGTATGGTACCTAGGACTGGTTTTCTGCCTGTCACTTGTAAGGGACACCATACATCTTAGCATACCTCAGATTCAGTTTAGGACATGGAGACTTCAAAAGGATATTCCATAGCATTTATGGGCCAAGTGAAAAATATTAGTGTTAATTTTTCTTGCAGAGAATAGGATTATAAGAAGGGGTAATATCATCATTAAAAATAACAAAAAACAAAGGAGGAGGTAACAATGCTCAATAGGAAATGTACTCATTATCTTCCTCATGAAACTGCAATCCTTCTGTACAGTATTTTTACAATAAAAAGCATATATTAAAAATAAATAACTCATTTTCATTCTTCAGAAAGATGCTTTATCTTTCTGAAGGAGGTCACTAGAGTCATGCTCACTTTAAAATTTTTGTTTACTTCAGTTCACTGATATAGTTTTATCTTTCATCATTTAATTTTTGCATACTCTCATTTTTAGGGTTTTAGGCCCCATTGTAACACTCTGTTGCATATGGAGACCCTCTTCCTCAGAGCTGCAATCCCTCACAGACTTGTTCCTTCAGTATATTGAGCTTATTTGCTTTCCTCGGAACATTTGAAAATCATTATCTTTTTACAGTTTGTAATGTATTCTGCCTCTCTCCTCTTTGCTTCGGTAGTTTCTAAGGTAACGTAATCACTTTCCTATTTTCTACTATTTACATTCCTTTAGCTAGTTTTCCCTCACCAAGCTAAGTAAATCAAAAGTAGGATTTGTCATTGATTGCTCTAATTCCCAAAGACCAGCCCCTTCACTGCTGAGCTATGAGTAACGACACTCACACAAGTCAAACAGTCTGAAGGCTAGCATCTCAGACTCAAATTGGCCTTGAGGAAAAGAAGGGGAACTGTTAGGTAGATAAGGAGAGAAAAAGGTAGACATAACACTTGGTAGATACGGTACCAGCACGATTGGGCATAAACAATCAGATTTAATTCCACCCTTGTGTCCAGTGGCAGAGACCAATGAGGGGACCAAATTGATGTGACCATTCCCAGCATTGGAAGAGAATTAATAAAGCTTGAAGGCCATTTTCCTGGGGGATTTCATTGGACTTCTGGCTCCAGGGATCCCTCTCCATGTAAAATCTGTACTCCACTTTCCCTGTCAATTAACGTAATGTTGTGCTACACTTCACTTCTCCTCTATCTCTTAATTCTGTATGGGAGAAACACACCAAATCCCTAGAGAGCATCACACTAAGGCCTCCTTGCTCTGACTTTCACTTTTAAGTCTTTTCATGATACCAGAAGAGGACAGAGATGGCCAAGAGTGAGAGAGGTTAAATGATCTTCTTTGAACTGGCCCTAGTTTTTGACATAGATTCTCTTACAGAAGGTGAATGCATGCACAGGAGGCATTATATCTTATTTTCAAAAATTAATTGAAATCTCAGAAGATTGTTTCTTGCTTTTACTCTGATGCCAATCCTTGCAGGAGACAACACAATACAACACAATATGGGGCTCGGTACTTTTTTCTAGTCATTTTTATTGTTACTATTAAGGAGTTGTACAAAGGAGTTAGAATTTCATAGGTTAAGTAATGAGTACAATGTTTCTTGGACAATGTCAACCCTCCCTTCGCTTTCTCCCATTTCCCCCCTCCCATCCCATAACTTACATGGTTCATTATTTTACTTGGTGTATATTGAGTATCATGACTGCTTTTTTTCATCCTTCCTCCATTCCTGTGCTCTCCTTAAAAAGACAGAAAACGACAATAAAAACAAACAACAAAACTCATGTTTCCATTTCTTGTTTTGGTAGGTAATATTTTAGATATTCAGAGAAGTTATGCCTTTGGGTTCTTCCCCTGAGTATATCCTTCTTTAGTTTCTTTGTTTGTGGGTGAATACATAGAGCATAGAGTCCTGTACAAGTTATCATGCCAGATGTGTTTTAGATCTAGTCCACATATGAGAGAAATCATGTGCTCTTTGTCTCTCTGAGCTTGGCCTACTTCACTTATGATTTGTTCTAGGTCCATCCATTTCCCTGCATATGACACAATATTGTTCTTTCTAATAGAAGAGTAAAAGTCCATTGTGTATATTAATGTACCCTGAATTCAAATGAGACTCCAAGACACTCAGTTAAAGGAGCTAGGAACTTTATTTCAGCTGTGCAGCAACCACTTCCTATCAGAACGGCCCCGAGCTCAGGGTAGGATGGGTTTTTATAGGGGTAATTTACATAAGTGGGCTATGCAAGGCTGGTTTGGCACATTTTCATTGATTATAGTTATATGACCTTTAAATTCATTTGTTCTTTATGGTAACTAATAAGCATAATAATCTGTGGCTGGCTGTTCCTGGTGGAACCACTTGGTAGTGGTCTTTAATTGGAAGGTAAGGCTTTGTTTCTAAGGCAAGCAATTAAGGTTATAGAAGGAAAAGAACGTTGAGTCTCAAGAGCATAAACAAAACATAATCTGGACTTGGTCTGCATGACTGATACTATCGATGCTATTCACACTATTGACACTTGATAACAAAAAGTCAAAACATATCCTTGGATTACAGCAGTCAAATTACAACCTTGGGTGGGGGTAGTCTATTTTACAGAAATGATTTTTATTATAAGCTCCTAATAAAGCAACTCAGTGCAGCTGGTGATAAGCCTCAAGGTTGTGAGTGACGTCAGCAAAGTTTATGGTAAACCACAAAGTTGCCAGCTTGGTAAACTTGAGTGAGGGAGAGATAGTCTTTTGCTTTTTAGCAAGGATGGAGAAGGCTTAGGCTGACTGTTGGTCATTTGACCCTAAGTTTCTCTCTACAGAGGGGTTCTGCCTTTACTATTTAGCCCCATTTTTAATAATAATTTTGTTCCATTCCTGATTTCATATCATATATATGTAGCACATTTTTTGATCCACTCATCTAGGCTATTTCCATAATGTGGCTATTGTAATAGTACAACAATGAACATGGAAGTGCAAGTGTCTTTACCATATCATGATTTGTAATGTTCTGGGTAGATGCGCAAGAATGGTATGGCTGGATCATAGGGAAGTGCTATGTTTACTTTTTGAGGAATTTCCAAACTGTGCTAGTATACATTTCCACCAACAATGCAATCAGATTCCTTTCTCGCCACATCCCGGCCAGCATTTGTTATTGTTCGAATTCTCACGGTTGGCCCATCTAACTGGGGTAAGATTAAATCTCTTTATTTGCATTTCCTTTATGGGGGCTCAGTATCTTAACAGGAGTCCACAGAGTCTCAATTCTAGTTGTCTTTTGCTCCCAGCTCTTACTGTAGTCTGTAAAACACAAGCTGGGGACAATTTGCAGTGGAATATTTCTTGCTATTGTCATCTACCTGTCTTTTATTCTGCCATAGTCAGCCTCCTCATATACCACCACCACCCTTTCCCTGAAATATTAATATTTTCACAGGGAAATAGCAGCAGAAACCAATTTCCCCACATGTACTTGGATTGTAATAATGCCTTCAGAAAACTCAGCTCTGCCCCATGTGGTTTAGAAAATGAACAGAAGTCTATGAAACATGGCTAAAACTCTGAGGCAGAAATCCTATCAGCATGAGGGCCGCACCATCTCCCAATCTGAGACCTCGCCAGGTAATAAGAAATCATAAAAAAAAAAAAAAAAGAAAGCATCGGAAGAGTGAAGCCTCAGCCTGAGCATCAGTATGGCTGCTGAAGACAAACAGCATCCAGAGATGAGGGCAAGGCCTTGAGCATAGAAAGCCCTTGCAGATGCTAATAATGACTGTGCAACAAAGAAAAATAGGAGTCCCGCTGTTTTCTGTCATGTAACATGTACTGTTAGTCACAAATGGTTGATCCACAGAGCGCTTTAGATGATACAAGGGCCCTGACACCACATGACTGGACTCTAGATAGGAAGATCTTACAGATAAATAACCTACTTCACTACCCAGCTTTGTTTGGTCCAACTCTCCTAGCAACAGGACATTGATAAGGAGGTAACTTACACTATCGCCTGTTTACTTACAAAAAACAATTGCTTTCCTTCTACTATCAGATGCATTACTTAAAACTATGTGCATATGATCATATAAAATGGTGCTTGTCAAAATGAACTCCAAGAAATGGAAACAAGAGGTTTTTTAATTTTACTTTTCATGGTTCCTCTTTTTTTTCCTTTTGTTTTTCCCCCTTTTTTTTATTTCTGTACCTTAGTTTATCTGACTTGGGGAGAGGAAGGAAAAGCACAGAAATGGCAGGCCAAAGGGTAAACTAATTCAGTAGTGATACTCACTAGACACTATGTTGGAAATGTACTCTCCAACTTGGGGGAGGGAAGGGAGGGAAAAACTTGGAGAAAATGAAGGAAGGAGTGACACTGTTCAAAAAGTAATGTATTCAATACCTACTGTATGTAACTGTATGCTTGTAACATATGTAACCCTTTATACATCACCTTTGCAATAAAAATTAAAACAAATAAAATAAAACTCAACGATAGATGGACCTCATAGCTCTGGAAGATGATACTAGAGCAGAGAATCTTAGGGCTTTAGATAGATGTCATATCAAGCTATGTGTATTCAGTATCACCAAGTTACTCCTAGATGCCTACCTCTTTGCTCAATGCCCTGGCCAAACTCTTTGTTCAGAACATTTTTGCCCACTACAACCTGAAATTCTTTTCACCCTTGAAGGCCTATCCTAAGGGTTACCCTTCTCAGAAAACACGCCCAGCAACCCAGACCTAGACAAAAGCATTTTACACATCTTTGTATATAACATTTCTTAGTACATCTATCTTTGTGTTTATTTTTCTGATAACATCATCAAACACTGAATCTAGTTACTTGTTTACCTATCTTTCTCATCTCCCATTCCTCTAAAAAAATAAATCTCCCAAAAGTTCTTACTTATTTTAGGATAAGGATTTTATCTTACAGAGTGTCTCAATCATGCTTGGAGGCAGAAAGATTAGGGATAAAGAAGAGGGAGGATTTAAGTTACAATGAAATTAGGGTGGATGAAAGTAATTATATCTGGATACACACAGAAGAACAGATTCTTTATACAGTTATCTATGGCATGCTTTTTTGTGGTTAGATGCTATTATATGATTAGGGCTGTTATTTCCAGCCATTCACAATACTGTTTAAATAGGGACTTATAAAAAAACTGGGAATTTTTTTTTTTGGTTTTGTTTTATTTTTTTAATTCTCTCTTAATCACTGCAAGCTGAAAGAGGAAAGGTAATTTGCTGGCTTGCAGTGCAAAGGCGTTTCTGTTTCTATGGAATCTGGTTTGACATATTTCCTGAGAAGTACTCTCTAGCATACTCTCTCACTTCAATTCACTAAAACACAGAAGAAACCCTGCACAAAAATCAGCCCTCCTCCCCAAGAGGAGGACTGAAAGTTCACTAGGACTGAAAGTTTCACTAGGATTCAAAGTTCTCATGGGATACCTAGAAAAGATAAGATTCAGGAAAGACCCTGAAAGTAGAGCCCCAACCAGTGGACCATCCAGACTTTGACACCAGAGCCCTTTAGTCAGTCTCAGTGAACCCTGTTCTTATTCAAATGGAGTCAAATAGGAAGCCAAGGAAATACAGAATCCTGTGATAATCAGGAAAAGCTTTCTGAAACTGGCCTAAGAAAAGAATGTAGATGCTACTTAAGGAGTCAAGTGTACAAGAATGGCCCCTTGGTTGCTAAAGCCAAAGAATAAAGCTCCCCAACTCATTTTCCTCTCCTATGTCCCAGAATTCTTGGCTCTGGACTCCGTTTTGTTTTGTGTTTTTTTGTTTGGTTTTGGGGTTTTGGGGTGTTTTTTTTCCCTGGTTTTCTCTTCTCCAGCAAGCTCCTTTCACATGGCCCCTAGGGACTGAGGATGAGGGGCTCCCTGGTCTTTAGACTCTCCAGAGTCTGTTCCAAGTGGCTTCTGTATCTTCCCTAGAAGGCTCTGGGTGGTCCGAGATGGATCAAAGCCCCAAAGTGACCAGAGAAAACAGGATGGTACAGCCACCCACAGGGCCTTATACAGGCCTAGAAAACACTTCAAAATCCTTCTTCAACCTTGCAGAGCGTCACAGAGAATATGTGGGGACTCAGATTTTGAAGTGTATGTGAAGTTAGCTACACTGCTGTAACAAATTACAGAGATGGTTGCTTCATCAGATCTGGACATGCTTGGATCCTTTGGAGGCTGTGAGGGAAAGTCTCTTCCTTGTCATTTTATGCTGTCCTCCCCCTATGTCTGTCTTTGTCCAAATTTTCCTTTTTGCCAAGCATATTGTTATATTGGATTTTGGACTGCCCCCAAGGAATTCACTTCAATTAGTTACCCATTCAAAGACATGGTGTGCAACTAAAGCTGTCTCTTGAGTCCTAGAGATTAGGACTTCAGTTGTGTGGATTTAAGGAATTGGGTGGAACTGGCAGGGGGAACATTCCTGATCATAATTGTATAACTCCTTAAAAGAAGTTCAATAGCTCTCTAGCACCACAGAATTCTGATAGTTGATGTCCTACCATGTGGAGTGGCACTGCCTAGGGTTCCTAGGGCTATTCCACAGAATATTCATCAGAAACTTAGAGCAGGTTATATAGTAGTGACATGTTCCCTAGCTGTGGCTCTAAGAAGAACGCTTATACGAATATACCAAGACCTTATAACTATAAAAGAATGTAAAAGGGGGCTGGGAAGGTGGCTCAATGGTAGAGCGCTTGCCTTGCATGCCTGAGGCCCTGGGTTCAATTCCTCAGCACCACATAAGCAAAAAGAACAAAGCCGGAAGTGGCGCTGTGACTCAAGTGGTAGAGCGCTAGCCTTGAGCTGAAGAGCTGAGGGACAGCGCCCAGGCCCAGAGTTCAGGACCCACGACCGGACCCAAAAAAAAAAAAAAAAAAAGAATGTAAAAATACAAAGACAGCTGCAACAAAATTTTATTCACTTCTTTCATGCATGAAAAGTTAAAACCAGTCTCAATTTTGGAAAGATGTTAAATAAACACACACATGTTGCTGATGCAAATAAAAAAAAGAAAACTACACTTTGGAAACCATGTTGTCATTTTGATCAAAGTCTTTTTCTTCTCTTTCTTTCTTTCTTTCTTTCTTTCTTTCTTTCTTTCTTTCTTTCTTTCTTCCTTCCTTCCTTCTTTTCTTTCTTTTTTTCTTTCTTTCTTTCCTTACTCCTTTCCTTCTTTCTTTCTTGTCCTGGGGCTTGAACTCAGGACTTGGGTGCTATCCCTGAGCTTATTTGCTCAAGGCTAGTTTATTGAAGATAAGAGATAAATCACTGGAGATAAGAGTCTTTCAAACATCCCAGGCTTCCAACCACAGTCCTCAGATCTCAGCCTCTGGAGTAAACTATGAGCCATCAGCGCATGGTCCAAGGTCATTCTTTAAACTTGTGAAATTTGACCCAAGACCCTGACTTTAGATAATCTTCTTCAGAAACAAGCAAGGCCTATATTGAAATATTTTATGAAAATATTCTTCCCAGTGTTATTGTAATAAAATAATAATAAAATACCTTGGAAAATAGCTTCAATGCCTAGTATAAAAGCATTTTTATATAATAGAATATTAATGGAAACTAAAGGTAAGTTTTCAAATAATTAATTTTCAGGATAAAATACATGAGATAATACAACATAAAATGTCAAGTGAAATAAACCATGAATATGTAAAACATGATGTAATCAATTTTACTGAAAATATTACAGTTGAAGAAATCATGGAATTATTTGCAACATTATTTGTTAGTAAGAGCAATGGAATTAGAGATTCTTTTTATTTCTTGATTTTTTTTATTTTGCATGCCTCCTAAACTTCTAATAAGGAGTACACTTATACATTGTCCAACAAAAATGAATAATGAAATTAAACCTTGGTGCTTCCTTTGTCAATTTCCCCTTCTCATCCTTCTTCTCCTGCTTCACATTCACCAGGACTGAAAACTGAACAGCAGCTAAGTACTCACAAAGTCAGTTTTACCATCTTATTCATTAGCTTTCCATCTGTTTCTCATTACTCCAGTATCCACTATAGCTTTATCCATATTCTGAAGCTTATGAAACTTACATAAGAATCTCAGCATGGATAACCTGCTATCACTAAGGAAGGAAGTGTTTGCTTTTTTGCTTCCGTTTGTGCAGTGAGTGGCCTGGGTTGAAAGTGGTTTCATGAATGTAAAGCTGACCAATAATGGTGTTATACTGAGGTCTATAAGCACTAGAAATGGAAATATCTTGGCAGAATCACTCTCACTAAAACATCTGGAGTTAGAGTTCATTTATCTCTGCCAATTAAAAAATTAAAGAATAAGAAAGTATTTAAAGCTTGCAAGAGAAAGAAACAGCCAAAGGAATAGTGAAACAGACTCCTTGTACAAAGAGAGGCTGGATCTCCACAGGTTCTCTCCTTGGAAGGATAGATAGAATCCCTTGCTTCCTCCCCCTTAGGGTATACTCCTGGTCCAGTTGGTCAAGGGATGGATAACTGGCAGTATTGAAGAGTAATTCTTGTCAACTGTGTGACCCCAGGAATCTCCTTTAACCTAGCATGTGGCTTCATCCAAGGGCATACCCTCTCCTTAGAATAGCCTACCCTAAGAACCACTCAGTGTAGAAATGGAGAGCATGACCAACTCAATTCTAGTACAGAAAAATATGAAGAATCATCCCAGTCTAAAGCTCCTCCAGGATCCATTCTGCAGATCTGTCCTTCTTTCCTCTGCCTACTTGTCCTTCCATCATTGCCTTACAAATGTTCCTGGGTTCATTTTTATTAAATATCTACATACAAATAAGCTTCTGTTTCCATGTCTGTTCCTGGGGAGCCTGACCTAAGACTGGTGTCAGAAGTACTCCTAGACACCATGACTTCCGTGAGTTATCTTGCAGAAATGCACATGAGACAAAATCCCTACTTCCTACAAGCCTTATAATGCCAGTATGGGATTGAGCCGTGTAGTAACTACCACAATGTGACAGGTGAGCATCAGACAAGACAATCTTTCACTCTCCATATCTCAGAGAGCTACAGCAGCAAGGTGTCATCTTGAAGGAGAACCTTCTGTTTGAGGCTGATGTGTTGGGCAACCAGATTACATTAGCTTCATGAAAGCAACCTACAATCAAAGCTAGGCCTTGAGACTGGGCTATGACCTGGGTCTTCCAGTCTGACCTGACTAGAATGTCATGTCATATAGACAAGAAAGAAGAATACACAACAGGAATGATGTTCTCTCAACACAATCAGCAAGTATCAAAGATGATGACTAGAGGAATGAGCTGCTCACACAAAGTCTCACAGTCACTTTTCCATTTTTCAGACCTAAGTGTTTATCCTAGATCCACAAGTTGAAAGAGGTACCTAGAAGGAAGAACTCCATGCGATTATGACAAGTATATTCACTAATGTGATCACCAGTCCTTTTCTAAAAGGATATTAGGCTTTTTTGCTTGAGTAATCATTGAGTGGGCAAATTAAGAGGCCTATTACCAAGGTTAATAAAATACTGAGACCAGTAATATCTCTTCAGAGTAGGGACATGAAGACCAAGTAATACATAGAGTCCTAGCTTAGAACTGGCTTCCAGTGGACTCACTTTGTCCTTGACTCCATGAAGCTGTCATTTCTTCTGTTCCTGAAACATGAACCAGAAAGAGTATACTCTTGGCATAGGTGTAGAGGGTATCATAGTGGAGAGGCCACATGGAAGTCTGCCTTCTGGCTGTCAGCATAGTAAATCCAGACATAATAAAGGATGGCCCTGGAAGAACACCACTCAGCTAATTAACCAATTACAATCTCTGGCATGGTTGCTACTGTAAATAACAGAGTCCTGCCTATGTGTTATGTAACCATTGGACTGATAAATTCATCATTTGCCATTGCTATCAGCAAAGATAAGGACACAGTTTGAAATTATGTGACACACACAAGAGTATACATTTATAGTCCAGATACAGGGCTCCTATCCTCTATCATATTGTGTTCTGAGGAGCCTGAAGCATCTGCTTTTCTACCCACCTTATTCAAGACATCATTCTAGTCATTCCAGATGAGTGACAATACCAAATACATAAAAGTATATTGTGGCATTGGTAGGACACATCACACCATTCCAACAAATGGAAAATCAGTCTGATGAAGACTTAGGAGCTTACCATGTTAATGATGTATTTGGTCTGGATCTACTAGACACCTTAGGATGAATGGAGAGTCATTACATCTCAAGTTAATAGCAGAGGAAAGGAAGCATGATGCTTACAGAATGGCATAGACTTTGGAAATTTCCATGCTTAGGTTTTAGGATTTAGTCAAAAACCTCCAGAGAAATAGAAGCAATAGGAAATGTTTATGTATCTATCCATGGATATAAGTGTGTGTGTGTGGGAGAGAGAGAGAAAGAGAGAGAGAGAGAGAGAGAGAGAGAGAGAGAGAGAGAGAGAGAGAGAGAGAGAGAGAGAGAGAGAGAGAGAGAGAGAGAAATCATAGAGATATTTAGAAAAACTGGCTCTCATGATCATGGAAATTCAGGATAAACAGGAAGAGTACAGATGGAGGGAAAAAAATACCACAGTTCAATTCTGAAGACTTTCTACTTATAAAACTTCTTTTTGCTTGAAGGAGGCCAATTTTTGCTCTGTGTAAGCTTTCCACTGATTGAGTGAGCCCACCCTCATTTTAGAAGACACTGGGCCTCCCACAACTCCACCAATTTAAATGTTACTCTCACCCTATGTACCCTCACATACATATTCACATCAACTCAGACCAACTATCTGGGCACCATGGCATAACCACGTTGATACATAAAATTATCCATCCACCAGGTGACACAAAACATTACTAACTTTCATTGAGGCTGCAAGTCCAAACTACAACAAAGAAATCCTGTTACATGATCTTTTAGACAGGATGGTGGTCCTTGAAGGTATCAGTGTTCAAAAACAAGTGACTAATCACAAGGGATCTGAAGAGAGAACTTTCCATCCTAGTCTATGTTACATAAGACACCACAAGTTATACATTGCAGCACCTTGTGAAACAGAAGTGATACATGCAGGACCAGTCATGCACAGAGACAGAACACACCAACAACTTAACGTGAAAAAGAAGCCCTGAAGTCAATGTGATCCATCATGTTGCTCTGGAGTATCTCCATTAGACAGCCAGATGGAGAGAGCCCTGACCACCAGCTCCTAGAATAGGAGAGGCATGATTTGGCTTCATGGGTAGATTAGTTCCATGTATGAAAGCAAGTAAGAAACTGGCTGTCACTATTCTATAGTTCCACTGAGGATCGTTCTGAAAAAGAGTAGTGAGGGAAAGTCTGTCCAGTGAAAGAGGCTTAGGCAATCTCTGCATAGAAAGTGAAGTGGCCTGAGGTAATCATAAATAAACAGTGGAGGTATCTAAGCCAGACCCAAAGAAGTATAGGTCCCATAGTTTTCTTTATTTGCAATAATTAGTATGCATCTAGGATAATTTTGTCAAATGAACAGAAAAGCTCAAAAACTATGTACATATGACCATATAAGATAATACTAAGTGAAATGAACCCCAAGATATGAACACAAGAGGTCTTTCTTTGTTGTTGTTTTTAATATACTATGTATTTTTTTGTTTCTTTTGTATGTCCTTCCCCTTATGGTCTATCCCCTGTTGTCACTGTACTTGATTTTGGTACTCTAAATCTTGTATATACATTTGTCTAATTTGGGGAGGGAAAGGGAAATAACAAAATGCTGAAACGAAGACACAGGATGACCCATTGTAACAGTGATACCCACAAGATACTATATTAGAAATGAACTTCATAATTTTGTCGGGGGGTAAGGGAGGTGGGGAAGGGAAGGGACAGTGGGAGAACAACAAAGGAGGTGATAACAATGTTATACAAGAAATGTACTTGTGACCTTACTCATGTAGTTGTAACCCCTCTGTACAGCATCTTTACAATAAAGTAAAATTAAAAATAGAAAAACAGTTGTGTCAAGTGACTTGGCTGGTTGAAGCCCAAAGGGAAATAAAATTAGAAGATGGAGACAAGAAGGTCCAAATAGAACACATCTAAATACTTAATACAGTCCACCTGTATTCTAGCTGTATTCACACCTATAATCTAAGCCGGGCGCTGGTGGCTCATGCCTGTAATCCTAGCTACTCAGGAGGCTGAGATCTGAGGATCACGGTTCAAAGCCAGCCCTGGCAGGAGAGACCCTGAGTCTCCTATCTCCAATAAACCACCAGAAAACCGGAAGTGGCGCTGTAGCTCAAGTGGTAGAGCGCTCGCCTTGAGCTGAAGAGCTGAGGGACAGCCCCCAGGCCCAGAGTTCAAGCCCCACGACCGACAAAAAAAAAAAAAAAAATCTAGCTACTTAGAAGACTGAGATCTGAGGATTGCAGTTAGAAGCCAGCCTGGACAGAAAAGTCACCATGAAACTCTTTAACCACTCAAAAACTGGAAGTGGCTCTGGACCTCATAGTGGTAGAACACTAGCCTTGAACACAAAGAGGCTCAGGAAAGCGCCAAGGCCCCAAGTTCAAGCCCCACACTGACAATAAATAAATAAATAAATAAATAAATAAATAAATAAATAAATAAAATGCTTAATACAGATATTAAGCATTTGCATCTCATAGTAATGTGAGATTCAACCAAAACAACCACCAAGCAGATTCATAGCCAGCATCAGCCACCCAAGACCTGGTACAATGAGATTGTAAACTGAGCCTTGGCAACAGGAACATATAAGCTTTTCAAAACATATTTGCTTTTCAAAATAACCTCACTGTCATAATCAACAACATCCAATATATCTCCAACAGAGACCGCAATTGAGGCCCTTGAGTACTTCAAAAAATAAATTAAGGGCTGGGAAGGTGGCTCAGTGGTAGAGTGCTTCCTAGCATGTATGAAGCCCTAGGTTCAATTCCTCAGCACCACATAAACAGAAAAAGCCAGAAGTGGTGCTGTGGCTCACGTGGCAGGTAGAGCACTAGCCTTGAGCTGAAGAGCTCAGCGACAGCACACAGGCCCAGAGTTCAAGCTCCAAGATCAACCAAAAATAAAATTAAAAGAGCATTTGCCTTTTAAAAAATATTATAACGGTGATGTACAAAAGGGTTGACATTTCATAAATCAGGTAATAAATATATTTCCTTTTGGACAATGTCACCCCTTCCCTCACTCTCTCCCATTGTTCCCTCCCATCCCCACCCACAAGTTATGCAGTTCATTTTCAACACAGTGTCTACTGAGTACCATCACTGTATTTGGTCACCTTTTGTCCCTTTATTTCTGGGACATTGGCCCTTCTTAAGAACATTGCACAAACAAGAGTACACCTGCCTGCTTTGATGTGGAATAAAACATTTAAAGTTTAAAATGCTTAAAGTGTAAAATGCTCAAAGTGTTTCTGTACTTTCTTCTATACTAACCTATGTTGGGAGTTGCTGAAGCTGCAGACAGGGTCCTGTGGCTGCTGAGCATGGCACGGGCCAACTCTCAGTATTGCTCACCTTCTCTCTTCCTCATTAAGTATACCCGTGCTGGCTGGTGTGCCAGCACCAACAACATAGACATGTTGTTCTAACCATAGTTATGAAATGTGCTTGTACTCAAAAAAACCACGGTGTACAATTTATCCTTAGTAGTTACTGACCTTTTGCACTTCCTGAGGAAGTTAAGCCAATATTCGCTTGAGTGATTATAATAATGTGTGACAAATAAAGATTATGGCCATTTAGGTTATTAGCCTACTTGGTCCTTCCAACCCCATCTTCTGTCTGTCCTTTTCTCCCTTCACCCTGCCATCAATCTCTTTCAGGTTCTGAAGTGGTATCGGTACAGTAGCCTGGACTTGCCAACTGTGCATCTTGATATTACAGCCTCAGGAAACATCTGTACTGGATGTGGATTCCCTCCTATACCTCCACAAACACCACAAATCTCTTTATAAATTAGCCCAGGCACTGCTTCCTCCAGAGAAACTTCTCGGCCTCCTAAGATTTTGCAGGATTCTTGTTGTCCCATTGACTCTGTTCCTGAGGATGCATTCCTGCACATGTGCATGGACTTGTCTTCCCCAAGACCTGGCAGTACCTGCTTCTCTGCAGTCTGGTGCTCATCAGGGTCTGAGGGACTTGATCCATATCTGTAGGATTGATGCATATGACACCATTGCCCCTGATTTCTGGTTGCCATGTTCCTTCTTCTTGTATAAGGAAATGAATTTGTAGATGCTGGAGACATGTTCTGGTTGTATGAAATGAAGAAGATAGCCTTGAACTTTAGAAATGGAACCAGAACATTCAAATTCTTGAATCTCGACCAACAATAGTCAAGAAATGTCACTAACATAAGGTTTATAATGGCAGCCTGAATACATTATTAAGTGGGTGAAGTGAGCAGCAGCAAACATGCACACACACACACACACACACACACACACACACACACACACACACACACACACACACACACACACGGACGCAGGACTAGCTCGAGAGAAATAGAAACATAATGATTTTTCATATCTTTTTCTTTGTGGTAATAAAAGCCAAATTATCTCCACTTAAATTTTTGTGTTTCCTTTTCTTTTGCTCTCTCTCTCTCTTCCTTTTTCTTTCCATGTCTGGACTTGGGAAGGTATACAATACCTATAGTTATTCTCATATTCTAATCCTACTTACTCAAGTTTATATAATGATGCTTAATTGATTAAAGAAGAAAATTACAGTTCTTTGGGATGACAGCTGATCATTGCCCTGAGAATGAACGGTGCAATTTATTTGCAAATGGCTATGACTCGAGTAGCAAATTGCATTAATTAATCTCTCTTCCACACACATCATTTCACTCTTCCTAGAGGCATCAAACAAATTTTGGCACAAGTTTTACAAAACCAGTTACCTGATGATAAATTGCTACGCTAGATGAAAATGCTAGCAGCAATCCTGACAATGTTGCAAAGGAAGTGGGTACTGAGGCATTTTGCCCACTGGGTTCCCCAGAAACCTCAATCACTCATGACTCTGTCTGCAGTTGATAGATCTGCCCGTTTCTCCTCTTCCTCCTTCAGGGAAGCGGTATCCAAAAAGGGCTTCATTGGCACAATGCTCTGGGCAATGTCTGACTTATTACAGAATCTAAGGTTGCAGTTAGTACCACAAATAGAAATATGATCCAGTATGGAATTCTTCAGTGGGTCAGTATTCAGAGAATTTCCCAGAGTTCAAGAAGCCAAACATGTTTTCATCCTAGAATCTCTAGCAAGAATGATTGTACAGAGAAGCAGCCTGGGTGGTGTCTGATGCTCCTGTCCCATAAGCTTTCTTTGCTCACCGACTCCTGAGTCTGTCCCCTAAACAGCCAGCCCCTGTTCCTGTGACTGTCCTCAGGCCACCTTGACCCCCTATGCCTGTGGAAACAAGCCAGTCAGAGGTATTGGGAACTTACAAGGTAGTATAGCACTTTGTCTGAAGCTAGTGATCCAGAGGCACAGGTTCCCAGCTTCTTCATTGAGTCATTCTGTGGACCTTTCTCTTCCAGTTTTGGTGATCAACCACCCACATTGTAGAAACATCTTCCTATGGGGCAACTCCAATCCTCCCCTACTGGGTTCCACTACCCAAGCATTCTTGCCTATGAGAGATCACCTCTGGAGCTGCCTTGAGGAAAGTCCTGGCTGCTCGGGAGGGCAGCGCTTTGATCCTGCCCAGGCCATTCCTCCAAGTCAGCGGCAACCATCAGCACCATCAGCTCTGGGAACAGAGAAGTCAGTGAGGAAGGGATTTCAACATACTTCTTCCCACTTCTGCCACCTCCCTTCCCTGGTCCAGCTGTTCTCCCTCTGATAGAGTGGCTGCAGCAGCTCTGCTGATCTACCATCTATCTTTCCACTTATTCTCGGTGAAATTTATTAAAATATGAGCTCCTAGACCCAGGGAGAGAGAGACGTTTTTCTTTCCTTCAAGGTTCTTCCATGGTTCTTTCTGATCCATTCTCAGATTACTCCTTTCTCTTACCAACAATGCCAAGCAAGCAACCACAGGGCCTTAGAACTTTGCCTTGTCTCAGGTTAGAAGACAATTCACCTCCTTTAGGGCTAATCTCCAAATCTGCGCCTCAGTAAACCCTTTTCTTGCATTCTTCCCTTCCATAGCGCTTCATATTCTGCCCATCTTCACCCACACAGTGTTCCCTTGGCTCTTTTCTGTCCCAGAGCAAGAGAACAGCTTGCTCCCACTCTTTCACACCTGAGGTTGATGCACACTCATTGTAGCACAGCTCTTCTTGCCTCTTTGCTTTCCACATTATTACAATCTCTTTTTACTTTTTTCTTTCTTTCTTTCTTTCTTTTTTCTTTTGTCTGTGATGGGGCCTGGGCATTGTCTTTGAGCTCTTTGGCTCAGGGCGAGTGCTCTAATACTTCAAGCCACAGTGCCACTTCTAGTTTTCCGGTGGTTAATTGGAGATAAGAGTCTCACAATTTTCCTGCCTGGTCTGGCTTTGAATCATAATCCTCAGATCTCAGCCTCCTGAGTAGTTAGGATGACAAGTATAAGCCACCAATGCCCGGATGATGGCTATCTCTTGAGATTAAAACAAGGTATTAGTGTAAGCTGAGTCCCTACTCTGCCATTTGCCAGTAACCTATCACCTGGCTTGTGTGGCACCTGAGCTGGTGGGAAGAGCCTCTTTCCAAGCCTTACTTTTTAGATGGATAATCTGGTAGGCGTAACCACTTACAGCCAACTCCACTCTGTGCTTTAGCTTTGATGTGACCTGAAAAATGCAGAATGACCACGGATGCCTGAGCTCAGGACTGTGACTCCTGCTGTACCTTATCTTCCAGGCAGCCCAGAGACCCACAGGCTTTTCCCTCCAGATGCCTGTTTCCCAACAGAAATGAAATGAAGTCTTTCTTCCCTTTGTCTCTGGACTGTAGTTATGATGAGTTGAGGATGAGGGGTTGGTTCTCTTAGCTTCTTGGTGTCCAGGCAAAAATGACAGGAACTTGAGATCCACACATGAAAAGCATTTTAAGATATCTCACAAGTATCTCAGAAGGTAGAAGTTTAGCAGGTATTTACTCAGTACAACAGGATAAAGTAAGGACAGAAGGCAGGGAAAAGATAGGATAGTTCCTGCCCTTCACCTAAGAAATTGGAGTAAATGACTCAAAATGGCAGCTCTTATCTGAGGACTCGGTACTTTCTGAGCTGGGAGAATAAAGGGGGCCATGTCCTCTTTTAACCACTAATGGTTAGATAGTGGTTTTGAGTGGCAAAGCTAGTTATTGTTTATTCTAAAACATGGTAATGTGATCTAGGTCTACCCATAACACAAGGACAAGTTTCAGAACTGCATGCCTTCCAATTCTCTGTCTTTGCTCATTTCTGAAGTTTGTATCTCTTAAAGTCTGAAAAAAGAAGGTAGATGGGCACATTGTCTTTGTGTCTATTACATGACAATACCTTTATCTTATTTCAATTTATTGTTATTTTGCTTACTTACTCAGGCATCAAACTTACTGAGCTTGTTTGCTAAGCTGGCATTCTACCATGTGAGCCACTCCTCCAGCCTGGCCTTTTGTTAGTTAATTGGAGATGAAGTCTCTCAGACTTTTCTGCCCAAACTATTCTTGAAATGTAATCCTCAGGGCTGGGAAGGTGGCTCAGTGGTAGAGCACTTGCCTTGCATGCCTGAGGCCCTGGGTTCGATTCCTCAGGGCCACAGAAGCAAAAAGAAAAAAGCCGGAAGTGGTGCTGTGGCTTAAGTGGAAGAGCGCTAGCCTTGAGCTGAAGAGCTAAGGGACAGTGCCCAGGCCCAGAGTTCAGGCCCTATGACTGGACACCCCCCCCCCAAAAAAAGAAAGAAAATGTGATCCTCTAAGGCCTTAGCTTCCTGAGTAGTTAGGATTATAGGCATGAGCCATGGGCCCCAGTATAACTTAACATCTAAGATGACAGGAGGGGAGTTTGCCACTCTGATTTTCAGGTTACTTCCTGGTTGGGATGTCCAACTCTGGCTCTTTTAATATTTAGTCATTTCCCTGGGAAACAGCCCAGATCAAAGGAGGGCATCTGACAGAAGCCCCTCTAGCACAGGGTGGGGTATGCTCACTTCAGCAAACCACAGCAGGAACAGTTCTAACACCAATGTTGCATAGTTGACCATGCAGCAACATCTGTAAGGCAGCTGAGCCTTGCACTTCCTAAAATGAGAGCCCTGGAGAAGCAGAGCCAATACCACCAGGCAGTAACAACTGCCACTTAGTGGGACCTGCCAACCACAGCTGCTATACCTACTAAACTAGAAACTCTCAGGGTGGCCCAGCTACATGTATCTTAGTGAGATCACACCCCACTTCAACAACCACTGGCCTTGAAGACAGTCTTCACGGAGGCTTCTTTCTCTAGAGATACTCTGTATTGAATTATCTCAGAATTCCTTGGACAAGTGTCTCTATTTTGGCACTCTTGACACTTTGGACTAGGAAACTGCTTGTTGTGGCTACCATCCTGTGCTTTTTAGAGTGTTGCTCAGAGTCTCTGGATTCTTACTCACCAGATGCCAGTAATATTGTATCACCTACCAGTTTTGAACATCAGAACTATCTTCAGGAATTGCCATATGTCCCTTGAAGGAAAATTCACCCTTAGCTGATAAACACTCCTTTAGACAACTACCGGAAGTGTATGAAACCAGAGTTTTTGGCTCCCAATGCCCAAACTCCAAGAGTTCTACATGTCAGGTCTGCCTGCTTACTCATATATGTGGAAAGGCGGAGAAAGGAGATTTATTCCTTGACAGCCATGAAGAGTCAATATACCTTCAGATGACTTCAGGGGTATAGATATTGGCTGTAGCTTTAAATAGAAAGGGAACTGGGTGTATAGCGTGAGAAGGTATAAATAATTAAAATAGTTCCAAGTCATGGGAAGGTTTAGAGATGGTCATTTGTGGCTTTAGATGGTCTGAGATTACATTGTTTTTGGATTGCCCAGCTGGGGTCTTGTTAGAATAAGGGTCATTGACAGCCAGGTGCTGATGCCTTACACCTACAATCCTAACTACACAGGGGCTGATATCTGAAGATTACAGTTCAAAGACACCTCAGATGGAAAAGTCTGTAAGGCTCTTATCTCCAGTTCTTCATCAAAAAGCTAGAAATGGGGATGTGACTCAAGACTCAACTGGTAGAGCACCAACCTTGAGCAAAAAAGCCAAGTGGAGGTGTACAGCCTTGAGTTCAAGTCCCACTACCAATACACAAGTGTCATTGACACCTCTTGGGTAGCCTGGCCTTCCCTGGTCATCACAGAACTGTCACTTCAATAGCAACAGAAGCACTATGATTCCAGGGCATGCTATCAAATGCTCACATCCAAAGCACAGTTATCTAAATCCTCAAAGAATGTACATCTATTTAGTCAAATGACACGCTTTCATGAGGACATGCTAGGGACAGACCACATAATAACCCACAGTGTGACATTGTCTCACTAGAGTACTATTTGTCATAAAAATGTAATCTGTGAGGTGGGCATGGTTCTGAATCCCAGCATTCAGGAAGTAGAGGCAGAAGGTTGATGAGTTCAAGTCCAGACTAGGTCTTATGAAAACTTGTCTCAACTATAGATAAATAGATGGTTGAAGATAGACAGATACAGATAGATAGACATATATACTATTTTCTCCCTCTTGTGGAAAGCCCATGGGAATTAGGCTGATAGTTGACTTTCTGATTCTACTATTTGTCTTCTTGGACGGTGCTAATTACACCTAAGAAAATGGTTTCACAGTGTCTGGAGCCACATCTTTTTTTTTTCTTCAATTCAGAATGACAATCAGACAGTGATTAGCAGTCCTCAGCACACTCTGATCCACTCTGCTACCCAAGATTATATCTGTACAAACCAAGTGTACAGCCTTTAGTGTACAAACCAAACACAATCTGTCTTCATGCCAATCAGCAGGAACCCCATAGTAGCCTCAGTATCCTATCCTTCCCCACAAGAGCCTGTGCTAGATTTGTCTGATTGCATTAAGCCATCTGTCTCAGTTATGGGAGGCCTAGGGTAAGCCCTTCTACTCACCTGTCCATCAGGCCATTGCTTCTGCTCAGTCCACATTTCTTGCCTTTAGATCAGGATTCTCCTTAAAGGGCGTTCACATTCCCTGAAGTCTTCTGTATCCTGAGCTGTGATAAAAGCCAACCAAAGCCTGGGCCAATGGATATTCCACTCAGAAGAGCACCATAGGTGCTGAACATCACAGTAGGTTCTTTAGAATCACTATTTCCAGGATGTCATCCTAAGAGGGATGTTATCAGTAGAAATGCTAGGGAAAAATGTCAAATATTTTCACATACAAAGTCTGACTGTCATGAATCATGGTGAGTAAAATGTTACATAAATTAAAGCTGACATCACATACAAAGGAAGAAATGCTGTTGAACAAATCTTTATTTCCTTTCAGGAATTTGCTGCACATACAAAGCATTGTCTCAACTCTAAGCACCATGTTTTGTAGTGACAAGTTCATGTGAATTTCTACCTCTGACTGTCAGTGCCTGGAGGGCAGCAGACATGAGCTCAGGTCTCTGTAATTGCATAATCTCAGAAGCTGGACCATGGCTGAGGAAGATACCAAGCTGAGAACAGGCAACAGGGACTCTCACACCCACTTTGGTCCAAAATGTTATCAGAGCACTGCAATTCAAACAGAAAAACACACCCAGGAGCAGTGGCTCATGCCTGTCCTAGCTACTCAGGTGACAGAGATCAGTATATTGGCACTTGAGCCCAGCCTAAACAAAAAAGCTCATGAGACTCTGCCTTAACTAATAAAAACCTGAGCACCATGGTACATACCTGTCATCTCTAGTACGTGGGAAACATGAATGAAGAGTCATGGTCCCGGCCTATCCAGGCAAAACTCAAAACCCTATTTGACAAAAATAACTATGTTAAAAAGGGATGCAGGTATGGCTTAAGTTGTAGGACATCTGTGAAACAAGGCCCTGGTTACAGCTTTACTCTTAAAACCTTCCCTTCAGGACTGTGTTTGTAAAAGCAATGACTATAATATTTTGTGGCAATGCTTGATAGGAATTGTACTCATTACCTTGGCTCATGTAACTGCAACCTCTCTGTATAGTATGTTTAAAATAAGAAAATGTATTAAAAAAAAGATTTTGTGACTGGGAATTGATGGTTCACACCTGTAATTTTAGCTACTCAAAAAGCTGAGATCTGAGGATCATGGTACAAAACCAGCCTAAGCAGTAAAGTTAGTGAGACTTTTATCTCCAATTACTTTATTAAAAAAAGGTAAGAGTAGAGCCTTGACTCAAATGTCAGAGCACTAGCCTTGAGCACAAAAGATCAGACACAGCATCCAGGCCCTGAGTTCCAGCCCCAGGACTAGTACACACACACACACACACACACACACACACACACACACACACAGATTCTGTAGGTCAACTTTATGTCCCTCTTCCTGACACACACAACCACTGATTACCTAACCTTTCACACTTTTACAAGTTCCATCAAATCCTCCATCAACTCCTCACCTCCCTGCAGCCCAGGTAAGGATGAGGAATGGCATTTTTAGCCTTTCTTGCTTGTCTATGTCAAGACAGCTACCTGATGCTTGAAAAGCATGTAAAAGAATGCATCTGCATTCTCTCTGTGGAGTGATTGCATGAAGTTCCACCAGGACACATTCACAGGGAGTAGGAGCACCAGATGGTGACACACCACTCCCCTCACAGTTTCAGTGACATTATTTTTTTCCTCTGCAGTATCTGGAAAAGCAGTGATCTGAAAATACATTTTGGTGTGTGATCACTGAGCTCCATATCAGTTAAACTGACTGTGTCCCTGTTAAAACCTTGAATCAGCTCCCTCTCAGTAATACTGAGAGAAAAATGGGCAGTCCTTGGGTTTGAATTCAAGGCCTCTAGGCTTACTAGGCAGCTGGTGCTCTACAGATGAACCTCAGTGCCAGCCTCTTTCTACACTGGCGGTTTTCCACATAGGGTCTCTCTCTCCCTATCTGGGTACACACATGAATACAATCTGCTCATTTTTTGTTTTTGTTTTGTTTTGTTTTGTTTTTGTCTTTTTTGGTCTGGTCGTGGGGCCTGAACTCTGGGCCTGGGCGCTGTCCCTCAGCTCTTCAGCTCAAGGCGAGCACTCTACCACTTGAGCCACAGCGCCACTTCCGTCTGCTCATTTTTTAACCTTTCTGTCATAACTATAATAAGAGTTGCTACCATGCCTGGCTTCTTCCATTGAGGTGGAGTCCTGCAGACTTTTCTAGCTGGGGTTGGTTTCAAACCATGATCCTTCCTACCTCAGCCTCCCAGGTAGTTATGGTTAAAGCATGAACCACCAGTACCTGGCTCTAGAAATACATATTTTAAGAAATTTAAAAATAGATGTAATATCAATTCATTACATCAGTTGGACATGATAAATAACACTATTGGTTGTAGCTATGTAATCAGTGACATTGCATTTATATGGCAACATATGGTGTCTAATCTATGAATAGTTCAGGTTTTCTGGCTAGGGGGAGCTAGGGCTTAAACCAAGGCCTTGCATGTGATACCATGTTGTCTACCACAGAGTTCCACACCTACTTCAAGGCTTATGAATTTAGTGTTAGAAAAGAAGACTTAGGCTTGGGCTCAGGTTTGACTCTTGGTTCTGAATCACACATCTTTGAAGAAGGTTCCTCAACTGAGTTTTTACTGCCTCGGAAGCTACAACAGTAGCAGAAGGCCTGCATCCATCTTCATCTATATCTGTTGACTTGATGTCTGAAATGTCCACTGTGAACAGTGGGTAGGAATGGGCCCAATCTTGATGACTGACACTTGGTCAACTTTTTAAAGAAAAAAAAAACTTCAGTTTATCAACTTCTAAAATGCAAGGTTGTGATTTGTGTTTATTCTTCAAGTAGAAATCAGGATTGTTTTAAAGACCGAGGGTTCAGGATTATTGAACAGAATGGTCATCCAGGATATAACGATAAGGTTAAGTGCACTCTAGTTGTTAAACACCTTTTCATTTTTCTCAAGCTAGTTAGATTGCAGGATGTCCTTAAGCAATAACTGTATTTATGCTACTAGTGGTTGTATCATGTGAAATATTGTTCTTAGGCCACATTATCCTGAATGCTGTACAAACATGTTTGAAAAACATGCCATACAAAGCACCTCAATAAGAGCTGTGCCTACAGTCCAAATGAAGCATTTGCATGTGTGCTGGTTATAGTTTCTTTTAATAACCTCTATAGCACATAAATTTAAGCTATTTAAAGTTAAAAAGTTAAAAGTGGGTATTTCAGATGCAGTATGAGTCTTTATAATTTTGGTTTTGATGTTTGTATGAAATTCTAAAGCTTTGACTAAATTCTTTCATTGTATTGTGATATCCTTTCAGGTTTATTATGGTAAGTAAAACTTGCAAATCTTCCTTCTATAAACAAAAAAAGAGAAAGAAGGAAAGGAATAAAGGGAATGAAGGAAAGAGAAGGAGGGAGGGAAGAGAAAAATGAAGAGGAGAAGAGTCTAGGGTAAGATTCACAATCTTATCTATTTTACCAACACCAATTGTGAAAAGGTTGCAATGAAGAGAACTATAGAACTGAGAAAAAATAGAACTGCCATCTTAGCTAACACTATTATTTTAATATGGTTTAGAAAGATAATTGTGCTAGTCATCTTTCCAACAATATAACGAGTATCTCTGATGGTTCTCATGTAAAGGGAATTGGTTTGTTTTGGCTCACAGTGCTGGAGGTTCTAGTGCAAGGTCAAATGGTTGACCTTTGAGCCTGTGACAGGCAGCACATTGTTTATAGCAAGGGTCCCAGGAGGAGCAAAAATACTCATTTATGCCAAGAAATCAAAGGAGAAAGAAGGAATGGGTTCCATAATTCTCTCCATTTGTACAACCCCTTTCTCTATTATGTTCCACTTCTAGCCAATAGTTCCTCAAGCAGAGGACAAAGCCTTTGGGAGACATTTAAGATTCAAACAAGAGTATGTATGCATGTATGTCCGTGTGTATGCATGATATATCTGCATGTATGTATGTATACACATATAGTATGCCAGTAAATTCAGATTAGCGGAATCATTAATTATATAATTAGGTTCTGATCTTGTTAGCTTACTGAGAAGTAGGGACTTAATTACATAGGATTCTGGAAAGTTCCCATCCCATATTTAAAAGATATTAAAATAAATCTGTTCATAAAAAATCAAACTTGTTTATACCGATTTATGGAAAAATGATACAATTAATATTTTTCACTTTAAAATGAAATCTGCAATCAACAGAGAAGAGCCCAAATATTTATATGTAAGGATACTACTTGTCAAATTATAAAAATTTAAAGTCTAGAAAACATCATAAATTTCTAAGAAACAAAACGCATATAATGGAATATTTTAAATGCTTTAGATAACATTTTATAAATACCTTATAAACATGATAAATATTCAAAAATATAAGTGTTAAATAGTAGATAACTAGGGATTTTAAAATTATTTTATAAAAATGCAGAGAAAATGTATGATGAATAGAAATTATTTTCAGTGATTAGCAACTGAGAATGAGAACTTATTTCTTATTAGC
This sequence comes from Dipodomys merriami, assembly GCF_024711535.1. NCBI lineage: Eukaryota > Metazoa > Chordata > Mammalia > Rodentia > Heteromyidae > Dipodomys > Dipodomys merriami. Next base: position 8,267,356 of record NW_027205159.1, on the reverse strand, counting down.
ACTTTCTATATTTTAAACTTTTTCCAGGAAGAAAATAATCAGCTTCTTAAAATATGATATATTACAATTACAATTCTAAAATAAACAGTCCAATTCTGAAATATAGTTTTTATTTTTAAAAAAAGTAATGAGCAAATGAAATTTTCCTGACATTTTTAAAAATACAGTGTACTTATCAATTCCTCAGATGTTTTGTAAATATTATTCTACATAAAAACTATAAGCAGCTCCTACAGTGACTTTTTCCAGGCCTAAGACATAGGATATGCTGGCCAAGCCTGGAGGATTTCAGCATCTAGGGTAAGGATACATGCTCAGAGAATGTTCCAATTCAGAAAAGGCACAGGAGGAATTGTGGTGACCAAATTGGATATAGGGGTGCAATGAAATAATTATAAAAATGGACTGTGATCCATAAAATTAACTATATATTCTTGAGTCCATAGATGATAGCATTAATTGATGCTGATGAAGATAGATTAATAGAGACAGAGAGAGAGAGGGAGAGAGAGAGAGAGAAAGGTAGAGGTAAATCTTCTCTTTTCTGTATAATTCCAGATGTTAAATGGAATTTTAATAATTGCATTGTAGTTACTCTAAACATTCACATTTGACCAGGTTCATACAACTTGGATGAAAATTTTGTAAGTATAAAATTATTCCAAGATGAGTTTAAAATTTAAGTTCACCTAAATAATGCAATATAATTATTTCATATTATGAAGATAAAGGTTTTGGTTTTACAAAATTAAAAATAGAAATTTTAATACACACCAAAAAATTGAATTATAGGAAACCAAAAGAGGCCTTGCTAAGGGGTAGGGGGCAGGGGTATGAGTGCTTGTGGGAGGGGGTTGGACTAACAAGGGAATGAATGAGGATGAATATAGTAAAATGTAGTTTTACGTGTGTGGAGATGTTATAATGAACACCATCCCCTCATACAGCTAATAATACTAATAAAAAAGAATACTTTAAACCGTTTCTGCTTGTCCTAGACCTATACTAGTTATTGCAAATAAGGGAAACCATGGGACCTATGTTTCTTTGGGCCTGGCTTACTTCACTGAATATAATTTTTTCCAAGTCTTTCCATTTCCTAACAAATGGGGTGATGTCATTCTTTCTGATGGAGGAATAGAATTCTCATATATATGACATTTTCTTGATCCATTCATCTACTGAGGGACATCTGAGTTGGTTCCTTATCTTAGCTATGGTAAATAATGTTATGATAAACATAGTTGTGCTAGTAGCTTTAGTATATCCTTGTTTGTGATCATGACCATATAAGATGATGTTAATCTAAATGAACCCCAAGACAGGGACACATATAGTTTTTTCTTTCTATCTATCATTTCTAACATACTTATAATGTACTATGTGATTGTTTTGTTTCTTTGGTATGTTCCTCCCCCATGGTATAACCCCTGTTTTCATTGTATTTGATTCCGGTGCCCTGCATCTTGTGTATACACTTTTCTTACTTGGGGAGGGGAAGGGAAAAAAAATTCTTAAATAGGGATACAGGTTGACCCATTGTAACAATGAGATGTACAAGACACTATGTTGAAAATGAACTTTACTACTTTGGTGAGGGGAGGAAGGAGTTGGGGGAGTGGGGAGAGAACAGATGGTAGGGGAAAAACAAAGGAAGAAGTAACAATGCTCGATAGGAAATGTACTCATTACCTTACTTATGTAACTGTAACCTCTCTGTACACTATTTTTACAATTAAAAAACATATTTTTAAAAAATACTAAAAGAGAGAAAGGAAAAGTAATGACCACTCAAAGAACTATCATATAACGATCATTTCTGTTGCCTATGCCTTTTACTGGTTATTTTCAAAGGAATACATTTCAAGACAAGTTTGTGTCTATGTAGATCTAAAGAAACGCCTTTGCTTATTTGAATCTCTGACCCTGAGCTCTGGCATAGGGCACTCAACCCTATACTTCTGGCATTCTGACTTAGAGAATTAAACCCATATGTTGAAACATGAGAGGACAGTGGGCTAGCAGTAGGCATGCTAAAGGAGGCTTCTTCTTTACCACTCATGGCAGATTTCCTGCTTGTAACAATGATCAGCCCATTCCATCTGGACGGCATTAGCAGGAATTTCTGCTGGTAGCATCAGAATCCCCCAGGGCATGGAAGAGGCTGATGACAGCTCTTAGATGGTCGCCAGATTTTCAGAAGCAGAGAACACATGAAAATTAAGTTTAAATTATGAAAAATGTTTTTTCTTAGAATGGAATCTGGATCAAATTAGAAAGCATCAGAAGTAATTTTAAGGTATCTACCTAGCAAGGTGTTCTGGCATAATTTATAAACAAGTATTTAAGATGCATTGCCCAGTATTCATGTCTGCCAGAACCACATTTCCTGCTAGTAGATCATCATCCCTACCTAACTCTACCCCAACCCCCTGGAATAGTGACTTAAGCTAGACAATGGGGGAAAGCAAGCTTATAGTTCTCTTCTGTGGGAGCCTGCACAGCTATCCCATTCTTTCCAGCTGGAACTAGGTTGTTGCTATAGCAACAGCCAAATGATGGACAGATTTTTGAATGTGCTGTGGTCGACTGTGATAAGAGCTTCCAGGATATCCACTGAGTGTTTTTAAGCCTGCTAAAATGTGCATGCTACGTAATGATACTAAAGGCTTTGTTTCAAGATCAATTTTAGATGCCTTTCTTCTAAAAATTGAAATGATAGAGTCTGAACTATTTTTAGCTCTAAATAAGCATTGGTGCTATTGTCAGTTTTGTTCACCAGTATGTCAAGTCAAAACTTCCTTTCTTTGTACGTCACGTCACATTATTACTTAAGGAATGTCACACTGAATTAATAAAAATGCAGTGTCCCCTGGACACCAGTGACTTCTTTCTGAAATAAATTTGATGCCAAGTATTGTGTATGTTCTAGAAAAATGTCCTCATAGTAGAAACACAATAGGATGCCATTGACCTTCCCTTACTGTATACAATAAGAAACTGTTATATCTACAAACATGCCCACTGTGATTGAAATAAGAACTTTATAAATGCCCAAACTTTAGTAGCAACTCTGGGCAATAAAGACTCAATCTCCTGCCTAGTTTTATGTAAAACTGACCATATCTCATGACTTCATACTTATGATTTCAACACATCTAAATGCTTTCTATACACAACATTGGGGGGTGGGGGGTAGAGAATCCACATATTAAATGTCCACATATTAAAGGCATGTTTAACAGCCTATGGTGCTATTGCGAGATGGTGAAACCTTTAGCAGGTGGAGCCTAGTGGGAGGAAGTCAGCCATTTGGGGCATGTGACTGAAAGGGTTATTGGCACCCACTGTCTGCTCTTTCGCCACTGTAGCTTCCTGGTATCCATGAAATGAGCAGTTTCTTCTGCTATTCACTCCCACTACAAAGTTTGACCTCACCACAGACCCACTGGAACAAAGCAACTATGAACTGAATTTCCTGAAATCATGGGTCAAAATCAACTTTGCTCCTTTTAGGTTGGTTTATCTCAGGTATTTGTTACAGTACTATAAAGTTGACTAACTCAGAGATGTTTCAAACTCCTAAAATTTGGAGTGGATATATATATATATGGATATATATATATATATGTACTCATTGTAAAAGTGATGCACAAAGAGGTTCAGTTACACAAGTCAGGTAGTGAGTACATTTATTTTGAACAGTGTCACCTCTTCCCTCATGCTTTCCTAGTTTTTCCCTCCCATCCTCACCCACAAGTTGTATAGAGCATTTTCAACATAGTCTAGTAAGTACCACTGCTGCATTTGTTGAGTAAAGCCTCTTAAGATCACTGCTTAGCAAAGATCATATTTATGCCACAGCTAAGATTAGAAGGAATGCTTTTAAACAACAAAAACGTTTGATGTATTTGTGTTATCATAATTTAACTTTCTTTGACAGAATGCACATTATTATTAAAAAGTATATACTAATAGTCATTGATCTTGAACCAACTTTCAGACTCACTTTCTCAAGTAAACATTTTAGTAAAGTATGTTGTACAAAACGGAGACAAATGCTAATATCATTCATATCCAAGCTTCCTCTCAGAAAAAGTAATCTGTGAAATAAGCACCTAGATTAAGAAACAGAATAATATAAGAGCCAAAGAAGGCCTTTCTCACTTAGCCATCAACCCCCAATGACAACCCTGTCCTGAGTCTGTAGGTTGGTACTACCTGTGTCTGAGCTTTCTTTGAGATAGACAGATAGATAGATCGATCGATGGATTGATCGATCGATAGATAGATAGATATGAATTTTATTGTAAAGGTGATGTACAGAGGGGTTACTGTGACATGATTCATGTAATGAGTACATTTCCTTTTGAATAGAGTCACTCTCTCCCTCATTATCTCCCACTTTTCCCCTCCCGCCTTCCTTCCTCCAATCCAGAGTTGTATAGTTCATTTCCAACACAGTGTCTGGTGGATTTCACTGCTGAACTGATTCATCCTTTGTCCCACTGTTTACCAATCCCAAAGAAACATAAGCTGCATGGCTTCCCTCATTTGTAACAATTAGAAAATGCCTATAAATCTACAAGTAAACCCAGTGGACAGTAAAAGTCAAATAATTGCACATGGACATGATTAATTAAACATCACTCTAACCATTCACACAGTGAGAACAAGGAGGATTTCCTTAGGAAAGGATCAGAAAGGCTCAATGTGCATATGATCATATAAAATAATGATAATTGAAATGAACTCCAAGAAATGAAAAAAGAGGTTTTTTTTTAATTTTACTGTTTGAGGTTCTTTATTTTTCTTTTCTCCCTTTTGTTGCTATTTGTTATTTCTGTATCCTTTGCCTTGCATATAAGTATATTTGATTAAGGGAAAAGAAGGGGGAAACAGAAACAGTGTTTCTGAGCTTTCTACAAATGGAATCCCACAGCCTGTGCTGTGTCTGTATCATCACTTTACATTATCTTCAAGGTTCTTCTTTCCATGTTGAGGCTGGTAAAGATGATGTTTCCTTATTGAATAGTACCTTACCTATGGCTTCATTAAACAATCACCCAGGTCAACTCTAGGAAATAGTTATGGTTTTCAAAATAAATTTACTTTGACAATAGAAGTCAAAAGAAATTATTCAGTATTGGCAGATACAGATATGCTTTCCTTTGAAATTTGGATGTTCATATTCTCATTTCAAGCAAACACCGGACATAATTTCTATTAAGTACGGAAAAGTGTAGAGAAACATGACTATTATTAAAAGTCAGTTTTTTAATGCAGGATGATTCCAGTCCCAAAATTGTCCCAGTTTTTAAATACATCCTAAATTTCACTAAGGTACTAATTGATTTCTCTTCCTCCTTTCCCCCCCTTCTTCCCCCTCCTCCTCCTCCTCCTCCCACCCTCCTCTTGCTCCTCCTCCTTTTCTTCTCCTCCTCCTCCTCCTCCTCCTCCTCCTCCTCCTCCTCCTCCTCCTCCTCCTCCTCCTCCTCCTCCTCCTCCTCCTCCTCCTCCTCCTCCTCCTCCTCCTCCTCCTTCTTCTTCTTCTTCTTCTTCTTCTTCTTCTTCTTTTGTCTAAAAATTCAAACTAACATTTTAAGAGGAAAAAAACTAACATAGTGTTAGCATGGATATTTTCAAATATATGGTCAAGTCAAAGAGACAATTTATTTTTATGCCTCTGGACCAGTAATATATCTTCAACAATGTATTCGTTTTTATTATTTGGGGGGGGATTGCCAAAGAATAATTTGTGAAAGTTCCAGAATCTATTATTTTTGAGAGCCTGTAACATCTTAGCCAAAGTGCAACTCTAAATTTAGATTGCTTTTGTGGAAATTGCTCCAACAAAATTTTATCATATCATCTAAAAGGAGATACTATGACCCACAATTTTTCCAATTGCATAATGTTCTCCATCCACTTCTTTCCTTGAAAAAAAATGTGACCTTTGTTTCTAAAGACAAATACAGACCTAGGATTAAAAGTCTAAATTAGTTCTATTTTTTTACACTAATTACTGAATGCGGTACTATTTTTTTTCCAGAATATAGGAGCTTTAGAAACCTAACCCAAAGAAATTAAGTAAATATTTTATCTTACATTTACCCACAAATGATTTGCAGAGAATAGTTTAAAACTAGGTCCTGGTGCCTGTAATCCTAGCTACTCAGGATACTGAGATCTGAGGACCCTGGTTTGAAGTCAGCTAAGCCAGACTCTTATCTTCAAGTAACCACCAAAAAGCCAGAAGTGGAGCTGTAGCTCAAATGGTAGAATGCAAGTCTTCAACAAAAATGTTTAAGGACAATACCCAGACCTTGAGTTCAAGCCCCAGAACTGGCAAATAAAAGGGGGTGGGGGTAAGCAGTTTATTCCCTGTGAGGTCAAAACCAGCTGTGAGTCCTTGTGATATGTTCCATTTTCCTGGATCTTGGTTTCTTTACTTACAATATGAAAGAATTTGCCTATCTGGTCTGAGTTTATTTTCATAACTGTCATCCTTTGATTCATTTTCAGAAATGAATCAGTTGTAAGAGCCAGGGAAGAGGTCAAATCAAGGTCAGAAACTCTGGTGATTATGGTTAGAGAAAGGCTAAAGGCCTAATCCTTCAGCAACAGGTTAGGAATGAATAATTAGATCTCCAGGGATCTCTGGAGAGGATGGAGGATCCAGATACAGGAATCAATGTACAGAAGTAAATCTAATTCTAACACGGCTTGAATTTCCTTTCCTGCTGAAGAACAGTGTGCTGGGACAATAGCAAAGGACCATATATGCCTGACCTGTGTGGAGGCAGAATTCAGGGCGCAGAGACCCCAAAGCTGTGTGGCTCCTCTATCCAATAGAGCAAGGAACAATCTAGGGAGGATGTAGGGCTTTGATTTTCTTTTTAAATGCATTTAAAATATTTCATATTTGGAAACAAAAAATGAATAGTTATATTTACAGAAAAAATATAAAGATAGTGAAGAGATTTTGTAAATGTGTTGCAATTAAGTTCCCAATGTTGGTGCATTATTACTAATTGTAGTCTCTAGGTATCCATAAGGACTGGTTCCAGGACTCTTTCCTCCCATATAGGAAAAAACTCAATTCTTTGTAGTGCTTGATCTTTGCATAGAAACTACACAATGCTCCCATTGATTTTACATCATTGCCAGATTACTTATACTATCAAATGCAATATAAATGCTCAGCAGTAGTTGTTGCATTGTTTGGGGAAACCCTTCTGCCAAGAGCCATTTAGACATTTCTGGCATCATTCCCCAGCCATACAAGATTATCAATACAGGCAAACCTGACAGGAAGTAAATGAGAAGCATATATGACTGACCTTTCATAAGACAAATTATTTGGAGGGTCTTATATAGCCCATGGACCAGATGTTCAAACCCCCCACCCCTCCCTTAAGAAATCATGACAAAAAACAAAGATTTATAATTTGAAGCACATGAAAAGTTTTTCAATTATTTTAGATTCAAGGTTGTTGGGATCTGCAGATTCAGAACCGTCATATATGAAGGGCTGACTCTGCTTTATTCAGACATCCTTCAGTTCCAACTGCTGTCCTTCTTTTGTCCCAGGGTACAACATTACATTGAGTCATCATATCTCCCGAGGTGCATTTTGACTAGGACAGCTTCTCAGATATCCCATGGTTTTAGTGACCTTGACAGTTGTGAGGAGTATTTGGGGGTTTGTGTAAAGTTTTCTAACAAAGACTGGGAAGAAGAGAAGTTATGGGTTGTGGGAGGAAGATCACAAAGTAAAGTGTCATTTCAGCATAGTATATTGAGGTATACATTAACCCCATTAGGGCTCACACTTTTTTCCTTTTTGTATGGTATAGGCATCTTTAGAAGGAAGTCACTCAGCACACACAAAACATAGCCTACACTTCAGAGCTTCCTAAGGCTGAAGTATCCCCACCCTTTATTTAAAATACTGTACAAATTATATCCCCTTTTTTCCTACTGATTTATTCAATCATTTAGTTAAAAATCAGTATATAACCATGAATGTTTATTTTACACTTTGAGCTATGATCCAATATTACTATATTTTCTTGTCCAAATGGTTACTTACCATTTCACAAGTTCCCTTATTCGACGCCTATATGCCTGCCTAGATATATCACCATCATCTTGGGTTCCAATCTTAGTGCTTTTAAGAATGTCCTCAATTTCTGCAATGTGAAATTTGGAGCTTGAAAAATGTGGCTCCCTAGGAAAATATGGTCCTATACTTAATAATTTATTCCTTACCTTTTTGTTTGGGTTACCTTTTGAAGTTATCCAGATACTATTTACATTTGAATATTTTCAGATTACACTTACATGAATAAAGGAAAAAATATGATTGCTATTTTTTTGTCTTAGTCTCAGGGCTTTGTGCTCACCACTTGTCATATGGCACTATGCCCTTAAAAATATATTTTGTGTGGCTGGGAAGGTGGCTCAGTGGTAGAGTGATTGCCTCTCATGCAGGAGGCCCTAGGTTCGATTCCTTAACACTACATAAGCAGAAGAAGCCAGAAGTAGCACTGTGGTGCTGAAGAGCTGAGGGACAGTGCTCAGGCCCAGAGTTCAGGCCCCACGACCAGCAAAAAAAAAAATGTATTTTGTGTCATTTCTATGAACAATTTCTTTTTAATAAGCTTGATAAATATCATCCTCATATCCTGTTTGGTTGATCTTTCTAGAATTCATTCACTGAATAGCATCCTAGATTGTCTTCGTGAAGTTTGCATTTTTTATCTTTAAAGTTTATTAGCATAATTTATAAAAATTAATTATATAAATTAATTTAATTCAAATATTTAATTAAATAACTAGTTATTTCAACTAAAATTTGTTTATAATTAAGTTAATTGTACATTGGGCTACATTACAGTATATATTATATACATGTAATATGCTTTGATCAAATTCACCCCATTAATATTATCCCTTTCTCCATCTTTTTTCTTTCTTTTTTCCTTTCTTTCCTCCCTTCCTTCTTTCCTCCCTTCCTTCCTTCCTTCCTCCCTCCCTCCCTCCTTCCCTCCCTCCCTCCCTCCCTCCCTCCCTCTCTCTCTCTCTCTTTCTCTCTCTCTCTTTCTTTCTTTCTTTCTTTCTTTCTTTCTTTCTTTCTTTCTTTCTTTCTTTCTTTCTTTCCTTCTTTCTTTCTTTCTTTTGCCAATCCTGAGGCTTGAACTCAAGGCTTGGGCACTGTCCCTGAGCCTCTTTTGTGCTCAAGGCTAGTGCTCTACCATTTAAGCCACAGTGCCACTTCTAGCTTTTCCTGAGTAGTTTATTGGAGATAAAAGTCTCATGGACTTTTCAGCCCAGGTTGGCTTTGAACCATGATCCTCAGATCTTAGCCTCCTGAGCAGCTAGGATTACAGGCGTGAGCCACCCACACCAAGCTTCTCCCTCTTTTTTAATTTAATAAAACTCACCAAAGTGTTCATTATGCTACTTTTATACATATATGTAATTTCATTTCTGGGATCTTCTTCCAATACATGTAGTTGTTCCAATACATCTACCACAAATGTAGTTGTCATATCTCCTAGGCTTTTCTGTTGGTGATAGTGGTTGTGGTCATGGAACTTCAACTCAAGGCCTGGTCACTGTCCCTGAGCTCTTTTGCCATCTAGCATTTTGAGCCACAATTCCACTTATAGTTTTCTGGTGGTTAGTTGGAGGCAAGAGTTTCATGCACTTTCCTGCCTGGGATGGCTTCAAACTGCAATCTTCAGCTCTCAGCCTCCGGAGTAGCTAAGATTAAAGACATAAACCATTGGAGCCTGGCATTATTGTTTTAATTTCCTTGTCTTTTGTTCTTCAAAAAGATTTTAAGCCTTAGCTTCTCATGTTTCACACACACACAGTGCATCCATTCTCCTTTCATAACATTCATTTTTCACTTCTTGTTTTATAGATGCAATATACCTGAATTTTTCTATGAATACTCAGTGGTTTCGAAAGTTGTCTGTGCTATCTGTACTACTTTTTAGAGAAGTTTTGTTGTAATGGGTTTTGTAGTAATTTATTTTAACATTAGTAACTCTTTTTTTCTTTTTTTCTTTTTTTTTTTTTTTTTTTTGTCGATTGTGAGACTTGACCTCTGGGCCTGGGCGCTGTCCCTCAGCTCTTCAGCTCAAGGTGAGCCCTCTACCACTGGAGCTACAGCACCACTTCCGGTTTTTTTTCTAGTGGTTTATTGGAGATGAGAGTCTCACAGACTTTCCTGCCCAGGCTGGCTTTCCTGCCCGCAATCCTCAAATCTCAGCCTCCTGAGTAGCTCAGGAGGTGGCTCAGCCTCCTGAGCCACCAGCCCCCGGCTTCATTAGTAACACTTTCAAATGGCTAGTGACCCTAGATTTTCTGCTCATATATTAAAATGTGACACTAGGAAGAACACCTGAAAGCTTTGTTCATACAAACAGGGTCTCTTACCTCAGGCTTTACTTACGTTATTTGAATGGCTTTTGCAGGCTAGACTCACTAAATGTGAGCACTGATGTCCAACTAGCTACCTTAACTATCCAGAAAAGTAATCTAGCTTCTTTTGAGACTAAATATCTGACGTACATCACTTAGGCTGCAGGGGGTGAAGGCTGAGCAATAAAGGAATCCCCAGTTTGTATATGTTCAATCCCAGGCATGGTTCTCTGCCTAGTCAATGGTGGATGCAATCTCAGCCACATGTTATGCATGGAAGGCAGGGCAGTTTTTCTCCACAGCACAGCCCCTCTACTGCCAAGTGCTCACATTTATCCACTGAATAAATGCCCAGGAATTGAATTGTTAGGCCAAAGTGTGTATGAGCTTGTCACTTTGATTGGAACTGACAATATTGCCTACAATATTGCAGTTCTAGTCTACACTAGCACTGGCAAAGGACAAGTCTCTCCAATATACTGTGTCCGCAAACTTTGCAAGACTCTCTTATTTTACCAGTGGGATCAAGGGGAATGGGTATTTTGTCTCTAGACTCATTTAACTTTTCTAATAATGAATGAGGCTCAACATCTTTGTTTATACATAGCAGAGCTAATTTTATTCCCCTTCTATGAACAATCAGCTCAATTATATGCCTAATTATTTTGTTGGTCCTTTTTCTTATTGAAGGTCACATACTTTCTGTTTATTAAGCCATCAACATTTTAACTGTGTTATAAATGGCAAACATTTGTTCACCACGTTTCAATTGCATGACCTGTATTTGTTTTCACAAGATAAAAGTTTTTATTTTATTTATTTATTTATCTTCCGTGACAGTCCTGGGGCTTGAATTCAAGCCCCTGGGCTTTCATGCTCAAGGATAGTACTCTACCACCTTAGCTACAGTTCCTAATTGGAGATAAGAGTCTCACAAATTTTCCTGCCCAGGCTGGCTTCGAACCAAGATCCTCTGATATCAACCTCCTAAGTAGCTAGGATTATAGGTGTGAGCCACAAACACCCACCTGATTTTTATTTTTATTTTTATAGTAGTGAGAATATATTCGTTTCCCTAATGGAAACACTGTTTATATTAGGAATACACTTTCCTTTTCTAGACCAATAAGATGATTATCCCCAGCATCTTATAGAATATCTTAAAGCTTCATATTTGGGGGATGGCGGGGGCTTTAGGTCATAGGGCTTGAGCTCAGGGCCTGGGCACTGTCCCTGAGCTCTTTCACTCAAGGCTAGTGCTCTACTACTTAAAGTCACAGTTCCACTTCCAGTTTTCTAGTGGTTACTTGGAGATAGGGTCTCATGGACTTTTCTGCCCTGGCTGGCTACAAACTGCTATCCTCAGATCTCATCACCTGAGTAGCTAAGATTACAGGCATAAGCCACCTGCATCTAGCTGCTTCATAGGTTAAATTACTTAAAATTTGGTCCTAGAATTTAGCTGCTTCATATGTTAAATTACTTAAAATTTGGTCCTAGAACTTAGTGTGAGTAATAAATCTGCTATGTTTGTCTGACTTCTTATTTATACATTGTTTTATATCAATGGGGATTTTCTGGGTTTTCGTTTTATTCAAATAATGGGGATCATTCCTGTCTATCGTTATTTGCTTCATTCCAGGTTGCTCCAGAGTTGATTGGTAGAAAAAGATGGCTCTGGGACCTTGTGGAATTTCTCCATCATTCTCTAACGACTATCCCATTTTCTATCCCAAAGGGATATAGTTTTTCATCTCAAACCTGACCTGCTACAGTCCTCGGATCATTTTTGGTGCCCCCTCCCAAAGGAAGACATGTTATTCCATGGTGATACTTAAAACCCAAGATCCTGGTGTTCACTGATGCATGCCAAGGTGTGTAGGAATGTCCCTGCTAGGACTACCCAGCTGAGAAACAGAAATAAATGTGTGTATGTCTGTGTCTGTGTCTATCTGTCTGTCTATACCTGTATCATATTTGAACTCTTTTTGTAGATTTCTTTTGAGTTTTCTTATTTCAACTCTCCCTTTCATGAATTTGTTTTCTTAGAGTTGCTTTGGTGATTTGTTTCTGTTTGTCCATTTTATTTGATTAAAACATTAAATTCCATCTGGGTTGTCCTACAGTCTAATGTCTTTTCAGTGTTCTATATTTCTTCTTCTAAACATACTTCTTAAAATTGTATTTGCTGTAGTTTGGATCTGAAATGTCCTACAAAAGTTTGCATGTTAAAGTCTTTCTCCCTGGGTGAGTCTGGGATGCAAGGATCATTTACAAGGTAGAATCTAGTTGGAGGAATTCAGGTCATGGGATTTTGGACCCCTGAAGGAGAGTGTTGAACTCTAGTTCCTTTTTTTTCTTGTTTTTTGGCCAGTATGATGTGAGTAGTCCCCTCTACAATGTACTCCTTCTGGTGTGGTACCCGCCACAGGTCCCAAAGCACCAAGGAAAACCATTCATGAACTGGAGCCTCTAAAATATGTTCCCAAATGAAACATTCATTCTTATAGCTTGGTTTACCTCCGGCGTTTAATTAGAGCAATGACAAACTAATTGGCAGTATTTCTTTTAAATTAACAAAAATTTTACTGTTCATTTTAATCTCTCCCTAGTAACAATTTTCTGCTGAAAGCCTTTCTTCTTTGGGTAATCTTTGATGCATTTTTCTTTCCTTTTTTGATGGCATCTATGTAGGTATGTGTACTAAAAGGTTATAGTAATATGTTGCTTATACGACTGGAGGTTTTTGAGACAGCTGTTTGCAAGAGATTTTTGTAGAAATAGTAAAACCAATGTAAGATTCCGTGTCTGCTGTTTTACTTGCTCTATGTTGGTAACAACTCTCTTGCTTTTCTTCATGGGACTACATTTCTCTAATCTCTGGGTTAGCGGGGTGTTGTTTTTTGTTTTGCTGTTTTTACTACTTTTCCCTCATTATGGGAACCATGACTTGCCAAACTTTACTTTTGAAGTCTGCTTCTACTACAGTCTGTTCATGAGAGCTTTTGAGAGAGACATAGGAGGGGGGGAACATTACATCTATGAGTTTTGTCTCATAAATATTGTATTTTCTTAAGCCCCTGACCTCTAAAATGTACAGCTGCCTGCTGCCAAGAGCCAGAAGCTATGTTCCCTGGGTACTGAGTGATACTCAACAGATTTCCTATGAGACGGTGCCAAATACACTTTTTATGGATGTCACTGTTCCAAATTTTCTTCGCCTGAATAGCCAGGGAGCAGAGCCTGAGGCATTAGCTTTATGAGTTACTATTTGATTAGGAAATGGGGCCTCACAGCTCAGGAGTGATGGGGACCAGGAAGACGGAGGGAAGAAGAGAAAAATCCAGGAGTGGGTTACTAAGCTGCAACTTCCCACCAAACATGCCTGTGTGTATCTCTCCTTAGAGGGGCTCTTTATATACTCATCTTTTATTAGTCTGTTCATAGAAAGAAAGGGGGAAAATCCACTGATTCTCATATCTCATTGACCAATGGTTTTTTTCCACGGGTGTTAGTTTTCTCAACTTGTAACTTTCCAAGTTATAAGTTCAAGGGTAACATTATAATGTGAATGTTTGTATCCTTTTGAAAAGTATGTTGACATTTAATTATCAACACGATAACATTAAGGAGTATGACTTTTAGGAGGTAAGTAGGCTATAAGGGTTCTATTTCCATGAATGAATTATTGGTGTGTGTGTGTGTGTGTGTGTGTGTGTGTGTGTGTGTGTGTGTGTGTGTGTGTGTGTGTGTGTTTTATTGGTCATGGGGCTTTAACTCTGGGCCTGAGCACTGTCCCTCAACTCTTCAGCTCAAGGCAAGTGCTCTACCACTTGAGCCATAGCACCACTTCCAGTTTTCTGAGTGGTTTATTCAAGATAAGAGTTTCATGGACTATCTTGCCTGGCTGGCTTTGAACCATGATCCTCAGATCTCAGTCTCCTGAGTAGCTAGGATTACAGGCATGAGCCACTGGTACCCGGCTGAATTATTGTTTTTATACATGTGCCAGTATGGGAGCTTGAACTCAGGACCTCTACAATATATATTATTGCTTGGCCTTTTAGCTTAGTGATGACTCTCCACCATTTGAGTTGCACTTCCACTTAAGTCTTTTGCACTTCCACTTGAGTCTTTTGCAAGTTAGAGAAAAAAGTCTCATGATCTTTTCTGACAGATGGCCTTCAAACTGTGAACTTCGGATGTAAGCTTTCTAAGGAGCTAGCATTACAAACATAAACCACTTATAAAAGGAACAGAGGCAATTAATTAGCTAGGCCTTTGGGCTAGTTTCATTTTCCCATCATGTGATTACCCAGCACCTTCTTAAAATGAGAGTTGGGGCTCTTCTCAGAAATTAGACCTGCTGGAACCTTGATCTTGGACTCTCAGTGTCCAAAACTATGAGAAATGCATTCATACTCTTTTTTACATTAGCTTGTCTTGGGTATTGTGTGATAGCAGCACTGACAAAGACAGGCCCCAGGAAAGATCACATTCTTACACCTCAGAGTCAACTAGCAGGCCTGGCCTAAATAGTGTCTACTTACTAGTTGGACAAACTGAAGATTGTGGCCACACAGTCATTATTTCTAAGTCAGCTTGGCCACACATTCCAATTCACAGACAGAGTTGCAACTGACTTCCACCTTTACCATATAATTAAAATACCCCATTTTACTCTTAAAGTTCTTTTGTTTTATATGAAGAGTCAATAAAGCATGAGCCAGGAACCAAAGTTCCTAGAGATAAGTTAGTCTAAAATCAGAAGATTCACAAACAGGTAGAAATTTATCTCCATGTCTCCCATCTTCAAATATGTTTCCTCAAGACCCATGTTCTTAAAAAAAAAGATTTTTTTCTTTGTTCATACATCTCCATCCTGATATTCTGTAGACTTTACTCTCTCCCATTTTTCTATAAATAGTTTTAAATATTCAGCTAAGCAAAATGGCAAAAGGTGGTACCTTGCTATCCCAAATGAAATAACAAAGTGTTCATAAAATGAGACTCTCATTGTACCACTGAATTCATCTCAGCCCAACCAATATCACCTTAGTAGATTCAACATAGCACTGATCAACTTCTAATGTGTTTTTTTATTTTAATGCTGACATGCATGGCCAAGTTTACTTCATTAGCTCATAATATATTATTAAAAAGGAAGTCTACCTGAATCCAGGAATGAGTGGCTCACCCCTGTAATCCTAACTGCTTGGGAGGCTGAAACCTGAGGTTCACAGTTTGAAGCCAGCCCAGGTAAGGAAGTCTGTGAGTCTCTTATCTCCAATTAGCTACCAGAAAACCAAAAGTGTCTCTGTGGCTCAAAGTGAGAGAGCACTAGCCTTGAATGTAAGAGCTCAGGGGCCATGTCCAGGCCCTGAGTTCAAGCCTCATGATAAAAAAACAAATACAAAACCCTATTTAGCAGCTTTAGGATCAACAGTATAACTTTGATACTAAATTATAAAATTTTAAGTTTTCCTTTGAGTTCCTTTTGATTCAATACATTGCTTAATTTTCTGTTACTGGAATCATATTGTTCTGAGTTCCACAGTTTCTCTTGAAAATCAGACAGATTTTGACAGATTATCCCTGCCTGAGTGATTGAAATATGAATTAATTACTCAACCATTCCAAGCTCAGACTGAGAGTTTTGGCAACTTCTGTCTTGGATTGGATTGTCTAGAATGTAATAGGCATTTTGTTGATATAATTTTAACACAATAGTTATAAGACTGTATTTAAATGAATCACAAATTTTAAAAGTAAAAGTTCAAATTCTTCTACTAATATTATATCCACGATTTCTACTATTTCAGTAAGTTACTGAACAACAACTGTATTTGGAGGATAGAAATACTGTTGGGACATGGCCATACTCATGAGCAATGACATTCAGTGCTAGTCAACAATTATTTACAGAACATTTCTGCATCTGCTTCTGTTGGACTGACTTGGAGAAGATCAACAATTCCTCTGAGAAGAACTACAAATTCTGGATCAGATACATTTTCAAACCTATTGGATGCAATTGGGAGTGGCTGAAGCAAACAGAATTTTAGTGCCAGATTAAGGTGAGAAAGGAAGTTCTTGTGTTTAAGACACTCCTAAATGTTGGCATGTTGTTTTAATATCCAAATAGGTTTTGAGATAATTATAGCTTTAAGCTAGAAGCTCTAAGAGCAACAATTTAACAATCACATTCCCTCCATTCTACCTGAGTGAATGCTGTCTAAGTTCAGCCAAGATACCTGAATAACTGCATATGCTTCCTGCTGGTCATTTTGTAAAGTGTACTATAGCATAAAATAAACTATGTGATAAGCCACTGACACCTGGGAAGCTTGTCACATGGAATAGAATATTCTGACATACCTTTTAAAACTTTTAAGTATAATTATACATGTTGTATAACTGCATATGCACACACATATGTACACACACATGTAGAAATTGAGCTTCTCTGCAATCATGATTGTATTTTATTATAATTCCTATTCAACTCTAATTTATTCTTTCATTCACAAATTTATTCAATACAGAATTGAATTTTTAACATCCAAAAATATAATGTTAGTATACAGAATCACATGCTTTTTTTTTTTTTTTAACTGATTGTGACTTCTTTTGAGTCCTATGTTACAATTCCAATGCCCATTCTTAGTACAGTTTTCAATTCTTGGAAAAACCTAATTTATCGAGAGGGAAGTTATAGGAAAGTAACTTAATATGAACATTCTTTGTAAGATTTTTCATTTCCTCAAACACAAGAGACTTCCCGAGAAGATTGTTGATTCAAAGGATAAATATTTGGCTCATTAAAGAATACAGTTTGAGTCCATCTTACTTAAGATGGACTCAATTATAAAGATTATTTATAAATAATGACAGAACACCAGCCACTAATAAATTACAGAGAAAATAAAACACCAGGAAGTAAGTACTCAAAAAAAATAATAAATTACAGAGCAAAAAAAAATTGCATTCTGCAATGGCTACTAAGGTCTGCTAATTAAATTATAAATCTCAAAGTCAATGAAAATAAATTGGAGAACATCATAAAATCATAAGCCTTCTCCCTTCATCCAACAATTATTTTCTTACCATACATTTATTTGTTATCCACTCTATCCCAGGCACCAATACAGTGGCAAAACCAAAGCCCTTGATCTCATCAACCTGCATTCTTATGAAGGGGTCAGCTAATCTATTTGCAGCATAAAATATGGAATGAAACCTGGAGAAGATGGATTATGGCTGTATTCCAAGCTACTCAACAGGTTGGGATCCAAGGATTGCCATTTGAAGTTAGCGCAGACCAAAAAAAAAAAAATCCATGAGACACTTAAGTCCAATTTACTAGCAAAAGGCTGGAAGTAGAGCTGTAGCTCAGGTGGTAGAGTAACAGCTTTAGTGAAAAAGCCAACCAACTGTGAGGAGGAGGCTTTGAGTTTAAGACACAGTCTTCTCACACATACACACACACACACACACACACACACACACACATACACACACACACACACACACACACACACACACACATACACACACACACACACACACACACACACACACACACACACACACTGCATTGAATTATCTTAAAGACCCAAGGAAATTGTATATCCTCCAAGTCTGACCTTCCATTCTATTCTCCCTGACTCAGCTCCTCAGTGGCTTCTGCAGTTCCTTCCATTTCCTCCCCTCTGACAGCTGCTTTTCTGCCACTTCTACCCAAACATTCACCTGACATCTGCTTTCTGGCAGTCATCATTTTTGTGTATTCAAAATGTCTTCTTCCTCTAGTCTTCTGTTTTGCTTCCTGAACTTTTTTGAAGCATCTCATCAGTTTGAGAACCCATTCGAAGATCCTTATAACTCTGTCAGGTAAGTTAGTGAACTGCCTCCTTTGGAGGGACAAGGGACAAAGAGTGTTACACTTTTGTACAAGGGACAAAAAGTGTGAGAGACAAAGAGTCTCCCACTTGGGATCCCCAGCTGCACAAACTGTGTGGCCTGTACCTGTACCACTCACAGGAGGAAGGGACAAAAGTTATTTACTATGTGTATTTTGCAACAGTAGCCTCCATTGATATAACCAATTAAGTTTCTATCAAGTTGTAGTTTAGTTGTCTTTGTTTTTTATTTTGTTTTTGTTTTGTTTGTTTGACCATAAGGCCTGGGCACTATCCCTGAGCTTCTTTTGCTCAAGGCTTGTGCTCTTACAACTTGAGCCACAGCTTCACTTCTGCTTTTTGGTAGTTAAATGGCCATAAGAGTCTCACAGACTTTCTTGCCTGAGCTGGCTTCCAACCAAGATCCTCACGTTTCAGCCTCTTGAGTAGCTAAGATTACAGGTGTGAGCCACTGGCTCTGGCATTTTTAATCCCTTAATATCTCTTATTGAAAGATTAGGAAGAAAGCTCATCTAGTGGAGTTAACAGCTGGGGTTTAATTAAAGAGAATCTTTGAAATTATATTCAGTAGCTGAGCCAAATACAACAAATTGTATATTTTTAAAGAAAGAAGACCATAATGTGATATTTCTACCTGCTTTAAAGGTAGAGAATTCCTGCAGTTAATCATACTACTTTTATTTATACGCATATGAAGGGTATTTAAAAATTCTATGTTTCTCAAATTGTTACTAAAAAAATGAAATTTAAAATGTAACACTGAACTATAACATTCACTCAACTCGCCACATTCTCCACTTCTGGCAGGTTTTAAATCATCTATTTCCTATTAGAAGTCTTCCACAATACAGATTCTACTAAAGAGGAAAAGAGATATACTTTTTTTTAATCATGAAACTAGGTCTGTTGTATAACTGATCCCAGACCTACTGAAAAGTCTGTAAACATTGTTCTTTTGACCAATGGCTTTTGACCTAAGGTCATTAGCAGACTTTTTTTCAAAGGATGCAAAACCCAGATTCCCAGGTGGCCTACTGGAATTCTTTTCTCTGGTTTGTTTCCTGGGTTTGAAACTCTCAAGCACATGCTCACACAGTTGATCCAAAATTCTCTCATAGGGTTTAAAGGCTTCCTTCCAAACTGTCTCCTCTGGTTTAAGGTCCTGTCTGTGCACTAACTCTGTGCCTGCCCTGCCCAGGGCCCAGCCTCTTCCTGCTAACTTACAGGATCCTTGCTGTGGGACTCTACCCAGGAGACTTCAGGGGATTCTTACTGCCTGTGGTATTATTTTCTTCCTTTTCAAGTTTTATTTTCTTTGTAACAGTCTTTCTCTCTCTCTCTCTCTCTCTCTCTCTCTCTCTCTCTCTCTCTCTCTCTCTCTCTCTCTCTCTCTCTCTCTCTCTCTCTCTCCATAGCAATTTAACATTTAACATTTGAGTTATTTTGAAGCTGTGCAGTCAGACTACATGGTGAAGGTTCTTACAACAGTCTCACCCACATGTCCATATGTTATATTGGGGGTAGGCAAGTTGTTAAATATAAGCTTTAATAAATGCAGTGTGGCTCCATGAAGTCAGGAATCGTGATATTTGCATTAACAATTTAACCATGAGTTTGCCTCCTTGTAAGCAAGGACATACACACCCTGAGCTGGAGAGGAAGGAAGGAAGGAAGGAAGGAAGGAAGGAAGGAAGGAAGGAAGGAAGGAAGGAAGGAAGGAAGGAAGGGAGGAAGGAAGGAAGGAAAGGAGGGAGGGAGGGTAAAAGGGAGGGAGGGAAGGAGGTGGGAGGGAGGGAAAAAGGGAGGAAGGAAGGTAGGAAGGAAGGAGGGAGGGAGGGAGAAAGGGAGGAAGGGAGGAAGGGAGGAAGGGAGGAAGGGAGGAAGGAAGGAAGGAAGGAAAATAGGGAGGGAGGGAGAAAAGAGGGGAAGGAAGTTTTGTTACTATTTTTCCCATTTTGGAGACAGATATCCAGAGACTCAACTTTATCAATTCATTTTTAACCTTTCCTGTTCCTAGTTAGCTTTCTTTTCTATTCTTTTCTTTTTCCTTTCTTTTCCATTTTTTCCTCCAGTTCCAGTCCTGGGGCTTGAACAGGGGGTCTAGATGCTGTCTCTGAGCTTTTTGGTTCAAGGCTAGAAGCTAGCACTCTACCATTTGAACCACAGCTCCACATCAGCATTTTGCTGTTTAATTGGAGATGAGCGTCTGTCTCGTGGACTTTCCTGCCAGGGATGGCTTCAAACTATGACCCTCCTGAGTAGATAGGAATTATGGGAGTAAGCCATTAGCACCTGGCTTCCTGGTTAGCTCTTTACCTCTTTTCTTCTCTTTCTTCATGCAGTTATGCAATATCTCAATTTCAGAGAAGGAAACTGGAAGTTACATTATTGAATATTAGAGCAGAATGGGTAGGTGAGACTTGCTGGGGACAAATGACTCTTCTATGGATTAGATTACCATCAGGATGAACTCTGTCATTTGTATTGCTAATTGAGAATGCTGATTTGATTGTAGAGTGAAATTTAAGGGGAAAAAACCTATGTAAGAGTAGATTTTAGTTACTGGGTTTTTTTTTTTAGCATATTCCCAAATCACTCTCAGTCCCATTTGCACAGCTCTTCCTGTCAAATGGTACCAAACATCTGGGTGAGAAATACGAAAGGAGAGCCCGTCTAACCTGTCACTGCAGAATGCTGAAGCAAACACTTGGGGCTTTGTAAACATCAAGCACAACCTTTTCCGAGTATCTCGGAAGCCGAAATTCTCTGAAAGCTGCCTTGTGCTTCTCACAGAAATAACAGTGTCTTCTGCACAGAATGACAGAGGTAGAGAAAAATGAGAAAGTCGAAGTGGTGTTCCAGGGACTGAGATGCCATCTGGCAGAGAAGAGAGATGTGGAGAGCTTCTTGTAAAGGTTCAGTTCCCTGGAAGTTGAGAGAAGTGCCCTATTAAGGACTTGACAGCACTTGAGAAGGGGTCACCTTGCACCAGCATGAGGCCTAGCATTCCAAATGCATGGCTTAGCCAAATCCTCCCCAGTCACCAAGATGCAGCTTGATTACTGCCATTACTCCTATTAACACTAATAATCGTGGCTCGGCATCATCTGGAATGGTGAGTGTATATCACACATGAACCACCTTGTGTTAGTCCTCATACCCTCATAGCCACCTGTTTAATTAGCCTCATGCAGCTGATGAAGAAGTTGAGTTACCAAGAGAGTCAGGGCACCCAAGGAAGCAAAGAATCAGTGTAAAGCAGGCATTCTTAGAGGAAGCCACCTGCCATGTATCACATGTTCCAAACTTTAGGACTCTGGGAAGTCTTAATGTCTTCTGTGTAGGAGTCACCCTTCATGAATTTAGATAAAGGAAATGTGTGACTAGCTATCCTTTAAGGGCTATTCACTGAACAAGACATGGTGAAGTGTTTCATCTGAGTCACAATTCTGCATTGTACTATATTTTTCCCATATAGAAAACTGGAATCCAGACAGGTTATCACAGGTGACTGCATTCTTGCTG
This sequence comes from Dipodomys merriami, assembly GCF_024711535.1. Lineage (NCBI taxonomy): Eukaryota > Metazoa > Chordata > Mammalia > Rodentia > Heteromyidae > Dipodomys > Dipodomys merriami. Next base: position 8,245,472 of record NW_027205159.1, on the reverse strand, counting down.
TGGGACTGAAGCCCTGTGCCGAAATTCTGTAGTGGGCACTATCTGTGCACAGAGCAAGGTCTGGGGTAGGAGTCAGAGATGCTGAGATGTGGAAGTATAGGCTCCTCAGCAGACAGCCTGCTAAAGAACCCTCTAGGAAGACATTCATAAAACAACAAGATGCCTTGAGCCAGATGTGGTATGTGTTCATAGTCCCAGATAGATGACATTTGACAGGAGGATTAAAGTCCAAGGATGGCCTCAGGCAAAAATGAGACAACCTATCAAAAGTAAACTAAAATATAAAGGGCTAGAGGTACAGACCAAATAGTAAAGCTCTTAAACTCACATCTCAGGACTGCCAAAATAAAAGAATGTGAGTAGATTCCTAGTTTCCAGGAACACAGGGACTGTTTAGGACAGTGGATCTATTCTGCCATGAAATTATGATGGTAGACATATGATAGAATGCATCTGTGAAAGCCTATACAATATGAACTACCTAGAAGGACCCTTAACACTAACTATGAACTTTAATCCATAGTATGAGTCTCTTTCTTGTTCATTAATTATAACAGATATGCCACACTAATGCAAAATATCAAAAATAGAAGGAATGGAGAGAGAGGAGTTTGTGGGACCTTTCTGTAATTTTTGCTCACTATTTTTGTAAACTTAGATCCTGAAGAATAAAGTCTGATAATTAAAATTAATTAGAAAAGGAAGCAAAGATACAAAGTAGCCTCTTTCTGAGCACAGCCTAGGAGCTGTTTCATTGTCTACACTCCTAGGTTTAAAAGCTACTCTTGACATTTGTACCTTCTTTTACATCTGCCTACATATGTGCTCTCGATTTCATAATGGTACAGCTCTAACATTTCATGTGTGTGTGTGTGTGTGTGTGTGTGTGTGTGTGTCTGTGTCTGTGTCTGTGTCTGTGTCTGTGTGTGTGAGCTGGCACGCACGTACTGGAGCTTGAACTTGGCGCGTCAGGCTCTTCCTTGGCCTATTTGCTCAAGTCTAGTGTTACCAGGTGAGCCATAGCTCCATTTTCATCTTTGTTTAGTTGTCATTATTGTTGTTGTTGCTTTTGTTGCTTTCTGGTTAGTTGGCATTACTACTCTTCACACTTTTCTGCCCAGGCTGGCTTTGGATGGTGATCCTCAAATCAGCCTCCTGAGTTGTTAAGTTTACAGTTGTGAGCCACCAGTGCCAGCCTGAGGCTTATTTTAAAAACCACTATACTGGCTACTACTTCACATTTTTCTTTGTATACACACACACACACATTTTCTACTTTTTCATTCCTACCTATCTTCATCCTGCACTTCTATGTAATACATCCAGGGACATAAATAAGCTCACATTTTGCACTCCAATAGCAGCTTCAGAATATCCCTATAGTAGTGTTCCTAAGACCAATTATTTGAGTGGAGAAGGTTAGAAGTAGGACTTCCCACTGTGTCTCGTTAGTCAAAGCCTAGGCTTTTTTTGGTCCTGGACATTGGCTTGGGATTTTCTTCATAGCTCCTACATACCAGTTCATCTGTGAACAATCTGAGCATATTTCCCCCTTTTCTTCCATGCCCCTCTTTTTGCATAGCTCTTATCATTCATTGAGAAGTAAGACTCAATAAATTCAGATACAGACAAATGAACAGAGAGCAGGGATCTGACCTTGAATTCATTCATCACTATCCTGACAACTTATTATTTTGTATATTTGTTTGTTTGTTTTTTTGAGACAAGGTCTTGCTATGTAGCCCAGGTTGACTTTAAACTCTCTACCCTTCGGCCTCAGCCTCCAGAGTAATGGGATTACAGACATAAATGTAATGCATGGTTGGCTCAATGTTATCTTTTCAAATGGAAGCAGGTAGCTCTCTACAACTTGCTATATCTTTGCATTTTTGCCTTTAATATATTAATACTAATTACAGTGTAAGCATGAGATTTTTCTGGTTCAACCTTTTAAAAAAACTGTATTTCGACTCTGTCTTTCATTACAGATTTACACATAGTGAAAATGAACTTCACATGTTCATGTCATCCTCAGACTTTTGCAATTTACCCAAAGCTACAAACAACAATTCATGGGGGCTCATGGGTCTGGTGAAGGTTGATTTTTCCAGTTCTCCAACATCAGTTGGGCAAAGAAACCAAGAAAAAGTGAAGAATGTTGGTTAGATTCACCAATATAAAGAATAGCACCATCTCCCCTCATCTGTTATCAAACCAGAAGGATCATGGGAGAAGAAATGCCCCGGATCACTTCAGCAGTTAGAGGAGGGGGAGACTCACAGCCAGGCCAGCAGCAACCTTTCCCTACCATCTCCAAATCCATGCATGTAAGAGAATCGTGCTTTTTGAACCTCACTAATAAAACCCAAGCTACACAATTTTCTTTTTAAAATAAAATAACTACAACACAAAAAGAATCACCTGCTCTGCTCAAGCAATAAATGGATTTTACTGTGCCATATATTTTATATTGTACCAGGTGTTGGACTGCTTGATGACTGAGTCACAACAACTTCCCCAAGAACCCCTGCTCTTCACATCTTGTTTTGTTTATGGTTGGTTTTTACTTTTATGTTTGTCTTCTCACGGATTCAAGAAGGTTCCATCTCCACACAGCAAGAACCAAGCCCCAAACCCCAAGGAGAAGCATCTTCTTTGTATATGTTTCTATAGGGAAAAAGCTTTCATAAAAACCAAAAACAAATTCCATTCAGATTTTTGGCTCATTTTGTGTGTGTGCGTGCCTGTACTGGGACTTGAATTCAGGGCCTGAACACTGTCCCCCAGTTTTTTTACTCAAGGCTAAGGATCTACCATGTGAGTCACATATGACTTTTTTATTTTTATTTTTTTATTGTGAAAACACTGTACAGAGGGGTTACAATTACATAGGCAAGATAATGAGTACATTTCTTATCAAGCATTGTAGCCTCCTCCTTTGTTTCCCCTTCCCATCCCTTCCCATCCACATATGACTTTTTGATTGGAGATAAGTCTTAAGGACTTTCCTGCTGGCTTTGATCAGTGATCCTCAGCTCTCAGCCTTGTGAGTAACAAAGATTATAGGCATAAACCATCAGCACTTGGCTACTTTTTCTTCTTTATAATCACTTACTTTTAAAAACAACTTGGGACCATTTCCCTCAAGGTATAAAAACAAACATCAGGGAAAAAACAAATTGTTTAAATAGGGATAAAAGTGGACCCATTGCAACAATGAGACAATGAGATGTACAAGATATTATGTCAAAAAACAAACTTTACAACTTTGGGGGGGGGTGGATGGGAAGGGATGGGAAGGGAAAACAAAGGAGGAGGCAACAATGCTTGAGAAGAAATGTACTCACTATCTTGCCCATGTAATTGTAACCCTTCTGTATGGTATTTTCACAATAAAAAAAAATGTTTGTAACATTAGGGGTAAAAGACATTCTTGATGGTAAGCAGGAGACCCATAGTTGAGGTATTTATAGAATGTAACTGAAACCTCTAGGTGAGTAAAGGATTCATGTTAACCTTCAAAATTTTTAAGTAGGAATGACAAACATGGATGCTGACATTCTTTGCTATCAAAGCTCCCAAGACACAAAAGTGGTGGCCAAGATGCCCACAATTCCTTCTACAGTGAAGCAGGCTGCAGTATTGTTTCTTCTCTCCCAGCATTTTTTTGCAATCCAGGGGCTTGAATTCAGGGCCTGGGCACTGCACTTCTTTTTTACTTAAGGCTGGCACTCTACCACTTGAATCACAGCGCCACTTCTGGCCTTTTCTGTTTATGTAGTACTGAGGAATCAAATCCAGGGCTTCATGCATGCTTGGAAGCACTCTACCACTAAGCCACATTCTCAGTCCCTTCTCCCCCAGCTTTGATATGGCCAATGACAGCAGGCAACTTGACCTGCAGACTTCCTGGGAGATAGTTACAACAGGCTGTTTTGTGTACATAGCTTCAGAGTACTTCCACATAGAACAGCCTAGGTTGGCCTGCGGCATCTGTGATTATAAGATCTCCTTGTCAAGTTGTCCATACATGCCATGAAACATGACCAAAAGTAGAAACAAGGAGAAAGTTGGCTGTGGAAGTTTGTTTTGGGGTAAGCTAGGAAAGTACTCTCCTTCATCTTCTCAGGGCTTCTGAACAAAACCCTGCCACTAGATTCCCTATACAAGACAAATTTTCAGGCATTGTCATAGCTCTTAATTTGTCTGCTCAATGCTGTCTTTCTCCTCTACACCTCACACAGATGGGTGGTAATTCCAGCATCTTCAGTCAGGGTCTTCCCTCCTGACTGGTCTGAGAGACTCTGTATCTGTCTAGGTGTGAAAAGTGAGGTAATCACAGTCTTCTGACCTTTGAGTCATGGAATTGACTTCAGTGGAGGCTCTGATTTCTGCCTTTACAAGGATTTGTAATGTTTAAATGGCTTAGTAACTCTAAGCCATTAGAGGTCCCCCCCTCACCCCCACCCCTGCCTGTAATGTACAAATTCCTGGCCCAGTTGCAACAGTCTCATTACACTCCTCCTTGTTGTACAGCCAGAGAATTGAGAAGTCACCTTTGAGAGGTCACATTGGGAGTTTTTCTTAAAAGGCCAGAGTCTGCAGATGGACTCTTGTCACAGAGACATGCAGCCTTGTGAATGCACTTAAACACTGTCAGAAAACTGAGCCATGGGAGCCGAAGAAGAAAGAAAAAGCAGACAAACAATACCAACAAACCGGATCAGCTCCAATGGAGAGCTGAAGTAGAATGCCAGGGTGACCAGAGAAGAGCCAGGAGCCAGGACATGAACATGGAGACATGTGGCATGTCATAATGATGCCTGAGCTGGTCAGGGCTTAAATAGGGTCAGGGGCAGGGTCATAGAGAGCTTGAGAGTTCATGACCCAAGATGGGTAGGTCTAGGAACCTATTGTCAGAGTCCCTATTTCTGCCTCTAGGAATTCAGGCACACCCATCACATGGGAGGTGGGACTTCCCAGCCTCTACCATGAAGATAATGCCAGTTAAACCCAAGACGCTAACATCCACCATGTGGCCAAGATAACACCAGTTAGATTCAGCATCCCTACTTCAACCTGAATTCCCATGGTCCACATAATGTGACTGCCCCCTAAAATGTTGTTTAAATTCTTCCCACACCTGTCTACTGCTGCTGTCTCCATTCCTGCTTGGAGCAGCCCAGCATGTCTGCCCCCCAATAAAGCCTTGAGACTGAATGAGTCGCTTGCCTCTCATTTCTTACAGTAACATTGTCTTCTCAAAGAGCAAAAATTCTGGGAAGGAAAACTCTATGAATAAAGGATAAGGCCAAGGGTTGTGAGTCACACCTGTAATTCCAGCTACTAGGAAGGCAGAATGATGAGGAGCATGTTTCAGAGTCAGGTGGGAAAATATTTAGTGAGACCTCCATCTTAACCAAGAAGCCAGGAATGGAGTGGCAATCCCAGCTGCATAGGAGACAGAGGGAGAGGATTACTGTTCAAGGTCTGCCCCGGGATGGAATACAAGACTGTATTTGAAAAAAATAACAAAAGCCCAAAAGAACTGTCTGTGGCTCAAGTGGAAGGTCACTTGCCTAAAACCCACAGGTCTTCAAGTTCAAAACCCCCATACCACCAATAACAAAAGGGGGGAGAGAAAGGAAGAAAGAGAAAGAAAGGAAGAGAGAGAGAAAGAAAGAAAGGAAGAAAGGAAGAAAGAAGGAAGGAAGGAAGGAAAGAGAGAAAGAAAAAGGAAGAAAGAGACAGAGACAGGGAGGGAGGGAGTGAGGGAGGGAGGAGGGAGGGAGAGAGGAAGGAAGGAAGGAAGGAAGGAAGGAAGGAAGGAAGGAAGGAAGGAAGGAAGGAAGGAAGGAAGGAAGGCTGGCTGATTGCTTTTCTGAAATAGCTTTAGTTATGCTATAATTTTAATTCTGTAAAATATATATAGACCCTGAGTTCAAGCCCTATGACCAACAACAACAAAAAAAAAATTAGAGGAAAATGAACGTATGTTGTTTACAGTCATGAAATTTATAGACATTATTACCACAACTATAAGAAAAAAAATACATATGAAGTAGGGAGATTGGATCTGGCCATCACTATCTTGATCACATGGTGCATGGTAAGATCTGTCATCTTGTCTTCATGGTGGGGAAAAGATAAAGCCCCCCACACCTCCAAGCTGAGGGGCCTTCCTGAATACCTGGAGACATTTGCAGGGACTTGGATGATAGGTTACTGAACCTGCAATACAGTGGCTGGAGTAGTACCCCAGTTTTCCATCAAGACACTCCAACACTTGGTCAATTAGGCTAGGAGTCTTTACTGCAGCATGGCATCAGGCTCCTTGCAAACCCATATACGGATCTGCTGGGTACTGAAGGACACAAGCCACAAGCAGGTAGGGTTTTTTGCAATAGGCCAGAGCAAGCAGGCTGGAGGTACAGAAGCAAGAATTAATGCAGTTAGCAGGAAATTGGTGGTTACGCTTGGTTTCCCTCTCACCCACTTCTTGGATTCTGTGGAAGTCAGGCATGATTCTGGTGATTCAGGTCACTGTGTCTACTGCGTCACCCCTGGCCTGGAGAGTCCCCATGGCGGATACTGATTGTTTTACTACTACTTACTGAATTCCAGTAACCTGCTGTTTAACTCACTAATGTATTTCAAGCCTTTATCTTTGGAATTTTTCCTTTTAATGACTAGCCTTGAGGTTTTCTTTGTTTTTTGCAAGGAGACCCTGCCTTTCAAGTTTGGCCCTATTTTTAATAATCGATAATTTTATTCTGTTTTTAGTTTCACATTTTATATTCTTGGGGGGGGGGAGGAGGATCATCACACCTGGGACTCAAGTTTCCAGGCACCATTATGTCATGCTATGATTCTCCTTGTTGGTGTCCTGGCTCTTTTCCGGTCAAGGTGACATCTCACTTCGGCTCTCCATTGGAGCTGAATTGGCTTGTTGGTTTTGTTTTAGTTTTCTTTGCCCTCCGGCCTTCATGGCTCAGTTTCTTAACAGTGTTAAATGAATTGTGCCTGCTGGTCTTTGAGACAGGAGTCCACCATGCATTCACTAGCCTTTTAATAAAGACTCCTGATTCGACCTGTCAAAATGTGGCTTCTCCATTTTCTCACAGTACAATACAATAGGTATTTAGACTCAGCTCCTTATATGTTAAGTTAAACAAGGAAAAAGAATATTAAACAAAATACCTGATTGTTTATTCAAAAGCTATTTTCTTTCAAGCCAAGCCAGTTTTGGGTTGGGGGGGGTGGCAGCAGGGGTTGGAAGGGACACAAAATCCTGACCTGGTTTCAGAGATTCTGAATCCTGTTTCTTAAGTCAAGAGCAGTGCCATTTTGAGGTAGCAGAAGACGCACATTAAAAGGGAGTCTTTATCTTCAAATGAATTTTAGGCTTTTAATGTAGGGTGGGAAGTTTCTAGCCTTGAGAGTATTTTTGACGAATACACTCAGGGCACTTTAAAAGACTTTCATTGTCTGGTTCTATAGTCTTACATTTCAGGCTGAGGTAGAACATGCAGAGGGTAAAATTGTTATTATCCTCCAGGAAATAGGGGACACAGTCTCCTCCATACATTTAAATTGGCCTCTTCATATTTTTACATTCGTAAGGCTTCCAGCAACTAGAAAGCAAAACTGGTATTTCCCTCTTACAAGGCACCACAGGGTTCCTAGCAGGGAATGAAGCCTATGTGATTGTAGAGAAAATTAAGCAATTAGATCTTTAATTGATTCTTACAATGCCCTGATGTTGGTAGTTCAATATGAACCCACAAGGAGAATCAAAGTGTTAAGTAACATTTTCCCCAAAATGTCTAGTGAGTGGCTCAGGGAAGATAAACTGCTACCTCCCAGGCATGCGTATCAGAAACTCAGATTTTAAGTATTAGTTTGCTCAACTATATTGCTCACTGTCTAATTAAATCTTCAGAGAGGTGCTGCTCATCCTCATATTAAAATTAGAAATGGTTTGGTCCCGGAACAGCTACAAGTGGCGATGCATTTTCAGTGGCTATTTGTTGCCAAAGGCAGAGGAAATCAAAGCGAGCATTGGCCTTACCCCACAGTGGACCAACAAGCTCAAGGACTGAATGGTCCATGTGATTCTCATTTCCTCAGAATATAGCTAAGCCTGGAGAGGTAGCATGAAGTTGCTCACATCTCAGCATGCACATACCAATACCATCCTAAAGAGATGAGATAGTAGTCTGTGATTGTGGAGGAGGCTTGGCTTAGAGAGGACTAGGGCCAATGAAGACAGCACTCAGGAGGGACAGTGAGATATTATAAGAAGATTCAGAGAAGTAAGCATCTGTCCTGAGCTTTACATTTTAGACATGTCAAGAGGCAAAACACATAGGAGGAGTCACCTTTACATTGAGGTATTTTATGCTGTATACTAAAATGTAGCCAGAGAATGGTAAGGTGCCATTTACATACCTGTTTGTTTAGTGCTGCTGCTGTTGAGCCCATAAAACATCGGGCTTGGCCATTGTCATGTACCAGGCAGACATCCAAATAAAATTACTTCATCTCTCTGCCTGGGAACTTTCTCTGGCAGCTGGAGTCTTTTCACCCAATATCAGGCAGCTCTTGAACAGAGTCAAGTAGGAAAATTAATGCTTCCATACACCAGCTCCTTCACATCCTGATCTGCCCATATAACCCAGCAAGCCTGACTTCCCAATGCTCAGGCTAATCATTGCTTTACAATTCATCCTTCCTTGGCTGCCTTCTTTCTCCTTTCTCCTTCCTCTTAGATTTTCCTGGGATCACCTCCAAAAACCATGTATTTGTCTCAAATATGAAATATCTAAATATTAAATACTAAATGCCTCAAACTAAAATTATTGGTATAGTTATTTGTAACCAGAAACTCTCCTTGGACTAAATGACTGTTGCATAGCCTGTCAAGAAAAGATCAGGCAGATTGCCTATGTGATCTAAGTACATATTTTTCCATATCTTCCTACTTGCATGACATTTGTTAATGAAAATACATTCTTGGCTCCATTGGGAATTGAATTCATGACCTCACATTTGCTAGACAAGATTGCTACCACTTGAACCACATTCTCAGCCCTTGTATGCTTTCATTTTTTAATATTTTGGTTTCTTTTGGGATGATTTGTATCATAGGTTTGACCTAGGTAAGCCTATACCACAAACCTCCTACCTGCAGTGTGAATGATAGTTGAGACTGCAGATGGGCATTCTCATGCCCAGTTGGTTGATGGACATGAATATGTCACTAACTTTTTACCTACGTTAGCCATGAATTGCGTTTCTCCCTATCTCTATCCCTTGAGTACCTGAGATTACAGGTGTGAGCCACTGCCCCCAGTAAGAAATACTTTCAGATCTATAGTTTTTAATATAAAAAGGAAAGTGTGTCAAGGAGATAAAATGATATTCGCAAGGGCCAAGAAATCCCATCCTGTTGTTGTGCCAGGCCGCAGACCCCCAAAGATCACCAAGGAGCCAAATCCGATGCAAGTACACAAGAGCCTTTTATTGCAAGCTCGAACCTGGACTCACAATCGTCACCGATGCAGAGGGTCAGAGTTGTGAGCACTGGCCACATGTTCAGCAGGGTTTTATAGGGTTACCAGCAAGAGGTGGGGTTTCCCATCCTAGTAGTTACATGATTGGCTTAAGGTTCTCGGGCTTCTACATAATTGGTCAGCAATTCACTGGCAAGTTTCAGGGTAGGCTCATTTTTAGGGGCATAATCATTTTCATTAAGAGTAGGGGCTTTCCAACTTAGTGATTACAGGATTGGTTAAATTATACATAGCAAGCAGATCATTGGTTGGGACACATAATATAGGAATGCAGGCAACAATATATTTTTTAACTGTTTATGACCCTACAGCTGCTTTTTCAGGAACTTGACCAACCTGTCCATTTTCCAGTAACTGGGGTCGTGTTTCTCAACCCTTTGTCTAACTAGAAGTTGCTAGGGGTATAATTGCAGTTTCAATTGTGGGTTTTCCGAGAACTTTTCCCAAAACTGGCTTTTCTGACAACTGTTTGTCCCTTAAGTGGCTAACTTGTGTTCTTCCTCAACACTGTCACAGGAACAGAGGGAGAAGGTAGATTTTTACCACAACCCTGAAAGCAATGAAGGAATATCCACTTTCCCAGTGAAATGATGTTGTAGCCCAACCAAACACAGGGTTTAAGTTAAGATCCTGAATATTATACTACTCACAATTCTCAGGGCTTAAGTAAAACTCAAAATTTGGAATATAATGAAATAAGGATACTGGGTCTGATTGACACCATCTTGGCAATGTGGTAGATGATAGGGCATTGGTTCTATCTGGTGCCATCTTGTCTTCTTGGTGAATGAAGGTAAAGTCCCACCCCCAGCTGATGGGTGTGCTTGAATTCCTAGAGGCAGGGATGGGGACTTGGACACTAGGTTACTAGACCTGCCACACTTACTTCATGAATTTGTGAGACTCTCAAGTTTCCTGTGACCCCGCCCCCTGACCATGACCCTATTTAGGCCCTCATAAATTCAAGTGCCATTTTATGCCATGCCTCATGTTTACTGACTCTCCTCAGGTCACCATGGTGTCCCACTAGGACTCTCCATTGGAGTTGATCTGGTTTGTTGAGATTGTTTTTTCTGCTTTTTCTTTGCTTTACTACCCTTATGGCTCAGTTTTCTAACAATGTTAGGTGTATTCAAGGCTGCAAGTTTTCTGGAGATGTGTCTGCCTGCAGTCTCTGGCTCTCTAATAAAGATACACAATCTGACCTCTCAAAATGTGGCTTCTCTGTATCTAGTTAATTTTTGTATAACGCGACACTGGAAAGATTTTAAACTACATGCAAAAAATGAGACAGACAACAACAAACACCATCAATATGACACTAATGTTAACATTATCTGACATGGATTTTAAGAAGTCATTGTAAAAAATTCTTCAATGAACAATTATGAAATGACTGAGTGAAATTTACAAAGCAGAATATCTCAGAAAGTAACTAGAAGATATAAAGGATAACTAAATGAGAAGTTTAGAACTAAAAAAGTACAACATGCAGAATAAAAAGTCAATGATGAGATAAACATCAGAATGGAAAAAAAAAGAGCTGATGAATTTGAAGACAGAACAGTATGCAATACCAAGTCTGAACATCAAAAATAGAAAATAAACTGAAAAAGAATAAAGAAAAAAAGAACAGAGTCTCTTACGGACATGTATGTCAGATTATAACCAAAGTTCTAACATTTGTGTCATCAAACTTCTACCAGGAGAAAAGACAGAATGAGGATGAAATATATTCATCAATATTCATCAATAATGAATTCTGCAAAAAAAAAACTCTAGCATAACAAATCCCTAGAAACCTACAAATAATTATGTAAGCAACCACCTTTAGCCCAATGAAATCAATACTAAGATACTTTTTAGTCAAACTTCTGAAAACTAGTAACAACAGCAACAACAACAAAAACCTTTGAAAGAAAGCAGAAACAAATGACAAATTACCAACAGGAAGAGCAAATTTTCTACCAAATGGCAAACAGAATTCCTGGTAGACATTTAGGGAGAGAGAGGCAGAAGCAATACATCTTTCTAGTGCTGAAAGAAAAGAACTATAAACTCAGAATTTTAAATTCATTAAAAGTGTCCTTCAGACATGAAAGGAAAATGTGTGCATTCTTATGTGAAAGAAGACAAAAACAATTTGTCACTAGGAGATCTACACTGAAAAAAATCTTGGTTAAAAGTAGTCCTCTAAACAGAAAGGAAATTAAGGACCATGAGGAATGATGAAATAAAATGTATGATTACAATATGATAACTTCAATAGACTTTCTTTCTCCTTGTGAATTCTTTAAAGTACTTTTGAAAAGTGAATAAAACTATAATACTGTCTAATATAGTTCTCATTATATGTAGAAGAAATATTTAAGATTATTAGTGAGAAAATCCACAAATGCAAAGAGATATAAGTTCACTGTACTTCATACTGATAAAACATTGATTTTTAAGAGAATTTTAGGCATGTGTGTACAACAGTGACCATTACATAAGGTACACTGGGAGACATTAAAAATTATAGCAATAATAAGCATATACGCAAAAATAAAAATCTAAAATTGTTACATCCCATGGGAATAAATGAAAGGAAATACAAAAATTTAAAAAGAATAGGAATTCAAACATAGATGGTAGAGTTTAAGCCTCAAAAGCAACAATTATATTAACTTTAAGTAGTCCAAATATGCCTAGTAAAAGGTAGAGATTGAAAAAGTAGACTCAAATTGTGATCTAAGTAAATACTTAGGTAATTTGGAATATAATGATATTCGTAGTTTGGTAGAAAAAGAATGAAAAATAATATATTATATAGTCTGAGGGCATGAGTCAAATGGTAGAGCACCTGTGTCCTGGCAACTGTTAGGCCCTAAGTTCAAACTCCAATTATGAAAAGAAAGAATATATATATATATATATATATATAAACTTTAGTCAAAATAAACAAAGATTTATTAATATTAGATAGGTGTCTTTCAGTGCAAAAATGTAACAGAGGCAGAGAAGGATATGATATAATAAGAAAGGTCGCCCATCAAAAACACATAGCATCCAGGTACTGGTGGTTCATGCCTGTAATCCTAGTTACTCAGGAGGCTGAGTTCTAAGGATCACAGTTCTAAGCATTCCAGGTAGGAAAGCCAATGAGACCCTTATCTCTAATTAACAACCAGAAAACCAGAAGTGGCTCTTTGACTCAAAGTGGTACAGTATTAGCCTTGAGTGAAAGACCACAGGGACAGTACAAGCCCCGTAACCAACAAAAAAATGAACAAACAAAACAAAACAAACAAAAAGACCACATAGAGCTAAAAATATGTGAGAATTAAAAAGTGAAACAGACAAATATATAATGATAGTAGGGAAGTTCTTTAGAGCTTATAAAAAAGCTAAACAGAAAGTCAGCAAGACCTAAACTACTCTATCAACCAACAGGACCTAAGCGAAATTTATAGAACACTTTGCCTAGTAATCGAAGACGCAGTATGGAAACACCTCAGGAACATATGCAAGATAAAACAATGACTTGTATTTTGAATCCAATCACATTGAATTTAAATGAGCTGATATTTTGTTGATTATTTTCTCTGACAGTAGTACAATCAGTAAAAGCAATAACCAAACAGAAGGATCACCAAAACCCAGGAACTAAATACTTAAAAAAAAAAAAGTGGGGGTCAAAGAGAAAATCTCAATAAAGGTGAAAAATACACTGAAGAAAATAAAACTAAAGAAATAACCAAAACCCACAAACTAAATACCTTTTTACGAATTTATGGGTCAAAGAAAGGGCTCAATAAAAAATTTAAAATGCATTAAACTGAATAAATATGCACTTACATGAAAATTCATGTTAAGCAGCTAAACTGGTGACAAGAATAAAGTTTATAGCACAGGAAATTCATATTAAAATAGAAAAAATGTTCCCCCAAAGCTATCTAAGAAACAAAAGGTCTCAAACGATCTCAAAGGGCTGGGGCTATAGCTCAGTGGTGGAGCATTTGCCAAGCATTCACATGACCTGGGTTCCAACTCTGCAACAGGACAGGGTAGGGGACTGTCAGCATGATCAACAAACCTCTAGCAAGACTGACAAAGGAGAAAAATACAAATTACCAATATTATAAATAAGTTAGTAGCTATCACCACAAATCTTAACAGATCTTAAATAAATAATAAGGGAATTACAATGGAGTATTCCACAGACATCATTTTAAGAATGCAAATAAAATCAATCAAAAGTAAAAATGACCACACTTACCCATATGAAGCATAATAAAAATAGCCCTATACCTATGAAGAAATCAAACTAACATTTTTAAACTCCTGAAAATGAAATCTACAGGACCAAAAGTTTTTGTTGTAGGAATTAACCAATGTTTTAAGAGACTTAGCCCCATCCTACATAATCTCCTGAAGAAAATAAGAGAGAGGAAATTCTTCTTATTCCACTATATGCAGGCAGCATCCTTCTTGGAGAGAGGGAGGAAGGAAGAAAGGGAGGGAGAGGGGGAAGGAGAGAAAAAAGGAAGGAGGGAGGGAGGGCAGGTGGGTGGGAAGGAAAAGGGAGAGTGGGAAAGAGAAAAAAAGAGTTGAATGTTCTTTAGTAATATATATGTGACAATTCATAACAAAATATAACAAACACTGTCATTTTACATCATGATCAACTAATGTTTATTGAAGAGATGTAAGACTAGCTCAATACACAAAAGAACAATCAGCTAAATCCACTATCTTAACAAACTGAAGAAATTAAAACCATATGATCATATTAATTAGTCCAAAAATAATTGATAGAATTAAGCACTCAACAATGATTTAAAAAGAAGAAGAAGAAGAAGAAGAAGAAGAAGAAGAAGAAGAAGAAGAAGAAGAAGAAGAAGAAGAAGAAGAAGAAGAAGAAGAAGAAGAAGTAGAAGAAGAAGAAGAAGAAGAAGAAGAAGAAGAAGAAGAAGAAGAAGAAGAAGAAGAAGAAGAAGAAGAAGAAGAAGAAGAAGAAGAAGAAGAAGAAGAAGAAGAAGAAGAAGAAGAAGAAGAAGAAGAAGAAGAAGAAGAAGAGAAAAAAAACTAGCTAGGTGCCAGTGGCTAACCTGAGTTACTCAGGAAGCTGAGATCTGAGGATCAAGGTTCAAAGCCAGCCTGGGCAGACAAATCTGAGAAACTCTTATCTCTAAATAATGAGCACAATGATGAACATAGAGATGTGGCTCAAGTAGTACAGCACCAGTCTCAAAGACAAAGTTAACAAAAGCAAAAGTTAGATCCAGTATTCAAGTTCCAGTACTGGTACCTCTCCACCTTCTACTTTCTCTACCTCCCAACACAAAGATAAAAACTGTCAAAAACCAATGAAGTAGCACTTCCTTAACAATATAAAACATTTTTCAGCACATAACTAACATACTTATCATACTTAGTAGTGAAAGACTAAATGTTTTTATCTTCAATATAGTACTGTACTGGAAGTCCTAGTAGAGCAACAGAAAAAGAAAAAGTATACAGATTATAAAGAAAGAAACAATGTTCTCACAGTTACTGATGTCATGATGATCTACATAAAATCCCAAAATTACTTATTCAAAACTTCCCAGAACTAATTAGTCAGTTCAGTAAAGTTGTAGGGCATAGGATCAACATATATTAATTTTGTTTCTATATGCAACATATGCAAACTAGTAATCAAAAAATAAAACTGCTAGGAATAAATCTGTCAGTAGTTTCACAGGAGTTGTGTGCTGAAAACCATGAGATGATGAAGAAAACAAAATCAAGGCAGCTATAAATGCATGCAGAAGTGTATGGATAGGAAGCAAAGTAGTCAATCCCCTCTAAATTAATATACATGAGTAATTTATTCTTATTCTGTTTTGGGTTTTTTTTTTGTCTGTTGTAGGGCCTGAACTCTGGGCCTGAACTCTGGACCTGGGCTCTGTCCCTCAGCTCTTCAGCTCAAGGCTAGCATTCTACCATTGAGCCACAGCACCACTTCCAGCTTTTTCTACTTTTGTGATACTGAGGAATCGAACCCAGGGCCTCATGCACGCAAGGCAAGCACTCTACCACTGAGTCACCTTCCCAGCCCCTATTCTTATTCTTAATCAAAGTTCTTATCAAAATCCCTGGAATGATCCTTACAGATTTAGAAAAGATCATCCTAAAATGTATGGGGAATGACAAAGGAACTAGGTAAAGTAATTGAAAGGTAAAGATAAAGAGAATGGAGTCATTTAAGCCCATCTGTGACATTTGCTATAATAGTCAAGATTATGCATTGTCGACAGTGATAAAGAAACATAGATTAAAAGTTCAGTTGAAATCTAGAAGTAACAGTATACAATTACAACCAAGCAACAGCATACCATTTTTTAAAAAACAGTATGAAATTTTGGATAACTACTGGCTCAACAGAAACCTAGACTTAATTCAGACTTAATTCAAAATAAATTCAAAAAGAATACATCAATATAAAAACAAAAAATGCCAGAAAATTTTATAAGACAACACCAGAAAGATAATCCTTGGGATATAAGTCCTAGAAAGGAGTTCTAAAGCTGGACAATAAACACATGATCCATAAAAGAAAAGTATTGATAAACTGGACTAAATCAAAGTTTACAAACTAAATCAAAGTTTACAAAAGGCCCTATTAAGGTGATTAAATGAGAAGGTAATTACAAATCACAGATTAAACAAATGACTCATGTTAATGAAAAATTTAAAAAAAACACTTAAAACGCAATTCAGTTAGAAAAGTGTCTAAAATATGCAAAAGGTAACAAGTGCAATGTTCTCATATCAATAACCATTATAAAACCATAAATTAAGAATGTGATCAAGTACCCTGTATATGTTTTAGAGTAACGAAACTAAAACTTGGTGACAATAAAAAACACCAAACAGGATGCAGAAAAACCGGGCAACTTGTTAAATGTCAGTAGACCAGAAAATAGTCTAGCTACCTTCCAATAACACATTTTCTTTTGTGTCCTTTATTCTTTTATAAAAAATAATTTTTATTGAGCCTAGGTGATTACATAAATTTCACATATTTCACAGTATTGTGGAATAGTGATAGTTAAAGTCACAAGCACATTTTAACCTTCACAAGGCAAATTGTCATTATCATGGTCTATGAAGTTTGTGAATTCTACGAGCTTTGACAATACAACTATTTTTTCCACATCAAGTGATATTTACATTTATTTCCTTTCCTTTATTCTTATATAATACTCCATATTCTTTTGCATCATACTCAGTTTTTACATCTTACATTTGAAGGAGTTTGGACTCTTTCTTGTAAATAGTAGAGGAAACCCATATTTCCTCTCATAGGAATGGTGATTATTTTAGAGTTCAGAGGATATTCCAGAACCTTAACTAAGCTAGATAAGGAGAATTCATTGTAGCTATATGACAATGCATATACTGTAAACTGGCCTTATTAAACACAGTTGTGACCAAGTATCATCAAGCAGATAAACAGCAAAAGAAATTTCAAAACTTTTAAATTTCTCAAGCCATAATTGGCTCTCCGTCAGTTGGCAAATCTTTGGTACTGCTACTGTTCAATACTACCAGGGTCCATCCATCCCTGATACACTTTCCTGCCAGTGCCAAACCATGTCTAAATAGAGGAGACTTGAAGCCCAGCTGCTTGATGGCTGGAAACTTCTAGGCTGTTTTCAGATTTTATTTTCTAGCCAAACATTATCAAGTCAAATCCATGCACCTTGCTAAACACACTAAAGTAGGTTTTGGAAGACATGCTTCAGAGGCTGGCTAGGGATAGAAGCCATTGGGTGAAACACAGAGGATATTCTTGTATGAGAGCCAGGTCAGTATCCTCCTTCTAGAGAGGCCACACCCACTCACTGCTGTAGGCTTCCCTCTGCAGATGACCTGTGTCCTGTGTATGCAAAAGAACTGCAGAAGGGGAGAGGGGCATTTTTTTTACAAAGGACCGGTCGGTGCAGCCGGGTGGAAGCCATCTTAAGCTCAACTAGAAATCGGGCAGCATGTGTGAAGGAGAGCTACCAGTGATCATTTGGCATTAGAAAGCCTGGATCACACTAGGTGGCAGCCAAAGTAAACCGGTGAAAATGATGCCAAAGAATGCGCGTATACTTTAAGCTTCCTTGTAACATTTAACAACTGTTCCCTCACCTTCTGGCACCCCAATTTGGCTCAAAATGAGATTTTTTTCACGGATTTTCTCAGCAAGGATTTATTTACCTGATCCACTCCTTTTAAACAGAGCAACACGCAGCCCAAACATCGGTGGCTAACTCCTGTAATCCCAGCTACTCAGGGGCTGAGATCTGAGGATTGCAGTTTGAAGGCAGCCTGGGTAGGGAAGTCACTGAGACTCTTACCTACAATTAACCACCCAAAAAGTTCAAGTGATACATCACCAGCCTTGAGCAAAAAAGCTCAGAGATATAGACCCAATACCAACACACACACACACACACACACACACACACACACACACAAACACACACACACACACACACACACACATATGCCCTAAATTCAAGCCAGAGTACCAACATGTATTCTCTCTCTCTCTCTCTCTCTCTCTCTCTCTCTCTCTCTCTCTCTCTCTCTCTCTCTCTCTCTCTCTCTCTCTCTCACACACACACACACACACACACACACACACACACACACACACACACAGGTGGATATTGGTCAGAAAAGGATGGAGTAAAGCCAAATGGGTAAGTAAGTAGGTCCTGGGTGCAACAGCAGGTTGAAGGCCGGTTAGGAAGAGGGACAATGCAGGAGGTCACTGGTATGGGGATTGAAGCCACGATTGAGAAGAGATCTGAGCAAAAATGAGACTCATTGCAGGTATCTGACTGGCCAGAGAGTCTCTCCACATTTCAGAATATTTTTATGCTAAAACAAACGCCACCTCTCTCCAATAGAGGACTTCCTCAGCAACTCACAACAGTGTTTTTTCTATTCTAAATCTACTGAGGTTTGAAAGGGTCTTTCATTTCTATGTGCTGTATCTATTGATATTTATTTCATTTAAAATTAGAAGTGGGAAATTTGGAACATTTTAAATGCACTTAAAAATAGTCAGACACAATTACTTATGAAGCCAAATCACAGAACTTTATGAATGAAATAGTTTTTTTTTTTAATCTAGTAAGATGAATCACACTATTTTCGATTTCTGCATGTTGCTTTTGTGTCTGGTTTAGAAGATGAGTAGATTCTAGTGGCTGTTTCTGAAAGCAGTGTGCTAGACTATCTCATCTGCAGAGCTTCAAAAAAGCTCTACTATTACTTCATGACAAAAGGGAGTAAAGGAGGTAACTTCCAGTGTCTCCTAAGAGGCCATGTCTGAGATGCCTCTTAAGCCACACGTAAACCTAGACCTCCATACACCTTGCACTTTCTTACACTTCTCCATGATAATTAGGTACAGGAAGAGCTTAACTGTAAGTAACAAGACAATAGTTCAATTACAATAATACACTATCATCAAAGTTATGGATATTTCCTTCTGAATATGTGTGTGTGTGTGTGCGCACGTACACGCACACATGCATGTGTGTGCATGTGTGTATGCCAGTACTATGGCTTGAGCTCAGGGCCAAGAGCTTTTTTGCTCAAGGATGGCACTCTATCACTTCAGCCACAACTCTTCTTCCAGGTTTTTACTTGGCCTGACTTCCAACTTGGATCCTCAGATTTCAGCCTCCTGAGTAGCTAGAATCACAGGCATGAGCCATTAGCACTCAGGCTAGAATTTTTCAATTAGTATCTTTAGACTAAAATTGACTGAAAATATCTGAAACCATAGAAGGCAAAACTGCAGATTAGGAGGGGATGGCTGTCCTATGGAAATTAACACTTGCAAAACTTCAGAAACCCTTGCAGAGCAGGCCCTGGACTCTGTTGGGAAGACAGGTGGAACACAACATCTGTCTATGTGTAGACAACCCATAGTGACGTCTTCCTTAAGTCTTCAAGAACATTTCTAAGTGAATACTGTTTTGTTTGGTTTTGTGACACTCCTGGAATTTGAACTCAGAGCCTGGGCACTGTCCTTTAGCTTTTTGACTCAACACTGGTGCTTTAACAGTTGAGCAACAGCTTCACTTCACAACCATCTTTTTGCTGGCTCATTGGAGATAAGAGTCTCATGGTCTTCCTTGCCCAGGATAGCTTCAAACCATGATCCTCAGATCCCAGCCTTTTGACTGAAATCACAAATGAGAATTTTTCCTTTTACTATTTCTCAGTGACTTGGTAGAGAAAGTACCTCTTACAATGCATGTAAACCAGAAAGAAGCACAGTGAAATTTTCAAGTACTAACCTTGTTGGACCAAATTAATACATGCATCTCATCATCAACTCTGCAACCATGAGTTACAGATGAGCTGACTGACTCTGGCCCTGCCTTGGCCTCTGGCATTTTTACATGGCATGGAATAATTGGTTTCCTTTAGGCATTCACTCAAAAATTCAAAAATTACTTTTTGCATGTCGTATAATGTAATTTCTCTGGTGAATTTTTACTTTTGTTGATCTTTAAATTCATTTAGTATGGCCAGCTACATTGTGCTGTTTAACATATAACTCTCCAGCAATCTCAATCATGTAGGAATTCTCTTGGGAAACATGGATTGATTTTAAGCTGTGCTAGATTGTTAGATAAGACCTAGATGTAAGTCAGGGAGAATAATTTGAGTTGTACAAGGAAAATATCAGAAAATTTAGTTCATTTATTTTTTTTAAGATGGCTCAAGTTTCCACTTTGGATTCATGCTTCTGATGTCTCTTAAATTAGTACCATTATAATCCATTAGTTCCCATAACAAAAGCTATTTTGTCTCATTTCTATCATTGACTGGAAAAAAATTAAATTACTGTAGGATTTAGACTTGAGAGATAGAATGGTGCTTCCAACTCCACAGTAATTATGTGTCAGTAACAGGCTCCTTCAACTTGGAATGATTAGTGTTTTGTGAGAGATGTATAAGAAATTGCTGGGCTAATCAAGGGAAAAATTACCTAGCAGTAGAGGTGGGTTTTAATTAATTACATTGGCAGCATGTTAGGGGAAGGTTTTTGAGAAGGTAATCAAAGAAACATCTCATATGGGCTGTTTATTCTCTTAAGACTATTTTTTTAAATAAAATTGTCTTGACTAGATTTCGGTCCATCTCCAGATGCTCCCAAGATGTGTTTTTTGGTAATTTTCTTATCAGTATCCTTTCTGCCTGGATAGAAATAAACAAAGATCTTTTGAATAAGTATAAGACAAGAGCACATACTTAGACCTGGCTGTAACCAGGGAGTCAGAAACCAATGCATATGATTAGCAAAGATGATAAAATAAAAAAGTAGAGAGGAAGGAGGACTTCCCTGAAGAAGGAGAAGGCTTCAGGTGTGCACTGATTGGAGCTTGTTAGGTGGGGAACTAGTGAGGTGCCTTGTGATGGGTTCTGAGAGCACATCTTTTTCTGTTGCTCATCTGGAGAAAAATGTAAGGAAGAAAGAGAAAGAACCTTTTCTGTCATTCACTTTTATCTCTAGATTCTAGAACTGTACCGGGTAGATAACTGGTTTTCAACAATTGCTAAGTAAGATATTAGAACAGTGGGTTAGATATTAGAACATTCCTTGATATATATTACCCTCTTCATCTCTCCTACTCTCTCAAACTAGATGGACTTCCTTATCTACAAAATGAGCATATTCCTCACGCTTGTTTTTTGGGGTTTTTTTTGGATTTTTTGTTTGTTTTGCTTTTGGTAGTACTGGAATTGGAACTTAGGTCCTCATGCTTGCTAGGCAAGTAAGCCACATTTCAGCCACACCTCCAGCCCTTATTGTTTTGGTTATTTTTGAGCTAGGGTTTTACTTTTTGCCAGGCCAGCCTGATAAATGATCCTTCAATATATGCTTCCCCACAGTAGCTAGTATGACAGGTCTATACCACCACACCCAGCTTTTTTTTTCCTCTCATGTTGAGATAGGATCTTAAGTACTATTTCCCCCAACTAACCTTGAGCCATGATCTTCCTAAACTCTGCCTCCAGAGTAGCTAGTAAGCCTTTTTAATAGTAAGTTTAAGAGCTAAAGTTTATTGAACAATTACCATTTGTCCCAATGGGGTATATACTTTGAAGTTAGCATCTCATTCATTTTTCTCAGTAACCCAGGATATAAGATTATAAGATTATTAATCTCTTTTTTTACAGACAGGGAAATCATTTCTGAGTTACTAGTTGTTTACATTAATAGAATGAATTTCCTAAAGCAACTGGGACACTCTACTATAAACTCTCCCAACTGCCCCTCCCCATTGTCACTGTAGAATAAGACTATAGTTAACAACTTTTTTTGCACAAGAGTTTTCTATGAATGGGGAGAAGACACACCCTTCCTCGTAGCAGAATACCAGCCACTGAGTGTAGAGAAAAGAGTGAGGTAAAGAATCACCAAAGCTGAATATAGAAGATGAATAGTGGCAAAGGAGTGAGTGGAAGTCTGAGGAGGGATGGCTTCAAAGTTCATCCTCATAAACCACCTTTGAATTAGGAAGGAAGGAATAATAACTTTACAGTGGAGAAAACTGGCATATAATCCAGTCAACATCACCCAACATTTGCACCAGTAGCATAAAGGGCCTTTTGGAATGATGCATGCATTGAAGATGAAATAACATTTCCTGGATTTCTGGCCACCGAGTAAAAGAAAAGCTTAGAGCTGAAGTGCAATCTGCAATCAATTGGAATCTTAACTAAGGCAAAACAACAGACATATTTAACAGGGATATTTAACCAAATAACTAATAGAAAGTTTGCAAATATGTTAAGATCAAGTAACTCAAATGCAATGAGGTAGGATACAGAATAGAGAGACTGCAGAGATAGAATTGAACACAACATGGGAGTATAAACAGATTGGAGAAAGCCTTCATAACAAATGTTTAAGAGACTGAAATTCTCATTGACTTGACCCAGTCAATTACACATTATATATATATATATGCATATATTATATGTGTTTAATTATCATATTATGCCACAGGAATGTGTGCAATTATTATAAGCCAGCAAATATGTTTCTTCACAAAAGAGAAATTGAGAGAGAGAGAGAAAGGCAGAGAGAGAGAGAGAGAGAGAGAGAGAGAGAGAGAGAGAGAGAGAGAGACTGTTCTTACAAAATTCAAAATGGACTCCTTGAGGTATAGTGAGATGAAATATGTAGGTTACTCTTTGAACTTCAGGAAAAAAAAATGGATGGGCTGGGAAGGTGGCTCAGTGGTAGAGCGCTTGCCTTGCATGCATGAGGCCCTGGGTTCGATTCCTCAGCACCACATAAGCAAAAAGAAAAAAAAGCCGGAAGTGGTGCTGTGGCTCAAGTTGTAGAGCGCTAGCCTTGAGCTGAAGAGCTGAGGGACAACGCCCAGGCCCAGAGTTCAAGCCCCACGACAGGACCTAAAAAAAAAATGGAAATGTCAAACCAAATATTGTACTATCAATGTTTGGGGAATCTGGGTAGATGGTATTTATTTTTGTAATTTTTCTATGGGTCTGAAAAATAAAAAGGAGCTGGGAGCCAGTGGCTCATTCTTGCAAACCTAGCTTCTCAGGAGGCTGAGATGTGAGGATCAAGGTTTAAAGCCAGCTCAGAAAGTCCATGATAGTCTTATCTCTAATTAACAAGCAAAAATCTGGAAATGAAGCTGTGGCTCAAGTGTCAGAGAACCAATAAAAGAGCTAAGGGAGAACTCCCAGGCCCTGAGAACCAACACACACACACACACACACACACACACACACACACACACACACACACACACACACACACACACACCAAAAAAAACCTACAATCCCATAAAGTGTAAAAATAGCCTATTATAAATATTACACAAGCTAATATTTAGAGATTTAAAAAAATATTAGTGCTTAGATGCAGTAATTAGTACCATACTACATCCTTCAGAAATGGCAGGGGATCCTATTTATGGCCTTTTACTCTTTGTCCTTAATCCTCTGTCCCCTTAACATACTGCTCAGAATTTGGAAATCCAATGTGATGGTGGATAGAAATGCCTCTGTGAGTGATTGTAAACTTCCTGCAAAGTGAGCTCAGAGTCTGTGGAAGTGCTGAGATGACCTTTAGCCAAACTGTATGTCAGGTTATTGAAGGACAGAAAATTCAAGTGACACTTGCGTGAGGAGACCCTAACTGAATACCAGATTTCTGTTTTCAGTCACATCCTTCTAATTCTGGATAGTGCACTCCAAGGAACTGTGTGGGGGAAAGGGAGTTCTTTAGCCCTCCCCCACAAATGTTTCTTTTCTCCCCTATCTCCTTGTAACCAATTGGCTCTTGCTAGGTGAATGCGGGCTGCAGATCCTAGCAAGACTACAGGCAACCAAAATTGCATCTCTGTGTCATCTTTCCCATGGATAATATTCTTATTGAAATCTTCCCGTGCATAATGCTAAACATGATTTTTCTCTCCATCTGAAAATGCACAGGGACTGCTCAGTTTGATTAGGATCTTTTATGTTGCTATATTTGGTGTCAGTATTGGGGCTTGAACTCATGACCTTGAGCCTTTTTCCACTTAAGGCTGCTGTTCTACCACTTGAGTCACACTTTTTATTGATAAATTGGAGATAAAATTCTCAGAGCATTCCTTACTAAGCTGGCTTAGAACCTAGATCTTAAGGTCTCAGCCTCTTGAATAGCTAAGATTACAGGCACAAGCCATCAGTGCCACCTTGTATGAGTTCTGACACATACCCAAATGCAGTTACTGAGGCTTTTCTCCTGAATAGGTGCTCTATTAGCCAAATAACATTTCTAAAGATTAAGTGAATTTGTTTTTTTTAATCTATGTTTTTTTTAAGGAAACAAATGTTTCTGCTCCATCTTAGCATTGTGTAATAGGTTCTAAAACCCCACAATCTGAAATTCATTTTTTATACCAACTTGAACCTACAAATTTGTTTCCCTGATTAAGGATGAAGTACACAGGCTAGGTGATTTTCTCCCTGAGGTACTTTCTTCTCAAGCAAGAGAAGAAGCTATTGTGTTTTTGTAATTGGATCTCACATTAATCAAGACCAGAAATTGGTTTAGGGAAAATAAAGATGTTAAATATGTCAGCCACAGTTTCCCCATCTATAAAAAAATTTTATGGGGCTGGGTGCCAGTGGCTCATGCCTATAATCCTAGCTACTTGGGAGGCTGAGATCTGAGGATCACAGTTCAAAGCCAACCCAGGCAGAAAAGTCCTTGTGGGATTCTTACCACTCAAAACCCAGAAGTGCTGCTGTGGCTCAAAGTGGTAAAGCACGAACTCAGGGACAGCATCCAGGACCTAGTTCAAGCACCACAACTACCAAAGAGGGGAAAAAATGGGCTATTAGGAAAGGTGGATTAAGAATAACAGCCATGTGATAAAATACCCCAGAACCAAGAATGGTGCCTTCTTTATAGAACAATCATTCTTCCTCTCCAACCCAGATGTTCCTCAACTAAGACATAGAGCAGGTTCCCTGGTTTGACTGTTTACCAATGTTATGCTCCATATTCCTAAAAAATGGAAGGAAAATTCCCAGTGTACAGTGCATAAAAAAGGAGAATGGAGAAATCCTGAGTTTTAAATAGAAAATGGAATTGCTAGTTATTATGAGCAAATAGAGAGAGGACTGCAAGTGATTGTTTGAATGCTTCCTGTTTATTTTTTCATTTTTACTTTTAAAGAAAGGAAATATTATAATGTTAGAGACATGGAAAGTTCATAAAGCTGTAAATCAATTTTAAAACATCTGCTATTGTTTGGGATTGTTTAGAACAATCAAACTAGAAGATGTCAAAATGTGACTTACCATCACACTTGGATAGAAACAACAGAAAAACCACAGCCTTCTGTAAGCAAAGGTAACTTAATGATCTGCTTGGGTAACAACAGATTAAGTCAAATATCTCCCCTCATTTTGTAAGTGGACCATAAATAATCATCTCAATCCACTTCAGATTTTACAACAGCAACTTGCCTATTTATCTTAAGCTACTGCATTTTCTACAAGCATGGGATTAACTGCTTTTTCCAAGCCCCTTTCTTTAACTCATTGATGTTTCTGTACCGTAGTCATCAAAGCACCAAACTGCTGTAGCATTTACACACGCAAAGAAATGAAACATGTAAAATACATATACACCTTAAGATTGTATGAAGTATATTTCAATTTCATGGTAAAATGCTTTAATAATGGCTAGGATCATTTATTAACTGTTCCAACTTATTCAGTATCCTACTGCAGGCCCTAAGGGAGACACTTCAACACACTGCCTCCACTTCTTACAGCACTCCTTGAAGACAAATGCCTTCTCAGCACTCAGAGGAAAAAGTGGAGACAGAGTTCTCATCCCTCTCTGCTCCTGGGTGGATAAGGATGTGGCCCCTTCTGCAATATCCCTGCCTACACTCTCCTAGCAGCGGCTATCCATTATCTCACTCATCTTGACGGATCTATTAGCCACACTCTGAACTCACATTTGGGAGATAGGTTTTGTTCTTTTTATCTTTGTGTCACATGGTCACTCCATGCTTTTCCTCAATCCCAAGCATCAGAAACAATTTGGGAATGTGGCTTAGTAGTAGAGTGCTTGCCTTGCATTCATGAAGCCCTGGGTTCTATTCCTCAGTACCACAAATGCAGAAAAAGCCAGGGCTGTGGCTCAAGTGGCAGAGTGCTAGCCTCAGCAAAAGAAGCTCAGGGACAGTGCCCAGTCCCTGAGTTCAAGTCCCAGGACTGGCAAAAAAATAATTTTTTTTTAAGTTTCAATGGAACACTGAGGAAATGCCTTCAGCCTACACTTGATTAACCGCAGCTCATTGTACCCTGTTGCTTTTAGTTTAATTCCTGTGATACTTCCAATTTCTATAAACTTCTCCAGGGAATTTTGCTATCTTTCCTTGGTGCTGAGTTCTAGACATGTAATAAGAACTCAAGGAATTCTTAATGAATTGGATAACATAGTTCATTCTTTCTCTCTCTCTCCCCAATTAGTTTCTGGAACATACTTGCAGACTTAAAAGTAGTAGATTTAGTGAACAGTCGGTCTCCAAAACGTTTGCTGTAGCTAGGACACAGGGATGAACACGGTTTGGTGGGGGTTGGGGTGACTGCTTTTCCTTCTGGGCCTAGGCAGTCGGGGCGGGGGGCATCATCACCCTAACAAATCCTTCTCCACCTGAGCCCCCGCCCCCACTTGCGAATGGCTGCTGGTGAACGGATCCTGGAGAGGACCGGCGGGAGTGGACGCACCCCACCAGCGCGCCGGGAGCCACGTTGAAGTTCAGAGGGGCGTGTTTACCCGCAAACAAAGAGCGGAGCGGTCTTGGGTCCCAGGACCAGCTGCCGCTGCCTTTAAAAAATCCAAAGGCCGCGGGGACAAATGGGCATTCCGCACGCGAGTAGACAGACACACCCGAGCTGCGGCTCCCTGCAGTCCCGCCCGCAGCTCCAGCTGCTGGGCCTGCAGCCAGCTGTGCGCTCCCAGGGTCGACTCTCCCTGTGCTCGGGAAAACAACCCAGGCCGCCGCCATCAGCAGAACTGTCCCAGTCCCATCCCACGCCGGTTTGGGGAGGGGGGGTGGGGAGGCTGCTGTCCCGGGAGGGCGGAAGGGAAACAGCCCTCTCTCCGGGGAGCTCCGTCCGCAGACTTGGCCGGCAGCCCTTCCCAAGTGGAAGGTGGCCGGCTCCACCTTCCCGATCTGCCCGGCGCCTCGCAGAAGCTCCGGGCAGTAGGGAACAGGCGGCAGCGCGGAGCCTGGCGGGGCAAGGGGAACAAAGGGAGCGAGCGGGTCCGGGAGGATGCTGGACTGCTCTGCGCCCCACCCAGCCGGTTCGCGGGCGCTGCCGGCCGCGCAGGTAGCGCGACCTCCGTCTCTGCCGAAGGGTGTGTGTCAGGCAGGGTTCACAAAGACTCGCTTCCGTGGGGCCCCACTCAGGGACTCCCCTCAGTCCGCACATTCACATTCCTGCATCCCTGCCGCCCCGTCAGGGACCCCGAGTGCCCCCTGGGTGGCAGGCGCTGTGCCGGCAGCGACGGTGCAGGTGGGGACCGTGCAGGTAATCCCCGCAGGGACTGGGGCTGGATGGAAGCGGTGGCTGGGGAGAAAGCTGCCTTTTTTAGGCAGCCGCGGCGCCCCACGCAGCCCAAGTGTGCAATCACTCTGTGCGAGAGGCAGGGCTCCGCGCAGAGCCCCGAGCACCCCGCCTGCGCTCGCCCGCGGGCCGAGCTTGCCGGGCCGGGGCCGCCCGGAGCAGCCGGAGAAACTTCCCCGCGCTGGGCGCCCGCCGGCTAGGTGAGCCCGGGCCGAATCCGAGGAGGTTGGAGGGAAGTAGGGGGAGGGGGGGAGGGGACCCCAAGGCGGAGGGAGGGGGGGCGCGCGGAGCTCGGGGCGGTGCAGCTTAGGCGTTCGGGCCCAGAGGCGCTGTCTTTGCCCCCTGAGGTTCTGGACCTGGATCCACGCAGCAGCCCTGGCCGCCGGAGCCATCGCTGCGCTGCCTGAAACAATGAGGCACGCGGCGCGCGGCTGATGGCAACCCCGCACTAGCTCGGAGGCCGAGCTTCCCCCATCCCCACCCCACGCCTCACTCTGCGCCCTGCAACCCCGTGCCTGCAGCTGCCGCCCGAGCGGAGCAGCGCTGGCCCCGGGGAGGTGATCACCGCCCGCAGGCCGCCCAGAAAGGGAGTGCAGGGTCTCTTGGAGCGTCCCCCGGTGGCATCGGGAAGCGGCGGGACTGCCTCCAGCAAAGGCCACCACCACTCCCAAGCTCCGCGGCGCGCGTCGGGCGCCCCCAGCCCGGATCCCCCTGCTTCGGAGGGCGTCCGTCCGCGTGAGTGTGGGAGCGCGTGGCGCGCGCACCCGAGCAGCTGCTGGGGAATAAAATGTGACTCGCTCTTCCCCGACTGGAGCGCCGCGCGTGCCGGCGAGCGCTAGGCACCGCGGTCTGCAGGCGCGGCGCGCGGGGGACAAGGTTAGTAAGGGAAGGCACGGGGAACGGGGCGGACGGGGTGGGGAGGGAAGGGGATCGGACTGGGGGGCGACATCTTCCTCCTAGTCACTGCTGAACACGAGCTGTTTAACACGGAGTTAGACTCCGCGAGGAGAAGCCAGATCTGTGGGTGGCGAATGTTGAGGGTGGCTTGGTCGGAGAAGCTGTAACGTTCTGGAGACAGGCTTGCGCTTTGGGGGACAGGGGGGACACGCAGTGGAACTCTGTGACTCTCAACTGCTGTTGAATTTTACTTCGGCTCCAGCCCACTCTTAGAGCTTCAAAATTGTTCTATTGATTTCTTGGTCTTTGTAGCTATAATGTGGAAAGGCAGATGGGGTTCTTTAGAATCCTCAAAAGAAAATAAAAAGGCCAATGTTAACTCTTACACACTTGGCAGGCGCTTTGGGGACCGTTTTACAGAGTACAGAGTGGGTGTCTCATGCATTCTTTGGTATAGAGAATGTGACATTCATCCTCTTTGGATTTGGCGGTGCGGGTGCAGACCTGGTGAAGTTAAACTCAGGGCTCACAGCAAATGACGCCTTCCAAAGAGGACTGAATAGCTGTGTTTGGAGAGGCTGTGCTTTCCAGGAATTTAAATGAGACTTTTTGTGATTGCCTTCCAGGTCTCTCTTCCTATACCATATTTGTTTTGTCAAGCAGAACTTCCAAAGCTCTGTTACAATCCCAGAAGCATTTTAGGGGGAGGATGTTTAGCTGGCTTTCTATAAACTTATTTTTGTTTGTTCTGCTGAAAAATTTGACAAGAAGTAAACCATACTTGGTGGGAATCTCTGTCTCCTGGACTCCTGGGCAGTGGTGAAGGGTGAGTCCTCTCTACCCAGGCTGCCTTTTTCAGTGAGGGAATCAGTGGAAGGCTGGAAAACATTCTGCTTCAGAAATACTTTCTACATATTTAAAAAGACGAGAGCCAGGTGCCTGCAGTGGTAATTCTAGCTACTCAGGAGACCGACATCTGAAAGGTAGAGGTTTGAAGCAGGCTTGGGCAGGAAAATCCATGAGACTCTTCTTTTTCATTAACCAGCAAAATACCAGACATGGAGCTGTGGCTCAAGTGGAAGGGCATCAGTCTTGAGTGAAAGAATTAAGGGACAGGACCCAGGCCCTGAGTTTAAGCCCCAGTATCAGCAGCAACCACCCTCCCCACCCCCCAGCAAATACTCAGGTTATTTAATAAGTAATTTTTGGAACTCATGATCAACATTTTTTTTTTACTACTTTGAATTGTAATTTGTGACTTAGGAAGAATTTCAATAAAACTGATAGCATAAGGTTCTTGCAGATGTAGAGTTAACTCTTCTTTTAAAAGAAAAAAAAAAGATCTATAGCCTTGAATCTGTTTTTACTCACATTCCTCCCACAACTATTTTTTCTGGATGAGATATTTGACACTTTTATAGCACATGGCCTTGCATTTTGTACTAAGGCATTAGAAAAACTGTTGGCAGTAGTGATTGGATGTTGTGATCAAAATGGAGAGAAACTTGCTAGATGGATTGCCTTGAATTTGTTCAAGGAGGTTAAGGAATGTACTCTAACACACAAGGATTTTTGATCCAATTCTTAGTTGCAGTTCATAGAAATTGTGCCATTGTACCTCTATTACTTGGAGCAATCAAGGTTTCTAGAATTTTGAGTGGTATCTCTTGTGAGATTGTGCTATGAAGTTTTGATCCTAGTGGAGGTCCAAGCTCCACAATTGCAAGTGCCTGTGGAGACTTCAGGAAAGAGTGCAAAGTAAAAACCCAGCAGCCTTTGGTGAGTTTATGATGTGGTGTATATAATCTAGGAAATAAAGACAAGGCTATTTTGAAAGAAGTATATTTAAATAGAGTTTGTGATCATTTAATGTCTGAAAATGTGTGCTGGAGTATTACGCAGAACAAGGCAATCACTTTTGGTGGTGGTGGTGGTGGTTGTTGTTGGGTGCTTCTTTTGGTGCTTGAACTCAGTCCCTGGGCACTGATCCTTAGCTTTCTGTGCAAGGCTTGCACTCACTTAAACCACAGCTCTGCTTTTAGCCTCTGTGTGTGTGTGTGTGCACGTGCACGAGTGCTCACATGCTTGTGTGTAATTGGAGATAAGAGTCTCATGGACTTTCCTGCCTTTGGAAGTAGCTAGGATTACAGGCATGAGACACCAGCTTGGGAATGTGTTTGGTTTCTAGCAGGGAGAGAGGTTGCTTGCAGGATGAAGACAGAAGTTGGGTCTGTGAATTGTGATCAATCCATCCACCAAGAAGAATCACATAGGAAATGGAATGCTGAGATATTCCTGGATATGCTTGCTTCTGCAACCTTCTCTTCTGAGATTCTCCTCTTTCTGAGATTATTTGAGTATGGAAGTATCTGGTGTATTGTTTATGGTATCTGGAAGTGTATCTTCTCTATAACTTACCTGAGCATTTCCTCTCCATTGCTCAAGTCTTACCTAAAATTATACTCACTCTGAGGCCTCTGCAGCTCCAGCTTCTATAAATAAATCTCCAAAAACTTAGAGACACTTGTCCTCTGGGAAATTCATAATTAATTTGCAGATTTTCTGCCTCATTCATGATACTCTGAATAAAAATTTCTTCTGCATGATACAATAGACACAATCTTGTTGAAAAAAAATTGGATTTCCTCTGTACGCATACTGTATTGTTTTTTCCAATTGATTTCATTTTTCTTCCTATTCTGAAATAGGATCTTAAATTATAATTGCTTAAATTTAATTAAATGTTTTATACCATGTGCTCAAATGTCTAAGGGAATCAGATAATATCCTCATTGGCAGGTTTAAGTTAAGTTTTGATTTTTTTTAAGTCATGAAAGCTGAAAGCTCATCTTTAAAAAAAAAAAAAGGGAAAGGCATACAATTCACAAGTGAAAAAGAAAAAAAAAGAAAGAAAGAATGTCAAGAATCAGTTCCTGGTTGTAGAATCAAGCAATGGTAAGTGAATTTTTACACAGAGATTTCCAATGGTCTTAATATAAACTGTGGATGTCAAAGCCAAGGACTGAATGAGCCATGGAAGATGTCCAGCCACTGTTAGCACATTATCACACTTGGAATTTCACACAGCTGCCATTTGTCCAAAAGACCTCCTTTCTAGAGGTTTGTTTATAAATGATGTTACAGTTTGTAAATGGTGTGCAGTGCCAGTACAGAAGCAGTGGGAAAAGATAGATTGCTAGGCTTCTTACAGTCTGAACTTTATTCTGACCTAAAATTCCCAACCTGCCCTCAAATGAATAGGAACAGATAGATTCACTTTGGTTTATATATTGGGAGCCTGCCTGGTTTGTATGTACAGTATGTTTAAAGGCTGTAGGATATGAACCAGGGGGCCCTGAGGCTTTGCAGGGGTGATTGGTCCCGTTTAGAACCAACACAATCCCAGCTCTGCCACTTGGCAAAAGCTGAGTCCTAACAGTTGTCATCTACCTGCAGGTCCTACATTGCCCCACAGTTTCAAGGACCCCATGATTTGGGAGAGGCTTTATGAATGGGAATGGCATCAGAGTCCTGCTACTTCCTCTGGAGGAATTGTACTGGACCCCTCCTGGCTTCTGCTGCCCTCTGTGGGCCACTTTAGGAAAGAACTCAATTCAAGGAGGCCCACATAGGCTCTTAAGAGCTGGAGGGGCATGAGGGCTGGCTGTGTAATTTCACACTGGACTTTCTTAGAAAGAACAAAGGGACAAGGACAGCTGTTGGCAGTGGCCCTGCAGTGACCTGCCCTGGAGAAGCTCAGTTTCCAGGGCTGGAAGAGGAGGGCTGAGATTGAATCTTTTACAGCTTGACTTCTGGTTCTGGATTCCTTAAGACTGATAATTGTATGTTCTGATGCACTTTAAAGCAACTCCCCTGCAGTCCCAGGAGCGGGTAGCATTCAAAGAATAATAATAATAATAATAATACATCACACCCTTCCATTTTCTTTGTGGAGATTATTAAAGTATACTTTAGCCACAGCCCTGGGAGTTAGTATTAGACTCATTTGCCAATGAAAAGACTGGATCTTAAAAATGGGGAAGTACCTTGGCAAAGCTGAGATTTGAACTTGGGTGCCCACAGCCTGTGCTTCTAGACTGAGACCCACTCAACCGAGAAACAGGAATAACTCCTGCTAGAGACCGTGACTGTGAGAATTCATGTTGGTGTCCTTTCTTATGACCAAGCAGGCTGGGCAGGAAGATGGTGTAGGATAGAGGTGAAAAGAGGATCCTATTGGTCGGAGGGATTTATCAGAACCTGAAAGCAGGAAAAATCTTAAGTTGGAATTTAAGACATAGGCCAGGAGATCCAAAATATCTCAACAGGCATTATTAGAATAAAATTCTGACAATATGAAAGGCATTGTATCAGGTGAAATTTTCATGGAAAGATTTAGGCTGATTGAAGAAACATATTCGTCCACTTTGAGTTACTAGATTAGTAAAGAGAGGGAATGGAAAGTAATCTCTTGGAACATTTAACAATATATTGGTGAAAGCACTGGTAAGGATTCTACAAAGAAAATCTCTGCCAGCTCAGTGATTAGCCTCTGTGTTCAAAAATTTATAATTCATATATTTGAGCCTGAGAGAGAAATGCTTTATTAAATTTCAAACAATTGGTTTTTCATGTTCAAATTACACAAATTTTTCAAGTAAATGTTCTTACATGTGGGTAATTGTTGTGGTTTCTAAAATGACTTAGCTTTAAATTAAATTTGGGAAAGGGTAAATCTCTTAGATATTCCAATGGCTTTATTATGAGAAATAAATTATAAAAGTAGCTTCCTTGAAAGCACACTGATGGCTTTTCTGGAGTGCTAGTATATTACTATAGGCTGAGCACATGCTTGTACCACTGCCCATGAATAGTAGAGAAAAGAATGTTGTTAGGGGATTTATTCATTTCAATTCATCTGGGATGGAATCATAAATGTATACTTAAATCAATATTTTTTCTTTTTTTTTTACTATTGGAAATAGGAGCTTGGTTTGTAAATTGTTTTTAAATTGAGAAAAATATCGATCATTAGAGATCGCCATATGGAGCCAGGTGTTGTGGTACAAACCTGTAATCCCAGCAGTCAAGAGGCTGAGTTGAGGGGATCAGGGGTTCAAGGTCAGCCTGGAAAACATAGGAAGACTTCATCTCAAAGAATAAATGAATAGAAACAAAACAAACGCAAAGAAAAGGAAACCTCCATGTGGAAAATAAACTGCCTTATTAAGACTCACTCATACAAACGCGCGCTCGCGCACACACACACACACACACACACACACACAGAAATACAGGAGGATGAAGTCCCTCCTTTACTGTGTTCTTACCTCTGGAGTGAAAACACACATTAGGATATTTGAGGAAATATATATTAAGTAACAGAATCAGATTATAGCTCCATCCTTGTCACTGGGAGAACTCCCTGCCTCAACCTATCTCCCCACCCCCGTCATCTGTCATCTGTTTCCTGGACTGACCTTTGTGAGAATCACATGGTCTGAGTTATACCAAGGGCTGTGGGAAGAAGAGAAAAGTATTTAGGTTTGAATACAACTCTTAATTCTTTACAAAATAGGACTTTTATGGAAAAGTATATTTTATTGAATGTGCACTATATGTGAGAGTAAATATTTGTACACATGATGTATACTGTCTACACAGGTGTGAAGAGGAAATAAAAATGGTCAATAGACACATAAAGCAATGCTCAACCTCTCTAGCCATAAAAGAAATGCAAGGCAAGTCAAAACAACATTGAGATTCCACCTCACCCCAGTTAGAATGTCCATAATCAAGAAATCTAATAACAACAGATGCTGGAGGGGATGTGGACAGAAGGGAACTTTACTTCATTGTTGGTGGGAATGTAAACTTGTTCAATCACTTTGGAAAGCAGTATGGAGGTTCCTCAAAAGACTCCACATAGAGCTCCCCTATACTTTCAAAATTTCAAAGGAAAGTCTCTTCCTTGATTCATAGTGTTAGGAAAAGCCAAATTCCTCCATTTTATGTTCAAAATTAGGAGATTAGAATATTGAACATACTAAATAATGTGCCAGATTTAATACATTGCCCTTCATGGATAGTTCTACATCATGGTTCGATCAACTGTAGTTTACAGATATTTAAAAAAAGCTAAACTGGGTAACAGTGCCTGTAATCCTAGCTACTTAGGAGGCTGAGATCTGAGGATCACTGTTCAAAGCCAGCCCATGCAGGAAAGATTATGAGGCTCTTATCTCCAATTAACTATCAAAAATCAAGAAATGGAGCTGTGGCTCAAGTTGGGGAGCATTAGTCTTGTACAAAGAAGCTAAGAGACAGTGCTCAGGCCCAGTAGCAGTGGGCACATGTGCACACACACACACACACACACACACACACACACACACACACACACACACACGTTGTGTCTTCTAAATATGTACAGATTTTTTCACACATACAACTTGTGTCTGTTCTAAATATGCACAGATTTTTTTCTTCTTATCACTAGTAACTTTGCACAGCATTTGCAATAATATGCAGGTGATTTAACATGTACAAGAGGCATGTGTGGTTTTTGTGTAGTACTAGGCTATTTTGTATGAGAGATTATGCATTTTGGTATATGCAAGGATCCTAGAAAAATATTCCCAATTGGATACCAAGGGAGATCTGTATTTAATACATTAGAATAATGTTCAGGAGTGCTGTTAAATAGGTTAATGTACTGATTATTTGGATGGAAGAATTTAGTCATATAGCAAAATATGAAGTGTGCTTTTTTATTATCTTTAAGTAGTTGTACAAAGGAGTTGCCACTTAACAAACCAGTTTATGAATACAATGCATCTTGATCAATGTCACCTCTTTCAATATTCTCATTTATATATTTAATTTTGTAGGATGTACATTGAATTCTTGAACGGATGCCTTGAAATAATGTGACTACTTTCTTAAGTGAAATCCTTACATTGTTACATCAGCTTTATTCTCTTTTTTGGTACCACAGAAATACATCACAGTGTATTATAATCACACCTTCATAATGCCCTGCATACCATGTTTGATTCTTACACAGGAAACACAATCAAAATATTTGGTCCAGAGTTTTTCCAGTATTATCCCAGCATTATTATTCACCATTAGATAGAAAACCAGTAAGATTCTAAAGGAAAAGAACCAGCTCATATTACCGCATCTGCCCTTTATGGATCAGCTTTAGAAATCTTTTTTTTTGGTGGGGGGGATCCGGTCCTGGGGCCTGAACTCTGGGCCTGGGCGCTGTCCCTCAGCTCTTCAGCTCAAGGCTAGCACTCTACCACTTGAGCCACAGCGCCACTTGTGGCTTTTTTTCTTTTTGCTTATGCGGTGCTGGGGAATCGAACCCAGGGCCTCATGCATGCAAGGCAAGCACTCTACCACTGAGCCACCTTCCCAGCCCCAGCTTTAGAAATCTTATTCCAAAGAACCCTTGCTTCCATATGGCATACAGAACCCACTTAACATGTGAAACCCTCTCAATTCAATGATGTTATACTGGTAAAACTAACTCATCAAACCCAAATTTCCATGTGGTTTTCTCTCCCTCTCTCTCCTTTCTCCCTCCCTCCCCCCCCCCTCTGTTACCCAAATCAGATCTACCTTATACTTAGCCAGGCAGATGTTGAGAGTAACAAGTGAGATTGTAATGTTGAAGCTCACCAAGAGACCCTGACAGTCACCCTGTGAATCATTTGCATATATATTGGTACACTTAGTAAACATGTTCACATGGTGCCTGGGTAGCAAATGCTACTAGGATGTTGTCTGGGACTGGCCTCAATCCACCCTCATCCCTGCTCAGCTATGAAGCTGGAGTTCAGTTAGAGGACCATTGGTACAATGCTGGATTGAAGCATTGCTTGAACTGATTAATTTGCTTCCGAAGGTATATATTTCCTATGATAACACATGATCTTTTCTCCCAAATAACAAGTCACATTTTTAAAATGGAAATTGCTTGATTAATTTTTTCTTGTAAAACATAAATAGAACCATACAAACTTTCTTTTCATATTTGTAGAAAAGTGTACAAGAAGAGGGGGGTGTACAAGAGTGGCAGCCAATGAGTGAAATGATCAGTATATGAATAACAGAAAATGACTTATTTAAATGATAACAAACCACTCAAAGTTCTTTTCTATGTGAATGTACTATCAAACTTTAGATCTGATCCAGCTAACATTTTGAAAACGAAACATGCATCAACTACATATTGAAAGCTGGAGGAGTGTGTTTAGAATGTATCAAAAGTGTGAAAATTAGGACAAGTCACATTTTGTATGGGATGAGAGGTAGGTTACAATAGGATTATATAATGCAAGAAGGAAATTCTTGTTTCTGTAATTTATTGGTAATTTATTCATTTTTTATTTGTTCTGGTTCTGGAACTTGAACTCAGTGTCTGGCACTGTTCCCTGCTTAAAGCTAGTCCCTTCTACCACCTGAGCTGAAGCTCTACCTCTTTGTGTGTGTGTGTGTGTGTGTGTGTGTGTGTGAGAGAGAGAGAGAGAGAGAGAGAGAGAGAGAGAGAGAGAGAGAGAGAGAGAGAGAGAGAGAGAGAGAGAGAGAGAGAGTTAACTAGAGATAAGAATCTCATAGACTTCCCTGCCTGAGTAGGCTTTGAACCATACTCCTTGAATCTCAATCTCCTGTATAGCTGGGATTACAGGGGTGAGCCTCAGATGCCTGACTAGTTTTATTTTTAGCATTACAAGTAGAAAACAAGAATTGATTGCAATTATTTTCACACTCCTTTTGCT
Organism: Dipodomys merriami; assembly: GCF_024711535.1. Lineage (NCBI taxonomy): Eukaryota > Metazoa > Chordata > Mammalia > Rodentia > Heteromyidae > Dipodomys > Dipodomys merriami. The sequence goes on along the minus strand of NW_027205159.1, from coordinate 8,208,049 downwards.
TATACTATGCAGTTGCTGCTACATAAATCTTTTCTCAGAAATAAGATTAAGCCCCTTGGCAAGTTCAACCACAAACTATAAAATAAGACTTTCTTCATTTGGCACCAAGAGTCGCTAGGGTGGGGGAAAACTCTAAATGAGTCACTGACTGAGAATAAAATGGGAGACAGCTATTAAAGGTACAAAGAAACTCACAGCTACAAGTCTCTGTTGAACATCCTGTGCTTTGGTGAACAAGGCAAATCTGGAGCTGATGGGTCCACAAGTGTTTCAGTGGGGGGTTAGCAAGTTGGTATCATCTTACCCACTGCTTAATGCAGCAATGAATGAAACACACAGATGTTCAAGTTCTTTTTTTCTGTAGGTAAAGTTTTTATTTTATTTTTATATTTATTTATTGTAAAAATACTGTACAGAGGGGTCACATTTACATGAACAAGGTAATGAGTACATTTCCTATCAAGCATTGTTACCTCCTCCTTTATTTTTCCCTTACCATCCTTTCCCTCCCCACCTTCCCTACCACACTCACACTCCCCCATCCTCCCCACCCCTGCCTAAATGGTAAAGTTCGTGTTTCAACATAGTGTCTTGTGCATCTCACTGTTACACTGGGTCAACCTGTATCCCTATTTAGGCAAATTTGTTTTTTCCCTTCCCCTCCGCAAATTAGAAACTGTATATTCAAGATGCAGGGCACCAACATCAAATACAGTGAAAACGGGTTATACCCTGTGGGAGGAACATACAAAGAAACAAAAAAAAACCCACATGGTACATTATGAATACGTTAGAAACAATAGCAAGCAAGAAAAAAAACACTTGGGGTTCATTTCATTTAACATCATCTTATCTGCTCATATGTACTTAGCTTTTGACCTTTTCTGCTTGTCCCAGACATATACGAGTTATTGCAAATACGGGAAACCATGGGACCTATGTTTCTTTGGGCCTGGATTACTTCACCTAATATAATTTTTTACAAGTCTTTCCACTTCCTAACAAATGGGGCAATGTCATTCTTTCTGATGGAGGCATAAAATTCTGATATGTGTGTGTGTGTGTGTGTGTGTGTGTGTGTGTGTGTGTGTGTGTGTGTGTGTGTGTGTGTGTGACATTTTCTTGATCCATTCATCTACTGAGGGTATCTGGGTTGGTTCCATATCTTAGCTATGGTAAATAATGCTGCAATAAACATAGTTGTGCTGGTAGATTTAGTATGGTCTTGTTTGTGATCATTTGGGTAAATGTCCAAAAGTGGGGGAACTCTATAGTCTTTTGAGGAACCACCATACTGCTTTCCAAAGTGATTGAACAATTTTACACTCCCACCAACAATGCAGTAGGGTTCCCTTCTGGCCACATCCTCTCCAGCAGCTGTTGTTTTTAGAGTTCTTGATTATAGCCATTCTAACTGGGGTGAGGTGGAATCTCAATGTTGTTTTGACTTGCCTTGCATTTTTTTTTATGGCTAGAGAGGTTGAACATTTCTTCATATGTCTATTAGCCATTCTTTCCTCTTCAGAGAAGATTCTCTGTAAGTCTTTAGCCCACATATTTATTGGGCAGTTTTTTCTTTGAGGATTTGTTGTTGGGGGATTTAATTTAGAGTTCCAAGTATATTTTAGATATGAGACCATTATTCATTGTATGGCTAGTGAGGATCTTCTCCCAATGCATGGGCTTTCTACTGATCTTGCTAGTTATGTCCTTTGCCATGCAGAAGCTCTGCAGCTTCATGCAATCCCATTTGTCCAACCTTTCTTTGATTTGTTGTGTTTCTGGGTCTCTATTAAGAAAATTTTGGCCTGTGCCAAGGAGACCTAGGCTTTCTCCTATTCTTGCCTGTGATATGTTCAGGGTGCCTGCTTTGACTCTGAGGTCTTTGATCCATTTGGAGTTGATTCTGGTGCAGGGTGGTGTATAGGGATCTAACTTTAGTTTTCTACAGGTGATTAACCAATTTTGCCAGCACCATTTATGGAAGAGGCTGTCTTTCTTCCATTCTATTTTTTTAGCTCCCTTATCCAAGATTAGGTGGCTATAGGTCTGTGGGTTCATTTCCGGTTTTTGATTCTATTCTCAGATCTATTCTTGTGCCAGTACCAAGCTGTTTTAATTACTGTGTCTTTGTAGTAGAGTTTTAAATTTGGTATTGATATTCCCCAGCACTGTTCTTTCTGCTAAGGATCATTTTTGCTATTCAGAGTCTTTTATTGTTCCATATGAATTTTTAGATTGCTTCTTCCATTTCATTGAAGAATGAGGTTGGAATATTGATAGGTATCATATTGAATTTGTAGATAGCCTTGGGAAATATTGCCATTTTCACAATGCTGATCCTTCTGATCCAGGAGCATGGGAGGTTTTTCCCCTTCCTAAGTTCTGCTTTGATTTCCTTTTTTAGGTTTTCAAAGTCTTCATCGTAGAGGTCCTTCACTTCTTTACTTAAGTAAATTCCTAAGCATCTTATATTTTGTAGGGCTATTACAAAAAGACTTGCTTTCCTGGTTTCAGTCACGCTTTTTTCATTGTTGGCATACAGAAAAACCATTGAGTTTTGAGGGTTAATTTTACACCCTGCTACTTTGCCAATGTTTTGAATCAGCTTGAGTAGCTTGGGAGTGGAGTCCATAGGATTCTTTAAATAGAAGATCATATCATCTGCAAAGAGGGAGAATTTTACTTTGGCTTTCCCTATTTGGGTCCCCTTTTTGTTTGTGTCTTTTTTTTTTTTTGGAGAGGGGTCCAGTCGTGGGGCCTGAACTCTGGGCCTGGACGGGATCCCTCAGCTCTTCAGCTCAAGGCTAGCGCTCTACCACTTGAGCCACAGCACCACTTCCGGCTTTTTTCTTTTTTCTTATGTGGTGCTGAGGAATCGAATCCAAGGCCTCATGCATGCAGGGCAAGCACTCTACCACTGAGCCACTTTCACAGTCCATTGTTTGCGTCTTACTTATTGCTGTAGCTAGGCATTCTAATCCTAAATTGAAGAGAAGTGGAGAGAGTGTACATCCTTGTCTCATTCCTGAGTTTAGAGGAAATGTCTTTAGTTTTTCACCATTAAGTAAAATACTGGCTGTAGGTTTGTCATATACAGCCTTTATTGTATTGAAGACTACAATAAAGGAATCCATGGATTCCTAATTTTTCCAGAGCCTTCATCATAAAGGGGTGTTGTATCTTGCCAAATGCCTTTTCTGCATCTATTGAGATAACCATGTAGTTCTTATCCTTGCTCTTGTCGATGTGATGAACTATATTAATTGATTTGTATATATTGAACCTGCTTTGCATCCCTGAAATGAATCCTGTTTGATCATGGTGTATGATTTTTTGGATGAATTTGTGAAGTCGATTGTCCAAAATTTTGTTGAGAAGTTTTGCATTGATGTTCATCAAAGAAATAGTTTTCTTTCTTTGATGAGTCCCTGCCTGGTTTGGGGATGAAGGTTACAATGGCTTCATAAAGTTTGGTAGTCAACTTTCTCTTCCAATTTCATTGAAGAGTTGGAGAAGTATTGGTGTGAGTTCTGCTTTGAAGGCCTCGTAGAATTCAGCCGTAAATCCATCCCATCCTGAGATTTTCTTAGATGGGAGGTCTCTTATTGCTGTTTCTGTTACAATGCTTAATTTGGGTCTGTTAAGTTGGTTTAACTCATCTTGATTTTTGGCATGTCAATTTTTGCTAGAAAATCATCCATTTTTTCCAGATTCTCAAACTTATTAGCATAAATGTTTGAGAAGTATTCCCTTACAATGTTCTGAATCTTGGTTGTTTCTGTGGTGATGTTTCCATTCTCATCTCTGAGTTTGTTTATTTGGGGCAGGGCAGGTGCCTGTGACCTGCTGAATGGCTCCTAATGTTTTCTTCCAAGGCCTGAGTTGGAGCTAGCTTCTCAAGCTGGGCCTTTGTCAGTATCAAAGATGGACTTCTTCTTTAGTGGTGCTGGATTGACTACCTTTCCACCACTGCTCCATGAGAAGGAGTAAGGATGTCTTGGGGTGTACTCACTCCAGCCTCTTGTTTTCTGGGCCATCCCTCGTCTGCTATCAATAAGAGGAAGATTTCTGCTCCTTGTCAGTTCTTGCTGGTTATAAGTAGAATCTGCTCACTCACCGTGTCTGGCACCTTTGTCCCAGGCTCTCTCTGTTGATATGGCAGCTGCAGACACCAGCAAGTGCTCACTCCTTGGCCAAGCTACCTGGATTTTTCCTCTCTGGCCAAACTCTCTGTACTGTGATGGCACACTTGGTGTGATTCTGTAGCCTCAGACTGTTCACTGGAACACTAAAACTGCTTTCTAAGTGAGAGCATGTTTAGCCTCCAGCTTCTCCTCTGCCATCTTCCTCCGAGTTCCTGTTCAAGTTCTTCATATAAAAAATGTAGTTTTTCAGGCTGGGAAGGTGGCTCAGTGGTAGAGTGCTTGCCTTGCATGCCTGAGGCCCTGGGTTTGATTCCTAAGTACCACATAAGCAAAAAAAAAGCCAGAAGTGGCACTGTGGCTCAAGTGGTAGAGCACTAGACTTGAGCTGAAGAGCTGTGGGACAGCATCCAAGCCCAGAGTTCAGGCTCCAAAACAAGACCCCCCCCAAAAAAAATGTAGTCTTTGCATATAATGCATTTTAAATTATTTCTAAATGGCTTATGCTGTTTAGTGGCAATGTAAATGTTACATTAAAATGGCAGTGCTAGAGATTGAATGTTGAGTGCTACACATGCTAAGCAAGAGCTCTACCACTGAGCTATACCTGCTGACCTTGGTTTTTTTAAGATAGGATCTTGCTCTATAGTCCAGGCTGCTATGAGACTCACATCCTTCTGCCTCCTCATTCCAGAGTACTGGCATTACAAGGATGCATCACTGTAATTTCTGGAAATTGCTGTGTTATTTGGTGAATGATAGATACAGTTCTCCTAGTTTGGTTTTCATTGTATTTTTCATCAGTAGTTGATTGATTTTGTAGATGCAAAATGTGCAGATACTGCATATAGAGAACATACACACACACACACACACACACACACACATATATATATATATATACAATATATACAATGTATAATAGATATACAAACATATACATACAAATTATATAACATAGTATATATTATACATTGCACTATGCATTACACATTATGTCCACTATTTATTATATACATTGATATGTGATATGTATCTTCACATTTATATTTATATGAAATTTTATCAGTTCCATGGATGCTCACAAATCAGATTCCATCAGCTGAGTTGCACAATATCCACCCAAACTACCTCTGATGGTCTCAGAAGGGATATGAGGAAACAACCTTAACCATAAGTTTGCAAATCAGTCCAATCATAGGAGGACTTTCTAAAACACCCAAAGGTGGTTTCCGACTCAGAAAAAAAAAAGTTCTCTGTGACATGGTTCCCATACAGTACTTGAATCAGACATGAATGTCAAATGGAATCTGAGAGGAGAAAATGCTACATAAAAACATGTCATCCTCCTTGTCCTTTCTGCCTGCCACTTGATTTTTGCTTGTTTCCTGCGAAGAGGCCAAAGTCTTTATTTCTCCCCACCTCCCCCCATTCTCTCCAATCATGCCTGCATGAGTAATAAACTTATTATATCTATATGGACAGAAAAGAAACTAAGGTGCCTTCTTTGACCAAGACCCATGTTTACTCTGTTTTTTGAGCAATTGTAACTATCCCTTAGAATTTACTTAGAATTTATTCTAGGATCTCAGGGATACAAGCCCTTGTGATGCTCAGGTCTCTTACATCAAATGCACCATATCTTCTTAGAACTTACACATACCCTATATACTTTTAGTCATCTCTAAATGATTGATCATATCTAATACAATGTGAATACTATTCAAATAGTTGTCAGACTATTGTTAGGGAATAATATAAAGAAAATCAATCCATATGTGTTTGTGCCCAGAACACATGCAATGTATTTTTATTTGGTGTGGGGGGGAAGGCAAAAGATACTTTTTATCTATGGTTGGCTGAATCTGCATTTGAATCTGGAATCATGGATATAGAAGGTCATCTGTCTGTTATTCTCTTGGCCTCTTCAGCTCTGTACCTAACACAGAGTATTGCTTCATGGGAAAATTATTAAACCTTTTGCTAATGTCAGTTGTGCCTCAGAATGCAAATATGCCACCTGATGGATTTTTATAAAGAAGATACAGCTAGGTAGCAAGATTAAGGAACAAATATCACAAGCCTTCTGCCAGCCCCCTGGGTTCCCTCTGGTCTCTGTCTTCAAATCACTGTCTTGATTTCTAACAGAATAGTTTACTGTTCCCTCCTACTTTCATCAAAAAATATTTTTGCACAAAAAGCGTAAACAATTCAGATTATCTTCTTTTCTAGAATTAAGGCAAAGTTAACAGGAAGTGGAGGCATTTGTTGTAAGACCAAAGTAAAAAATGTCTGTATTTTGTTCACAATTTAAAGTTTTATAGTGTGTACTAGGCACTGCAGACTTGTTAAAAATATAAAGTTAGTTTTGCCATTTGCTGAATACTACATATAGGTTTTCCTTTTTGGTGACTACAACCACAGAATCAAAAATAAAATTTAAAAGCATGTAAAAGCTAGTACATTATGCTGCATGTCTTGTAGTCATATTCAAATAATAGAGGGAAAACACACTGTATAAATGAAATCTGCTTTGCTAACTGCATTTAATTTCACTTGACAACTTGCAGCTCCTGAATTGCAAATTTGGGCTCATTTAATATTGCCAGTGAATACTGATACGTGGATAGTTCTAGAAGTTATTTTGCATAATATAGTTAGATTACCTTGGGAGACATTACAGAGGAAATAGCTCAGAAAACTTGAGTAAGATATAGATTTAAGTCACAGATTCTCTGGCATTTTGATCTCATAAAGAAATTTAATATAACAATGTGGAAATAATAAATGAAAATCTACAGTCCTAGTAAGACCTTTCCCATGTCCATCAGTTAATTAGCTTGTGCTTAACGTATGGCAACTAACTCAGAAATATTTGAAAAGAGAGAGCTGAATGAAGTGCCTAATGCCTGCAATCCTAGCTGTTGGACAGGCTGAGATGGGAAGGATCATGGTTCACTGTCAGCCTGGGTAAAATGTTCCTGAGAATTTCATCTCAATCAGATAAACACTTGTGTAGGGTGACATATGCCTGTCACCCCAAACATATCGGAAGTATAAGTAGGAGGATCACAGTCCAGTCCAGTCAAAGAAAATACAAGATTCTGTCCAAAAAACAAGAAAGGCAAAAAGGGTTGGAGGTGTGGGTCAAGTGATTGAGATCTTGCCTAGCAAGCAAGAGGCCCTGAGTTCAAACCCCAGTACAGCCTAAATAGTTTAGAGATAAGAAAAAGAAAGGGCAGTGGGGGGGGGGGGAGAGAAGGAAGGAAGAAAGGAAAATAAAGAAAAAAAGAAGTGTGGAAGATATATGAAATTTAATAGAAAGGAAGAGAATAAGAGACAGAAGTGTAATTAAAAGAGATAGGCACATCGCTCAATAGAGATAAACTGTGCTGGGATTATGTCATACAAATTCAGGATTATCCTAGAGGCAAAGCAATTGCTTGCATCCAAAGCCAGATGCAAATGATGCCATATGATGTGGAGCAGCCTGCTTGGCAGCCAGAGATTATGTACTAATGTTCCATGGTTTGGTTTCTGTTTCTTGAAGAAGGGGCTGGGTCTGCTACCTGGTGCTTCAAACACCAGCCTTTCTGTGGATGCCTTGGGTCCGTGCCATTCAAATGGCTTGGACATATATGGGGGGCTTTGTGTGCCTGTCCAGAGTCTGTTTATCTCCCAAGACAGTGACATTTACAATTTCTGAAAGGCTTCAGTGTCTAGTCTATCATATCCTATGAGGACAAAATACTAAATCCTACACAGCTTTTGGCAAAAGGAACATTGTATATTAGGCATTCATTTACATTTGTCTCTGTCCAGTTCTGTCTATCATCTATCTGTCTGTCTATAGTGTACCAGTACAGGGCTTGAACACAGTCCCTCATTTTCTTATTTAGCTTTTTGACTCAAGGCTCCATCACTTGAGCCATACCTCTACATTCAGGTTTTTGCTAGTTAATTGGAGTTAAAAGTCTCAGGAGTTTCCTGCCCAGCTAGTTTTGAACTGCATTCCTCAGATCTCAATCGACAGAGTAGCTGTCCACCAGAACCTGATCTCTATTTTTAATCATAAATATTTATTGTGATATATTGTGATAATCCAATACTTTTGACGACATGTCAGGATCCAATCGAGGTAATTTCCATTCCTTTAAATATTTATCCTTTCTTTGTGTCGAGAAGGCTTCTCCCTCACACCTGTGTATAACCTATTTTGGCAAAGAGTCACTTTTCCAAACATTGAGCTCCATCATGTGACATTCTGTCCCCATTTCATAGATCCTATCTGTAATTTCTAGAACATGCTGCACTTCTGAATTAGGCTCCAGCTTCAGGTCTCCACTTTTTCCTAGCCACATCCACTTTCATGCTCTCCTCTCTGATCAGGTTGTGAAGAACTTGACCATTTTCTGTTCCTTCACCACCATCACCACCGCCACACTCCTCTCTATACCAATTTCTATTTTTTCCCAACAAACCATGTGTATGTGCATATGTGTGTGCATGTGTGTGTGCCTGTGCATCACTGTGTGCACACAGTGATTTAGCGGCCTCTTTTCTTCCCCAGCATCCTCTGGAGCTTTCTGCCTATGTGGCAGCATTTACCACTCTTAGACTTCACTCCCCTTTGCCTCCTGCCTAACTGTAAGGTCCCTGCAGGCAGCCCCAGCCCTGAGGATGCTGTTCCAGCTACTTACTCGGTGCTCAGTGGTACTGAACTCAGCAGGTGCTTCATAATGTGGGTTGAATGAATGGAGTTAAGAGTCCTATTAGATCCACTCCCTAAATGTGCTTGCTAAAAATAAAGAGAAGTGTGGGCTGGATGTTCCCCCCTCTTCCTTCAAGTTGAATGCCCATGAATGTAGCAGATTCCATCAATCCCCTTAGAAGCAGAACAAAGGGCCATGGGGAGGTGGGCCACTCTGTATGTGTGTTATCTTAGGCTCCAGATGCAGGTAAGCATTTTGGAGAAATGTCAGGAAATCAGCATGGAACCATTCAACCTTAGAATTGTTTGTGCGGCTTAGAAAGCCTACAATTCACATTTCCTTTTATAATTATTACAAATAGGGTTGAATCTCTTTGTTCCTTAGCAAGGCATTCAGAACACAGGACCAAGTATAAGTGGTAAATAATTAGTACATAAATTGGGTCAGATTTTTCCAGGGAGAGGTTATAAAAGCACATTGCCTTGAATTTATAAGTGCTGTATGAAATCCTAACAATTAGAATGGCATACAGCATCTGCACCTGGAAGGCAAATATGACAATGTTGGGATGAGTGCATTCCACATGGTTGGTAATTGGGTTGCACTTCTATTTCCTACTTGCCCAGATGTCCACAGGAATTGCTACTAAAATTTGGAAAAAAGCACCCTAGACTGGGTACAGTGTCAGCTGTCCCTAAAGAATTACATATGCTGTGCTTTGAGCCCCAGTCTTGTCCCAGCCTACTGCAGATGAAGACCTGGATACAGCCTGAAGTCTGAAGAAGCACTGGGCTGTCTCCTTTCCCTGGGTCAGATCCCTGATTCTTGCCTCATTCTGCCAGTGCTCTCCTCAGGAGCCAAAGACAAAGTTCAACATGTTCAGGGATTCATTAGAATTTAAGTGAAACTTTTGCTTGTTTTCTAAGCCTCATCCTGGTCTCACAAACCCCTGAGTCCTGAAAGCGATGCATTTTTCTTCTAGTTCCTGGTATTTATTCTTTTGGTTTGTAGTCTTCCTAAGAGTCTTGTTAAAAACTGGAGGCGTGCTTGGGCTATGTCAGTTAATTAAATGAACTCTTTCCCTCATTCTGAACCTACACAGTAACTGCAATGGAAAATTATATCAGAGTTGAATTTAGGGACATTGAATGATTATCATTGTAAATCACACATAGCAGGGATTTATTGAAAGGACTGAAAAGTGGAGTTTCAGACAAAGGGAAAGTATAGGGCCCATTTAATGAAATCAGCTTTATTCTGGAAGTGAAAAGAGAAGACCAAAGTGGACTTCCTCATGGCCATGGAAATGATTTTAATTGCATCTATAATAATGTTAAGTGGATTTTAATGACTTGGTGTGTGTGGGCTATTAGGGATTGTGGTGGAGTGTGACTGTCGCAGCGTGACAGAGCTGCTGTCTGGTGATCCCAGCATTCCCCGGGGCTATGCTGACCACCACAGCACCGCACCAACCCAGCTGGCCTGGCTTCCTACACCAGGAAGGGATGCTTTTAATAAGAAAACTCTGTCTACAATGAGAAGCATCGCTGGGTCCCAGACCACCGGCCTGGCTGTTATTCATAGTAACGTGTTAAAATTGTTTCATGCTTTTAGTGCTTTTAGATCTCTGCATACCCCTAAGCTCTATTGATTTTCTTTATAAGTCCTGCTATGCAAGTTTAGCCAGGCATACATTGCCAGTTGGGGTCCTGCACTTTTAATTATGCCGTTGTCCTTAACAAGGTTTAGAGTAGCGGGATATGGTTTTTTAAAAAAGTCTCAGGACTGTGTTCTAGAATATTGGTGCCAGCCTGAAAGACCTCAGCTGGGCTATATCCACAGGACTTTGTATTCTGTGGGAAACCCAAAAGCACTGGAAATGGAAGTGGTTTCAGATGGATCTGGAGCTTGAGGAAAAGGGTTGGCTTGGTTTGAACAAATCTTCAGCAATGGGTCTGGTATTGCGCTTAATTTATAGATTTTGTACTTTCAACTGCTTTAGAGTCTTGGAAAAGGTTTTCTCTGCAATTGGTCCTAACATCGGATTCAAAATTAACACAAGTATGAAATTAATAGAAGGTTTGTTTGGTTTGTTTTTGCTATGTTCCAGTAATACTAGGCCTCGCATGTGCTGCCTAATCACTGCCTCCTCTTCTCCCACCCCCCACCCCCAGTCCCCAGCCAAGCGATCCCTCCAACTCATTCAACTTTCTTTTATTTCGTGTCAGTGTTGTGTACCTTCCTGTATTATTTTTTTTGTTCAAGCATTTTTGGTGAACAAATAAAAAAAGAGGAAAAGGTTTCTTCTGGGCATGGGAAGAAAATACTATTTGGGGCTTCCTAGAAAACTGGTAACAAGGTGATATAGCAAGAAATCCTACATCTGCGTGTTAGTTTATATGTCATGAATATTAGAGGTAACTGGAAACTTCAACAACTTAGTGAATTAGTAGTAACCATTCAATTTACACATTAGTATAATGGCTTTTATACCCACTTAAGGTGGCCAGAAGAGCTCTTATCTTAGTAGGTACAAAACACATGGATATCTAGGTGATTTCTAGAAGAAAACGGACCCTCCTGGAACCACATTCTGCACAGGAGCCTCTGTAACCCTGGGGAAGTCGGCTTTAGGGTTAGATACACCAGGTGGAGAAAATGCCTCACACATGTATTTGGCATCATTTCACTTATCTCAAAGACCTCTCTCCTAACCTCAAGGGCCAGAGCCTCTGGGGCAGGGTATTCTGTTCTGTTTTACTACTGACAAGAAGGGGAGAGGCAGAGAGGACAACCCAGGCTAGGCTAGATGGCCATGTGTGCAGGTATGTGAGGGCATGGAGGCCTTCTGGGAGCTTGTGCTACTCAGACCTCAGCATTGGGTCCCTACATCCTGTGGGGGTCTATCAGCCAACCAGACCCTTTCCTTCCTCCTCAAGGTGCTTTTGTATTCAGGAAGGATCTGATTGGTAGCTTGAAGGCCTCCTCCTGCTCCTTCCTTCCTTCCTTCCTTCTTTCCTTCCTTCCTTCCTTCCTTTCTCCTTTTCTTCCTTCCATCCTCCCCTCTTCCCTCCCTCCCTTTCTCTCTTTCTTTCTCTCTTTCTCTCTTTCTCTCTTTCTTCCTTCCTTTCTTTTTATGTCAGTACTGAGGCTTGGACCCAGGGCTTTGTGCTCTCAGTTGGCTTTTGGCTTAAGCCTACCTCTTGAACCACATCTCCACTTCCAGCTATTTGGTGGAAAATTAGAGAGAAGAGTCTCACAAACATTTTCTGCCCTGGTTGCCTTTGAACCAAGCAAGATCCTCAGATCCCAGCTTCTTGAGTAGCTAGGATTACAGGAGTGAGCCACAGGAGCTGAGTTGCTTCTGGAACACTTGTCCTTTACGTAAAGATGTGTGAGTCACCACTCCCAAAGCTCCTCCTCAAAAAATATTTCTTAAGCTGTAGCAGCTTATCTAACTAATTTACCTTTTTACTCACCAGTGCTACGAATACCTTCTTTAGACATCTGTTGACTACTTTGTTCGACTGGTTGTGCGGCTTGAACTCAGAGCCTTGTACTCTCACTCGACTTTTTCTGGCGACACATGACAACTTGATTCACTTCCAACTTTTTGATGGCTAATTGGAGATAAGCATCTCAGGGACTTTTCTACCCAGGCTGTCTTCAAACCTTGATCCTCAGATCTCAGCTTTCTGAGTAGTTAAGATTACAGGTGTGAACCACCAGAGACCAACTAAAAGAAACTCCTTGCTTGATAGGACATGTGTGTTTATTACTGCCTAGCAATAGCTTCTTAGCAAATACTTTTTCTGCTAACTTATTGTTATGCCTTGGCATTCCTACTGTGAATAGTGTACTAAAGGAATGTTTTGGTGAAAATCACATTTGGAGATTAGAAATTTCCTTTGTAAGGGATGACACTGACAACAAATGCTATATCTAAATTCACATGTTGAATTGAAGTCTCTGTGTATAACTACATAAATGTAATTTCAAAAAGAAAAAAGAAAGCTCTGCTTTCACTATATTTGAGGTCAGTATAACTTGTGGAGGAGATGGGGACAAACCAGTTGTTTAAGGATACAGGTGGACCTGTTGCAACAATGAGAAGTACAAGTTGTCATGTCCAAAACGAGCTTTACAACGTCGGTGCGGGGGGGGGGGGGTGAGGGGGGAAGGGGGGGAAGGAGAAGGATTGGGATTGGGGGGGAGGGGGGAGGCTGGGAAGGGATGTGAAGGGTAAACAAAGGAGGAGGCTGCAATGCTTGGTAAGAAATGTACGCATTATCCTGCCCATGTAATTGTAACCCCTCTGTACAGTATGTTCACAAATAAAATAAAATTAAATTTAAAAAAAGAGAGAAAGAGGGGCTAGGAACGTAGCTCAGTGGTAGAGTACTTGCCTTGCATGCATGAGGCCTTGGGTTCCATTCCTCAACACCACATGTGCAGACAAAGCCACAAGTGGTGCTGTGGCTCAAGTGGTAGAGCACTAGCCTTGATCTGAAGAGCTGACGGACAGTGCCCAGGCCCAGAGTTCAGGCTTCACAACTGAAAAAAAGAAAGAAAGAAAGAAAGAAAGAAAGAAAGAAAGAAAGAAAGAAAGAAAGAAAGAAAGAAAGAAAGAAAGAAAGAAAGAAAGAAAGAAAGAAAGAAAGAAAGAAAGAAAGAAAGAAAGAAAGAAAGAAAGAAAGAAAGAAAGAAAGAAATTTCCTTCCTAAAAACAGAAACAGAGTGGCTTAATAAAACTGTCTGATAAATCTCTAAACTCTACGTGGATGTTAGATGGCTAGAGTTTTCTTATATTGGATTCTTTTACTGAACTCTGTTCAATTCCTGGTTTCCAGCAAGTTGTTTCACTCTTTCTCTAAAACATCACAGCACCTCCATTCTTCAGCTTTAACAACCATCCCCAAGGAAGGGCTTCAGAGGGATCAGAAAGTGGTTATCTTTGCTTTGGGACTTGTACACAGATATTTAGTTGGTTATGGCTGGTTCTAGAAATTTATGAGCTATGAAAAGTTTATTTTCAGTGTAACCGAGGTCAGAATGAGACATTTCCTCTGAAATCATGAGTCACTGAGCTATACCTTTGTGTACCAGTACTTTGTAAACTGCAACAGGCAGGCAGCCCGCAGGAGAGATCGGAGAGGGGGGGGAGGGGTCCCAAGTCAAGTGTCTCCGATTCTGAGGCTGCCACCTAGCGGAGATCTTTGTGGGTTATTCTTTTTTCTTTTAATTTTTGAAGAAAGCAACCAAACCAAAACAATTAACTATTCTTTAAGCTTTGGATCCTTTCCTCTGTAAAAATGAAATGATCTGGTTGTTCTTTGACAAACAATATATTGAAAGACCAGCCTGTACCAAGCTCCAAGGGATGTCCTTGCTGTTACTACATAACAGAATAGTCACAAAGCATAGAATTTGCTCTATGTCTAGGAAAATTTTGGGCTCTTAGCCAGGTACTGGTGGCTCACTGCAACCTTAGCTAATCAGGAAGCTGAGATTCGAGGGCCATGGTTTGAAGCCAGCTTGGGTAGAAAAGTCTGTGAGATTCTTACATGGTGGAGGTAGGCCTGTGACTCAAGTGGTAGAACACCAGTCTTAGGTGAAAAAGCCAAGGCCCAGTACTGGCACCAAAACGGGGGGGGGGGGGGGGGGGGGCTAGGGGGTGGGAGGCAGTTGTTTAAGTAGCCCTGGGGAAAGCCGGGACAGTCACATAGGTTTCCTCTTGTATTATGGTCTTATACAATACCTTGGTTCTTCAAGTGACTTGTGATTGGTGTAATTTACTATTCAGAGAGTGGTTTGGGGGATTGTTTGTTTATTATTAGTTGTACTGGATTTGATGTCTAGGTCTTGAGCTGACAAAGCAGGCACTCTGCCACTTGAACCATGCCTCCAGCCCCTTTTTTTGCTCTCATTTTTCAAATAGCATCTCTGAGCCCGCTTGGACTTTGATCTTCCTCTGCATATAATAGGAGCACATTACCATGCCTAGCTTTTATCGCTTGAGATGGAATTTCAACAACATTGGTTCCTGCTAGCCTTGAATTGTGATCCTCCTGATCTCTGCCTCTTGAGCAGCTAGGATGACAGGTATGAGTCATCTTGTGAGGCTACTTTGTAGGAAGAAAAACAGAAAACAAAAATTAAGTCCGTAATCTCCAGACATTGAGCCTTAGTGGGACTCAAGCACACTTTTTGTTGTTGCTGTTGTTGTTGTTGTTTTGGTGTTGGTTCTGGGTCTTGACTTCAGGGCCTGGATGCTATCCCTGAGCCTTTTTGCTCTAGGCTAGCACTCTATCACTGGAGCCAAGCTCCACCTCTTGCCTTTGGGTAGTTAATTGGAGCTAAGAGTCTCACAGACTTTCCTGCCCAGGCTGGCTTCAGATCTCAACCTCTTGAGTAGAATTACAGGTGTGAGCCACCACTGATAGTTGTTGTTTTTTTTTTATGCAGAATTTCAATGTCTTATTTCTAGCATATTTCAGGTGCTCATGGAAACCAGCCCTCTTTGAAACCCAAGCCTCCATTCCTGGCCCCTCCTTCCTACCCTACCAGTACTTAAGAAGATCAGATCTGCTGGGAAATATAGCTCAGCTTTAGCAGTTACTACATAAGAAAGCATGTAGGAATAGGAGAAAGACTTTGAAGGTACACAAAATTTGTCATTTTTTTGTTTTCTTTTTTCAGAAGTAACTCGGTCATCCTGATAATGATAGTTGTAGGCTTGGCTGCAGTGCCCTCAGGAAAGAGATAGCTAAGCCTGTAATGAAGTCTGCTTGATCCACAAATGGAGACATACAGCTGCAATGATTCAGAGTAAAAGGAAAGAAATGGCAAAGGGAATAATGTCAGATGTCAGGATTAATCACCCCTGTTGGAGGACTGACAAGGGTTTGAAACTGAAATGTCCTAAGGCTCTCAGTGAGAGGAAAAATAAGCACATGTCAGAGAGCAGGTGTTTTGGAGTCACCTGACTCCAGGTGCAATGATGCCACTTCAAACAAAATGTGGTTTGGTTTTTTTTTTTTGGTGGGTCGTGGGGTTTGAACTCTGGGCCTGGGCACTGTCCTTGTGCTCTTCAGCTCAAGACGAGCCTCTACCACTAGAGCCACAGTGCCACTTCTGGTTTTCTAGTGGTTTTTATTGAAGATAAGAGTCTCACAGACTTTCCTGCCCAGGCTGGCTTTGAACCTTAATCCTCTGATCTCAGCCTCCTAAGTAACTAGGATTGCAGGCATGAGCCACCAGTGCCTGGCTTGTGTTGTTATTTTTGTATGTGTGTGTGCTGGTACTGGAACTTGAACTCAAAGCCAGGAGTTCCCAATCAGATCAGCTTTTCTTGCTCACCACTGGTGCTCTACCACCTGAGCCACACTGCCAGTCAGCATTTTGCTGGTTAATTGGAGATGGAGTCTCACAGACTTTTCTACTTAGCTTGGTATCTTCTGATCCTCTAGATCTCAGTCTCCTGAGTGACCAAGTGTCAGACATTAGTTCTCAAACATAATGCTTTGTTCTCTTCCCTCCCTTCTCTCCATTGACTTGGAATATTTTTAGTACACTGAATAAAGAAAAATTAAACATTTTAATTATTAGTGTGAAGTTTATGGTTCATTGCTACCTTGTACAGGCAAGGGTTTTTATTTGTTTGTTTGTTTGTTCCGGTACAAGAGATTTGAACTTTAAGCCTCACAGTTTCACTCAGCTTGCTTATTTGTCTGGCACTGTACCACTGGAGCCATACCGCCAGCCTCCAGCCAAACCTTTTGCTGAAAATTTTGGAGGTGGAATCTCTCAGGCTCTTCTGCCCAAGCTGACCTCAAATAGTGCTTCTCCAGATCTGAGTCTCCCAGCTAGCTAGAATTACAAGTATACACTATTGGGACATGGCTACAATACCAAGTTTTCATTGTTCCTTCTAGACACTGGTCGTATTTTCACCATGCGTTATTTTTGTTGTTTGGTTTTGTAATTTTTAAAATTTCACTTCTTGACTCATGCACCCTCTCTCTGCATATTTTCCCACTAGCTCACTGGTGAGTACAGAGGACTTCTCCCTCTGCATGGCTGTTTTAGTGTGGGGTTGGTTCTGATAGGAAAATAAGGAAAGACATGGTGGGGTCCTTGAGCCCATTGTTTACCTTTTGCTTTGAAGCCATTTCTGGTTCAAACAGAAGCATAGCGTCTGAGAACAACCCAATTTCCCGTGGTCATGAGACAATGCGTTTACCTCTTGCTCTTTTGCACTTGCTGAGATCCACGCATGGTGGCACAACCTTGCACATCCTGGTCACATCTAATGGCTTTTTAGTCTTCAAGGGGCTTTGTGTGTCTCTTCATTATAAAGTTGAAGCAGTAGTGATCATTAACTCGTACAGCATCCTCTTTAAATCAACCCAGCTAATCCTTAATGGGGTCCCACACACTTGGTATACAAAAGGCCTTAAATAAAAGCTATTCCCAGCACTTCTACTACTGAGCAAATCTTCAAGCATGAGGGCTCCATTGTCATAAAAACAGCTACATGCAAATGCAAGTCACGGCCATTAAATGTCACTTCCAGCATGGGCTGCAAAAATATTTTATAAGTCGCAAATGCATTTTATTATCTCCTTGGAAGTAAGTCAGTGTCTGAACAATTTGAATAGGCAAATAAAATATAAAGGCTTAAAGCTTTAAAAGCATTAAAGAACAAAATTATTTTCTAAAACACATGGCCTGGCTTCTGGCCAGACCTCTTTTTCATGGGGTCAACTTGCTCTCTCCTCTGCACCTTTGTTTTCTCATTTCTAAAGGAATGCCTGAATCCTAAAGACTGCCACATGTTAACACTGTGCCTTCCAGAAACAAGTTCTGCTATTAGGTCTACAGACATATGCCATGGTAGAAACCGAGCATACATATCTTGCATCTATTGTTTTTAAATACAATTTCATTGTTTTTATTAAGGTGTTGTATAGAGGGGTTATCATTTTATGTCAGGTCATGGGTCCTTTTTTTTTTTTTTTTGACAATGTCATACCTTCCTTCACTTTTCCCCGCATCCTGCATCTGTTTTAAAGGGACCTGTACCTATAAAGTCCTTTATATAGGCTGAATTGCTTGGAATTTTTATTTTGAGACAGTCAGTAGTTTCTTGGTAGATTATGATACAGTAGTGTGAATTTTTCAGGAATTTTGTGAACAAAACATTAAGTACTATTTAAAACAATGGCAAAGTGGTTCATGCCTATAATCCTAGACACTTAAGAGGTTGAGATCTGAGTGATCAGGGTTCAAAGCCAGCCTAGGCAGGAAGGTCCACAAGACTCTTATCTCCATGTAACTACTAAAACCAGCTGGAATTGGAGTTGTGGCTTGAGTGGTAGAGCTCTAGCCTTGAGTGAAAAAGCTGAGGGATAGCACTCAGTCCCTGAGGTCAAGCCCCGGTACCAGAACATATGCATGCACGTGCATACACATACATGCACATGCATTCATGCACACACACATATACACAGATGGTAGCGAACTTGGCACTTGAGCCCTACAAAGAATTTGAGACTTACTGTTATCTGTGCTCTCTGGGTTGTTTACACATCACATATCTGTGGGTGTGCACTCTGAGTCATAAGCTCCTCTGTGCATCCAGTCTCTCCTCAGTTCTGCTCAGTGACATCACTTGTAGAAGGAAACTCACTGTGGTATAAATCCTTACAGTCCACAAGTGGTAAGGGCCCACAATCAGGCTCTCCCCACCTACCATCCCTGGAGGCCAGTTGTGAAACATTTCTCAGCATGCCTTGGAGTGTGGGAACACATTTAGTATGAGAGTTCCTTCTGGAAGATTTGTTACAAGCTGCAGCTATTGTAAGTCATTACAAAACCCAGTAGAGAGTGGAAAAGGAGGAGGAGGAGAAGAGAAGGAACATTTGTTGAGCATGGGTGCCCCACAATATATTAATTGCTTTTCATATGAAGTCCAATTAAACTTTTCTTATAGATGGAGTCAGCTATGTGATGTGACCTTAGTCTTGCAGCTGGTGAGACTGCTCAGTGATTTAATAATTTGCCCAAGTTGACATACCTACTAACTCGAAAAGCAAACAACTATGTTGAAAATGTATTTGGATCTACATATTTGCTTTTAGATGCTTATTATCATTGAGATTTTGAATATTTTTGAATTGGGGGGAGCAATACTGAGGATTGAACCTAGGGTCTCATGCATACTAGGCAATCTTTCTAGCATTTGAGTTATGCCCCAGTGCTGACATTTGAATGCATTTGGCAAAGACAACAGTGTTAATTGTATGTCAAGATTTTTGAAAGGATAAAATACTACAGTATGTGTGTGTGCGCACATGAGCGCACATGTGTGCCTGTGTGCATTGGGGTGGGCGGGGGGAGGGTGTTCTAGTACTGGAGCTTGAACTCAAGTCCTGAGCATGGGTGCAGCCCTTTAGCTTTTTTACTGAAGACTGGCACTCTACCACTTGAGCTACACTTCCACTTTCAGCATTATTTTTTGAGATAAGAGTTTATTAGAGATAAGTCTCTCAGACTTCCTTGTCCAGCCTGGCTTCAAACCTCAATCCCCAGACTCCTGAGCAGCTAGGAGTACAGGTATGAGAGGCTACAAGCCAGGATGCTTGCAAAGGGTATAGGTGTGTGTCTGGTATGGTGCACAGGTCCCAGGTCTTCAGGTGTTGCAGGGAGAGTTTGGTGTTTGTACAAGTGATGGGTTTTCAGGTCATGGACAAACTCACATCTGTGGGTAGGTTGAGAATTCCAAACAGTGCATTGAGTATTGTTTCTCTGGGAAGACTGCCCCATGTGCCACGCCACCTAAGGTGAACTGGAATATGTTGGCCCATTTTTCCAGCCTCTTCTAGCTTTCGTTCAGTCAACTACAGTCCTTCCAGGGACATGCACTCCATTTGGGAAGCTTTCTGAGAAAGCTTGTGGGCAATGGACTGGGCCTAGTGATCCATTAGCCTGGGTTGGATCTTAGGAAGTTGTGTTTGAAACACACACGCTTGGAGATTTGCAGTAACAGGCCCATGCACTGGTAAATATGACAGTGGTGCAGCATCTCTGCTGTCTGTCTGTAGAGGAGTAAAGGACACACCCCTTAATGATAGCAACAGCTCTTCCTTACTGCAGATCACTTTAATGCCCAGGCT
Source organism: Dipodomys merriami (assembly GCF_024711535.1). Lineage (NCBI taxonomy): Eukaryota > Metazoa > Chordata > Mammalia > Rodentia > Heteromyidae > Dipodomys > Dipodomys merriami. Next base: position 8,188,015 of record NW_027205159.1, on the reverse strand, counting down.
CTATTGATTGCCACAGTTAACCTGTGGAGGTTCTGGGCACTCAATTACTCTTCATAGTTTATAGTGCCAGAAACTGACGATGATGCAGGGTTAATTAAGTAGCACTAGGTCCCTCGTTAACAAGTGGTGTCCCCAGTGTTTTTCCAGTAATTTCCTTGGGTGCACAAAGCCCCATGGAATCTATTATCCTTGTGTTCTGAGGATGGCACTTTGTGGCAACCTGTTTGAGGAGCCCAGAAATGCAGCACTTTACAAAGGTCTCGCTATGCCCCCCCCGCAAATATTTTGAACTCAACAGAAGGTTTTACAAGGTAGTGCTTGTCTTTTGAGATTCCTCATTTTCAAGTGCTACAACAATGTGCTGAGCTCTAGTGAAGCCCTTCAGCACAGCATCTCTGTCAACAATGGCCTATATAGGTGCGAGAGTCATCAGGTCTCCTCACCCAGGGACAGACATCACAGTAGTTTAGCGTGTGTGACTCCATTCTTGGGGCTCATGCTCCCCTGAATTTGACTAAGGATGCATTCCTCCTGGGCATGGCCCTGTGGTGAAGTTGGTTCATGACTGAGCTTGAGGATCCATCCCATAATCCCACATGGTATCAGGTGACAAGGATAACATTGCAGGCAGAAAAGAACTCTGCCAGTTTTATTTTATTTTTTTTGCTTATTTATTTTACTGTTACTGTAAGGGTGATGTACAGTGGGTTTGCATTTATATGTCTGGTAATGAGTACATTTTTTTGGAACAGTGTCACCTCTTCCCTTGCTTTCTTCCAGTTTTTCCCTCCCAACAAACTGTCAATTTCCAAGACTTTAGTCCCTTTTTATTCCTTAAAAACAGAGAACAAGGCAACAATGATGCAGGAAGTCTGTATCTACCTGCTCTCTGCCTCCATAGAGCTTAGTAGCTATGGGTAGCTTGTTTCATTTGTTTGGACCACCAGTTCCTGGTTACTGGACCACCATTAAGAAGAAAGAATTGGAATTCCTGTAGGCACTGCCATCCATGGTGGGGGATTCTGCCTCTCCAAAATGGAGGGAGAAAATATTCCCTACCAACAGTACGTCCTTTGGTTTGTGTCTGACAAATGATTGCCATATAAGCATGAATTCATGATGCTATCATTACATTCATTTATTTGATGGTTAGGAGAATAAAAATGTATTTTACCTATCAGAAGTTTTTTTGGGGCCTTTAAATTATTTTTTTATTATTTAAGTAGTGGTACAAAGGAGGTGCTATTTAACAAAGCAGTCTATGAATACAATGCATCTTGATCTGTGTCGCCCATTCTCACCTCCACACTTCAGTCCACACCTTCCTTTTTCTTAATTTTGTGGTATATACAAAAAATTCTCGATGGCATTTTCCTCCCTTTCCCCTTCTACCACTCTCCTATTGGCCTCACTCCCCCCTCCCCTTCTTGCAAGTACCCCTTTCCTATCAGAGTTTTTTTGTTGTTGATGTTCTTATCTTTTTTCAGTACAAGAACTTGAATTCAGAAGCCGGGCACCAGTGGCTCAGGCCTGTTATACGAGCTACTCAGGAGGCTGAGATCTGAGGATCATGGTTCAAAGCCAGCCCGGGCAGGAAAGTCCATGAGACTTTTAACTCCAATAAACCACTCACAAAACCAGAAGTGGCGCTGTGACTCAAGTGGTAGAGCACTAGCCTTGAGCTGAAGAGCTGAGGGACAGCACCCAGGCCCAGATTTCAAGTCCCACAACTGACAAAACAAAACAAACAAACAAAACAACCTTGAATGCAGGGCCTCAAACCTGCTCAACTTTCTTGCTCACGAATGATGCTCTGCCACTTCAGCAACATCCCCAGACTGCTCTCTGTTGGTTAACTGGGGATGGAGTCTCTAAGAATAATCTGCCCAGGCTGGCTTCAAACTGAACTCCTTTGGATCTGAGCCTCCTGAGTAGCTAGGCTAACAGGTGTGAGCCATTAATGCTAGTGCCTGGCTCTATAGAGTTCTTTTAAGTGATTCTGTTGCTCAAGTGTTGAGTCATTTCCCCCAGCTTCATGGTTCTGACTAGAGATGATTTTTTTTTCCCTGCCCTGCCTCAGCCCAGTGCCATCAAACTCTCTCTATCTCAGCTTCCTGAGGATTTCACATAGGACCAATATTTTAATCAATTACAGAATTAGGACTAAGACTTCAGTGAAAAGGTAACCAAGCTGGCAATGTTGCTCTTAAGCACATAATACACTTTAAACTCAAAGAAGCCCTCCCTGGATTAACCTGAACTTTTCTGAGGAAGCCCAAGTACTTTGGGATATATATATATATACATATATATATATATATATATATATGTGTGTGTATGTATATATATGTATATATGTGTGTACGTATATATATATATGTATATATATAGAGAGAGAGAGAGAAAGCAAAGTAATAACTCTGCACTGTTCTAGATCCTGATTTTTATCCAGTTCATCTGATATTTTAAATAAATTTCAGACTGATAAATTCAGTGTTTCTGTGATAGACATCATAAACATTTTCCTTTTTCCAAAAGCAATCTGGGGAGTGTATATTTGCTTTGTAGTTAATGCTGTGTTAAGTCGCCATAATCCAGCTACTGCAAACATTTGTAGAACAAAGTGGGAAAAATTCGTTATTTAAACCTGGTCAAGAGTAGAAATAAAATGAGCAAATGCACACTGGGGTGAAAGGCAACATAAAGATTTATTGCTTTATTGCTTTATTACTGTGGTTCTGTGGTGTTTTTTCTAACATGCATATCATACATGGAATGAACACCAGTAATTCTATGGCTTGCAAACAGTGTTTGTTGAATGAAAAAATGATGGATTTGTGATTTCATCTCAGCTGCATGCAGTATAAATGCAGATGCACTAATTCTAATAACATTTGCATATTTATGTAAGAGTAGAAATTAAGAACAAATAGGTATTTTATTTATTTATTTATTTTATTTATTTAGTTTTTTTTGTTTCTGGTGAAAACAAGTACTCTGTAGACAATGTTACCAGTTATCTCCACTATGTATAAGATCAAGGAGGATAAACTTGGGTTAATTATATCATCCACTTAATCCCTGCCATCTAACAGAGCACCTGGGGATATAACAAATTTTGTGTGTGTGTGTGTGTGTGTGTGTGTGTGTGTGTGTGTGTGTGTGTGTGTGTGTGTGTGTGTGTGTGTGTGTGTGTGTGTGTGTGTGGCTGGTCCTGGGGCTTGAACTCAGGGCCTGGGGAGCTGTCCCTGAGCTTTTCTGCTCAAAGATAGCACTCTACTACTTGAACCACGCTCAGCTTCCAGATTTTGTGGTTCTTAATTGGAGATAGAGTCTCTTTGCTGCTCAGGCTGGCTTTGAACATGATCCTCAGATCGCAGCTCCTCAGATCCTCAGATCATAGTAGCTAGGATTACAGGCATGAGTCAAGGTGGCCATATAAGTGTAAATATCTATACAAGCTACACACATGTACATATATATGTTTTCCAGATATGTATATATATTTACATATTTGTAATGAGCTATTGAGTTTTTGCCCAATACCAAGATTAGACGACAATTGTATCTGTTCCTATAGCATAGCTAGGATATACAGGCAGGAGTCATCAAGTATAGATTGTTTGTTGAGATAGGTATCTCATTAACTCTCCCCACCCTTACACTGGCCTCACATGGACATTTTCCCAATCTCTACCTCCTGAGTAGCTAAGATGACCGATGTGACTGACCTTGACTAGCCCAGGAATATTTTCACTTTTGTAATCACATCTTTAGAATGGGACCTACGTCCAAGCATGAATTTAGTTTGTGTTTCATGCACATGATCCATGCAGAGACTGAAGGTCATTTCCTGCCCTGTTTTCAGCTCTCCTGAACTTCCATTGCCACCTGCTTCCTGAGGGTAGTATGGATCAGACTGGCTCTCAGAAAGGGTTTGCTTTTAGAACATTTTGTGGTTTTGGATGCTCACATACATCTATCTATGTATAAATGAATATTTCTATATAAATGTTTATATTCTATATAAGAGAATATTCTCATTTGAGGGATAAGTGGGCAGTTCATGTGCCATGAATTCTTCACAAGATCACAGTGTAAACTCCCTAAATTTTCCACCAATCTGACATAAGATCATAGGGTAAATAATCAACACTCTTCATCTGTCAGACAAGATCACAGGGGTGAACAAATGGTGTTTGTGTTGCTAAGCTGATGTTCTATAGGTGAGGTGTATTAAATACATTTTTATCTTCCATATTTCACCCTGCCATGGGTGTATCAGGATGTAATCCATCAAAATTCAAGAAACATCAACAGGTATAAATGTCAAGGGCACCTGTAATAGAGAACATAGCACAATCATAGCACATATGTTTTAGGTAGGATGTGTGGAAGTCAACAACCACAAGTGTTCAAGAAGTGTAATTTGAAGTGTAACAAAAATTTCTATACTTTGAGATGTCATTTCACTTGGTATGTGGAAATTTAACTGCAATGCAGACAATCCTTTTAGTCGATTACTTTAGATAAAGTGGATATTGCATATCTGACTTCAGTTCATTGCTTCTCCTCTAATTTCTGAGGGCCAATACAGCGTCATGATGGGAGACTGTCCAGCCCTTAGTTGGCATCTACTCCCAAATGTGTTGTGCCAGTGTGTTGTGCCATCTGGGTGCTGGCTTCCCACCTGACCCCCTTTGTTGTCCCTTGCCCACTGGCACGACTATGCTACAGATCCCATCTCAGCCATTGGGGTTCTCTCTGAGGGTCACACGCAATTGTGCCCTGATGTGATCAGGGGCAAAGGAAAATGTAGTTATCTCAGTGTAACTGTTCCTAAGGTGCAGAATCCTGCAAGGTTGTAATGTCCTACAATTTGAAGTGCATAGTGGGCCAGATGCCTTCTACGTTCCGTCCCCAAACACCCAGGATTCCAGTGGCTTTTCTTCCTGGCTTCAACCCCAGAGAGTAGGGTTGACAGGCATGGAAAGCTCTTGGAACCCCAGGTCAGCACCTCACTCATCTACTCAAACCCCAACTTTTCTTTCCCATCAATCTAGAAAGGCTCACATTACCTCTTAGGCAAGAGGAAGCCAGTTCAGCCAGTATTCTGTCCAACCTGTATCTTTTTTCCTTCAGACCTTCAAATGCAACTTTTGGATATAACTACAAACTAACAAGACTCTGCTCAGGCTCCTTTGCAACAGTTACCCTCTCTGGCTGGAATGTCTCCCATGTAAACAGGAAGATCAGAACATGAGAGGGGTGGGTGGGGCACGTCCATTGTGATTGGATAGTATCATGTAAGCATATATATGCCTACGTTTGTCTTTCTCACATAATTTTCAGTTCCATGAAGGGAGAAGTTCCACAGCCACCTCCCAGAATCTCCAAGAATCTCCTTCCAGCACCCCTCCCTGGCCAGGTTACCAAAATCTGCAGATATTTTAGTCCCTTGCAGAAAATATTATATCTGCAAAGAAACTGCACACCCCCTCTTACATACATTAACTTATTTCTACAGACTACATATAATACCTGAACAATGTAAATAGTTTTCATATTGGGTTGGTTAGGGAATAATAAAAAAGGGGGAAAAAAAGGCCTGTCCGACCTTGGTGCAAGTAATTTTGGGAAATTACTTTCCATCCATAGTTGATTCACTGCACAGATGTTGAGTGCATGGATGCAGAGGGCTGATGGTATATGACTTATTCAGCACTGGGAATCCAGAATCTACTGGCAGAGTCTCAGAGCCTGAGAACAATAAATGAGTATGAATATGTAATGGGTCATCAGTACTATGCCCTTTTGAACTAACACAGCAGCACCTTTTGTGCTATCATTCACCAGGGGACAGCCAAAGGTTGTGACTTAAGCATTTTGAGAATCAGAAGATGTATGAGAAGAAGCTTGTCCTCGTGGCTAAAGACCCCAGAAATTACTTCTTCCCAGCTTTGAAACATGAAAACTGGATCAAAGTACACACATCCTGATACACAGCTAGGGAACTCTTTAGTCCACTTGAGGCCTTCCTGAGTTTCACTCCACATGCCCTAAGTCAGTGTCCCTCAGATACAAGGTATCTATACAGATGGAGAACTACCACTGCACCACCACAGGGGTCAGAGGGTGAAGTTGCAAGGTCTATATTGAGAAATATCTTGGGATTCATGCTTTATATGAAAATATTCTACTCCCTTTTACAGTTGCATTTTACTACAAAATATGCATATTTGTTTGTATGTGTGTATATAACATATAGTACATATTATACATAAATATGATACATTTATGTTAAAGTACATACACACACACACACACACACACACACACACACACACACACATATATGCCTTCATGGTCTGGACTGACAGATTTAGGAATTTGAATCAGTAGTAATTTTTGTTTATACTTTTGTTATTTAAACATTTAAGTCTTAACTCCTACAAACCAAATCAGTTCCATAAGGACAAAGCATCATGTGATACAAACCCACCTTTACCTTTGGCATAGTACATATTTGCTAAATTAGGACTACATAAACTATAGCAAGCTGATTGATGCAACAAATCAATTAGAAGGCTCTTTATGAGCCATTCAGTCTAGGAAACATTTACTTTTCATGACTGAAACACCAGAGACAAGGATTTATATATAGGAGTTAGTTAGTGTTTATTAGAATGATTCAGGTGTTAGTGTTTATCTAAACAGAGATGCTTCAGTTTAGAGTCATTGAAGGACAAGGACATTTAATGCCAACTGGTTTGTGCTCAAGTGTATTCCAGGGGACCACAGCTCACCTGGTGAAACCCATGTCATTATGACTCTGTTCCACTTTTTCCAGGTCTCCAACTAAACTGAAAAGTTATGCTAACTAAGCTCCTTTAGGCCAACCATGTGTTCATAACCACATCAAATTTTCCATTCTTTTTCTAGGAAGTGCTGATTAAACATCCATATGACTCTATTTAATGGAGAAACTGGGGCTCCAAAGACTTAGCCACAATTGCACAGCAATGGGCTCTCTGCCTACTGGACTTATGGTCAGCCACACATTGTCTTTGCTCTTCATAAACCCACTGTAACTTGTGTCATTTCGCAACACAGGTGCCTAGGCTAGGAATGCTATCTGTGACTCAACTCCTGAGTGATAACAGTATCCCTTGGCTGCCCATTGCCAGCCTGAAGTGGCACGCTGCCCAATTCTCAAATGAGGATGAGGAGCAACAAACTACACTGTTTCTCTCAAGAAGTGCCAGCCTCACCGGTACTCAGCCTAGCCTCCCTGAGAGAGCCACTGACAGCCACTTGTGCATTATCCCCCAAAGCCCACTTAATAGGACACTGCAAACCCTTGAAGTCTCAATGAGAGATCTACAACCACATAGCTTCTCAAAGATGAGATAGGTATCAGTGTGGAAGTGAATTTACAGCTTTTGCACACCCTTGGTATAAAGTGCAAATATTTTAATGCTAATTATTGTAAAAATGAACAGGTGTCCAGGTCCAAAACAGAGGAATGTTGCTTCATGAAGCCAGTAGGCTAATGGGCATTTTCTCTTGTCTTTGGACAAATGAGCCACGTTTGGAATCATTTTATGCAATTTTTGCCTTTTAAAGTATTTCTCATTTGCCCTTTCTCTTTAGCATATATATATATATATATATATATATATATACACACACACAAACACACAAACACACAAGTAAATAAATAAACAATCCTAGCCTACAGAAATTATTCAACCCAGGAAGATAATGCCATCCACTTGGAGCAGTGGCCCACCCTTATCCAAACTGGGCCTTCAACATATTCTCATCCAAACACATGTGGTTCACTGCTGAAGATGGTGAACCATCTTCTACCCAGAAGCATCAACAGGCAACTACCTCATCTTCAGGGAGCATCAAAGGATTTCTTTAATCCAATTTTCTCCTCCAAACACTCAGCAGGAAAGTGTACAGAGTCCTTTGTCTTCTTTCCTGGCAGGCATCATCTCACAGCCCTGGACACCTCCAGCTCCTCTGGAAATGGTAGCAGATTAGTAGCCTTTCATGAGAGGCAAAGTTTGCTTTCCAGTTCCAAACACTAAGCTCTTTCCAGAGAATGCCAGGCACGGGGGAGGTGTGGCTCTTCCCACAGTCTCCCTGTGAAAATCTGTTGTTCTGGAAAGTAAAGAATCAGGATTTGGGGGGGCGGAGAATGAGATGTTAAGGGCTCACTTGATGTGGTGAATTTAGGATGCTGGCCTGAAATGAAGCATAACAGTTGTCACCGAGAGAAAGAACACTCATGAAAATTTCAAACTTGGGACTTGTATAGCACCTAGAAGTTTCCAGATGGAGTAAAGGGAGAGAACAAAATACTGGAAGGAGTTCATGCTTCTTATGTGCTTGGTGAGAACAATAAATACTGAAGTTTGGGGTAGAGAGGCGTGAGATGATGTTGGCCCTTTGGTGCCTGGGATGTTGGTGCTGTGCCTAGCATATGACTGGAGCTCATTCACTCTATTAGTACCTGCCTAGAATAGCAACGTTGGCTAATAACACAACCCAGTCATCTCCCAAGCCACCTGTGCACCTGCCTGGAGCTGCCCAGACACTCGCTTAAGCTCAGAAGCACAGGCAGCAAGACACAACCACCCTCTTAAACCAACCAGGAACCACTGGCAATCCCAGAGCAAGGCATCCCCTCCACTCATTTTATTGATGGGTTTCATCGATTTCAGAAATATCGATTAGGAATTTTCTAAGGACTAACTCACTTTGGTTCTGGGGTTACATGATATCAGAATGAGATATACAGTATTCCCAGCCTTCAGAAAGCTTACAGTGAACCCCACTGTAGCATGCTCAAGAATCGGTTTTAATAACAAAAGCCCTGGGAACCCAGGCCTAACACAGGGGATCAAGATCACCACATTCTTTTGGATCACCCAGACCCAAGGAAGGACAGGGAAGCCTCTCCTGCCTTCCTCCATAGGATCCACCTTTTTAGGACCAAGTCTTGGCCAGTCCTGCTTCCTAGAAATGGATTCTTGTTACTGTTGCATGGCCTAAATGCTCTGCAACCTCACTGGCCACGTTCTGGACATTAACCCTAAGAATGGGCTGAGTTTCAAAACACCAAGAGGACATAAGGAGTGACAGCTTCCATGTTCTCCAGACTTCCTTACTCTTATAAAATCTGAGCAAGGAAAAGGGGCCATTTGTAAAAGAAGAGAGGTGTATCTTCCTCCCTGCAGATGAGTGTTTTCTCCGGGTGACAGGAGTTAATTTTAGAAAAATAATTCTCAAAAGAAAATGACTCCTGAAGTCCATTATGAGACTCAAGTGTCTCACTGTAAGTCTTTATTATTTTAACATGAAAATAACTACTTAAGTTTAGAATTAGTCTAGATAATTTTGACAAAAAACAATCCATCAGTGTTTATCAGACTCACAGAAAACCTAGCCAACTGGTGGTTGTACAGATATACAGTTCAAAGTGTGTGTGTGTGTGTGTGTGTGTGTGTGTGTGTGTGTGTGAATGTGATTCAAAGTCTCTGTTTAAGAAAACTGGTGATAAAGCTTGCCAGCCACAGAGCATAAGTGACATCATTAAAGTGGCAAGGCCTAAAATTAACTTCTGTGTGCCCTTGAAAAAACAGGAAGTTAGCTGCATCAACCCAGAGCAGCATGACAATGTTTCTGTACAGCAGTGTTTACATTTCATAATTTCATCTGACAATGTGTGATAAATTATGCCTTTAGAAGACGTGATTTCTTTCATAATATGAAGGAGAAGTTAATCTGCACTATATATCCATAAGATAATAAGATTCCTTTCTCTGTTTACATATGAGCATCTACCAACCTACCTGGGACAGGAGCAAAATTAAGATAATCATTTTTTTTCTGGTACCAAGGAAGACTTGAACTCAGGGCCTCAGGCTCTCACTTGGCTTTCTTCATTTACCACTTGAGCCATCCTTCTTAACTGGTTTTATTGCTGGTGAATCTGGCTGTAGCATCTCTTGGACTTATGTAACCCTGACTGACTTTGAAACATGATTCTCTGGATATCAGTCTCCTGAGCAGCTAGGATTCTGGGCATGAGCCACCAGCACCCAAATCAATCTCAGTACTTTGGATTTTTGCGTGCATGAATAGAAGTTCTTGGAGGCTTTGTTAGAGAGCTGAAGTAGGAAAAAGTGTGGAAAATGATGGGTCTCTTATATCTTCCTATCCTGTATATGATACCATCTACCACTGGCTCATGACTGTGAGCAGAACAGATAACTCTGTTGACAATCTGCCATTATAGTGGAGTATACTAGATTAGGAAGTTTGCTTTCTAGTGCTTCACCAGCCCTTCCCTTCCACATGGAAAAGAATGATGTATGAGCCAGGTATCCATGGCGCAAGCATGTAATCCCAGGAGGCTCAAAGCCAACTCAGGCAGGAAAGATTATAAGAGTCTTATCTCCAATTAGCCAGCTAGAAGTACAGTTGTGACTCAAGTTGTAAAGCCATCAGCATGAAGCATAGAAACTAAAGGACAATGCCTAGGCCCTGAGTTCAAGCCCCAGTGTGGGCACAAAGAAAGGAAAGAAAGATACCTGGCATGAACATTGATGACATCTCCCACCTGTCTGTCATCTATCCCTTACCACATACCCTGGTGATGAAAACCTGGAATATGTACAGCAATTTCTATTGAAGTTTGCTAGCAAGGGATTTGCCTTTGCCTTGAGATTTAATTGCTTTGGGGGAAGATTCCCTAATTAGCAGCAGAAGGCTCACAGAAGTTGCAGCAAAGGCTTTGGGATTATTAAAAGTTGGAGTCTAATCACAAGTGGAGACAGGAGCCCACTCCTTTCTATAATTACCCTGCATGAGGACCACAGTTTCACCTGCTGAAGAGCCACCATGACTTGTATTAGGGTCCTTATTGCTTTCAGAGAGCTAAGAGGGCTACACAGATCTGTCTCTCCTTCCTACCACACCAGGCAGTCCTCAACCTCTTGGCATTTATTCTGATACTTTCAGGTATCCTCAGACTTCTTGTCCTTTTATCCTCTCCCCTTTGTGTCTGTCATCATCTTACTTGACCAACACAGCTTCACCAGGAGACTAAGTACTTTTTTATTTTGTCGTGTGTGTGTGTGTGTGTGTGTGTGTGTGTGTGTGTGTGTGTGTGTGTGTGTGTGTGTGTGTGTGTGTGTGTGTGTGTGTGTGTGTACACGGGCTTGAACTCAGGGCCTTTCTTTCTGCCTTAGCTTTTTCAAGCCACTTCCACTTCCAGCTGCTTTTAGTGGTTAATTGGAGAGAAGTGTCTTAGGGACATTTCTGCCCAGATTGGTTTTGAACTATGAGCCTTCTGAGCATTACAGGTATTAGCCACCAGCACCTGGCTTAGTTTTACACACTTTTGTTAGTATTCGTTAGTAGTAGAAGATGATTTCCTTGTGACATGTCCATATATGTGTATAGTGTAACTTGCTCACACTTGCCCTCACTCCTGGCACTGTCTTCTCCTCCCATTCCTTCCCATCCCAAATCAATCTCAGCAAGCTTTAGTGTTCCACTTTTATATAGACACATGAAATATTTTGACCGTATATTCCCTCCTTCTTTCCCTCTTCCTCTTACCTTCCCATCCCACTAGTATCCCCATACAGTCACATGAGATGAAGCCTGGGTTCCATAGTCTAGATCCTTCTATGGAATTTAAAGATGTTCATGCTGTTTCCTGGAGCCTCTGACATAAGGCAACATGAATTCATCTGGTGCAGAGGATGTGGCCCCAAGATAAGAAGTTTCTGGTTCTTTCTCAGCAGCTCAAATCTTGGCTGTATTTCTTGCATCATTTTCTTCCCCTCTCCAGACACATGTCTGGCTCTGGGTTTTAGAAATGTTCTCAAGAAAATGCTGAAATGGGAAACCCAACTCCCATTCTTAAGCTGCTTCATGGACCAACTGCTCAGAACAGGTAGATCAGGTAATGGTAATTGCCAGCTAGGCTGGAAGGTGACTTCTGAATTTGCTACTGCAGCCTAGGTGTGAAACAAGGAAGGATTCTTCTGGATGGTATCTGGGATCCTGATCTGGAGCCTCAGAAACACTTGAATGTTCTCAGGGATTGGACTGTGCTCATACTAATGGTGTGACTCACAGACCCTTAGTTAACTTCAGAGGGGGGCCTAGTCACCAGAAAGACCAATCAAGTAATATAGCAAGACTAGAACTTCAGGCCAATCTGGCAGCCAGAGCGGAGGGGAAGACTAGAAATTTGGTTCATTCACATGCTACTCAGTGACACCTCATAACAAATTCTGACCCTGAGACTCTATGGAGCTCTCTGGTTGGTGAAATCCTATATACCAGGAGGTGATATCACACCAAATATTTCTATTTCTCTGTATGTATCCTTCACTGTAAAACTGAAAGTATAAGTATAGCTACTAAGCCCACTATCTCTATTGAGTCATTCTAGCAAATTCTCATACCTGCTGGGTGTGAGAAACTTTCAGTTTGATATTTGGATCATCAAAAACACAAGTGGCCCAGGGAACCCACAGACAACTCATATTTGATGTGAGTTGGTTTGTAGATGCAGAGCCCATCACTTAGTGGATCTTCACTGACTCTAGAATTGTGTGTGTGTGTGTGTGTGTGTGTGTGTGTGTGTGTGTGTGTGTGTGTGTGTGTGTGTGTGTGCACGTGTGCATGCGTGCATGCACAGGCAAGTACTGAGGCTTAAGCCCTGGGCACTGTTTAGCTTTTTTCACTCAGGGCTGGTACTGTACCACTTGAGTCACAGCTCCATTTCCAGGTTTTTGCTGGGTAATTAGAGATAAGAACCTCACCGACTTTCTTGCTCAGGCTGGTTTGAAATTGTGATCCTCAGATCCAGACTTGTGAGTAGCCAGGATTACAAGCATGAACCACCAGCTACTGGCTTGACTCCAGAATTACATTGTAATGCACACAATTGCAGAAGAAACAGAACAGTTGTTTGGGATAATTTTCCTGTTTTTATTAGAAACCTTGAAGTACTAGATAGCTTTCTTAGAACCTTTTGGGGGGTATTAGAGCTTAAAGCATTCTCCTGAGTAGACAGGCTGGGAAAATGATGTAGGGAATGTCACTCAGAGATTGGAACCAGACTCCAATTTTGTGGACTGACCATTAGCAGGTGTCAGTGAGATTTGTGTAGAACCTGCAAGTATGCCTTTAGAAGCTTTGACAACTGTTGGATTTTGCCAGAACATTCAAACGTAGAAGAAAATATAAAAATATATCAGACAGTGACAATTTGGGGGAAAGATCCCTTGCCACAGACAGCCTGAAGAGCCTAATTTAGAAAATAGAACTTCAGTTGGCAGGAGCAGATGAGATCACAATTTAGTGTTAGAAGTGTGGCTTCTGAATCAAGCAAAGTATTGTGTGTGTGTGAGAGAGAGAGAGAGAGAAAGAGAGACAGAGAGACAGAGAGACAGAAAGACAGACAGACAGAGACAGAAAGACAGAGAGACAGAGAGAGACAGAGAGATGGGGGGGTCTGAAGCTTTCTATTGCTGTGGTTTTGATCAAGTTACTTAAACTCTCCTCACCCAGAAAATGGATATAACACTATTTCCTGTTTTATTCCATGCTGAAAAGACCAAATGAGACAATCCAGGATTAATGCTAAGTACAAAGCATGGAACAAAGCAAGTGAACTGCTGGCATTATTTTTCTAGGTTCATATCTTGGCATTTAGTCTTGGTTGCAGAATGATGAAAGTGTAATCTGGAGACAGGATTGGATTCTATAGTCCCCCTCCCCTGACATAACATTCGCCGATAGTGGGAACACTGAATTTTGCTTTGTCCAGTGCCACTGGTGCACTTCTGGCATGTTCTAACAATCCTCTGGCCTGGGGGAGACCATGACCAAGTGAATCTGGTGACTACTCCTAATGGTGCACATTTCTGCTGTAAAATCCAGGAGCTCAAAGCCAGTTGCCCAAGACTCATGCCTTAATTTTAATTACTCCTGAGGCTGAGATCTAAAGATCTCAGTTCAAAGCTAGCCTGAGCATAAGTCTGTGAGACTCTTATCTCTAATTTGAAATAAAAAAAAATTCCATGAGATTTCTATCTCCAAGTGCCAGCCCTGAGGGAAAATGCTAAAGGAAGGCGCCAGTTCAAGCCCTCGGCATCCTCACTTGAGCTCATGTGCACAGAAGATCCTTGGGGTGGAGGAGGCGGGCGCCGAGAGACATAGAAGCACACAATTGTGCCGCCTTCTCCCATCTGCTTCACCAAACTATCCAGGGCGCATGTGTTGTGCTTTCAGAATGAGGACACAGACCTACCACTGAGATACCTGGAAAGGATTCTGGTCTCTAGGCTCTCATCGGTGGTGGCAAGATGGCTGGATGAGAGAGATCAGGCAAGGGTAGATAGGATTCCTGAATGTAGATCCTGGATTTTTGCTTTCCCCTCTCAGCTCTGCCTGTGCCAGCCTGTCCCCAGCAGCGACTGAGCGGGCTTCCCATGTACACTAACATAGCCCCTGGCTGTTTTTTCAGGTCCTGCCTGCCTGCCCAGCGTTCTAGGAGACCAAGGAAGCGCAGGCCCGAGACCTTGCCATGAAGCCACACTTGAAGCAATGGAGACAACGCATGCTCTTTGGAATATTTGTTTGGGGGCTTCTTTTTTTGGTAATCTTCATCTACTTCACAGACAGCAACCCTGCGGAGCCTGCGCCCAGCTCCTTCTCCTTCCTGGAGACCAGGAGGCTCCTGCCCATTCAGGGCAGGCAGCGGGCCATCATGGGTGCCATGCAGGAGCCCTCCTCCCCAGGCAGCTTGGATCCCAACAAGGTTCCACGCGCCGGGCCCCCAGTTGGTCCTTTTCACGCAGGACCCGGGGACCCACAAACATGGGAGCAGGCCCCAGATGGCTTTGGCCACGCAGAGTTGTTTTTTACCTCCCAGATACGGAGGAAATCTCAAAGTGCGTTCTACCCTGAGGACGACGACTACTTCTTCGCTGTGGGTCAGCCAGAGTGGCAAAGGCACGTGCCAGGGACCTGGGGATTGCCGTCCCCAGAGGAGCCATCCCAGCGGCGGGGAGCCCAGAGGAGGCTCCGAGTGAAGAAGAGATGGAGCGCCGCCTCCGCCTCTGAGGAGGGAGATGATGGGGACCGGCTGTCGGCCTCCATGTCCCGGGCCTTCCTGTACCGGC
Source organism: Dipodomys merriami (assembly GCF_024711535.1). Lineage (NCBI taxonomy): Eukaryota > Metazoa > Chordata > Mammalia > Rodentia > Heteromyidae > Dipodomys > Dipodomys merriami. The sequence continues at coordinate 8,172,791 of NW_027205159.1, read as the reverse complement.
TGTGGAAGGGGAACGTGTCAGCGCGCATGCTGGCCCCGCGCCTGCAGAAGGCCATGCGGGATTACATGGCGGCCAACAAGCATGGGGTGCGCTTCCGAACCCCGCGCCAGGCACGCCGCAGCCGCAGCCGGACCGAGCTGCTGTGCGAGTTGCGGCGTCGCGGCCGTGTGCGCACCCTGGATGGAACCGAGGCGCCCTTTTCCGCGCTGGGCTGGCGGCTGCTGGTGCCTGCCGTGCCCCTGGGCCACCAGCTGCACCCACGCGGCCTGCGGAGCTGCGCAGTGGTCATGTCAGCGGGTGCCATCCTCAATTCCTCCCTGGGAGAGGAGATAGGTGCGTCCCCACCCGGGTCTGAAGTCAAGGGTCGCGGGAGGAAGCTCCTAGATGAGGGGTGGGTTGGTCCTGAGCAGGTGTTTCTGGAGTTCATCTAGAACCCTAAGGGTTCTGCTCTGACCCCACTGCAACTGTGGGCCATTTTGGGGATCCTAGATGATCTATTCTTAGGGGACTCTTGAAGCAGGGTCTCAGTAATTGGGAAGGACAGGAGAGACATCCCCTTCATCCCTGTTGCTGGTGGCAGTAGAGTCAGCATCCCCTTTTGTCATAGGCTTGTCCATTGCTCGTGTCTTAGACATCCAGTCACAGAAACTCTGGTGGACGTTAATAAGCTTCCATAATGGCCAAAAATACCGGAAGGCCTATCATGGGGTGGAATATGCTGGAAAAAATAAAGGACAAGGAAATAGGAGGTCATTGTGGATGTTATCTCCCAAGAGGACACAGGAGAGGTTTTATTTTCTCCCTTGATACTGGGATTTGAACTCAGGACCTTGTGCTTACTAGGCTGGTGCTCTCCCACTTGAACCATCACCCCTGCCCTGCTTTTGGCTGGTTACTTTCTGCCTGGACTGGCCTCAAGTTGAGATCCTCTAGATCTCAGCCTCCTGCATAGCTATGATTACAGCATGAGCTACCAGAATCCAGCCAAGAGTAATGATTTTGGCTACTTCAAGGATCAAATTCAGGGGCCCCTGAATCCAGATTACTACTGAAAACATGGCTCCCACAGGAAAGTGCTTTGGTCTGCTGGCTCTTGGCACAATTTTAGCTCTGGGGTACCAGCCAGTACAACATGCTTCTCAAGGTAACATACCTGTAATCAACCTGGGCTTCCATTTGCTCAGCCCAACACCACACATCTGTGTCAGGACATAGGTCCTGCATTAGTCAGTGTGCTGGAGAAAACAGGCTTTTGGGAAAGAGGGACCTGGGAAGAGATTTAAAGCTGTGTTCTATCATTGTAAGGGCTTTCAAACATGTAGTTTGTACGACAGCTGACAGGCAGGGTTTCCACATTGCATGCTTGAGGTAGAATTCTTTCCTCTGGAAGCATTAAACCTTATTTTTCAGGCCTTCAACAGATCAGATTCCCTAATCTACAGTGGGAACAGTAATATGCTTTCTTCAAAGTCTTACTGAATTAGCTGGGCTCAGTGGATCAAGTCTATATTGGGAATTAGGGATTGGGTAATCATGATTCAACCAGCCTGGGGATGAAAATTCTCTTAGATTCCAGTCTCAACCAATATCATCCCAAGCTAGGGGGGAAGCTCAATAACTGGATGCAGTTCATCTGTCATCTAACAACATATGGAAGCACAAAGCCAGCTGGGATAGAAAAACCCATGATCCTACTATTTCCAACTAACCAGCAGAAAGCCAGAAATGGAGCCATGGCTCAATGAGAGAGTGCCAACCTTGACTGAAAAAGCTCAGAAACAGTGCCCAAGCCCTGACTTCAAACCCCAGTATTGGCACCAAAAACAAACAAACAAACAAAGATTGGCTGGTGATTGTAGCTGAGATGGCAGCAACACAGATCTCAAGCCAGATGTTCTTGGGAATGCAGCAACAACACTTCTAGACTAGTGATTTGGGGTCCCTGCGTCTCAGGACTGACCTTATAGCAGGCTTACAGTAATACTGCCCATGTCTCACCTAAGCTTGGAGCCAAACCAGAGCAAAGCACCCTGCAATTTATTAGCCATGTGCAGAGGTTTAGAGGCCCCTGGGGTGAAATAACACCACAGTTTCTTCTCATTTCTGAGGACCAACATCAATAATGCAGAGGAGGAATTTAGGTATTTAGCTTTGAAGCAGCTGGTAACCTGCTTCTGGTTTGTTTTAAACACCGCTGCATCATAAATATGTGGTATTTGGATAGCTCTTACAGGCCAGGGAGAAGTCCCACACTCTTTATGCCTCCATAAATATCCCTGTCCAGAGTCTTTTAAATGCTATTCAGAATTAGAAGGAAGATATGAAAGACACCACGAAGTCTGTGCTTATGCAGAGTAGAGTGCTGTAGCACTTAAATGAGTGTTTATATGATTAGAATTGTAAGGTTACAGATGAAGAGCATGACTGGAAAAAAAATTATTGTCTATTTTAGACAGACACAGTGGCTCACGACTATAATCCCAGCTACTCAGGAAGCAGAGATTGGGACAATTGAATTTAAGATCAGTTTGGGCTAAAAGTTTGGGAAACTTCCTCTCAAAACAACAACCAAAACTGCTGGTCATGGTAGTTACATGCCTGTTATTCCAGATACATGAGAAGAGTAAATAGAATCTGTATCGCAGGCAGCTAGGACATAAATGTAATACTTTGTCTCAAAAGTAACTGAAGCAAAAAGAGATAGATATATGGCTCAGATGGTAGAGCACCAGCCTAGCTCAAACTCAGTTACATGAGAATTGTCTTGCTTTTTATTTAGGTTCCTTTGAATCAGCTAGTGCACCAACAGGATTGATCTTTCTAAGCATGTGTCACTGTCAGCCCTGTGCAGACCAGGTGCTGACCCCTCCTCTCCGGCTCAGCTGAGGGGTCAATGCAAACCACAAGTCATTAAGTCACAAATAGCTTTCATGGCAGAAACAAACTCATGCTTCCTTCAGGAACTTTGGAACGCTGGGGCATAATTTAGCCAAACTCAGGTTGACCCCTAAATACCTGCCTCTGAATTTGCTACATGCAGATTAAGAATTACCAGAGGAGGTATGATCCAATGAAATATTGAAGGCAGGACCGAGAGGGGACCCAGGCAGTCTGTGCATCCAAACCCTACCACTGCTCTACAAGGTGATCCCCTTCTAGGCCAATAACCCCAATACTACACAGCTCCTTCCTTCCCCGAGAGAGACACACCCCCTCGCCTCCCTGTTCGTTGATTGGCTGCCAGTTAACGCCCCCTGGTGTTTGTTCCATGGCAATAAAGTCCTGTCCCCAGATCCCTTTCTGTTAAACTGAGTCCCACAGAACAATTGCTTGGGGCTAAGAAAGTATAGTAGTTGTTAAACTATATGTAAAGTACAAAGGCTTTGAATCTGTTATTTGAGCTGTTTGGGAAACATAGAACATTCCAGGAGGCATGAGCTGGTATGGTGTCAGTTTGCACCTAAGTGGTAATATTCATTGATGAAGACACTTTTGGTGTTCCCATCAAAGTGCTCCCAAGGAGAGCAGAGTGCTTCTATCAAACGGCAATAGCTTTGAAAGTGGACATGTGGCTCCAGTGGTAGAGTGCCAGTCTTGAATGAAAAAGCCAAGCAGAACATGAGGCCCTGAGTTCAAGCCCCAGTACCAGCACTAAACAAAGAGAAAAAAGGAAACGAGAGAGAGAGAGAGAAGAAAAAAGAAAGAGGGAGAGAGAGAGAAAGAAAGAGAAAAAAGAAAGAAAAAAAGAAAAGAAAGAAAGAAAGAAAGAAAGAAAGAAAGAAAGAAAGAAAGGAAGGAAGGAAGAAAGAGAAAGGAAGAAAGAAAGAGCAAGAAAGAAAGAAAGAGGAAGGAAGGAAGGAAAAGAAAAAAAAAGAAAAGAAAAGGAAAAAAACCCAGAAATAGCCTTAAAGTAGAAGATTAGGGTCTATATTTTGAACACATGGAGTCTGGCAAGTGATTATTAGGAAATGGGAAGGAAGAGAAGGGATGTAGCCCCCAGAGTACTTACTGGAGAGAGTTGGGGACTTGAGAAGGTCTTGTTACCTTTGCTTAAAAAGATAAGAAAGCAGTTCTTATAGTCATCCAACCTGCTTGTTTCCAAGTTCTTTACCAGATCCTGCACTAGACACAGAGGTGACTAAGGCACAAACCCAGACCTCAAATTCTATAGTCTTGGGGGAACAATCCAAGCCACCAACAGAAATGCAGTACTTCGTTGGTGGGGGAAGGACACAGAGAAATATATGCCCACAGGGTGGGCATGACCCCCTGAGAGCTGTTGCCTGGGTGAGCAGAAAAGGGGTCAGGAAAGACTACTCTGAGAGAGATCAGGCTGGAAGCCCAGTGAGGTAAGGAGACATGAGCCAACACAGTGTGCAGATGACACAGGCCCCAGGACGTACAAAGGCCCAAGGCTGGGGAAGACAGCAACACTGGCTAGAGGGCAGTAGAACAGGGCATGGATGCTCCTGAAAGCCATTCTACAGAAAATAGACTTCACTCCATAACTGTAACGGCTACACCTCCTGCAGGCATTTGCTGTAGACAAGATCTTTCCTGATGAGTTCTGAGTGTGGCTCTTGTATGCCTTTACCACAGCGCTGTGAGCTCAGCCTGAATCTAAGGAACAGAAGCTCTCACTCATATATCTAAGAGGCAGAGACAGAAAGATATTACAAGCAAAGGAACAGTGGCACCAATCTTTATGAGCGACTACTTCCAAGTCTGAGTTCCAGGATATTTTTTGTTATTCAGACATATTTAGCAGGTATTTTTTTTCCAAAGGGAATTAAGTGACCCCCATCATGTTGTAGTGGAATTTGAGCCCCACTAAAAGGGCCTTACACTTGCTTGATCTTATTGCACACTTGGCTGGGCTTGAACCATGCCTCCAGCCCTGCATTTTACTAGTTATTTTGGAGAATAAATCTCACAGACATTGCTATCCTAACTGGTTCTGATAAGATCCTCCAGATCTCAGTCTCCTAAGTAGCTAGAATCCTGGTGACTGGCTAAGCCAGTTACGTTTTAAGCAAACATGGCCATGTACGCTGCCAGTGGTAAAATTCAGGCTTTTGACTGTGAATGTGGAGGCTTCTTGAGGAGCTCCACATGATATTAACCCAGGTGGTTTTTTTAATACTCCCTAATGGAATGAATCAATATTTGAGAGCTGACTGAGAATTTTCAAATGATCTTTGCATGATATTACAGAACTATGCATAAGTGAGAGGCCCACACTAAGGACAAGATAGATTAATGGGCGTTAATGTGGCAGAACTACTTAACTTTACACCCATTAACTTGAATTTTCTAAAATTTCACAGTTTAGAGGCCTCTTTATGTTAAATACATGGGAAGGAGACTCCTGGGTAGTGGATGCAGACTTTGGCTGACAGTAAAGACTGGCTTTATACTTTATAATTAAAATCAGGAGTTGTCAATTTATTCAGACAAAAGAGTTCATCAAAGCCAGACACCAGTAACCCATGCCTATAATTCTAGATGGTAGGAAGCTGAGATCTGAGGATAGAATTTCAAAGCCAGTCCAGGCAGGAAAGTCTGTGAGACTTTTATTTCCAATTAAACAACCAGAAGAGAGAAGTGGAGCTATGACTCAAATGGTAAAGAGCCAGCCATGAGCAAAAAAACCCTATATTATGCCAAGGCCCTAAGTTCAAGCTCTAGTACACACACACACACACACACACACACACACACACACACACACACACACACACACACACGCACACACACACACACACACACACACACACACACACACAAGCTCATTGATACTATTTTCAAAAGCCACATTGCAATTAACCTTTAACAGACTAGCACTTGTCAAAGTTCATTGAAAAAAATCATATGTGTATGTGTGTGTGTTGTGTGTGTGTGTGTGTGTGTGTGTGTGTGTGTGTGTTTCACAGATCTCTTGGAAGACTACTAAAGCAGCCTTCACCTTTGGGAATGAAGCATCTTAGTCTTTATCCACTAAAGCATAAGTCTTTATGCACTAAGGCAACATCTTGCAAACACTGAAGGCAAGAGAGACAAGAAGCTGTCTTCTAAAAAGTCAAGCTTAGAGGTGGGCACCAGTGACTCATGCCTGTAATTCTAGCTATACAGGAAGCTGAGATCTGAGGATCATGGTTCAAAGCCAGCCCCTGCAGGAAAGTCCATGAGACTCTTATCTCCAGCAAACTACTTAGAAAAAGCCAGAAATGACACCATACTCAGGTGGTAGAGCACTAGCCTTGAACACAGAGAGAGACTTAGGGACAGAGCCCAGGCCCTGAGTTCAAGCCCCAGGACTGTCAAAAAAAAGCCAAACTTAGAACAGATTTGCAAACATTTAAAGCAGTGCCAGTCTTCTGTTTACTTTGCTGTTTAAAATTTTTATTAAAATGTTATTTTAATATAAATTAATGAATAAAACATTAAATTCCATCCTGTTTTCTAATGCAGTGAATATATTATCAACACTAACGCTTTGGTAATCTAAATTTTGTAGCTCAGATATCATTTATTTGTTCTTTTAGAAATGAAAACACACTGTTCAATAAAAATAAATAACAAATCAATCTATTCTCCCCCCCCCAAATGCAAAGAGCTTACAATGTAACATAAAGAAGCAGCTCTTAAAGCTTAATGCCAGTGGCTCATGCCTGCTCCTAGCTACTCAGGAGGCTGACATTGAGGATTGTGGTTTGACACCAGCCTAAACAGGAAAGTTTGTGAGACCCTTATTTCATATTAACCACTAAAACGATATAAGTGAAGCTATGGCTCAAGTGATAGAGCACCAACCTTGAGCAAAAAAGCCAAGTGAGAGCACAAGACCCCGAGTTCAAGCGCAAGTATTAGACGTCCTGCCCCAATAAAACAAGAAACAAGGAAGTGTTAAGGTAGTTTGGCTTCATTTACACAGAACATACCTTTTAGAGATTTGCAACCTATTTTTTTTCTAAAAAGCCAGGTCGATTTTAAGCTTTTCAGACCACGAAGACTGTTTCAAGAACTGTGCCATTAGAGACATACATTCACAAATAAATGTGTATATGGTGCTCCAATTTCATTTACTAGTGCCAGGCTATAGCTCAGACATAGCTTGGATTCTCCAGCCATACAAAGAGGTACCCTTTAAGAGTTTGTTGTGATCCAAAAGTTTCATCCTTTACTATTCAGAACTAGAGCTTCAGCCAGGTGCCTGTGGCTCACTTCTATAGTTCTAGCTGCTTGCAGAGCTGAGAACTGAAGGACAGTGGTTGGGGGCTAGGCAGAAGAGTTCACCCACAGCTGGCACAGAGGTGTGTACCTTCCATCCTAAGCTATGTGAGAGGAAGAACTTGGGAGGATTGTGGTTCCAGGCAAACCCAGGCAGAAAAGTCTGCAAGACTCCATTGTATTGTAGATATCATGGTTCACGTGTGCCATCCCTTCAATTATGGAAAGACTAAAATAGGCAGACCATAGTCCCGGAGCATGCCTGAGTCAGAAGGAAGATCCTATCTCAAAAATAATCAGCAAAAGCACAGGGCTGGAGGCATGACTCAGTGGTGTCTAGCAAGCTGGAGGCTTCCAGCTTAAAAGAAACCTAGAACACACCAATTCATTATGGCTTAGGTCTCATCAATAAAGGTACATTTTCTAACATTGTTTTGGTGGGACATACATGGTAGTTTAATCCCTCTAGGGTGCCAGAAGACTCCCAAGGAGGGAGCATCAGGACCCAGGGGAAGGTTAGCTTCTCTAAGGTCCTGTGAAGTCACAGTAAATGAGGCGAGTGCATGTCCATGCGGCTTGTACAAATGTCACACATGCACACACTTGCTTCTTACTGTCACATACATGCACTGTCACTACTGCAAGTTAAACTTGGGATGTTTGAGGACAACCTATACGTGTCCTCTTATTGTTCATCATCTCTGGTTTCATGCTGGTTTGTGTTTACAGCCTGTTTTAGGAAAAGAGAACTTGTTTCCCATTCCTATCCCTAATCAGATGAGGCTACTTTATTCCACTTCTTTCTCTTTACCTCCTCCTTGGCCTCATGTTACAAGGGCCTGGTGGTCACCAGGCACCTCCCTTTCCAGCATTCAGATAACTGGAGGATGTCAGATACCTTGAAGGAAGTGTATACAGGCATGTTCTGTAGGTCAAGCTTGGTGCACCATTACTGAATACAAAAAACCCTAGTGGATTGTAACTTTGGTGGTCTCAGCCTCTAGCTGCATGGTATGTCTGATTATGACTTCAGAATGAGGGGCCTATAAGGCTGGGCTCACATAGGACATTGTGGCATCAGGAACAATATATGAGGCTTCAAGAAAATCAGGGCTTGTTTTCATTTTAAGCATAAACCTTCACCAGAAAGTGGCATCATAGAATTGAAGGCCCTAGCTTTGATCCCAAGAGAGACACATTTATTCTCTGTGGAGGCCCCAGAATTACATGACATTGATGACCAACCTCAGTGTTCCTCAAGCAGGAAAAAGACCCAAATGAAGTTAGGTGCTGATGGCTCATGCCTGGTAATCCTAACTACACACAAGCTGAGATCTGAGGATCACAATTTGAGGCCAGCTCGGGCAGAAAATCTGTGAGACTCTATTCTCCAATTAACAGCCAAAAGCTGGAAGCAGAAGACTGTTTCAAGTGGTAGAACACCAGCCTTGAGCAAAAAAAGCCAAGTGAGACCATAAAGCCTTGAGTTCAAGCCAATTATCAGTGTATATGTGCATGTGCACATGCGCATATTCACACACACACATACACACACACACACACACACACACACACACACACACACATCACATACACATAAAGCCCAAATGAACATTCCATGATCCCCTAACTTTCCCATCAACTTACCTCCTTCTGTAGTTCTAGTTACAAAATGTTCTAGAGCCTTCCAGAGAATGGCTTCATAAAGCATGCTACTTGGAAAAAATGTGACATCTGTATGAAACTTAAATGACACTGGAGCATGTGTAACCAAATGAGTTTATGCATACATACACAGTCATTGCTTTCTTATTGGATAGGTCTAAAAAATGCATGTGTCATTAGACGAGTTTGCCATCATGCTAACATCATAGACTGCACTTACATTGATGGAACCACAGCGTCACTAGGCAACACCGCTGGTGGGAGCACTGTCCTGTAAATGCTCTGTTACCCACCGACAAGCCATCATACTTGTGTGACTGACTGTGTGCTCTTCCTGATGCATCTCCTGAGCCAAGCTCTCCCCCCAAGTCAACAGTACATTATCTGAAAAGCTGTGCATGTATATCCAGCTTCAGGTATTGAAAGACTTTCTTTAACCTTTTTTCCTAGATTCAGCAGAGACAAAAAGTAAACTTGTCCCTATATGCCCTTAGATTCTCACGATGCGGTTTTGAGATTTAACTCAGCTCCTACCCGAGGTTATGAAAAAGATGTCGGAAATAAAACCACTGTCCGCATCATTAACTCCCAGGTAAGATGGATGAAGTGTTTCTAGGGGTCCATTCTATAGGTAAAGGGTTAGACTAGATGAGTGAGTAGAAATTATCTGGTTATCGGTAACCATTGTAATGCACATGCACCTTGTAATTATGAAGAAATAACAAAGAAAAATACAGAGAAATGGGAGTATAGATGTGATACAAATAGAGCAAAAGAATAAAATAAAAAAAAATCAGATTAAATACAGACATACTTTTTGAAGTATAGACTTAGCATATTAGAACTGGGGAAGTAAGAAAAAGTATCAAAACAAAAGAAACCTGGTCATTAAGAATGTAGTAGGTAAATCCTAGCTACTTAGGAGGTTGAGATTGTGGTTAGAAGTCCACCCAAGCAAATAAATTAGAAACACTCTTATCTCCAATTGACTAGCAAAAAGCCAGATGTGGAGATGAGGTTCAAGAGGTAGAGTACCAGCTTTGAGTGATAAAGCCAATCAAGTGTGAGAGGTCCTTAAAAAAAAAGAGAGGTCCCGAGTTCAAACCCTAGTACTAGTGCATGTGTACACACACACACACACATACACACACACACACACACACACACACACACACACAAGCAAGAGCTAAAGGGAGATAAAAAATGTCACAAATCTGAGAGCTAGACATCTGAAATTCTCACCTGTTATTTGGAAATTGTAAAAATAAAAAAATGAGTGATTTGATCTAAAAATTAAAGTATCTGGGCTAGGAAGGTGGCTCAGTGGTAGAGCCCTTGCCTTGCATGCCTGAGGCCCTGGGTTCGAATCCTCAGCACCACATAAGCAAAAAGAAAAAAGCCAGAAGCGGTGCTGTGGCTCAAGTGGTAGAACGCTAGCCTTGAGCTGAAGGGCTTAAGGACAGCACCCAGGCCCAGAGTTCAGGCCCCATGACCGGACCAAAAAAAAAAAAAATTAAAGTATCTTTTTTTCCTTATGTTCTTAATAAGAATGGCTTCCAAGCTGGGTGCCAGTGACTCATGCTTATAATTCTAGCTACGCAGGAGGCTGAGATATGAGGACCATAGTTAGAAGCCAGCCTAAGCAAAAAAATGTCTGTAAGACTCTTATCTTCAATTAACCACCAAAGGAAGCTGGAAATGGAGCTGTGCCTCAAGAAGTAGAATGCTAGCCATGAGCAAAAAAGCTCAAGGACAGCACCCAGGCCTTGACGTCAAGCCCCAGGACTAAAAAATATAAGCCCCAAATTATGGCAAAGTTATAGAACCAATCACAACAATGTCAAAAATATGTAAAAAAGAAAAAAAGAGGTATAAGTGATTGATGATGAATGAACTGCCTGTGAATGAGCAAGCCATTAGCACTTTGCTGTTTGCTGTGTCAGGTCACCTGTAGTGAGGAAGGAAACAATTACCATATTTCCTTAATTCCCCTCTTCTCAGAGAGGAAAAGAGAAAGCCCAGCAAATTAAAATACATGTCATCCTAAAGATGCACTTCAGAAAAGATAATATAATGTGAAAACAGTGCATCTTAATAATGGTGAAAATTTGTATCTGAAAACTAAGAAAAAACAAGCTGTATTTCCCCCGAAATATAGCTTTTAGTTTTATGTTTTTTTAGAAAGGATGGTTGGCAGGTGACACTGATGAATATCTCCAGGACCATAAATAAAACCATAAAAAAGGCCTATACTGGCCTGGGGTGGCTCTTCCACAGTGCATCAATGAGGCTTCTAAATCACAAGGCTGTCGTAGAGATGGTGCCTGAACTAGCTGGGGAGTCACATTTTTTCAGGGACTGGATTCTAGATCACACAATATCACACATTAATGTAATGGCTAGTTTTCTTTTCTTTTCTTTTCTTTCTTCTTTCCTTCCTTTCTTCATTTCTTTCTCTCTCCCCTTTCTCTTCCTTCCTTCCTTCCTCTCTTTCTTCCTGACTTCCTTCTTCTTTCTTTCTTTCCCTCCTTTGCCTTACTTCCTTTCTCTCTTCTTCTCTTCTCTCCTTTTCCTTCTTTCTTTATTCATTCATTTATTGTTGCCTGTGTTGGAGGCCTAAATTCAGTGCCTCGACAGAGTCCCTTAGCTTTTTCACTCAAAGCTGACGCTATTCATATGTACTTATGGAATATAGTTTGATAGTATATTTTGATATTTTCTATTTTATATATGACGATCATGTGTCAGGGATATTTTCTATTTTGATATATGACAATCATGTGTCAGGGTTCAATCAGGGTGATTATCATTTACATCCCCTTAAACACTTATCATTTCTTTCCTTTTTTTTTTTTTTTTTTTTTGGTCAACCGTGGAGCTTGAACTCTGTATCTAGGCACTGTCCCTGAGCTCTTCAGCTCAAGATGAACCCTCTAACACTTGAGCCACAGTGCCACTTCCTGTTTTCTGGTGGTTATTTGGAGATAAGAGTTTCATGGACTTTCCAGCCTAGACTGGCTTTGCACCGCAATCCTCAGATCTCAGCCTCTTAAGTAGCTAAGATTACAGGCGTGAGCCACCAATGCTCGGCTTATCATTTCTTTCAAGACAATATTTGTTTTAAAAACATTGCCACCTGCAAAACCCCACCTCATTTTCCTGATCATGCTTTGGTCTCTGGTGTGCAACCCTGATCCCTTCTTCTCCCAAAGGAAAACAGAAAACTTGAGTTTTTTGTTTTTTCTGTTTCCACATTGTAATTTCCACCTGTTGTTAAAAATCTATTCAGAGAATGAAACGCCACCGGCTTTAAATTTTTTTCTGTGTACTTGCAGATTTTAACCAATCCCAGCTATCATTTCATCGACAGCTCTTTATATAAAGATGTCATTTTGGTGGCATGGGACCCTGCTCCTTATTCTGCGAATCTTAACCTGGTAAGTGTTTCCCTGCTGTCCCTAGTCCAATGTCAGACAGTACTTTAGCTGATTAGACATGGTAGCAGATCAAGGACTGAGCTTTGACAGAATGAAGCTGCGTCCCCACAACTTTTTGATACCCAGTTATATATCTGGTATGCACAGCATTATCCATTTGGTGCTAAAAGGCTATGGCTCTGGAGAAATGAAGAAAAACATGCAACACATCTAGATGCTCAAAAAATCCTAGTTACAGTGAAGGTTGGGCTGATTAAACTCAAAATAGTTTGCTTGTGATGGGGTGACATCCTCCCTCAGAAAGGCTGTAAGACCATTAGAAATAAATTGGAAGTCGTTGACAGGAAAATCTGTGCATACACAACTTGGCACTTACTTACTCAGGCTTTTCCTGAGTGTATCTCTTTAGCTTCTGCTTCTGAATCTGGTTAATTTCATTCAATAGAACGGAAGCAAGTTTGTTACTAATCATCAAAATACAAACAAGTTGAGCCCAGTGCTGGTGGCTTATGCCTAACTGTAATCCTAGCTCCTTGAGAGGCTAAAATAAAGAGGATGATGCTTGGAGGCCAAATAGGGTGATAAAATTTCTGAGATTCCAACTTAGTGAAAAAAAACTGGGTACAGTGGTGTGTTGCCTGTCATTGCAGCTACAACAGGAAGCTTAAAATAGGTGAACTGAGGTACATGTATGTGCCTGGACAGAAAGTGGGACACTATGTAAAAAAAATCAGCACAAAACAGAGCTGGAGGTGCAAATGAGTAATAGAGCTCCTGCCTAGTAAGCACTACTAGTCCCTGAGTTCAAACACTAGTACTGACATAAAAAAATAACAAAATTCATAAGAATTATAGATATACATAGATAGTTATAGTTATACATAGATCAGAACCTTGCATGAAAAATCAACAAGCTTGTTTGTAATGATATTGGGAAATAATGGATGATGGCTAGCCTAGCAAGGCATTTTTCCAACTGTACCAATGAGTATCCTTGACTTGCTTTGCCAGAACCAGAGAGTATGCAACCTTCTAATGATGAATGTAGAGAGCAGATCTTGGATCCTCCAAGGTGTCATTTTGCAAAGAGAGCTGTCTAAATGGAATGGTTCCCTCCAAAAGAAGTGCGTGGTTCTCTGTCCATCTTGAGACTGAGGCTAGACATTCACCAGAATGACTACTAATGAGTTTCCGACCAGAGGTGTAAATTTCAATCACCCAGAGTCCTTTTCAAAATTGATCTAAAAGAGCTCATTTCAAGATGGAAAGGAAACAGCCTGGAACTATATTCTCTTTCAAAGTTCTCCTGTGCACTCTCTACTGAAAATCAAACATTGGTAGAGCTTAGGACATTTTAACTCTCTTTCCAATCCATATCCTGAGTTTATGGCTCTGTGAACTTTTCTTGCTGTTTGTGAATTGACTGGCATTTCAGTAGGCTTCATCCAAGCCCAGGACACACACACATCCAAGCTTACTGGATGAATGTGGGCAGAGATGGTGCTACATTCCAAGTGTCACGGCCCCTTATACTGGGGCCGGTGTTCCTTGTGAGGACATGGGAAGAGGCTGAGAAGAGGAACAGTTCCTTCTCATTCTTCACACATTTTTCTTCTTTCAGACTGCCACCAGATTTGGGGCTTAGCTTATTAAGAAGTCCCTGACCCAATCATGCTCAGAGGGTTTTGTTTTGGTTGGATGGTTGGTTGGTTTTCCAATACAGAACTTAAACTCTGGGTCTCATACTTGCTTGGTTTGCTTGCTCTGCTGGTAATCTACCATTTGAGCCATGCTTCTAATTTTGCTGGCTATTTTGGAGATTGAATGTTGCAGACTTTTCTTCCAGGACTTGCCTTCCCAGTCTTGGATTCCTTTGGATCTCATCCTCCTGAGTAGCTTGGATAATTAGGCATGAGCCACCAGCATGCTTGGCGTTTACTCAAAGTTTTTCAAGCCACAAGACTTCCTTTTTTCCAGTCCTCAGACTTGTTTTCAGGGCCTGAGAGGCTTTGAGCTTTCGCTCAAAGCTAGCACTTTACCACTTGAGCCACAGTGCCATTTCCAGCTTTTTCTGTATATGTGGTACTGAGGAATCAAATCCAGGGCTTCATGCACTCTAATTAAGCACTCTACCACTAACCACTTTCCCAGCCCCCACAAACCCTTCTTATAAGTAGAATTCTATCCAGGATCTTAATAAATACCTGATGATTACCCTTGGACTCTGCTCAAAGGGTTCTTAGAGGCCTATGAGCTCAAATCTCACATGATGATAACACCTGGGTCATTTTTTGAAGAATTTTGTTTTAAATCAACCTGAATGACTTTTGCACACAATGTGCTATAATATATGTAATTGTATATTCTGATGAGCATGATCACATTTTGATTCTTAGGTGTACTCTGTCATGGTTCAGGAAGAGTTCTCAAGTCATTCTTTCTTAGCCTCCACCCAAAACCAGAAAGCATTGATGTGCTGTCACTACAGATGAAATAGGTGACAGAAACTTAGGGGAAACTTACTTTTGAAATATACTGCTTAAGCAAACTCAAGGATGAGCATTCTGAAGCATACTCTACATATGGCCATCAGTTGTCTTAATAAAGTTTTATTAGAACACAGCATGTTCATTCAGCAGCTACCTATGGCTGTATCCTGTATCCTGTATCCTGTATCTGTATCCTGTAATAGAGTTAAGTAGTCACCAAAAAGATCCAGAAAGCATGGTCCAGAAAGCATCAGGTGTCTACGATCTGACCCTTCCCAGAAAACATGTACTGATCCAGACCGGGTCTAGCCCAGCTTCCTCATTTTACCAAAGGAGAAGGCTTTAGTCCTGCTAGGACTAGAAAGCTGCTCTCTCTTTGTATATGTCCCATTGTTCCAAGGGACTGTCTGTAGAAGCAATGAGTTGTAGACTTCTCTTCCTTCCCTCCTCTTCCTTCCCTCCTCAGCCTCTAAATCCACCTGTCTGCTTGCTGCCCTAACTGTTTTTCAGTTAGTCCTCTGTCCTTGATTCGGTTCCTTTTCTTTTTCAGTGGTACAAAAAGCCAGATTACAACCTGTTCACTCCATATATTCAGCATCGTCAGAGAAACCCAACACAGCCATTTTACATTCTTCACCCTAAATTTATATGGCAGCTGTGGGATATAATCCAAGAGAACACAAAGGAGAAGATTCAGCCAAACCCACCATCTTCTGGTTTCATTGGTATGTGTCCATTAAAGATTAGAATGATTGGGTGACATTTTATATATAATGAACAAACAGTTATCTAATATAGACAGAATAAGTAGCCAGTAATTTTGGAGATTGCTTAAAGAAAAGGGAAATGTTCTGGTACAGTTATTTATTACTACATAACAAACTGCTCCAAAATTCTGAGCTGTCACATGAGAACTGTTGTATTTCCTCTCATGCTTTTGAGGCTCAGGACCTGTCTGACTGGACAATTCTTCTGCCCCACCTGGCATCAGTGGGGTTACTTGGTGTTCAGCTTCTTTATAGGATGGCTGCCCTTGCATATCCAGCCCCTTGGATAGGATAGCTAAGGGCAGGCTTAGTTGAAACTGTTAAATAAATGCCTGCATGTGGTTTCTGTTTCATGGTGGTCCCAAGGTAAGTAAATTTTTTACATGGCAGCTAGGGGATGCTCTGGAGTATGTTCCAAAGAATAAGAAATACAAGCAATCAGTTGCTTAAGGTCCAGACCTGGAGCAATCTCAGGACCACCATTCTGATAGGAGGACACATAGACCTCAGCTCTTGATGAGAAGCAAGGGAGGTGTTTTGAGAACTTACAACTCTTTCTTACACATGCTACCCTCACTCATATTGCTTCTGGGTGCCAGGCTGAGGAACTGAATGCGAGACCCTCAGAGAGCAGGTGCTGTTGCAAGATTGTTAGTAATAATGGCCTTGGCAGTACTCAATCACTAGTTCATTAATTTTAATGGACTAGCTCTAATATCCAACAATGTATTTTATGTTGTGAGATAATCACACTTGCATTCTTTTTTTTCAACCAGACTTTGATCCTCAAAGCTTGTAGGTGTGCCCAGTTTCTCTATGCTTTGGCTTATTATTTCTTTGATTTTACCTTAGTAGGACACAACTGAGTCATACTTTAGATGCCTCCTAAAATATGAAAGGGTAGAATAATACCAAAGATAATGGTCTTATAGTCACCCCAATTTCAATGAATTCACTACCACCTTCCTTAGACTGCAAAGCAGGTTCTGTGAATGGAGAGAAGAGATTTATGGAGAGCACACTAGTCTGGTTTTGCATGCAGGGCATATAGATATCCCAAAGTGAGGCTTGCAGACTTGGGAAGAGTTTATAGTTTTGTAATTATGAGGAATATTTTACCCGGTGGTCAATAAAACCCTTAAAATGAGACTATATAGTGCTTGCTTTAATGCCCTGTTCTTTTCCTCTTTCTCTTAAATCCGTGCCTTAGCATCCAAACTGCTCTTGTAAAATCCAAACTCTTAATCTATTATTTAACTTCTGAAAGTTGATTTAGGGAAGAAAGTATTATCTGGTTTATCAACAGAGGGTAGACTTGATAAAATGACACAAAGTAGCAGGATAGAGACACATTTGATAGTCTTTTTTATATTGTCATCATGAATTTATGTTACTAATATTTGAATAGGGAAATGTTTTAAAGCATGGTTTGACAGGATGAGACTGTCAGATAATTATTATTGGCATGTGGTTTCAAAACCAATTAGATTTTTGTTGCCAAAAAATATTTGCAGTTTATTTAAGTTAATCACACCACATATGGCTAGCTTTCTTTCAGTGGTTTTCTTGAGATGCTGGAAAGGCTGGCAATTGCCTTCATAGCTTTCATGGTATGTAGAGAAGTATAGTTTAATGTCATTGCAAGAGTGTAGGTTAGAACTGCCTTAGTTTGAGTTTTAATTCTTCTCTGCCACTTACAAGTTTTCTGAGCTTGGGTAAATTGCTTAATCCTTTGACCCTTGATATTCTCAGATGAAAAATGAAAAATATAATAAAACTTTTCTAAGGGTGAACTTACTGACCAATTTGCAATCATTATTATTTTCTAGCATTGTTTTATCTAATATGTGTACTATTAGCCACATGTGAGTGTTTAAGTTTCAGTTCATCTGAATTAAATAAGAAGATGGGGTCTGCTTCTGCATTTTCTAGCCCCATTTCTGAGTAGAACACCACTGATAAATCATGCTAAACAATATAAGAATGAAGCCATGCATGATTATGCCCATCTTCAATCCCAAAACTCAGGAAGTGGACACAAGAGGATCTTGATCTTGATGAACCCACATTAACCTACATAAGGTGACCTTGTCTCCAAAAACCAAGGATTACACATGTAGTTCAATGGTAGAGCACTTGCTTAGCTTGCACAAGTTCCTGCCTTTACTACCCTTGTACTTCCCCCCACCAAGAATGATGAACAGATAAGAAATCATAAAGTTCCCATTGGGCAGGTGGTGCTTTATGGGTGAGAATGGAAAATGAAAAAGAAAATGTGATTGCTACATTAAATTTACTTGCTGACCTTGAGCTTCAGCTTATTTAAGAATGGGAGACCCATCAGCAAGAGTGGCCAATTTAGCACCCTCTGAGGACCCCACTGCTGTTGTAGTATTTATATCCCTTCTCTGCTCTGAGCCAAAAATAGGTAGATTGTTGGTTTCTTTTATCCTTTATTGACTAGTGTGTGTGTGTGTGTGTGTGTGTGTGTGTGTGTGTGTGTGTGTGTGTGTGTGTGTGTGTGTATGTGTGTGTCACTGGGGCTTGAATTCCCTTAGCCTCATGCTGTGCCTGAGATTTTGAGCTCAAGGCTAGTGCTCTACCACTTGAGGTATGCCTCCACTTATGGAATTTTTTTCTGGTTAATCAGGAATAAGAGTTTCTTGGACTTGTCTTCCTGGATAGACTTAAAACAGTGATCCTTAGATCTCAGCCTTCTAAGTAGTTATGATTACAGGTTTGAGCCACCAGAACCTAGCTAGATTTGTGGTCATAGTAGTAGTAGTACTAGCAGCAGCAGCAGCAGCAGTAGTAGTAGTAGTAGTAGTAGTAGTAGTATCTTTATGCAGTTGTACGAATGGGTTACTATTCAACATGTCAGTTTATAAGTACTACATATCTTAACTGATATTACCTCTTTCATCATTCTCTCCTATCTACAATTCTTAGATAGTGGTAAACTAATATCACCCATATTTTAATCTACCAGCTATCAGAACATTTTTGTATGTGTGCCAATTCTAAGGCTTGAACTCAGGACTGGATGTTGTCCTTTTTGCTCAAAGCTCTTCTTTACCACTTAAGCCACAGATCCACTTCTGGCTTTTTGGTGGTCAACTGTAGATGAGAGTTTCACAGGCTTTCCTCTCCAGGCTGCCTTTAAACTGAGATCCTCAAATCTTAGCCTTCTGGGTAGCAAGGATTACAGTTGTGAGCCACTGGGGCCTGGTTAAGAACTTTGAAAATATGATGAAACATTTTTTCCTGTTATTAAAAGGCATTCTCTATGTGCCCATTTATACTTAAGAGCATCTCTAGTGCTCTTTACCTCTACCATAGAAAAGAACTCAAGGAACTGTTATGTTGGTTAGCACAGCAAATTGTTGCTGCCCAGGACTTGTCAACGGGATGGTCCTTACCTGCTTCCCTCCTGGTCTCATGCTACGCCTTGCTGTGTAGGGCTTCAGTGGTAAAACTGTGGGAATCTCTTTCTTCACTGATACACTCATCATACATAAAAATAATAGTCTCAGATGTGACTCCTTGCATTTTTGAACCTTCCCTTTATATTTTCTTGCAGGTACTTAGGAATCTGCATGCACAAAGTAGACCATAAAATGTTGATTACTTTGAACAGAGGTACCATTTAGGGTTTGTATGGAGGCAGATCCAATGGGATCTTAACTATTTCTGAGAACTTAATTAGTTCTCAGAAAGATGCTCCCAGTCCTTGTGTACAGTGGTGCTAGTGCCATTCAGAGTTCATGACAGGGGCCTGCATTCATCACCTAGGAAAAAGGCAGTGAACAAGGAAGGGAAGGGTCATGCATCAAATGATATTAACAGCACCTCCTGTGTACCATGGGCAGGGCTGTGCTTAGGGGAAATGGTAGTCAAGAAACCAGGCAAGGAAAGATCTTGCCCATCAGTAGCAAGAGAGGTACACATTCCATAAATTCTCATGCCCAGAAAGATATAATTGCAAACTGTCATCAATGTAAAGATGGAAAGGAATATGGTACCTTAAGGGCTGGGGAATGTTCATTTCACCCATTGTTAAATTATTAGTATAGCCTAATTATATGATATTATTATAATTGTATTATAATATAATTAGATGTCACAATTGTCCCTCCATATATATCCATGGGTTTTCACCCACAGATTGAACTAACCACTGACAGAAAATATACAAAAAACTAATTTTAACTACTGCATATGTATATTTACAGACTTATTTTTCTCAATATTCCCTAAACAATATAGCATTACATACTGTTTAAATTGCATTGGGTATTATAAGTCACCTAGAGATGGTATAAAGCATATATTAGTATGTGCAAAATTATATGCCAATCCTATGCCATTTTATGAGTGACTTGAACTACTTGGATTTGGGTATCTGCAAAAGACTCTAGAACTAAGTCTCTCAGATACTGAAGCGTATCTGGATTTGCTGAATGTGTACCTCTGTGATCCTCAGAATTTACCACACATCACAATTATCCATAGGGTTCATGTATTAGTAACCCTTTGCTGTAAAGCAAAGCTTAGACACTGAACAAAGTATTAAGTCTCTGCGGGTCAGATATCTGTGCGTCCTTTGGCTGGATGATTCCAGCTTAGTCTCTGGTAAAGCTGTGATCTGGCTAGACAAGGCTTCCAAGATGTGTCCCAAGCATGGCCCTAACAGGTGGCTGTCCCTTACTTTACCTGCCTACAGCGATGTCCTCCCAACACTGCAGCTGACTTCCAAAAGGCCAAGAGATTCAAGAGAGCAAGAGAGAAGACCTGTTGTTTTTATGGTGTCATACATGGTCAGATTTGCTGCAATCTATTTGTTACACAATTCAGTCCCCTGGTTGTGGGAGGGAACCATGGAGAGAGGAACCATGGGGGGCCCATTTTGAAGGACAATAGCTTTTCAGATTGCTAGCCTGACCCCAGAGAGCTTTTTTTTTAAAAAAAAAAAAAAAAAAAAAAAAAAAAAGTAAGTCTTTAAGTAATGCTAATACTAGTTCTGGGACCACACTTGGAACAGGCTAACACATTTAGCCAACACCTCCCAGTCCAAAAACAACACATCATGTTTGTGCCTGCATTCACCACCCCTACGCCAGCACCAGCAGTGTTCCTGATAAGTCATTTAGTTCTCTCTCAGTGATGTGTGTGTGTGTGTATGTGTGTGTGTGTGTGTGTGTGTGTGTGTACTTGTGAATGTCCATGCATGTGTGTGTGTGTGTGTGTGTGTGTGTGTGTGTACTTGTGAATGTCCATGCATGTGCGCTGTTTGAAAAAAATAAAAGCAAAATGTGGAAATGTGGATGGGAAGAAATGTCTAGAAATAGATTTTTCTCAGTGAACCAGTTATTCTGAGCATTCATTCTCCAGGAGTCTACAGACATTTCAGCATCAGGACTGATTCTATGCCCCTTGGATTGGGCTGAGTTTTTTTTTCTCCGAACTGCAGAATCTCTGTTATCATTTCCAGTGCAGCAGGAAATCAGTTTCTCAGTAAAATCCGATTTAGGACAAGAATTGTTAGTGTACAACTAAATTCTTATTTTCTTTTCAAATAGCAGGGCCTCTTTTTCTCCTTAAAAAAATAAAAAGCAAGCCGGGCTCTGGTGGCTCACGCCTGTAATCCTAGCTACTCAGGAGGCTGAGATCTGAGGATCGCGGTTCAAAGCCAGCCCGGGCAGGAGAGACCGTGAGACTCCTATCTCCAATAAACCACCAGAAAACCGGAAGTGGCGCTGTAGCTCAAGTGGTAGAATGCTCGCCTTGAGCTGAAGAGCTGAGGGACAGCGCTCAGGACCAGAGTTCAAGCCCCATGACCGACAAAAAAATAAATAAATAAATAAAATAAAATAAAAAGCAACCCTGGGTATGCTATTGGCATATGCCTGTGATTCTAGCTACACAGGGCACTAATAGTCAAAGGATCAAAGTTCCAAGCCATCATGGGCAGAAAAGTCTAAGAGACACATGCTAAAACAAAACAAAACTATCAGTAAAACAAAGGGCTGTTTACATGGCTCAAGTGATCGAGTATGAGCCATGCCAGCTGAAGACCCAGAGTTCAAACCCTAGCAAGACTGGGTATTGTATATACATTTATCTCAACTAGGGCAGGGAAGGTGAAACACAAAATGGTGAGACAAAGGACAAAGTGGGAAGCTATGCAAGAGTGATATTCACAAGACAATATGTTGGAAATGAATTGTACAAACTGAGTGGAGGATTGGGAGAAGGTGGGAAAGAGGGAGGATAATGAGAGTGAGGGTAACAAGTTAGACAAGAAATGCACTCCCTGCCTTACTTATGTAACTGTAGCCCCTCTGTACATCATCTTGACAATACAATTTAAAAAAGAAAAAGAAAAGTAGACCCCATTGTTGGAAAAGTATCTCATTTCAGGAGTTTACAATTCATGTGCATGGAGAACTTACTAAAGGTAAGTTATGCTTTCAAAATAATAACTGGCTTGGGGACCACAATGCTCATATTTATACAGTGCAAATTTATCTTCATAGTAAATGAATTATAGTTTCATTACACATTCAATTTAGGATTAATAGGATACCTATTAAAATATCTTTCTCATATTCTGAAGAAATAGGTTAAAATCATGTTTTCTACTTTTTAAACATCAGTTCCATATTATTACCTAGCAATTTTACCTAACAAAATATTTTGAAGAATCATTATTAAAGATATGAATATTTATTGCAATTAAACATGAACATTTAACTCAAAATTGCACATCAATTACTGATAATTATTTCCAAAATATTTAAAATAATTTTTGATTTTTTAAAAATTTTGGCAACAAGGTCATTACTTGGATCCTTAAAATTGATCCTTAAAACTGCATTTTAGAAGCCAGATGTCAGTGACTCATGCCTGCAATTCTTACTATTCAAGAGGCTGAGATCTGAGGATCATGGTTCAAAGCCAGCCTAGGCAGGACACCTGAGACTTTTATTTCCAGTATACAACTAAAACAGCCAGAAGTGGAGCTGTATCTCAAATGTAAAATGATAGCTTTGAGCCAGAAAACTCAGGGACAGCACCCAGACTCTGATTTCAAGCATAAGGTACAGCACAAAGAAAACATAAATCCATTTTAGTCAGGTACCAGTGGATTAAGCTTATAAGTCAAGCTACTCAAGTGGCTGAGATCAGAGGATCTCAGTTGGAAGCCAGGCTAGGCAGACAAATCTTATTTCCAATTAACCAGCAAAAAGTCAGAAATGGAGCTGTATTTCAAAAGTGACTACCAGCCTTGAGCAGAACACTCAAGCAAGAAGAAGCCTTCGCTGAGTTCAAGCTATAGTACTGGCACACACACACACACACACACACACACACACACACACACACACACACACACACAGAAGATGGAGATAAAAATCCATTTTATTGGCCATTGAAGCAGAATGTGATGCTCATGTTGATGGAACCCAGTAGCTCTCAGCAGCATCTGGGAGGTGCCTTCAAGGCCTATCTAAACAGCAGCAGCTTTAAGAAACCCACCAGAGTCATGGATATTGTTTCTGGTTGCCCTGTCTTTGTAGCCCTAACTCTTCTAGGAAATGGGATTGTATATTAAAGTTGATACATTTTCTATTTATTAAAATCCATTTTATTAACAGGTATGTCTAAGGAGATTAGAAGATACCACTTATCTTCACATAAATACGAATCCAGGAAGTAAAGGTGTGGTTCAAGTGATAGAGGGCCAACTCTGAGCAAAAGAAGAAAAAGCAAGAGTATGAGATTCTGAGTTCAGAACCCCAGCACATTAAAAAAAAAAGTTATGTAAAATAAATGATAAATAAATAAAGGACCAAATCTTCACTATACCTTAAGAAAAAAAAAAAAAAACCTCCTTGTTTCATTAGCTTTGTTGGCAACTTTTCTGGGAAATTTTCATACTGCATAAAAGGAGAGAAATAGCATTTTTTTTATTTTTTCAGTCCTGGGGCTTGAACTCAGGGCCTGGGCACTGTCCCTGAGCTTCTTTTGCTCAAGGCTAGCACGCTACCACCTGATCCATAGTACCACTTCTGGCTTTTTCTGTTTATGTGGTACTGAGGAATGGAACCTAGGGCTTCATGCATGCTAGGCAAGCACTCTACCACTGAGCTTCATTCCCAGACCAAAAAATAGCAGCATTTAAAAACTAATATTTAAATATAGTGCTTTTGTTGTTTTGTTTTTTTGTTGTTGTTGTAGGGCTTGAACTTGAACTCTGGACCTGGGCACTGTCCCTGAGCATTTCAACTCAAGGCTAGAGTTCTACCACTTAAGCCACAATGCCACTTCTGATTTTCTAGTAGCTTATTGGAGATAAGAGTCTCATGGACTTTCCTGCCTGGACTGGTTTTGAACTGCAATCCTCAGATCTCAGCCTCCTGAGTAGCTAGGATTATAGGTTATGAGCCACTGGCACCTAGCTTTAAATATAGTTTTAAAACACCAAATAACTCTTCCACTTTTTCTTGGACCCACCATCCTGATTTATATTTCAGTATATACTCTTCCAGGTCTTGATTATACCAAGGTTTTAATATTGGGGTGATAGATGAGGCCCCTTCAAATGTGAAATGGCGCAGACTAGGCATATAGCAATTGATTGCTTAATGGATGAATCAATGAGTGAATGGGATGTAGACGTGTCATCTTATGGACTCTGACCTTTAATGTGATGGGTGACAGATGTCAGATGCTCAGCCAGTCACTTTGTGTATGTACTGTGAGTACCATGGATTTTGTAGACACAAATAAACCTTCCCCCTTAACTAGTAGTATGAACCTCAGCAAGGTACGAGCCATCACTAAACCCATATTCTTCAACCTGCAAAATGAAGATCTAATAGTTCTTTTAAGTTATCTAATGATTGAGAATAGCACATTTAGTGTTTACTAGAACTGTGATCAGCTTCATGTAAAACTTCATGACATTTCGAACAAGACTACATTCCCAAAAAGAAAAGAACTATTCTTTCATTTCAGGTCTATAATCAAGATGGAAAAGGAGTCATTAGTTTATTTATATACTAGTATATATGATAGGTTTATTCAATGTGGAATGTAAACTTTTCTTTCTCTTGAGATAAATTCCCAGAGTAGGGTACAGTTAGTTTAGTTCATGCCTTTAATCCCAGCTATTCAGGAGGCTGACACAATCTCATGGGCTGAAAAGTCCACAAGATTCCGTATCTAGTTAACTAACAACAACAACAAAACCAAACAAACAAAAAGCAAAGCAGGCTGGAAACTCAAGGGCAGAGTGTCTGCTGAGCCAGCAAGCCAAGCAAGGGTAAATGAAGCCTTGAGTTTAAACCTCATTAGGTGAGGGTAGGGATAAGTTCCAGACTTTCCAGTGCTGAAGCAGAGGGAATCATTTTGAAGATTACTGATAAAAACCAACACACTGCTTTTCTAACCAATATCCAGTTGTATTGCTCATCAGAGTCCAAATCTACACTCTCAGATCCCAGCTAGAGGTTCTGGGCATAGACATGGAAGATGAGTTGCACATACCCTCCAGATGAGCATCAAGGGACTCACACCTATTGAGCTGCACATGGATTCTAAAGTTAAAAGGATGTAGCCAGATAATGCAAATGATCCATAAGGACTGGTTTCTTTAGAGCAACTATGTTTTATCCTATTAGATTCCTTCTCCTCTGCCTACTGGGAGCAACTGGTTCCTATCTGAGGAACATTTCTCCCTTTCATCCCTAGTTGGAGTCTGGAGATTTACCTTGTTCCTTGGTATAATGAAGTCATTTCAATTCTGCAGCCACCTGACTAAACGATGATTTGCTTGGACTCCCATGGCTTCTATTTTGCCCTCATGATATTAGATATTTTTATAGCAAGTGAGTGAACTCATAAGGGATCATAAATCCTGGCTCTCTGCTTGCTAACTTAATGCAGGAGAGTTTCAGGCAGGCCCAGGGGCAGGAACTAAGGCCAGTCCTCCTACATTGGACTCACAGCTGGAATAATGTCAGACAGCAGACAGACCTCATAGCCCCTCCACCACCCCATGTCTGGGAAACTTGCTTGTCTTATGCATTGCCAAAGTTTATTGAAGAAACTGCTGACATTCCCACCCTCCTTTTCTTAATGGCATCTTTTGTTGTTAACATGTAAGTCACAGTTATGTCATTCACAGAGCATAGGCAAATCCTAAAATTCCAGGCTATTTATCATCAATGCAAAAGAAAAATAGTCTCAAAAACAAGTTATAACTTTCTTTTTCACATTTTATGTTATATTTTGGGGTATGATTTTTCTAATACATCTACCAACTTGAATGCTAATGAAAAATAATCAGCCACTTAACATCTCATGATTGTATAAAATATGTCCTACCTTACTGTTTTTTCTATAAAAATAAATCAAGCAACAGTATTAGTGACCTCAAGTTGCTTTCAAGTAGTATTCTTGCACCATTATATTTTTAAGCATACAGATGTTCTTAAGTTATGTTTGTACATCAAATTCAAATTTCCAATTTAACCATCTTGTAATGACAGATACGATACTTTATGGCAATATCACTTAAAAAGTCTCTGATTCTCATTCAGAGAGTATAGATTTCATAGTTTTCCATTTTATGGTCAGCTTCATAAAGAAATTGCAACACAGATGTGAGATTTCCATTGATCTAGCACATGAATAGTACACTTTTCATTCATTCAAAACAGTATTTCAAAACTAGATACTTGTGCCTAATGCCTATAATCCTACTTACTCAAGAGGCTGTCAACCTCTGAATCAAAGTTCAGGGCCAGCCCAGCAAAGAAAATCTCATGAGACTTCCTCCATTTCCAGCTAAAGAGAAAGAAAGCCAAGCTAATAAGCATGGTTCAAGTGACAATACCAGAAATGCAAGTGCAGAGCCCTCAGTTCACCACCAAGAAAAAAAAAAGCCATACAAGTGTTTTACAATATCCTGTTGGTTGTTGTAAGAAACTCCCACCATCATATATGAATTATGGTCAAATAATTATTAGAATTGACTTCAGTTGCTCTGGTCTGCTATTTTATCTGTATTTGAAACACGCTGTGGTTTTTTTGTTTTGTTTTGGTTTTTGTTTTATGGTTGGTTTTTTTTTTTTTTTTTTTGGTTGTGGGGCCTGAATTCTGGGCATAGGCACTGTCCCTCAGTCTTCAGCTCAAGGTTAGCGCTCTACCTTTTGAGCCACAGAGCCACTTCCAGCTTTTTCTGCTTATGTGGTGCTGAGAAATCGAACCCAAGGCCTCATGCATGCAAGGCAAGCACTCCACCACTAAGCCACCTTCCCAGCCCCAACATGCTGTTTTTTAAATTAATAGTTTATTTTGACATTTGATGAAAGGGTAATTTTATCAAGGAGAAAATCTACTATTTTTTTAATTATTTGGGATGTTAATGTAAATATTCTACCAGATAAAATGCAGTGCAATTTTGGTAGAATTAAAATTATGCTCATGCTAAATGATTAAATTACACTAGACTCTCATTGCCTGTTAAATATATCCATACATACAAATATGGCTTTTTAGAGAAGACTCATTTATTCAAAACCCAAGATAATCAAATCCAATTTCAAATTTACCTTTTATCCAGGTTTGGAACAAATAAATAAGTATCCATCTGCTTATCATAATGAATCATATAATATGACATTTTATTAAGACCAGATGAAGTGATTTTTAATTGGCTTGATAGTAATGCTACATTATAAAATATTTTAAAACATACAGTTGGACACATGAATGCCACTTGAGTCACAATTGCCTGGAAAATACTTTTCCCCTTTAAATAAAAACTTCATAAGGGGGCTGGGAAGGTGGCTCAGTGGTAGAGCACTTGCCTTGCATGCATTAGGCCCTGGGTTCGATTCCTCAGCAACACATAAGCAAAAAGAAAAAAACCAGAAGTGGCGCTGTGGCTCAAGTGGTAGAGCGCTATCCTTGAGCTGAAGAGCTGAGGGACAGCGCCCAGGCCCACAGTTCAGGCCCCACAACTGGACCCCCCCCCCAAAAAAAAAACCTTCATAAGAATTCATCTTTAAAAACTGATCAATAAGAAGTTTCTAAAAGTTATTCTTTATTGGGCTTTTGAACTCATGGCTCAATTGATAGTCCACATCTTGAGCCATACCTTCATCCCAGCTTTCTGATGGTGATTTTGGAGATAATAGTCTTGAAGACTTTTTTTTTTCCCTAAATAGCTTTGAACCGTAATTCTCCAGATTTTAGCCTCCTAAGTAGCCAGGATTAGTGGTGTGAGCCACCAGTGCCCAGCTGAAAATGATTCTTCACTGAATTGTATACTATTAGGCAATTTATATTCCCCTTATATTTCAGATAATCCTGGGCAGAGGTAAGAGAGGAAATGAGAAGAGAAACCCAGAACTATGTTTAGCATGAATAGACAAGAAAACTACATGTCAGTCTGGCATAGAAAAATGGTTGTGAGCAAAAAGTTTGACAAGAAATGTACTTATTTCCTTACTTATGTAACTGTAACCCCTTTGTACATCATCTTGACAATAAAAATAGAAGTTCTGGTACTTTGACTTTACATTTCTAGGACATCTATTCAGGAAAAACTGAACACATCAGGCTTAGCTGTTTATAAGACTGACCCTTAGATGGCATCTAGGACCTTGCATGTGGGGAAGAACTCCATCCTCTGATAGGAATGGACCGCTGTGCCGGTACTGTTTATGTAAGGAAAATAGGTTATTCTAAGCACTTGCTCTCCTCCTGACAGTCTGGGATTTGGGCACATGCCAAAGACTGCCTATGTGGCCAGCACCTGCTCAGTGCTCAGGCCAGCCCTGAGTCTCTAAGACACTCCATGGTTGCCAGTATTTTTTACGTGTTGCTGTCCTAGTCATTTTGGATTGCTCTAACAGAAAGAACATAGATGAGCCAGGCAGTGGTGATTCACGCCTATAATCCTGGCTATTCAGAGGAAGCTGAGATCTAAGGATCATAATTCAAAATCAGACCAGGCAGGAAAGTCAATGAAACTCTTATCTTCAATTGACCCGCAACAAGCCAGAAGTGGAGATGTGGCTCAAGTTGTAGAACACCAGCCTTGAATGAAGAAGCTAAGGGATAGCACCCAAGCCCTGAGTGCAAACCTGATTTCTGGCACAAAAACCAACAGACAAACAAATAAATAACAAATGAAAGGATTAAACAGCAGAGGTTTTCATCTCACTATTCTGAAGGTTGGAAATCCAAGATCAAGGTGTGAGCCATAGCCAGTTCAGTTCCTAGAAAGAATTTTCTTGCTTAGTTCACAGATGCCGCCTTGCAGTGTCCTCGTGGGACTGGAGGACAGATCCCTTCTGGAGTTTCTCCCTAGAAGAGCAGTAATCTCATTCCTGACAACTTCATCCTCATGACCTCATCCTCATCATTAGGATTTGAACAGATGAATTTCAGATTTGATCTGTCTACTATCACAACTTGACAAGACATTGTGGAGGAATTATTTTACTGAAAAAGTCTCTAGGAGTTAGTGTCTGGCTTCTTCTGGGCCTCTTCCCATCACTTTCTCTTTTCCTGACTTAATTTTATATTTGTGGTCATGTAGCAGCTGTATATGAAACCCTGCGGGCCCAGAGAATCTCCAGATGTAGGTAGATGTGAGCTGGGGACTCAAAGCTAGCACTTGGTTGGTGATAGTGGTAATTTACAGAACAATTGAGAACCAGGTGCAGTTGGCATTTATGTTATTTGTGGATGGTGACGCTCAGTGTCAAGTGTCATAGCAGTTTGCAAGCAATGCAAGAGAAGAAACCAAACAATTTTTCTTAGTATGGCATTTAGAACGTTTTGTCCAGGTCATGGGAATGGTTATATCTTGCTTGCTCCAATCTTTTTTTTTTTTTTTTTTTTTTGGTAAGTCGTGGGGCTTGAACTCTGGGCCTGGGTGCTGTCCCTCACCTCTTCAGCTCAAGGTGAGCACTACCACTTGAACCACAGCCCTACTTCTGGTTTTCTGATGGTTTATTGGAGATAAGAGTCTCATGGACTTTTCCTGCCCGGGTTGGCTTTATTTTTTATTTTTTATTTTTTTAAGGTCTTTTTTTTATTGTGAAAATACTACACAGAGGGGTTACAATTACATGGGCAAGGTAATGAGTACATTTCTTATCAAACATTGTTGCCTCCTCCTTTGTTTCCCCTTCCCATCCTCCCCCACCTTCCAACACCCCCCCCCCCAGCCAAAGTTGTAAAGTTCGTTTTACAACATAACGTCTTGTACATCTCATGAAATTGCAGAGCTTCTGCATGGCAACGGACATAGCTAGCAAGATCAACAGAAAGCCCACGGATATACAGTGGACAAGGGTCTCATATCTAAAATATACCTGGAACTCAAAAAACTAAATCCCCCTACAATAAATCCTCAAAGAAACAACTGCCCAATAAATAAGTGGGCTAAAGGCTTAAAGAGAAACTTCTCTGAAGAGGAAAGAAGGATGGCCAATAGACACATGAAGAAATGTTCAACATCCCTAGCCATAAAAGAAATGCAAATCAAAACAACATTGAGATACCACCTTACCCCAGTTAAAATGGCTATAATCAAGAAATCTAATAAGAACAGATGTTGGAGGGGATGTGGACAAAAGGGAACCCTATTGCATTGTTGGAGGGAATGTAAATTTGTTCAACCACTTTGGAAAATATATGGAGGTTCCTCAAAAGACTCCACATAGAGCTCCCCTATGACCCAGCAATCCCGGGTTGGCTTTAAATCTCAGCTCTCAGCCCCCTGAGTAGTTAGGATTAAAGGCATGAGCCACCAGTGCCCGGCATCTTGCTGCAATTATAAAAAATGAATCTTTCTATATGAGTGGGTAAATACTGGAATTGAATTCAAGGCCTGGGTTGTCCCATAGCTTTTTCTCTCAATCTGGTACTCTACCATTTCAACCGCACTATCGCTTCCAGCTTTTCAGTAGTTACTCAGAGATAAAAGTCTCACAAACATGTTCTTCCAGGGCTGGCTTTGAACTGCGATGTTCGGATCATAGCTTCCTGAATAAGTAAGATTACAGGCCTGAGCTTCTGGAGCCCATCATAGTAAATTTGTATTATCTTTAAGGAGTTGTACAAAAAAGGTTTCAATTCAACCCATCAATTTTAAAATTTTTTAAATTTTATTTTGTTATATTTAAGTAGTTCTACAAAGGTTTCGTTTTGTTTTGTTTGTTTTTTGGTGCCCGTCCTGGGGCTTACACTTAGGGCCTGGATGCTTTTTACTCTACCACATGATCCACAGCTCCACTTCCAGCTTTTCGGTAATTAATTGGAGATAAGAGTCTCACAAACTTTCCTTCCCAGACTGCCTTTGAACTGCAATCCTCAGATCTCAGACTCCTGAGTAGCTAGGATTACAGGAATGAGCCACCAGCGCCCAGCAAGAGGTTTCAATTGAACATGTCAGTTTTTGAGTACCATACATTTTGATCAATGTCACCCCTTTCATCATTCTCCCTATCTCTCCCAACCCCACCCTTCCCCTCAAGTTACCTGGTTTCATTTTCACTTATGTACACTGAATATTAGAACTATAATTACCCACCCTTTTCTTTCTCTATTTGTCTGCCCCTACTCTCCTAGATTAATTTTTACAGAAAGTTTTCCTAAATCCCTAATGATTTTCCCTGCACCCACTTGATAGATGTTACAGTTAACTAAAGAGACCTCCCTCTAGCCCTGAAGGGCTCTGTGCTCTCCAGTCCTGCCCTGGTTTTCTCCAGTGCCCATTCCCACCTGCCCCATCCCTGACATACATACTGGTCACCATATAAGGCTGTGCACACCTCCACATATGCCAGGTCTTTCTGGTTGCTTCTGCAAGGCATGAAGAAATTTATTCATTAAGATGTCATATGTGCTATACTCTATTCATAACTCTTAGGAAAACTGATGTGTAGATTTAACCACATTTAATAACTATTATTAACATTTAAATTTTGTGATGAAGTCAGAATCAAAATAGAAATATAGGTATTAGTAGCGTCCTTAAGACAATTAATAAAAGGCAAGTATACACATATGAAATGTATTAGTTATGCTGATTTGGTGGAGAGGGTCCAGTACGAGGGTTTGAACTCAAGCCCTCATTTTTGCCCAGTTGGTACTCTTATCACTTAAGCCACATATCTAACCCTAGCTTTTACTGGCTATTTTTGAGATACAGTCTCAAGGATGTTTCTGCCTTGTAATCATGATTGTCTGGATCTCAGCCTCCTGAGCAATTAGGGTTATAGACATGAGCCACCATCAACAGACTAAGTGTATCTATTTACTAGAATGTTGAAAGCATAACTTTTATGTTGTTGTTGTTTGTGCCAATCCTGGGGCTGGAACGCAGGGCCTGGGGATTGTCCCTGAGCTTTTTTTTTGTTCCATGCTAGTACTCTACCACTTGAGTCACAGCTCCCCTTCTGGCTTTTTTTTTTTAGTGATTAATTGAAGATAGAGTCTCACAGTGGTCTTTCCTGCCAGGCTGACTTTGAACCTTGATCCTCAGGTCTCAGGCTCCTGAGTAGCTAGGGTTACAGGCATGAGCTATAGGTGCCTAGAGAAAGCATAACTTTTTGCCTGGTCTTATGACAAAGTATTATTCACTTAGCAAAGATGCAATTAAAAATGTCGAAATTATCTAGCAAATAGAGTAAAGAATTTCAGAAATAAATTATTCATATTCAAGCAGCTGATAGCTCATTAAGACTAAGACAAGAGCAATGATATCAATTTATAATCAAGTGCTATTTTATTATGTTTTGTAACATTCTGTTCTTCTTGTTTTTTGCTTGTTTGTTTGATTGGTCAGGGGGATTGAACTCTGGGCCTGGGCACTGTCCTTGAGCTCTTTTTTACTCAGGGCTAGTGCTCTACCACTTTGAGCCACAGAGCCACTTTTCAGTTTTTGATTTGGAGACAAGGATCTCACAGACTTTCCTGACTGGGTTGTCCTTGAACCACAATCCTGGGTAGCCAGGATTACAGGCATGAACCAACAGTGCCTGGCTTACAACACTGCTTTCTTTGGAGCCAACAGCCATCTTATTGTAAATCAGACAGAGCCTGACTGTTGAATGTAATACAGGGGAGTCTAATTTGGGAGTCGGTGGGATGGAGCAAATCTGTCACTCCTAACAGCATCCCCATAAGGTCACTGTTTTTGTCTTTTTATATTTAATTCATGGGTTCAACTTAATGAATGACTATATATACATATCTAATCATATCTTTATGATCCCCCCATATCTCATTAACTAACCATATGCATGCCATTTAGCACAAGTAGAGATAACGAGAGATCAGTGCAAAGTTGTTTCTTGATAGTCAGCAGCTGCCACCATTCAAAAATAAAAGCAACCTTTGTTTGTTGGAATTGTTCATTGGATTCTCATTTCTTTTCCTGATCAGGAATCATCATCATGATGTCCATGTGTAAAGAGGTGCACGTCTATGAATACCTCCCATCTATCCGCCAGACAGAGCTTTGCCACTACCATGAGCTCTACTATGATGCGGCCTGCACTCTGGGCGCCTACCACCCCCTGCTGTACGAGAAGCTCCTGGTACAGCGCCTGAACATGGGCACTCAGGCGGATCTACACCACAAGGGCAAAGTGGTCCTGCCCGGCTTCCAGGCTGTGCATTGTCCAGCCCCTAAATCTGATGATGCTCACACTTAAGAAAGGGAATCTTGAGAATCACTGTGCAATAAGGTACTACTGTAGTCCTCCAAGTTACAAAAATATACTTGAAGCTAGATTTTAGGCAATGTAGTGTTGAGTCTTTAAACTGTAATTCAGTGGTGGCCATGATAACTCTGTTCTTCCTAAGCCATGGAATATTTATTACTTCTTTGAGTATAGAAATGGAATTTCAAATACTCAAGAAAGATGCAAAAAAATAAAATTAAGAAAAAGACCACATAAAAAGCAAATCGTTTTTCCATGGACACAATACCTCCAAAACTGTTAGCCTTCTTGTAGGCTGGGCTACCCCATACCAGGATTGGTTCCAACCACAGGCTGTGGTGATAGTGCCATTAACAGGCAGTTTCTGTATAGAAAAATTCAAGTTGAGGTCCAGTATCTAGAAAGTCACTTCTACATACATTCCTTAATAAAGGTCCTGGATTTTAGGATGAAGGTCTGGATTATCACTCAGACATCTTTGTTTTGACAACAGAAATTCCCCTTATTGCCTATCAGTTTCTAACTATCACATTCTCCATCTCTGCTTTCCCATTTCCCACCAGATGCTTCTCCCTCTGTATCATGACAAATTTCTAAAACTATAGCTTATCAGTCCTAAATAGTCCAAGGGAAAGCCAAATGCCTGACAGGCGCACTGTTTCCCTGTGGTATTTCATGATCTAACCAAGATCGCATTACCGGCTAGTATACAGATCCACAGGGCTCTAGAGTCACCCTCACCTCCCTAGCTCTGATGTTTCCATCCGTTTCTTCTGGTTTACAAGTCCATCCTACAGTTCTTACATTGCCGTGTAACAAATGGCACAGGCTTATGGGGGACATTCTTGTTCCTTACAAATGGAAATGGACTTTGGTGTCACCATTCTTGAGCTGCAATAGATACATACCTATGTATCTTTTAATAGAGATTTCTTATAGCCTTGAGCTATTGAAATCTTGGCAGCTGGGTGCTCTAAAGTTTTACAAATTCTTTCTATTGGCAAATGTAGAAATGCAATCCTTTTTGTTCATGGGCATGTTTTATGTAAACAGCATGGCAGAGCCATGGAATGAATAAAATTCAGTGGAAGCATTTCTCCTTAATAATAAGAAATACATCTATGTTCAGGTTAAAAAAGCAAGGGAAAAATTTCATCCTAAATTGTTAGCTATATCCGGGTGTGTTAATCTGAACTTCTGTCACTCCTGCATTAGTACCTCTCTGATTCTTCTGTGCTACCTCTCTCCAGTGAAGATAGTTCAACAGAAGCACTTTGGAATATGTAAATTAAACATGCCATTATTTCCATACCAAACCAATACGTTTCTCAGTGGTAGGTGCAGTTTAGACTTTCTTTGGTGAAGACAAGAGCAGCTTAATTAAATACATTTCCTGGCAAAATGAGTGAGTGAGTGACTGCCAGGAAAGGTTAGTGGAAAAGTGTTTTCTTTTTCTTCAGGATTGGTTTGTTCTAGAATGCTCACAGGACTGTTTTCTTGAGCAAGAGTGATTTTCAGAGCTTGACAGCTTCTATTTACTTACTCTACTCAGCAGAAAATAAGTTGGACAACAACATAAACTCTTTGTGGCTTACTACCACTGTGAAGTAAGAGGATTCAAAAAGTTTCTCCTTATGACAATATCTGATAAAAGTCCATCTGAGAGCTTCATTACTAAGTTTATAAAGAAGGATAGCTAGCTGTCTCCTATGCACTAACTTATATCTCAAATAGCATAAGGTTCTTTGTAATTTCCTGAAAGAGCATGATCTTGCTGCATTTGTGTGAGTGATAATTTCCATAACTCTGAATACAACGAGGAAGCTGGAATGTAGGACATATATCTCCTCCTAGTATCCTTGCATAGTTTGAGAATCTTCCAGGCATTGATATTTTATTACTCACATTATTAAAGTTCCTTTTGTAGTCTTCCAAGTGACATCCTAGCCTTACCAGTATCCCTATAATCCAGGACAATCCCCTTTGGTTACAAGAAAATTTGGTTTGAAAATAACTATTGAAGGCAGTATAAATATGCAAGTTCAAAAGAAACTTCAAAAGTTTTCAAATAGCACTCTTTATGGCACATTTAAAAGAGTAATCCCAGTATTCTTTATAGAGATTATTGACAAAAGAGCAAAAGGAAATCTAATTAATTTTTAAATTTTTATTATGACCCTGAAGACTCTTGGATTGTAGAATTGGTTAAACATTCCAAAAATGGTGCATGTGTTAATAGCATTGGTTGGGCATTCTTATGTTTAGAAATTCAAATAATTTAGGTTCAGATTCTTACATAGTGATGTCAATGTCATGTCTGCTGCTAATATTAGCCAAATCATCCTCAGTGGTGATATTTTAGTAGACATTGATTAAAATCATACGTGCCTCATTTACTGAGCTCCAGTAAACACATGACCCTTCTGTGGAATAGCTAATACTAAATGGCATCTCTCCCTCAACCCCTTTTCTTTCTGGCTCCATCCCTTCCAGAACTCTTCATCCTCTTTAGCGAAGGGAGGCTGAACAAGTCCTCACAGTGTAACCTGAAGTGATCAGGCATTTCTTCGACTCTCACGAGTACATCACATTCCCTTGCATTTCAATATAACTTCACTCCATCCATTGCTGTTGCTATCATAAAATCCCAGACGTCACCAAGAATGACAATTCAAGGTAGATTCTCCCTACTTTGTTTTTCCAGGTGCTCACCTGATGCAGGAGGATAATGTCTATTGGATATGAGATTCTCAGTCCTAGACTGTTCCCATAGATAACAATGATGGATCCATGTGGCTGCCCTTCCTGTAGAGGAGAAATGCTCAGGGACCAGCGGTGGTCAATTCAAAGTTGCATATTAGAAACTGAGTGTGCTTTAATAGGCAAGTGAGGGGCCTTCACACAGGTTTGATTTTTGTGCTTTTCCTTGTCTTTCTGACAGGACGTAGAGTTCAAGGTGTCCCGTCTCACAAATAGCACTTCCTATGGATCTTGTCCCCTTGGTCACTCAGTCTGAAACCTAATCAACCCTCGACTCTCCAGTAGCCCTCTATCATCATAGCCAAAAATCTAGACAAAAGTTCAGGTAATTGTCAGTATTTTCCGAATTGGGAAATAAAAAGACCTCGGTCATTCTATTACATACTTATAAGCGATTTAATCCTGCAGAACATAATTATACCTACGATATTGGCTGACCTTTGGGAGTGTAAGAAACAATGTACTACTGAGTTAACCTGGTGATGTTTAGGATGTATTAGGCTATATAAGTCTTAGATGATGGATAGAAGAATTTCTTTATGCACAAATGGCATGATTACAGTTCTGTAGGTTTTCTTACGCATCAGCACAGTGATTGTGGTCAAGATTACTTCTTCCCGTTTGGGCTTCGTTGTAGAAAGAGTCAGAGAAAGGGAGAAAGGAAGGGCTGAGGGATTATGGACAGATACATGATTGAGTATGCTGGACACAGTCTCTGAATATGTTTAGCATATTAACCTGTTTGATTTCTGATTTTTTGACAGTTTAGAACTCTTGCCTTGTGGTTACACAGCTGATGAAGGCAGCTCCATTTAGAAACTAATTCTTTAGATAAAATGTGCCTGAGTTTAAGCTAGTTTTTCTACTCTGGTTATTTCTTTTGTGAAATTCTTCTGCATGTTTCTGTCACTTGGACATTATTTAAACACTTGATAAATGGAAAATGTTTCTTTGATGGTTCAAGGAATAAAGTATAAATTCTGAATCTTCTTTTATTAAATGAATGAAGCCTTTAGTAAGAAAAAAAGCAATCCAGCATATTCTCTCTAACTTTAGCCTAAGGAAATTTGAAGAATTAAAGACACTGATATAGTTCTTACTCTAGCATAGAAGTGTGCGTGTAGATATAGTTATATAATTATATACACATATCTACACACATGATTGCTTTTATATTGTCTTTTTCACTCATCTTTATGATGAAATCTTTACAAAATAAGTTTTATTTTAATTATGTAAGCACTAAATTTTTCAGAGGAGGATTACATCCTATGTCCTTATGTTAAAAAAGAATTCAGTCCTCTATCCTGTGCCAATGTCATATTCTACATATCTCTATCATATCGAAAAATTTGAGTAAAATATTTAAAAGGAATTATGAAGATAGTATTGTTTCCTAATCTTAAGTTTTATTTTAACTCTGAAATTTGAAGAGAAGTTTATCTGTATCTCATAGCTTTTACAAGATTAGGGGAAGAAACATTTACTGGTTCTATAGACAATAGTCTTCTAACTAGATAGTTTTCAAGCAAACAAAAATGTATTAAAATTTGACATTTATAACATATCTTGCTCTGCTCTCATGAAACTACGTATGAAATTCTTCCAGTGAAAACCAGTGAACTTTTCTAACAGCTTTGGGAGTTTTTTTGTATGATAATTTTTAAAATGAAGTGTGTACTCTTCAAACTAATCAAGGCTTAAAGTTTTCCAGGAATTGCATTTTAGAAGTGTTTGTATACATTTTAACACTTTGATATTTTCTATTTTGGTTTTTGTATATTTTTATGTATACACAGTGTACAGACTTTTTCTTGTAAATAAAACATGTTTTCATTTGTGTAGAAGTTTCTCTGCTTTAATTTGTAGAAATGAGAGACAAAACAATGAACCATTTAGCACAAAGGTGAAATTTGATTGGAAAACCCAGTGATAAAAGAAAGACGCCACATACCTTCAAACTATACATACCAGGGAAAGAAAGGTAGGTAGATATCTCTTCTAGGGGTTCATGGCCATGCATCAAAGTAGCTACATCAACCCCAAGCAGAAGGACATATATGGGGTTAACACATTTTGACATTAACTTATAACCCAGCATTTGGAAGTATTTGTTATCCTTATTAATGTATTACTCTTCCCAGTTTGCTGGGGCCTTATGTCACAGAAAACATAAACAATTTATTAGAGCAGAGAGTAGACAGAGCTGAGTCATCCACAGCCAGCAATGGTGTCAAATTAGCCTTGTCATTCTCATACTTGTTACCATGAGGTGAAAAGTGTTGATCAGGCTTGTAGAGAGTCTTGAGTCATCCTCTGTCCTTTGTCAAGATATTGAGTGTGGGGGCAGACATGAGCAGCTGGGGAATAGGGTGTCCTGGGATAATTACAATGAATCAGAGATCCCTCTCAGCCTTCATGCAAAGAGCCATTTTTCTCCCAAGATGGCAGCTTTCTTCCAGGTAATTAAAACAGAACTGGCTCCAGCAGCCTTGTCAGGAAGGGCCAGGGGGAAGACCCAGCAGGAGGCGGAACAACCCAAAGGTGTGACTGACATGTGAGCATCTGAAGGGCATACTCTGTGTGTGTGTGTGTGTGTGTGTGTGTGTGTGTGTGTGTGTGTGTGTGTGTGTGTGTGTGTGTTCCAAATACTGCCTAGAAGCTCCTAGAAGGAAAAGGAATTTACTGTTGGATAGGAAGCACTCCAAGAAATAAGGAGAAACCAGAGGTGTCTCCAGCCTAGACAATGGTATGAATTTATATGAAAACAACTTAGAATTTGGAATTTGCACTCTCTAGCCCTCTCTGGATAGCAGTAGTAGCAGGAGCTACAGAATCCAGGCAACTCCTTCATCACAGAAACCACTATGCTACATGATGCGTGCTGCTGGGAAAGGGTAGGTTATGATGATCTGGATAATTTTTTTTTTTTAGATTGAGAAGGAGGTGGGAATAAAGAATAGGTAAGGAAGTAGAAGTTAAAGTGAGAGGGAATGAAAAGAAAGGTGAAAGAATCCTGGCATTATTTGCATATCAAAGTCATTGATTCAGAAAGTAAACTACCTAGTGACAAAAATGCAGCCAGTTAATCCAGGGGACTACAATGAAGTACTGTGAACAGAATTCTGGTGCTCAGAGGTAGGCAGGGAAGGGCCCCTTTACTGGCTCTCCTAATCTCGCATTGCCTACAGCAAGAGTTAGCAAACTGACCAAGGAATGACTTTTATAAATGACGTTTTGCTTGGGGGATGCGGAGGTTGGGGATTTAGCTCAGTAGAAGAGCGCTTCCCTGGCAAGTGCAAGGCCCTTAGTTCAATCCTCAGCTCTGAAAAACAAAAACTGAAAAACTAGACGTTTCATTGGAACCTAGACGCATTCACTTTCATATCTGTGGTTGCTTTCATTCTACAAAGGCAATGCTGAGTCATTAGGAAACAAATTATAAAGTCAAACCTAAATGCTATTATCAAGTCCTTTACAGAAAAATAATTGCCCCTCCTGACCACAAATACAATCTGCTGAGAACTCTAGGGCCAGCCTATGGCATAGGGTGTGCTGATGATTCTCACAAAGCCATCTGCCAACATAGATGTTCTATGAGTCTCAGGAAAGTTGGGGCCAAAGAGGTTAAGTTGTCAGCCTGCCATTACAGAGCCAGGGAATGACAGTTCGGAGCTCGGACCTAGATTTGTAGCCATTTAAAGCAGCCCTTCTATGTCTCACTGCACCTTATCTGTAAAGCATGAGGTTGAATTCCATCCTTTCTAAGAGAACTTCTAGTTTCTGTGAAGAGCTTTTCAAGACCCAAATGCCAACAAACACACCAAGAGCCTGGCTTTGGAGGACAAGTACACAGTTGTACTTTGTGCAATGACATCTCAGCAAATGGGTGAGCACATAGACAAACACACATGCCATATTCTAGGTACACAGTGGGCCACACCGTCTGTGTCAGTAAGTATGCTCTGTGATGGAAATTGCATCATTTCAATGATGAGACACCAGCTGAGAAACTGATCAGAAAAATCTCAGTAAAGGAAAAATTAATGCCTTGGAAAATACCAACCCTATTGACTTCCTTTCATCCCAAGAGTAGAGAAAGATAAAATTTTAAAAACAGCACCAAGTCCCTTGGTTGTTTTTAAAACACTGTGGTGAAGAGATTAAGTAAGATGATTATTTTTATTGTGAAAATACCAAACAGAGGAGCTACAATTACATGGGCAAGATAATGAGTACATTTCTTATCAAGCATTGTTGCCTCCTCCTTTGTTTCCCCTTCCTATCCCTTCCCAACTCCCCTCCTATCCCCTTACAACTCCCCCTTCCCCCCTGCCAAACTTGTAATGTTTGTTTTCAACATAACAACTTGTACATCTCATTGTTGCAAAGGGTCCACCTGTATCCCTATTTAAACAATTTGTTTTTCCCTTCCCCTCCCCAAATTATACCAACATCAAATACAGTGAAAGCAAGGGTTATACTGTGGGGGAGGGACATACAATGCAAAAAATAAATCATCTTATAAATATGTTAGAAACAATCACATGAAAGAAAAAACATTTTAATACTTATCTTGGGGTTCATTTCACTTAAAATCAACTTATCTGACCTTTTCTGTTTGTCTCAGACATATACTAGTTATTGCAAATAAGGGAAACCATGAGGCCTATGTTTCTTTGGGCCTGGCTTACTTCACTTAATGTAATTTTTTCCAAGTCTTTCCATTTCCTAACAAATGGGCAATATCATTCTTTCTGAGGGAGGCATAGAATTCCATTGTGTATTTATACTACATTTTCTTGATCCATTCATCTACTGAGGGGCATCTGGGTTGGTTCCATATCTTAGCTATGGTAAATACCCTGCACCAGAATCAACTCCAAATGGATCAAAGACCTTGGAGGCAAAACAGTCACTCTGAAAACATTACAGGATGGAATAGGAGAAACCTTAGGTCTACTTGGCATAGGCCAAAATTTTCTTAATAGAGACCTAGAAACACAACAAATCAAAGAAAGTTAGACAAATGGGATTGCATGAAATTATAGAGCTTCTGCATGGCAAAGGACATAGCTAGCAAGATCAATAGAAAGCCCACAGATTGGGAGAAGATCTTCATTAGCCATACAACGGACAAGGGTCTCATATCTAAGATATGCCTGGAACTCAAAAAATTAAATCCCCCAACAACAAATCCCCAACAAGTAAGTGGGCTAAAGACTTAAAGAGAAACTTCTCTGAAGGGGAAAGAAGGATGGCCAATAGACGCATGAAGAAATGAAATGCTCAACCTCCCTAGCCATAAAAGAAATGCAAATCAAAACAACATTGAGATACCACCTCACTCCAGTTAGAATGGCATAACCAAGTACTCTAAAAACAACAGATGCTGGAGGGATGTGGACAGAAGGGAACCCTACTGCATTGTTGGTGGAAGTGTAAACTTGTTCAACCACTTTGGAAAGTAGTATGGAGGTTCCTCAAAAGACTCCACATAGAGCTCCCCTATGACCCAGCAATCCCAATTTTGGGCATTTGCCCAAATGATCACAAACAAGACCATACTAAAGGAAGATGATTTCAAACTGCTTTTATTCCTATCTGCAAACTCGTTTTGGAGAGAACAGGTGAGGAGGCTCTGAAAAGTCTAGAGGAAGATATTCAGCAGCCTGGGCAGCCTACTTGACTTGTGATGATGAAGAGCCAAAGCCATATTGATGAGACAGTTGGAAATCACTCATGACAGAAGTAGAACCATGGGCCACCTCAGGGATTATATCTGTTTCCTGCTTTCAAGGGAAAATTCAAGCAAGGACCTAGGATTCACATGCAGCCCTCAAGTGAAGCAAAACCTCCTGCTCACGTTGATAGGGCCTTAAAATCAGCTTTACTCTGGCAGGCAAAGGTGACCTTTGAGCTACATACAACACAGCCTAGGTAGATAATGACTAGTCAGGACTTTCTCTGAAAATTTGAATTTCTTATTTGCATGAGGAGCCTGGTACTGACCAATCAGAACTGGATTTCCTGCATAGGTTTGATTTCCTTATTTGCATCAGATAATCTGGATGGGAAATAAGGTGGGAATTTCTCCTACACAAAGCACCTCTTTCCCTTGGTTCAAGAGTCACAGGTCTGACTTGCTTTTGCTCAGAGCTATGTTTCCCACTTAACTCTAGCAGATTCCTTATAAAAATGTCTTACTGGTTTCTTTGAGTTCACAGTTCTCTCTACCATTTTTGGAAAACTGGCTCTGGGAACAATGACTTACAAATTTCTCGAGGAAATGTTACACAAGAAATCACATTCTATGTGTGTGAGAAATAAAACTATTTGTTTCATAATTAAATATAATTTGTTTCATAAATTCCTTTTCCAACATAGGGAAAAAACGAGCCCTATTTTCCACTCAGTATAAATCTGACCATAGTCCATGATGCTTCTGCATCACATATATTAAAACTGGAACTGCACAGAGATTGGTGTGGCTCCTACACAGGATTCACATACATCTGAGAAGCATTCCATACTTTCGGAGGACATTGTGGTAAGTGACATAAACCCGGCACAGAATACAAATGCTTCATATTTTCAGGCATGTGTGGAGGAAAAAATGTTGATCTCATAGAGATAGAACATATTAACTATGATCTTTGGAAGCTGGGAAGGCACAAGTAGGGGAAAAGTATATCTCTGAGTAACTACATAGGAAAAGTAAGATCTACAGCATTCACAGTAGGTTGGTCATAGTTCACAACAATTTATTATACATCTTAGAATAATTAGAGGAGAGGAGCTTGAGGGATACAACACAGGAGATGGAAATGTTAATTACCCTGATTTTGTTAGTGCACACAGGATTTCTGTACCCTCTGCAGGCTAGAAGGAATCAGTCAAGAGACCAGGCAGTCGCAGAGAAAAATGGATTATCTTCCTGGGAGATGATATAGGAGGATAAGTAATGAATGGGTGGTTATGGACTGGTGGCCACTTTCTCACAGGTGGAGGATTTGGGCCAAATGATGCACATCTATTCTTAATTGCTTAGCCACAAGCTATTTTTCAGCTCTTCACATTCTCAAGAAAAACTGTTTTTTTAATCAAAATTATTCTTTCCTCAGGCTCTTCTTGCCACTGATTAGTTTGCCTATGTGCAGTTCCTGACATATTACACAATAGACAGGCTAGGCACCCAGAAAAGGAAGATAAGGGTCTACTGAGGTAAAATCTGGAGCCAGGCATGCTATGAGAGAGAGAAAAATGATCCAAACCTAATGCTTGAGTTCAGTCTCTGATTTCATAATGGGTACATGTGTCATGTCACCCTCCTGTACCCCATAAATATGTACAATTGTCATGTTTCAATGTTGAAAAATCAAATGCTTTAAAAGAAACTGCCACAGTTGAAGATAGAACTCATTGGTAGATTGTTTGCCTGGTAAGTATAAGGTGCTCGGTTTGATATCCACCATTGTAAATATAAACAACTACCAAATCCATTTAACTTGCATTCCATCAGATCCAAAGACCTTATTAAGCAGAAGATGTATCACTCTTTTGCTCCCCACTGCAAAGAAAAACAACTGTATTCAAATAATCACCGGAGTCTGTGCAGAGAGGTGGGGTAGCCACAGATGAATATTAACAGTGGAAATATAACTAGACCTGAATTGAGGTGTGAAATGTGAAATAGACTATGAATTTTGAAACCTTGAATGCAAGCTATTTCCATCATTTTGTTACATTAATTATATTTGGGCTGCTATTTTAAATATATTTGCTCAAATAAATATATAGTACTCAGATTAATTCCACCATTTCTTTTATGTATTTTAATATGATTACTAAAAGATAAAATTAAATATCACCAGTGGACCGGGGATCTGGATGTCAGCCCACACATTTACAGCAACTGAGAAGAAGCTTTGGGGGAAAAGACAATCTCTTCAGTAAGTGGTACTGAGGAAATTGGGTATCTATATAGGTAAAAAAATGAAACTAGACTTCTATTTCTCATCATGTATAAAAATTAAGGATAGAGTTAAATGTAAAATCTGAAACTATGACTCTATGAGAAGAAATGCACAAAGTATTGGAATAGACAAGGAGTTATGAATAGGACCTCCAGATCAAAGAAATCAGAAAAAATAGACAAAATTACATCAGAGTACAGGTTCTGCACAGCAAAAGAAAGAAGGGCGTAAGGAAATCACCTATAGAGTGGGGAAAATATTTACAAGTTATAA
The DNA here is from genome assembly GCF_024711535.1 of Dipodomys merriami. Lineage (NCBI taxonomy): Eukaryota > Metazoa > Chordata > Mammalia > Rodentia > Heteromyidae > Dipodomys > Dipodomys merriami. The sequence continues at coordinate 8,128,438 of NW_027205159.1, read as the reverse complement.
AGGTCACAGAGTAAATATCCAGAATATAATTGTTGTTCAGACAAATAAATATCAATAATAATAACAATAGTAATAATCAGATGTTTAACTGTAGATCTCTCTATATATTTTTCAAGAGGAGGCATATAAATGTTCAAAAATAGTGTGAGAAAATGCTCACCATCTTCCTGTTGCTGATGGCTCATGCCTATGATCCCAGCTACTCAGGAGGATGAGATTTGAGGACTCCTACTCAAAGCCAGCCTTGCACTCTAAAGTCCATTGAGATGCTTATCTCCCATTACCATCAAAAAGCCAGTAGTGATGCTTTGGCTCACCAGCCTGAGAAAAAAAGCCAAGCAAGAGTATGAGGGCCCTGAAGCTTACTATGACTAGTCATCTGGGAAATGCAAATCAAATCACCATTCCAGTAAGAATGATTGTCATCGAAATGACAAGTGTGGCAAAGAAAATGTCACTGTTGGCAGCAAGGTCAGTTAATACAGTCATTATGGAAAAAATTATAAGGTTCCTCAAAACAATATAAGGTTCTTCAAAAATTAAAAATTAAATCACCATATGGTCATATATATATTCAAAATACATACTCAAAATATGTATTCAAAAGAAATGAAATCAATGTGTTGAAACAAATGCACTCATATGCTTATTGTAACACTATTCATAGTAGCCAAGAAACATAAACAACCTTACCCTAAATCCCTATCAACAAATGAATGGTTAAGAAAATTAGGTTGAGGGTAGGGATGGCGGAGACAGGGAATATGGTAAAAAAGAAGAACATTGATATTGACCAAGAATCATGTACTTATAAGCAGATTTATGGAATTGTAAACCATTTGTAGGACTACTTAATAATAATAATGACTATAATAAAAAGAAATTGTGGCATAAATACACAATGGAATACTATTTGGCCACAAAAAGTCAAAATGCTGTTATTTAGGGTAACATGAGCAGAATTATTGGATATCACATTAAGTAAAATAAGCCAGATATGGGGAAAGAAATACATGAATATTCTATTATATATAGAATCTAAAAAAGTGAATCTCATCTAAATCCCATATTGTTAGAGACAAAGGAGTGTAAAAGGGTGAGATAAAGAAAGGCTGGTCCCTGGGCACCTTGAGACAGGATAGATAAGTTCTGATTTCATGGGCTGGGAAGGTGGCTCATGCATGAGGCCCTGGGTTTGATTCCTCAGCACATAAGCAGAAAAAGCAGGAAGTGGGGCTGAGGCTCAAGTAGTAGACCACTAGTCTACAGCTGAAGAGCTGAGGGACAGCACCCAGGCCCAGAGTTCAGGCCCCACAACCAAAAAAAAAGCAGTTCTGATTTCTTCTGTACCATACAATGACTAGATTGTGATCTTTTTGTCCTTCACAATGTTTTCATCAGACACAAAAAAAGCCAAATGCCTGAGAAGATACACTTTTTCTGATTTTCATTCATTCATACATATATACTTGTATGAAAATATCACATGGTACCCCATAAATAGTGTCATTTTTATGTTGATTAAAAACAAATAAAATTAAGCCTGTCTTCACATCGTTTTCAGTGAGATTTTTATTATGACTTAGAAATTTTCTATTTATTGGAAAAGCTTTTAGACTTATTTAGACAATTTTTAATTACATGTCACCCAAGACATACAGAAAAGAATTAGAACTTGGATTATTTGGAAAACACTCATATTTTAAGTTTGTCTCTTCTGAAACATTTAAAAAAATACGTCATTGATTTATGTGATCTTTTTTTCAACTCAATTTTTCCTCTTCACTAAAAGCAATAGAGATACTCAATTTCAAAGGGTTACCCACTACAGTCCCCGAGATTTTCTTCTAAACTGTTGAGTCAATCTGTAGTTATGATATCCACCAGCAGAAATGAAATGGCCAATTCCTCAGGCCTGCTGACTGACATACAAGATGCATTTCAACGTTAGAGACATTGACATGTAAGAGAGAGGAATCTGGCTTTTCATCTAGGATGAATGTGTTCCCATTCTTTCCCTGGGGGTACTTAAATTTGGGGTATAGAAGTCTTCAGTGCTAAGCCTTGTGAAGTCCATCCCCACTATAAAGGAAAAACAACCTAGCAAGAATTTCCTGAACCAAAAATTTCAGGTCCCTGGAAAGAAAAGCTTATAACAATCCAGTTCAAGAAAAAAAAATCCAGATCAAGAAAAATGGATAAATATTGTAAGAATTGAGAGCATTTTGGCATTTTTATCTTGCCTTAGTTTTATGCCTCCCTTTCCTCAGCTCTAGGAGAGAGAGAGAGAGAGAGAGAGAGAGAGAGAGAGAGAGAGAGAGAGAGAGAGGTAATCAGGTTTAAACTTGGCTTTATACCTACTCCATCCAACCTTGAACACAAACAGCCTCAACATTACATTAGCTGCAGAAAATCAGAAGTTTGACAGCTTCCTGAAAGCCCAGAGAACTACTATTGTATTTTTTTGTTTTCTTTTTTCTTTAATGCCAGTAATGGGGCTTGAACTGAGGGTCTCAATATTTTGTCACCCATATCTGGTGTGCTACCACATGAGCCATGACTCTAGCTCCAGCTTTTTGCTAGTTAACTGGAGGTGAAAGTTTTCCCAATTTGTCTGCCTGGGCTGGCAAACTTCAGATCTCAGCCTCCTGAGTAGCTAGGATTGGAACCATCAGCCACCTATGCCTGACTTGACTGTACTTCTTATAGCTCACTAAAGAGATCTATTCTCAGTGATTGTTCTATTTTACCTGAGCCAGGAGCTTCTTCTGGGCAAACAGCTGTATCCTTAGAATGTTATATGAAAATCCACAGCAGTCACTGTTTAACAACACAGCTCTTTGAGACAGTGGCATACTTTGGTTGTATTAAGGTTGACAAAAATACAACTTTGAAAAACATAGAATGAGATGTCTGTAATGGAAAAGCTCTGGTATATATTCCTGTGAGTATAGAGAGCATGCATAGCATTATGATCAGGGAAGAACTGGGGACCTGATATCAAATGTGGAAGCCCTGTTCCTATAACATGTGAACATCCCTTATGAGAGATCAATTGAGAAATTGATAAAAAAAAATAATAAAGTCAAGATAAAGGAGAAAGCAAAGGAGAAACACTAATACTAATATTGCATGGATGACCTTGAGAATATTGTATGAGATGGCCAAGTTAGGCCAATTCAGAAACAGAAGATTGAATAGTGGATGCTCACAATGAGGAAGAGGATACAGTGGAGAATGGCTGGCTGGGAACTGGTGAGAAGTTTCTTTTTTGGAATAATGGCAACATTCTGGAATTGGATTATGTTGAAAGTTACACAAATCTGTCAATATCCCCAAAGCTACTGTATTGCATATGCTGCAAGTGTAATCTGTATGTAATGATATATTTACAAAGTATTATGAATTCTCTTTATATTCAATTGTATTTGTAAATATTTTATTCAAAAATATATATTAAAATAAACCCAACTCGGGGCTGGGCATTAATGGATCACACTTGTAATCCTAGCTACTCAGGAGACTAAGATCCAAGGATAACAATTCCAAGTCAGCTAGGGAAGGAAAGTCCATGAGACTCTTATCTATAATTAGCCACCAAAAAAAAAAAAGCTGGAAGTTTAACTCAGGTGGTAGAGAGCTAGCCTTGAGAAAAAATGTTTGGAAGCAGTAACCAGGTCCTGAGTTCAAGGCCCAGGTCTGGCATTAAGGGAAGGGGTGGATTGGGAGGGATGGATGCGAATGTTAAACGGGAGGACATTGGTTAAGATATATTGTATTCAAAATAATAATAAAATAAAAAAAGATATATTGTATTCATACTTTGTTCAATGGCAGCCCCGTTGCCCAACTACTTAAAGATATTTTAAAAAAATTAAAAACCCAAACAAAGACTTTCTTAAAATAAAAGCCAAGCCTCTAGAGGGAGCAGCTTATGGTAAAGCTGGAAGAACTGGGAGAAAGTTTGAACTCAGCCATACTTATTTAGCTTGGGTCCTCGTTGTTGTCTGGTGCCCAATTGGTTGGGTCAGCCTCAAGGCCTCTAGAGTCTGGTTCTCTTACAAGCTCTTCTGGTTTTCCCTTTGGGGGTCATAGGTCACAACTGAGGTAAAAGACATTTGTGGAATCCTCATCACCCTGGCAGTAAGATACCACTGTTTGTCTTGCTGCCACCTCTGTTTCCCAGGATTTGGATTATCTATTCAGGAATCTTCAATACCACCCACCCCCTGCCACCTGACCCCAGGATCCTTTCATCACCTTGGCCTTGGTTTTGGGTTGTAGTAGGCTGTGATATGGGTACTACATTGGGTAAAATATCACAGTCACTGAGCCAATGGGATCCCTTTCAGCCACAAAAGTCATGTTTATCAACAAAAATAAATGACATAGAAACTATATAATGTTAACAGATGATGCTACCAACAGTAGTTAGTTCTGGATAGTGGGGCAATGTGTACTTTCTATTGTCCTAATAGTTCATACCACATATTTCTTTTTTTTTCCTGGTTATGGGGCCTGAACTCTGGGCCTGCACACTGTCCCTGAGCTCTTCAGCTCAGTGCTCTACCACTTGAGCCACAGCTCCACTTCTGGCTTTTTCTGCTTATGAGGTGCTGAGGAATCGAACCCAGGGCCTCATGAAGGCAACACTCTACCACTGAGCCATCTTCCTAGCCCCATACCACACATTTCTAAATAACCAATAAATATAATCACAAGATACAGAATAATTAAAAATACATTTGGGATACCTGTGGTCTAGTGAACAGAAAATCAGCTTTGATAAATGCTGTAGATTAGAAAACCCTCATTATGCTTTTATTCATTCATTTTCTAAGCAGCAGGTGGTGGAGACCACAGTCCAATGTTCCAAAGCAATCCATGCTGGCAAAGCTTCCACTGAACAATAGCACCACTGGACCAATAACCAAGCCCTTGCAGAGGTGGGAAATGTTATGTTCACAGGCTATGTAAGGCCTTAAAACATTCAGGACAGGACAGGACAGACACATGTCATTCTTGTGTGCTCCTCCTCAGCTGCCCATGACCTGTCTGCTTCTATTGATAATTCTGTATGGACCTCCCATGATGCTATGCTTATCCGAATGTCCCTTAACAGAAAAGGTCCTCACCCCTAGTCAGTAAGCACCTGGACTCACACTACTGAATAGAAAGCTAGATTCAAATGTAGTGATGCAACCGGGGTTGATGACCAGTTTTCTCTGAGATCCCATTTCCTCATGTGTAGAGAGAGATCATAACTACCTTCTTATTGAATCATTGCAATTATTAATTTTGAAAGTGCATATAAATTATTTAACACAGCCTGACACCTGCTGACTATAAATTGCTGGTAGTATTATTGTAATTATATCTTGCTCTCTCCAGTCTGATGTATTTAAATAACTGATAGAAGAGACTTCTCCCACATTCTAAATGTTGCAGATGGTTACTTCTTCAGGAAAGTTCAATCCATGTAACTTTTAAAGGTAAAATTAAACCAAATCTTGGTGGTAATAATGTACTTTCCAAGCAAACCAAAATCTGCAGGAACCTTCTTTCATTAAATAAAAAATTATATTAAGTGAAGTAAGCCAGACCCAAAGAAAGATAGGTCCCATGGTTTCCTTTATTTGCAATAACTAGTATATGTCTGAGACAAGCAGAAATGGTCAGATAAGTTGATGTTAAGCGAAATGAACCCCAAGTTAAGGACTCAAATGTTTTCTTCTTTCTTGCTATTGTGTCTAACATATTTATAAGATATTTCTTTGTTGTTTTGTATGTCCCTCCCCCACGGCATAACCCCTGTTTTCACTGTATTTGATATTGGTATAATTTGGGGAGGGGAAGGGAAAAAACAAATTGTTTAAATAGGGATATAGGTGGACCCATTGCAACAATGAGATATACAATATGTTATGTTGAAAATGAACTTTACAACTTTGGCACGGGGGCGGGGGGGGTTAGGGGGGTGGGAGGTGGGAAGGGATGGTAAGGGAAAACAAAGGAGGAGGCAACAATGCTTGATAAGAAATGTACTTATTACCTTGCTCATGTAATTGCAACCCCTCTGTACGGTATTTTCACAATAAAAAAAAGCCAGATCAGTACATTTTGAACATTTTTTTCTTATAACGGTCTCTTTCTTCCATGCAAAGTCTCTCCACCTGCTGTCAGATGTGCAATGCCTGGCCTCAAGGAAATCCAATGATTCTTTCTGTAGAATCTGCACAATTGCTCACAGGCAAGATACAGCTAGTACCCATAATGCTGTAAATCGCACAGCTTCATTTGTTTTCTCTTCTTTACAGCTTTTTACTCCTTGATATTGTTAATGCAGCAGTTAACTATTGCTGCAAACTATCATAGCCAAAAACAGGAGTGATGGAATATCCCTCACACGGCTGCAGGTTGCCAGCTCAGGGAGTTTCCTGCTTATTTCTCTTGGGCTCCAATGAACCAGAGAATCACTGGGCTGGATGGTTCAAGCTGGTCTTATTCACAGCTCTGGTGAGTGCTGCTGGCTTTTGGCTGACTCTTCTGATTTCTCCTCTGTGGCTTGTCTAGGCTCCCATCAACCAATGTGGCTTCATGCAGAGTTCTGACAGAAAAAAAAAAAAAACTAGGAAAGAAATCAATAGGTCCTGAGGCTGAGACTCAGCACTCACACGCTTCTGCCATGTTTTAGTTGTCAAAGCAAGGAGAGGGAAAGTTGGCACCACATGAATGGCAGGCAGCAAAGTGACTATGGCCTATGGCTATTGGATTGCTTTGCCAGACTTGAATGTGAGCCTCGCTATGCTACATGCCTACCTCTCTGCCTAAATAATCATATTTTCCCTCCAGTTTCTTTCCAGTTTGTCAATTACTTTCCGATGCTTTAATAACACAGTATCATAAACTGACCAATTATATTTTTTTGTGCTGGGACTGGGTCTAGAACATAGAATCTGGTAGCTGTGCTTTAGTTTTTTCACTTAAGGCTAGTGCTCTACCATTTGAGTTACAGCTCTACTTCTGGTTTTTTGGTTATTTATTGGACAAGATAAGGACTCAAATGGTTTTTCTTTCTTGCTATTGTTTCTAACGCATTTATAAGATGATTTTTTGATACTTTGTATGTCCCTTTCCCACGGTATAACCCCTGTTTTCACTGTATTTGATGTTGGTATAATTTGGGGAGGGGAAGGGAAAAAACAAATTGTTTAAATAGGGATACAGGTGGACCCATTGCAACAATGAGATGTACAAGACATTATGTCGAAAAATGAACTTTACGGGTTGGGAAGGTGGCTCAGTGGTAGAGCACTTGCCTTGCATGCATGAGGCCCTGGGTTCAATTCCTCAGCACCACATAAGCAGAAAAAAAAAGCCGGAAGTAGCACTGTGGCTCAAGTGGTAGAGCGCTAGCCTTGAGCTGAAGAGCTGAGGGACAGCGCCCAAGCCCAGAGTTCAGGCCCCATGACTGGACCCCCCAAAAAACAAAAAAACGAACTTTACAACTTTAGTGGGGGGCGGGGATGGGAGGGCAGTGATGGTAAGGGGTAACAAAGGAAGCAGCAACAATGCTTGATAAGAAATATACTCATCTTGCTCATGTGGTTGTAAGCCTTCTGTATGGTATTTTCACAATAAAAAACTCATTAATAATAAAAAAAAGAGTCTCATAAACTTTCCTACCTGGGCTGGTTTCAAACTACAATCCTTAGATTCCCTCCTTAGTAGCTACAATTATAGACAACAGTGCCTGGTTTTTCCAAAGCTGATTTAAAAAAAAAAAAAGGAAAATTATTTCCCACAGTCCTGGAAGCTGAGAAATCCAATGTTAAGGCACTAGCATCTGGGATGGGCTTACTGTGGCACCAAAACATGGCAGGGAGGGGAGGAGCAAAAAAGAGATCCCTTCCATCATAAAAGCACTCCCAAGATAACTCACACTAATCCTTTCAGGAGGGTTCCATCCTCCTGCACTAGTCACCTTTTTTTTTTTCCTTTTTTTTTTGGTCCAGTTGTGGGGCCTGAACTCTGGGCCTGGGCGCTGTCCCTCAGCTCTTCAGCTCAAGACTAGTGCTCTACCACTTGAGCCACAGTGCCACTTCCGGCTTTTTTTCTTTTTGCTTATGTGGTGCTCAGGCATCGAACCCAGGGCCTCAGGCATGCAAGGCAAGCGCTCTACCACTGAGCCACCTTCCCAGCCCCATTAGTCACCTTTTAAGAAACCCACATAAATTAAATTTTACTATAAATGTTGAAAGTGGTTGTCAGACAGTAGTCTTTTCCATAGGAAAAGTAAAAAGATGCTACAGTCTTCCAAGTGTTACATGCCAAGGTCTCTTTTACACTTCAGAAGGGAAGTACTGCAAAAGCATCCTATTTCCTCAGAATCCTCACCCTCAGATAGCTCTGGATGAGACTTTGCCCATCAGGGGCCCTCTGGAGACTGAAAAGTTGAAAGACAGTGAAGGGTGCTTAGCTCCCCCCCCCTTCCATGGAGGCAGCTTTATGAACAGATGTCCAATTCATAGCCACTCTCAGAAAGCCCTCAAGACCCCGCTGCTTTGTTGCTTCAATGGAGAGTTGGTGAGAGCTTGCCAGACATTCGTAGAATTATGGTGGCATCCTAGAGAGTATCAATGAATCACACTGTGGTGGTGCCAGCCTGAGATGACTGGTGGCATCTTCCCCAATTTCCCCCTCCCGTGTTTCCTCTAACAGTTTGTATATGCTATCATTCCTCATATGGCAGCCTTAACATTGGCATGTGCAGGGGCTGCTGTTTCCCTGTGTGAATGCTGATGGAAACAGGTTTGGGTACCAGAACATTGTTCCTCAAACCTAAATAGGTTTGAAGGTAGTAATGACCCTATCACCAGGGGGAAATGGAATGTCCACCATCCAAGGCATATGGAAAATTATAAGGTCTCAACAGAAGTTGCCAATAGTGCCTACAGAAGGCCAAAGTCAGGAAGACTGACTTCTATATATGCTCTTTTAACAGAAATGAGCAGTTCAGTGCTTGTAGGGCTTAATGGCTATTTCGTATAACCCAGGAGGTTTGAGGAGAAATAACAAGCTCAAATGTTTTCAGTACCCATGGCCAGGTATGTGTACAGAATAGGCAGCTTTTATGCTGTTCTGAAGAAATGCTCTATTTCTCACAGTCAGGCTGGAGAAGTTACCTAAAGTTAGAACCTGAAGGTGAAAGAGCTGTCATACAAGTTGAAATCATAGCCTTGCCAGGTCTCTTATGGAACAACATGAGGTTGCTTAGGAAACGAAAAGTCCTTCTGATACTGTCTTAGAGGCATGGTTTCATTTCCTCTGCCAATCAAAGAATGAAAAGGAAATAAAGTTTTTAAAGAAAATTGAGGGCTGGGAAGGTGGCTCAGAGGTATAGTGCTTGCCTTGCATGCATGAGGCCCTGGGTTCGAGTCCTCAGCACCACAAACAGAAAAAAAAGCCGGAAGTAGGTGCTGTGGCTCAAGGGGTAGAGCACTAGCCTTGAGCTGAAGAGCTGAGGGACAGCGCCCAGGCCCAGAGTTCAGGCCCCAGCACCGACCAAAAAAAAAAAAAAAAAGAACATTGAGCAAGTTTATTTAAAAGCCAAAGGAAAGGAGTGAAAGGGACAAAATGCTCTCCTAAGAGGAGACCTCAAAAAAATAAGTCCAATGGAGTCCTCTCAGAGAGAGTGGTTTTTATAGTATGGAACTTCTCCCACGTCTCCTCCTTTGGACACTGATTATTTGATGCTTGTTTATACACTGCTCCACCTCTTTTCATTGGTTGAGTGGACACCCAGGGCATTATGGGATGAAGAATCATTTGAGCAGGAGCCTGAGGAACTCTGAGAACAAGGAGTGCCATGATGGGCCTTGTACTAATATCTGCTATTAAAAAATCTATTTAACAGTTCTCCTTTCATTTTTCCCCCTGGAATTAGAATAAGATTATTAGAGAAAATTCCTATGATTCTACAGATCTAACTCTTCAAGTCCCCTTGCCAGAAGTAGCTTACTCTTAAGCTTCACAGGTAAGTTTCCCCTACCCAAAAGAACATGTAACATTACAGCTGAGGAAGGCTCCTTTTAAAGAATGCTGCTTCTACCTGAGACCCATACCTCCAGTTCTCAATGCTACCACACCTGAAATAAAAGCCCAGTAATAACTATAAATCCATTGAGGACAACAGGGAACGGGTATAAACTCTGATCTCAATGGAGGTTCCATATGCATCAAAATCATTGCAATATTTTTCAGGCTTATATTGTGTAGGAAATAGATTCTGGGAGTAATATATTTGATCATGCTATTCTAACTTACCTCTCAAGCTACAATATGGTACTTGGATAGGGCCAATCTCCAATAGAACCAGTGTGGTTTGTGGTAAGAATTGAGAGGAAGAGGAGATCACTTGTTCATTGGAGATGCCCCCTTAGGGTTGTGGAGAAAAATCATCCTCTTCTGCCAGCTCCTATCTTTTAAACAAAATAGCTCCTTGCTTGGTGCTGGTCCATTGTGGCTCCTATGTGACTCAAAATGCTTATTAAGAGCTATGTACTCTCTAAGTCATCCATTATAACACCAATATGGGAGATTCTGCCCATCATTAAGGGATCAAGGGGAACTGCTATGTAGTGAACTAACCTCTACCCAAACTTAGAGGCACAAATGAATTGTTTGCAGATCAGCGCCAGTGGCTCATACCTGAAATCTTAGTTTCTCAGGAGGCTGAGATCTGAAAATCCTGCCTCAAGGCCAGGGCAGGCCGGAATGACTGTAAGATTCTTATTTTCAATGTACCAGCAAAAAAGCAGGAAGTGGAGCTATGACTCAAGGAATAGAGTGTCAGCCTTGAGCAACAAAGCTCAAGGATAGCACTCAGGCTCTGAATTCAAGTCCCAGTACTGGAACCAAAAAAGAAAGGAAGGAAAGAAAGGAAGGACAGAAGGAAGGAAGGAAGGAAACAAAGGAAGGAAGGAAGGAAAGAGAAAGAAAAAAGAGAGAAAGAAAGAAAGAAAAAAGAAAAAGAAAGAAAGAAAGAAGAAAGAAAGAAAGAAAGAAAGAAAGAAAGAAAGAAAGAAAGAAAGAAAGAAAGAAAGAAAGAAAGAAAGAAAGAATGAATGAATTTCTTGCTTGAGCAAATGCTTCCAACCCCTGAATATCCACCTTTCCCTGCAATGATATCTTTCCCTCACCTATCACCAATGGTCTAATAGGGACTTTCTTATTAGAGGACAGAAAATAGGAATCTTGCAGATGGTTCTACATTTGAAAGACGTCAGTTGTGCATTTTCAGCTTCAAATTGAGGTGGAAGACTCAGAGGCCATGAGAGGGGGTCCCACACTTGTTACTATACTACAGGAAGAGGTAGCAGCAGGATAGATGTGAACTGTTTGAGATGCCAGACTAATGGTTTCACAGGTTCTTTGGGAATCTGGAGGAATCAGAGTAAAAAAACAAATCAATGTTTTCTAAAGAAAAAGGTACTTTAGAAAACCTTTCTCTAAAAAAAAAAAAAAAAGAAAAAGAAAACCTTTCTCTAGTCATAGAATGTTTGTCCCCTAGGAATTTTCCCCCAAATCCTAACTTAGGATGACTATCATCACACAGAATAGGATACACCCACTTTTCTCCTCACTGATTGTGGACTTGGTAATGCAATGTAACACAAATGGAGGTGCATATATTCAAGATACATAAGCTGAAGATAAAGAAACTGAACTGCCCAACAAGCAATGAATGGATGAAGAAAGCAATGCACATTTTCTTGATAAATGTTACCATACATATACATATACACATGTGTATATGTGTGTGTGTGTGTGTGTAATATATCTATATCTGTTAAGTGAAGTAAGTCAGGCCTGAGAGACAAAAATTGCATATTTTCTGTCATATGTGGAATCTAAAATTAGTTTATAGACATGTAAGTAAGTATATTGGTATTATGTAATACATACAAATCTATTAACACAGTACAATTTTTTAGAAAGGCTAAACCAAGTTCAACAAAATAAACACCAAGAAATTGGTACTTAACAGGGGTAGGGTAGGGTCAAAGGGAGAGGAGTAGGTGAATGAAGAGAAGAAGGAGAAAAAATGCAGTAAAAAATCAATATATATTGTACAAAACTAATAAAAGTGAGGGGAGGGATAGGTTGAGAGGGATGGGTGAGAATGTTAAAAGAGAGGATACTGATAAAGATAACTTGTATTTATAAACTGTTTTGTTGAATGGCAATGCTTTTGTACACCTAATTAAAGATAATAAAAATAAAATGTAAAAGGAAAGTAATATACAATGCACATATACATACACACACATAACATGAAAGAATGAAATCATGTCATTTGCAGGGAAGTGGATGGAAGTAGTTATCATCATGTTGAATGAATTAAGTCACACTCAATAAGCCAAGTATCACATATCTTTGTTTATATGTGGAATCTAGACCTGAAATGGTGGTGATAGTATGGTAATGATGATGATGATGATGATGATGATGATGATGATGATGATGATAATGATGATGATAAGAGGATATGAATGTAAAAGGGAATCTATCTGGGGAGGTTATCTGTCTGGAGCGGATAGAGGAAAAAAGAAAGGATCTGAGAGGTAAAGATGATCCAAGGTTAAGATGATAGACAGACAGACAGACAGACAGATAGGCAGATGACAGATAGATAAATGCATAATGTAGAGGTGATAGAGATGGAGACAAAGATAAACATAGAATAGGACTAGGAATAGAGATATAGATGATAAATAGAGGGGGGATTTTGGTTCAAAGTCTACATATGAATCCATAAAATTCTCACAGTAAAATTCTCTTCTATTATTAATGTATGCTAATTCAGAAGTAAAAAATTTCTAAAGGTATGCACTTTTTTCCAGATTCTTTCCTTTCATGATTAAAGGCACTCTATTTTTGATGTACAGGACGTATTTTATTTTTATTTTTTATTTTTACTGAGAACTTACAACCAAAAGAAACCTAGACATTTTACCCAATTCTTCGGTTGGATTTGCTATTCTAGCAAACTGTAGGAAAGTGACTGCAGATCTTTCAGGTTGGTAACCCCAGCACATCCCTTCTCTGAGTCCCCTGCTTCCCCACATATTTCATAGGAGCCCCCAAGTGTACAATCTGCCACGATTCAGTGGTAAAACATTTGTTTTGTTCAATTAAATGCTTATTGAGAATGATGGAGGCACTAATGGGATGTGCATGCAGGATGGAGCCTTGACATTTTGATTTATCTTGTGCTGGCTTAGGGCAGTGAAAGGGAATGTGGGAAGGATAAAAGTGAAGTACACTGACACAGCTCCAGGGGAGTTAGCAGGGCAGTGGCAAGGCCAACTGATCCTGGAGTTTCTAACAGCCAGCTCTTGGGATTAAAAGCCTTGTGTCAAATTTATAATCCTATATCAAGGAAGGGGCAATAGTTTATTAAAGCATTGGTGGCAGGCACTACTGCAATAACACAGAGGAACACTCTCGCATATGTGGAGATACTTTGGTAGAGATAAACTTCTTCCTCTCAAGCCTCATTGCACAAAGAAAACCACAAAAACAAACCTTTATGAAGTTCAAAAATCACTCACTAATCCTTGAGAGTGCTGAAAACAAGCCTCTCATTCTTGGCCGGAGGAGATATTGTTAGAGGCTCCCCAGAGTCCAATCTCTTCTCTTTGATCAAGAGTAAAAATGACTTGATTGTGAAAGCCAAACAAATTTAGGACTTTTTTGCAAGGTGCTGCATCTGAGGGAGAGCAAAAGCCCCACTCCCTGATGTGTGGAGGGGTGGAGGGCATTACATGGGAGACAAGGTCCTGGGATGTAAAAGCTCAGAGCTCTCAGACAGTTTCACTCATGTGAGGCCAACAGGTAGGTCATATCACAATAGACCCAAACTAGGGAACAGGGGAAGACAGGAGAAAATTTGACAACAGGAACAAGATATGCTCCTGACAATGAGATGCTCTGGGCAATGAGATACAGTCACACTCAAGTTTTAGTAGAGTGAGTGGAAACTTACTGGGCTGAGTATTTTCCCATAGACCTTAACTTGAGGCACAAAGGAAGACTGCATTTCCTAGTCTCCCTTCCAGTTACATGGTCACCTGACTATGTCTAGCAATGGAACCTTTGAGCAGTGGTGGTGCATACCACATCCAGTCTGGCCCTGAAGATATCTTACATCAGGGAAAGTCATCAACTTCTTTCCCACTCCACAACCAGATGGCAAAGGTCATTTGTCCTGAGGAGCCACATGTTGACAACAACAAGGGCTCCACCAGCCTGAGCTCCACAGTGATTCAGATCCTAGTTTGCACAAGGTGAAAGATTTCATAATCCATATGTTAACATCTTGTAGAAAGTAATATGTGTACTTATAACAATTGTTTCCCTAAAGGATGCATTGGAAATGGGTTGGAATGATGGTATGGACTGTATACGGCTTCATTTAACAACTTTCAAGGAAGACATGAATTTAAGAACCACCTAGATGTTTGCAAAGAAAAATAAAAAGGAGAAAGAATACACAGAAATGTAAGATTGTATAAGCATTAAAACATCTAGACCTTAAGTTTTCAGATAAAAAGACTGATAAAGTTGTTGAATAATAATGACCCACGAACTCTTCTCAGTTAAGTAAAGTTATTTATCCCTATAGAAAGTATCAGATCAAAGACAGGGCCTTCTCCTCCTCCTCCTTCTTCTCCTCTTCCCTCTCCACCCCTCACCTGTTTCAGACAACTTTGAGATTGCCTATATTTCCATGAAGGAATGATGTCCAGGAAGGAAAATTTTAATTACATTCAGGAAAAGTGTTGGTTCTTGACACAGTGCTAAATCACATCGCTCAAAGGGAAGCCCACAGAGACCTGAGAAATTAACCTGCCAAGAAAATCAAACCCACAAATGGCAACAACAAAATCCCAGAAAATGAAACCGTTTGATGGTTTGAACCTTATTGAAATTTTTACCTCCAACACTTTCCAAAGCGGGAAGTGGTCAAGAGAGTTCATGGTCTCTAAACGGCTATCTTATCTAATACCCCACAGTTTCTATCCTCTGTGAATGCATACAATAATTAACAAGACACATCTTCCTAGAGGTCAGAATCAAACAAATCAGTGGAGTTAAGACTGTTCTTCATACATTAGAGGGGAACGTGAGTCCAAATTACAATCAGAGACATTCTCCAAAGAATAATGATGTTTATTTGGGATTGAGAGTCTTTAGAATAAGAATAAATTTACCTTGGGAAAGTATGGGTGCATTCAAGATGGCTGAGGAAAGCATTTACAAGTAGAAGAATAGAAGTGATACTCACAAGACAATGTGTTGGAAATAATCTGTACAACTGTGGACAGAGGGGGGACTTGGGGGAGGGAAAGTGGGAGAAAAATGAGGCTAGAGGTAACAAGTTTGAAAAGAAATGTATTTACTGCCTTACTTATGTAACTGCAACTCCTCTGTACATCACCTTGACAATAAAATTTAAAAAAATAAAATAAACTTAGCAGGCTAAACAAAAAATGTTTGAATAAATGCATGAATAAGTGTATAGTTTGCCTCCAATATTCACCAACATAATATTTATGTATTTCATATAACACTTGAAAAGCAGTTGACTTATAAAAACAACTGTAGATATCTGAGAATCTACAATACAAATGCACTTTGGGAATAATTTTCTTTAAATCATTGCTTAACCTGTTTGTAACTGGCTAAACCTGGATGAATGAAGTAGACAACCATAACATTAACTAGTAATTTAATTGAATTAGAAAGTATTTTTAATTTTTTAATAAATAATTATAAATGGGAAAAAAGGAAAGAAAAATAGAAGTTTATGTGAGCTACTTGGATACAGGTTGCGTGGGTCTTATAGACAGGAGACCAGAATCGTGGAGAAGTTAAAATTGGGCAAGGGGTCTGCCAAGGCATCTTGTCTGAATTACTGTAGTCTTAAAGATGTTAAATTCAAGGTTTGCTTCACATGTTTCTGTATCTGTAAGAGATGGGCAAAGCACATTCCATATAGAATAAGAATTCATCTTGGCTGAGCCTTTAAAAAGTCCTTGAGAAAATACTTATCTCAGACAGGCAGACATGAGTCTTCCCCTACATTACTAGTGAGATTGATTTTTGCCAGGGATTCACAAGAATGGTATTATTAGCTTCCACAGGTGGAACAGAGTTGCATCAGGGGACTTTCCTGCATGCAGACATGGCATGTCTGAAAGTAATTCATCATTTTTATGGATATAAGACTGTTGTATGGTCAAAGTCTTCTCCCTCTAAAAGGGGAATTTGGTGATTATCATCTTTTTTTGGCTTTTATTTTATTTTTGATATTCTATCAATAAGTAGTTGTATGAAGGGATTTCATTTCATCAGGCAGTTTATGAGTGTGATGCATCCGGATCAGTGTCGCCCCTTTCATTGTTCTATTTTTACACATATTCCTTGAATATTATGACTGCATTCCCCATATTATCCTTGCTTCAGCAACAGAAGTAAATGAGTGGGGAACAAACAGGGCATTTTGTTTGTCAAATCATACAGAACATCATTCCAACTTGATGGGGTGAATTGTGCATAACCTGAATAGTACATGACCTTGAGAACAGGGACTTGAAGCTGGTTGCAGCAGCTGGATAGGCCTTAAATCATCTTCTAGGGAAAGGAATGAGTACATTCTACATAGGAATAAGGGCATGCATGGCTACTGATGGAGCAGAAATATGGACAGAGATGGCTAGCTTAGCTCCAAACATCACGTTCCACACTGCTGTTTGGAAACTCAGTTATAGGATACTTCCTGTCTTCCTTCACAAGTAGTGGAGGCTACATAAGTGCTCTAGACAAGAAACCAGTTGCTGGGCTCACTCATAGAGTACTGTCCTGGTTTGGGCTCCAGCTTCCTCTCCTCCTGGTCTATACAGAGGTTACCAGAGAAACTCAGAGCTGAAGATGTTAGAATCTTGCACTACTTAATTCCCAAAGGCCTAGAAGGGGGTCACACTGCCCAACTACTCAGAACTGCATTATAAGCAAAAAAAAATCTGAGGGCTGGTCTTAAGCCAGTTTATATTTCAGAGGTTGATTTGTTCTCACAACTAACCTTGCCCTCATTAATACACTGAATGTCCATTTCATTTTCCTATGACCCTGGATGACTAGTCCAAATTAAATTTAGCAAATGCAGTCAATTACACTTGTACCAATGCTTCCAAAGTCTTGTGTTCCAAAGTTTGCAATTGTATTTTTGGAGACATGTCTTTCATTTTACAATCTGTTAAATTCCCTGAGTCTTAGAGCCTCCAGTTATAATGTGGAGATAGTAACCAAATTCCTTTACACAGTTTTGTGAGGAAAAGAGAAATGTATAGCTCTTGTTGAAGAATCTGCCAGACCATAGTATCTGTAAGAAAGAAAAGATTGTCTCTACCTCTTCAGATTCAACAGCTGGAAACTGTGAATTCACCTGACAGATTAATAGGAAAAAAAGACCCACAATATTTATTGATGTTTATATTTTTACATGCATGGGGTCTTCACAGACTAAGAAGTGAAAACCAAGGTAGTTTAGACTGGAGCTTGAGCTAACATACGACTTTCATAAACGGCCATAAATCATTTAGAAGTGACTGAAATGAGGGAGGGTGTGAGCTTTTATGGACATTGAGCATTAGGAAAGCGACTGAATAGGACCCAGGGAGACTAAGATACAAATGACAAGGGTTGTTTAGGATGACTCTCATTCATGAAAACTCATCTGGTACCAGCTCTCTGTCTTAGGTGACAAAGGTTGCTATCCCCATTCTGGCATAAGAAAAAAGATGTGATATATGTCACCATCCCAAAGGGAAATAAATGCCTTGCTTTAGGCAGAAAATGGGAAGGCAGAGATCTTTACTAGCATTTATTGATTCTCAGTTGCCATTAGCCTGAAGTAATCCTATATCAAAGTATCATATTTTGTGGTGCCATGTTGGGGAATCCTTTCATAGATATTTGGTAAATGCCCAAATTGGTATTGTTATCTGTGTTCTGAGAGAGTAATGCCCTCAAAGGATGAAATGAGAAATGAAATTGCATCATCCCTCAGTAGAGGAAATTTAAGACTAGTTGAGCTGGATGTCCATGGCTCATACCTGTAATCCTAACTACTCAGGAGATTGAGATTTGAGGATCATAGTTTGAAGCCAGCCCCGTCAGGAAAAGTCTGTGAGACTCTTATCTCCACTTAACCACAAGAATCCAAAAGTGGAGCTATGGCTCACTAACCCTGAGAAAAAGAACTCAGGGACAGTATCTAGGCCCTGAGTTCAAGTCCCAATACCAGCAGAAAGTAAAGAAAAAGAAAGATAACTAGCTGAGAACCTGTGTGAGAGTGTTTGGAGTCAAGAATTAGACAAAAAAAAATTGAACTAATGACTCCAAAGAGAACCTGTACCATTAAAGGATCCTATAGTAGCTGTGGCCAAGTGTGAGGCAATGGTGATAACTACTGACAACTTCTTCAACACCTAGAAGCTGGTAAGAGATAGAGGAAACTAGCTTGAAAATAAGCAGTCTTAAAAGAGTAAGATTTCTCAGTCTGAAACAAAGATAACTGAGCTGAAATAAATTGGGAATCAGGAGCTAGACTCTTGGGATAAATGTACCCTAACAAATGTTCTTTTCTAGAACACAGAGCTAGGCCAAAATAGCTTCCATATAGGGGTAAGGGCCAGCCATCAGAGCGTATCAGCTTGTCATTAAACAGGTCTCCCATAGCTCCAGAATCTCCTGGGAGCAGTAATCACAGTGTATGGATCAATCACAACACAGAGAAGACCATCATGTTCTACATAAAAGACATGCCTGAGTGTGGTTTCGATTTTGCCTAGTATGTACAGGTTGTCTTCCCAGGTACTTAGTGGTTTACCATATTTCCAGATACAGAAGTCTGCAAACAAAAATCCATCTCCTTTGTCATGAGAAAAACTACATCTGTCCTCAGACACACTTCCCTGATCCCAGTTATAGCAGACCTTGCTTCAGACCCCTCACTTATCCCCTTGGGAATCTGACAAGGTAATTGAAAGAATCGATCACAAAGGTTTTCACTGTGCTGTCCAATCATGATGGTGCCTTGGTTCCTTCTTAGATCATTTGAATTGTTTCCAAGGTAGATAAGCCCAGAATCTTTATTGCTTTTGAGTCTTCATGTGATCCTTTAGCACCAGAATTGTAAACTACTTGTCTATCTAATAGCAGATACTCAACAAATGTTAATTTTCTCTCTTCTAACAGACACTTGAAAAGAATTTTCCCCAGGAGAATTAGCTCCCGGCTCCTAAAATCTAAACTGATTCTTTTATTTGCACGTGAACACCTGCTATGGTGTAAATGTTTTTATTTCACCAAGTCCATGCTACAATTCTACTCACAGATATGATAGTGCTGTGAGGAGGCCTTTGGGGAGGCAATTAAGTCATGAGGACACAGCCTTTTTAGATGGGATCATGCCCTAATGAACGACTTACCCTTCTGTTAGGTGAGAAGCTCTACAAGCCAGGAAGTGAGTCTTCACCAGTGTGTTAGCTTTCTATTGCTGTGACCAAATACCCTAGAGAACCACTTAAAAGTAGAAGTTTATTTTGGCTTAATATTTCATATACTTCAGTCCATGATCATCACTGATTTAATTGTTTTTAGGCCTATGTTGAGACAAAACAGCATGGCTATGGGAGCATGTGGTAGAGGGAGTTATTCATGTCAAGGCAGACAAGAAAGAGGGAAAGAGGGAAAGGGAGTGAGAGGAGAGAGAGAGAGGGAAAGAGAGTTCAGCAGTACGATCTACCTTTCAGAGACATGACAGCTACATCCTCAAATAAACCTCACATCCTAAGAGCCCATTCAGCTTTGAACTCGAACCAATAAAATATTCATTGGTGAAAATGGGGCATTATGATCCAATCACCCCTTAATAATGTTGCCATCTGGGGACCAAGCCTTTAATTCACTAGCCTTTGGAGACATTTTGTACACAAACCACAGTAATTAGACAAGGTCTTGTGTATTCCAGTCTCCAGAATTATGAGAAATGAGTTCTCATTGTTGTTCATTCAGGTGATAGTGTATAAGTGTGTGTGTGTGTGTGTGTGTGTGTGTGTGTGTGTGTGTGTGTGTGTGTGTTTGTGTATACGTGCATGCCAGTACTCAGGACCTCAAGCTCTTGCTTAGTTTTTTTCACCCAAAGTTGGCATTTTACAACTTCTACTTCTGGCATTTTGCTGGTTAATTGGAGATAAGAGGCTCACATACTTTTCTACCACTAGCCTCAAAAGTTGATCCTCAAATCTCAGTCTCCTGAGTAGATAGGATTACAGATCTAAGCCACCAGTGCCTGGCAATAGGCAACTTTTTAAAACTTATTTTAGAACTTACACAACTTTTTTTTTTTTTACCATACCTAGTCTCTTAATTGTTCAACTTGTAGATTCTAGAGTTGCATATCCAAATTCATTCTTGACATCCAAAGTACCATGTTCAAGACTGACCTTATAATCTTCTTCTCCATACCTCCTACTGACTCTGTCTTGGCAAATGGAATGTCCTTTCTTCAATTTGCCAGAACAGGAACAATGAAGTCACCTTTGACTCTTCTCCTCCTCTCACACCCTGACAGGTGACAATGTTCATGTTAGATCACGAACATCATCGCTAGCCTAAGCCACCATTATCTCTTCCAGGGAATATTGAAGTCTTCCAACTGGTCCACTGCCTTCTCCCTTGTTTCTCTTCTGTTTAATAATTTGAAGAAAATGTGTTGAACCTGGCATAGGTTCAAGGTCATCTCACTGGAAAATAAGAATATGGAAAACGAGGCCGGGCGCTGGTGGCTCATGCCTGTAATCCTAGCTACTCAGGTGGCTGAGATCTGAGGATCGTGGTTCAAAGCCAGCCCGGGCAGGAGAGACCATGAGACTCCTATCTCCAATAAACCACCAGAAAATCGGAAGTGGCATTGTAGCTCAAGTGATAGAGCGCTCGCCTTGAGCTGAAGAGCTGAGGGACAGCACCCAGGCCCAGAGTTCAAGCTCCATGACCGACCAAAAAAAAAAGAATATGGAAAACTACTCGTGATTCAGAGCCAACATGCAATTTATGGGCATTTCATACATGGGCATTTCATACATGGGCTATACCAGCTAGGTAGTGTAAAAAAAAGAATATGGAAAACGACTCGTGATTCAGAGCCAACATGCAATTTATGGGCATTTCATACATGGGCATTTCATACATGGGCTATACCAGCTAGGTAGTGTAAAAAAAAGAATATGGAAAACGACTTGTGATTCAGAGCCAACATGCAATTTATGGGCATTTCATACATGGGCATTTCATACATGGGCTATACCAGCTAGGTAGTGTAAAAAAAAGAATATGGAAAACGACTCGTGATTCAGAGCCAACATGCAATTTATGGGCATTTCATACATGGGCATTTCATACATGGGCTATACCAGCTAGGTAGTGTCTTTCATCATCTTTATCACAGGAGAAGTCATCAAGGAGAGCCTGATTGTGCTTTGCACTTAACTTCTGTAGTCTCATTACCACACCCACCAATTAAGTGCATCATGTCTTGTTTTAGTTCATTTTCTGGTGCTAGTCATGCAATAGAACATCCAAGATAGCTCATTTATAAAGGCAAGAAGTCTCATGTGGCCATGGATCTGGAAGTCCAGGATATGTACTCATCATCCACATGGCTTCTGATGAAAAGCCCCATGGCAGATAGTGGGAAGCAATGGGTGAGTGTGAACAAAGGAAGGGAAAAAGGAGCTGATCAACTTATTTCCTTATAACAGCCTGCTCTTGTGAAAGATCATATCTAAAAACTAACCCAGTCTCTCTTCCTCTCCCTCTCCCTCACCCTCTCCTCCTCACTCTTCCTCTCCCTCCCCATCTCTCTCTCTCTTTCATATTCTTTGAGTGTGTGTCCCTCTCTCCCATATTCTGTGTGTGTGTGTGTGTGTGTGTGTGTGTGTGTGTGTGTTTTCTAATACTGGGGCTTGAACTCAGGGCCTGGGCACTGTCTTCTAGCTTTTATGCTCAAAGCTTGCATTCCACCACTTGAACCATAACTCCACTTCTCACTTTTTGGTGGTTAATTGGAGATAAAGGGTCTCATGGACTTTGCTACCTGGGCTGGCTTCAAATTGCAGTCTTCTAATCTCAGCCTCCTGTATAGCTAGAATTACAGGCATAAGCCACCAGCACCTGACAACATTCGAAAAATCTGAATCTAATAAAAAGTCCCCAGTCAGCTATATTGACAACCAAGCTCCAGTATGAGTTTAGGTGGAGATGAAGCACATGCTGATTAAGTGAAGGGTGAGTCTTCCCTCTTGAGAGGAGATGTTATGGTGGGACCCCTGTTCTGCCAGGGCTCTTGCCTGTTGCTGCTTGAGCTGCAGACTGACCTGTAGCTGACTCTATCTGGATTTTGGCTCATTGACTCCTCCATTTAGTATTAAATTCTAATTATCACTTCCTACCCCTGTTCTAGGATTCTTTTTTCTCCTATCTTGGTGCTGTATGTCTGAGTACTAGTGGAATCTCTTGGGGGGAAACTAAAGACACAACACACAACTCCAGAGAAGCTGTAATGTATATTATCATTACTGCCATTGTCTTCAGAGCGAGAAGGAATGGTCTCTAAGGGATTAACAAGTGATGCTGAGAATTTGAGAAAGTTAATAAATATGTGTGAATTCATTTTCTGCTAGCATTTATTCTAATAGGAATAAAGGCTAGCTATTTTATATAAAGACATTAAAAAAGAAATCATTTATCAGCCTCTCGGGAGCCAATTTACAAGATTTCTTTAAAATAACATTATTTCATATGAACTGTGAAAGTTTAATAAAGATTTGATACTTTTTGTAAAATGCATATTTTATAATTTACTGCATTGTGTTTTTATAATGCAACTCCTAGAATTAAAATAGAACAGTAGGCCCCATTATCTATAGGGTTATGTATTAAGACCCCTTCAGGAAGCTAAAACCAGATATTTTTTTCCTGTACCTATACCAACTTAATTTATAAATCAGACATAGTGCAATAATAGTGAAAGCGAAAAATAATAGAATAGACAGTAATAGAATAGATAACACAATAAACAAAATATGCTATAATAAAATTGTCAGAATCACTGCTCTTGCTCTTTAAGCCCTTGTCCAGTAAAATAATGATTAACTGAAATCAAGTACTGTGACATTTATCTGATACCCGAAGTCTACTGACTAACCAGAGGGTAATACATGACAGGTGGACACACTGGGCAAATGTATCCAGATGGGGTAGGATGAGATTTCATCCACTGCTTAGAATGACCATGTGCAATTTAAAACTCACACATGATTTCTTTCTGGAATTTTTTCATTTAATGTTTTCAGAGCACATGTAATTAAAACTGTGGAAACGAAAATAAAACTAGATAAGGGAGAAATATTGTAATAGAATTCCTTCTTTTTATTTCCTTTCCTTTCCATTTTTGTTTGTTGATTTTTTGAGACAAAGTCTCTCTTTCTCTTTTTTCCCTCTCCATATATATGTATATATGAACATATATATATATATACATAGAAATACATAGTTACATACATATACACGTGCATATATTCCTCACTTGAGATCCTGAGACTCCCATGTAACTGTAGGTGTGCACCATCATACCCAGGCACAGAGGTTTGAAACCTATGATTTTTGTAGAATCTACATATCCAAGCTAGATATTTGTGGCTCACACCTGTAATCCTATAGTTAGTTACTCAACAGGCTGAGATCTGAGGATTATGGTTTGAAATTACCTTATGCAAAAAAGTCTAAGAGACTTTTATCTTCAATTAACCAGCAAAAAGCTGAAAGTGGAGTTCTAGCTCACATGGTAAAACATGAGCCTTAAGTGAAAAAGTCAAGCAAGAACATGAGAATCTGTGGTGAAGCCCAGTTCTAGAATCCCCACCCACCCCCACTCCAAAAAAAAAAGAGAAAGAACTTACACATTCATAGAAGAAAAGCTTTGCTTTGGTCCTCTGAAATTCAGTAGCTGGGGGGATGTGTAAGTCTGACAAAAGATATTCACAGGAGAAATAAATATGACTTACATTAATATTTTCACAAAACACAAAGGTAATTATTTTACATGAACCAGAGTTCACAGCTAATGAGAGAAATGGAGAAGCAGTGGGATATGTGAACCCCATTTTAACAAAGAACAGAGATCTGGGACCTCTTGAAGAGATGTCCCATGGTAGAAGTTGACATACGGTAGGTCATGGGAGACAGAAGTCATTGTACCCAGGTCTATCTGCAGCCTCATCTTGTTGTCAGCTCTGTCCCCAGTGACAAAAGCTGCTCTTCTCCTCTGGGTATAGAAGAGAGGGACACCTTCACAAAGGGACATTCATGTTCCACTTTTAAGAAGAAAGGGGGAGAATCTGTTCTGTCTCCCATATTCTCAAGTACCTATGACTCAAGATGATTTTCTCTTTGTACAGACAATTTTTCAGTCCCTTGAGTAGGCAGAGAAGCATTTACATGGGTGGGTAAGATTTTCTTTGAGATAGACCAGAAATAAAACAGAGATTTGGACAAATATATAGATGTATATTTTAAGAATATTATGAAACGATAGAATCTAAGTCGTAGGTATGTGAATGTTTATTGTAAATTTTTTTCAGACTTGCTGAAAATTTTGGTAGAGCCTTGCTGTCCAGAGAATGCTATCCAACAGGCCCCTTTACATTTACAATAATAACCCCCACACATTCCACATCTTCTCCACGTGTACACTAACACCCCAGGAATTCTACTTTTTCTTGAGCCTCTCATTATCTTTCCATGTTGCTGTTTCATGTAAGCCTCGTCTCTCTCTTCTTGGTAAACCATTCGTTGTTTCAAGCCTATTACATTGGAGCTCACAACAGAGAGAGCCAGGCACAACATCTTACTTGGTTTTCCCTGAATGCCTCTGAAAGTTCATCTTTCGGGAAAGATGCACTTTTCTTGTTCAAAAGAAAAATACCATCTCTAATGCAAAGACAGTGGAATCAGATGCTGTGGTCAGCCTCAGATTCTATGGCTGCCAGTCCTGATTTCTCCCTCCAGACTTTCTTTCTTTTCAGCCTCACTCTGTGGCTTTTTCCTTTAGAATTCTTCTACTCGTCATTATATTTTGAGACTTGGATCTCATCCCCTTAAGGAAGTATCAAAATTATTTTCTTAATAAACAATTACTTTTCTCCCTAGGGGAACTTGGTCAATGGAAATGGAATATGAGCAACAAATATAATTTTAAATTTGCTAAAAGTGAATGGCAGTTAAAATGAGCCTTAGTACATGTCCTTTCATTTTGTTTCATGCCAGCATCAACTCGGGGCCTTGAATTTTTGCTTAGTTTTCTTCACTCGAGGCTGATACTTTACCTTCTAAGCCATGGCTCCACATCTGGCTATTTGCTGGTTAACTGGAGTTAAGAGTCTCGCAGACTTTTTCTGCCAGGGCTGGTTTTCAACATTGATCCTCAGATCACACCCTCCAAAGGGGCAAGGATTACACATGTGACATACTGACACCCAACTCTATTATATGCCTTATTTGACCCCATGCACCAAAACACTGTCACTTCAGTAAAGAGGTTATGTTCGTATCCTCCTGAAAAAAATTATTATTTTGTGCTGGTAGCAATTGAGAAACAGCAGGCGTATGAATGAAGGGAAAGAGAGGAATGGAGAATGCAGTTGAGAATTGATCATATGTACCACAAAATTAAGAAAAATATGGGAAGGGGTATGTCAAAGGGGGTGTGTGGAAATGTTGAAGGGTGTGACACAGATCAAGATGCATTGTATACCTAAACTGCTTTGTTAAATGGCAAAAACACTCAATACATATCCTACAAAGTAAAGAAAAGTGAGGGAAGGGGTGGATTGGGAAGGATGGGGAAGAATGTTGGAAGGGGTGACATTGATCATGATGCACTGTATTCATAAACTGCTTTGTTGAATGGCCACACCTTTGTACAACTGCTTAAAGATAATAAAAAATACTTTTTCAACCCAGGCCCTGGTGGCTCACACATATAATCCTAGCTACTCAGGAGGCTAAGATCTGAAGATCGAGGCTCAAAGCCAACCCCAGGCAGAAAAGTCCCCATGAGATTCTTATCTCCAACTATAACCACTCAAAAATTGGAAGTGGAGCTGTGACTCAAAGTGGTAGAGCGCTAACCCTGAGCAAAGAAAAGTTCAGGGACATTGCCTGACCCCTGAGTTCAAGCCCCACAACCACCTAAAAATTTTTAAAAAAGAAAAAAATAGGTCTTCTGTTCTACTTCCAAAAAGTTAAGCACAAATTTTCCCTAAAGGTAAAGACAGAGATCCTCTGTACTAACATGCTGAGCCAGAACCATAAATGTCCTTGAACAAAACTTACTAAAGTAACCCTACCTTCCCTTACTTTTTTCTAGGGTTGCTAGTTGCTTCTCAGCCCTAGGAACCCTATCTCCACAGTATACAACTCTCTTACAATGCAATCTAAGCTCAAGTCTAACTGCTCCTTTTCCAGTTCTTTTCTGTGAATTTCCACATACAGGAACCAATCATCAATGCAATTCCTGTGACCTTTCTCTTCTCATGTTCTTCCTTTGCCAGTTTAATCTGCAGTTCCACAACACTGAATCTAAGAGGGCAGGAGAAATGTTTTTGACTTCCTTTAATCAATATATAATTGATATCAAATGTTAATGAAAAGCTGCACACTGGTAGTTCATGCCTGTAATCCTAACTACTTAGGAGGCTGAAATCTGAGGAACATGTTTCAAAGCCAGCCCTGGCAGGAAATTCCATGACATTCTTATCTCCAGTTAACCACCAGAAAACCAGAAATGGAGCAGTGACCCAAAGTGGTTGAGTATAGCTTTCGGCATAAGAGTTCAGGGACAGAGCCCAGGCCCTGAGTTCAAGCCCCACAACCAAAACAACAACAACAACAACAAAATCATGTTTATTAATTGTTGAGATATTTTGTGTTCTTCTTAACTTTCTAATTTTTTACTAGATCTTGGAAATTCAGCATGTACCGTAAAACTCATACCAGTTGCAACTAATCTGATGCTCACTAGGGCTACAATTATGAATTATACAGCCCTGTTCCACTTTCCATCCAGAATTTAGCCTCTGCTTTTAGAGTGTATGCGTGTGTGTGTTTGTGTGTGTGTGTGTGTATGTGTAAAATGCCACATGACTGCAAAATTGTACTCATGGAGAATCAGTCCTCAGAGTGAGCATAATACTGTGGGCAAGAAGCGCGGCCATTTAGCCTGAACCTGGAGAAGCCTCCTGCTGCTTCACACTTACGGTGAACACTTCTCACTTGGCCTTTCCCTCTCTTTTCCCCTTGATCGCAATGTTTATATCCAATAGAAATACTTCAGTTCCCTTCCTCTTAAAGTAACTTTATTAGCTCAAGGTTCACTCAGAAGCTACCAGTGCTCAAATCTGCTGCTGTTTCCACAAGAACTATTTTATATCAAGAAGATCAATGTCACAATGTGTCTGTTTTCATTAATACAGTTATGAAAGCTAATCTATTCTTTCAATCATGCTAATATGAACTTGCCTCAATTATATATGGCCTGATTGTTTTCAATGGGAGCCATAATATTGTTCTGCATCCTTTGGGGCTATGAAATGACAAACGAGTACAAGATGAAGTCTTGGGAGGGAGAATGAATGAGTAGATTCATAATGAATCAATGATGGTGACATGTTAATGGTAGATGCTTATTATTTCCTGGGAGCTGTAATTTTCAAAGTAAAAAAAAAAAATAAAGGAGGTGTAAGCAAACAGGATTGATTGTTTCATAGTCTTAAAGGCTGGACGTCCAAGATTAAGATCTCATCAGGGTTAGTTTCTCCTGTGGCCTTTCCTTGGCTGGCATATGCCTGTTTTCCAATCTCTTCACATAGTCTGCCATGGGTCTGTGTCTCCATCTTAGTCTCCTTTTCTAATAAGGACAACAGTCATACTGAGTTAGGGCCTACTTTAGTGACATTACTTAACCTAACTTATCTAGTTAAAGACCTTGTCTCTAAGTAGTCACATCATATAAAACTGAGGTTTGCAACTTGGACAAAAATCTTTTTTTTAATTTATTTTTTATTGTGAAAATACTGTACAGAGGGGTTACA
This sequence comes from Dipodomys merriami, assembly GCF_024711535.1. NCBI lineage: Eukaryota > Metazoa > Chordata > Mammalia > Rodentia > Heteromyidae > Dipodomys > Dipodomys merriami. The sequence continues at coordinate 8,100,158 of NW_027205159.1, read as the reverse complement.
ATTACATGGGCGAGATAATGAGTACATTTTTTATCAAGCATTGTAGCCTCCTCCTTTGTTTCCCCTTCCCATCCTTTCCTAGCCTCCTCCCGCCCCCCCACCCAATCCTCCCCCCCCCCACCAAAGTTGTAAAGTTCGTTTTCGACATGACAACGTGTACTTCTCATTGTTGCAATGGGTCCACCTGTATCCTTATTTAAACGACTTGTTTTTCCCCTTCCCCTCCACAAATTATAACGACATCAAATACAGTGAAAGCAGGGGTTATACTATGGGGGAGGGACATACAAAGCAACAAAAAAATAATCTTATAAATTGGACAAAAATCTTAAGGGAAAATTTTAACTCATTCAAAAATATATCTTGGGGCTGGGAAGGTGGCTCAGTGGTAGAGCATTTGCCTTGCATGCCTGAGGCCCTGGGTTCGATTCCTCAGTACCACATAAGCAAAAAGAAAAAAAAGCCGGAAGTGACACTGTGGCTCAAGTGGTAGAGTGCTAGCTTTGAGCTGAAGAGCTGAGGGACAGCACCCAAGCCCAGAGTTCAGGCCCCACAACCGGAACCCCCCCCCCCGCAAAAAAACGAAAGTCAAAAATATATCTTGCTTATACTGATTCTGGATAGTTTGCCAGGGAGATGACCACAGCTTCTCAGATTATAAAGCAAAATTTAAGCATTGTGGATTTTATGGAAAGACCTGAAAAATGTTGTTGAATAAAATAAACCAGGCCCAGGGAGAGAGACAAAGGATCCATGTTTTCACTTATATTTAGAAGTCAGATTCAACTTTTAAACTTTAAGTAAATACACTGAGTGGTATACAAGTATACACAGATGTATTCATTGAAATACAGTAGATCCAAGGGAGAACTTACTTAAATAGTATAATTCCCTAGAAAGGCAAAATAAAAGTTCAAAATAAAATATCAAGAAGCAGGTGCTTGGAAGGGTTAGGGTGGGGTCAAGGGGGAAGAAGTAGATGAAGAAGTGAAGAGAGAGAGAACACAATTAAGAAGCCAATGTATATCCCACAAAATTAAGATGCATAAGGGAAGGGTAAATAGGGGATGTGTTGAGAAAATTTAAAAGGGTGACATCGATTAAAAGATATTATATTCATATACTGCTTTGTTAAATGGCAACTCCTTGTACAACTACTTAAAGATAATAATAATAATAATAATAATTTTGGATTTTTCATTGCATGTCAGGAATTAGCCCCATTCCTACTTCAAGCCTTCATCAGCAAGACAAAAGAAACTACAGCAACTTATATTTTTATTACAATAGCTGCTAAAATCTCACCATATCTTACTATTTTTGGCTGATAGAAAGAGACAATACCAAATGCAGTTACAGTTTGAGACCACAGTGCCCTAACTTAAAGCGAAAACTTTTCAGTAAGACCTGGCTCACTCTGCCCTCCAGCACCTGCCAGCCATGCAGGATAGTGCCTTTGGTATCCATCCTGACCTTTCAAGGTGGATGAATCTTTTAAGAATCAGAGCAAGCCAGGCACCAGTGGTTCACGCTTGTAATCCTAACTACTCAGGACGCTAAGATCTGAGGATCACAGTTCAAAGCCAGCCCAGCCAGAAAAGTCCCCATGAGATGCTTATCTCCAATTAACCATACAAAAACTAGAAGTGGAGCTATGGCTCAAATGATAGAGTGCTAGCCTTAAGCAAAAGGAGTCCAGGGACACTCTCCAGGCCCAAAGTTCAAGCCCCAGGACTAGCAAAAAAGAAAAAAGAAAAATCAGATCAGAGTAGAACTTCTGCCCTGTATCACCTCTAGAAATATATAAATAGAGTACCCACTCCCCATCACCACTCCAAGGTATAGATAAATTAGCTTTATCAAAATCAAACATAGTTAAGATTCAATTTGCTCCTAGAACAACTGGTAAAGCTGTACTTATGAATTGATACATTCTAGTACCCCATGTTGCTGTCTCAAGACCATGAAAATTCTTTAATTATGGTGGGAACAGAGGTGTTGGGAAAGGGAAGAAGGAAGAATTGCCCAGGAGAATGCCCCATTTCCAACATCTGCACAGATAAGTCAGACAGGGCTGCCTTAATCTACAGAGTATGCATTTTAGTTATTATTCTCATCTTCTATATCACTTGCCCCATTGGACAGGAAATAGATACACTGCCCTTTGTCTTAGAGGGCTAAGGCATTGACCGGAAACTCAGGAAGTGAAAGCTTGAATGTTGCCCTGGTCATCATTCTGTGGTGACATTAGGAAAGTCACACTTTCTGCTGAAGCTGGCATTGGCGTTGATTAAAGATGACGGTTTTAATCTGTGTCTCAGGAGAACTGAGAGGAAGGAAGGGCTCAAAATATCCTGAAGGTCATTATCTGTGACATCCCAGAAAATGAGACTCATATATTACCATGGATGATTTTTTAAAATTGAAAATAGGGTGAACTGTCAACTTATGAAAACATAGCATATTATGGTTGAAGACTTCAGAACCTGTGACAATTCCTTGGTATGGCATTATAGCCATTCAACTTGGCTTGCATGACGTGTGATGACAATCCCTGTAAATGAATACTCAGAGACCTTGGATATGTAGACTTCATGTGGATTGGGTCATAACAAAATACAGATGTATCAGATTACATCATTCTATAGAGCATAATAAGACAATCCCTTGCAAATTTAGGCATATTTGGAGGACCATGGTACAGCAAAGTTCTTAAAGCACCTCTGATATTATAAGGACAAAATAAGGAAGTGTGACTCAAAACCACAGAAGGCTGCAAACAAAGGAACCCCTAAGAGAAGCTGTGACCTAGGCTGGGGTGACAATTGAGCCACAAGTGACCCTGGAAGCAGGAAACAGGACCAATCACTACTTGGGGCCTTTTCTTCTTCTACACTATCTCCACTGGTCCATTGTGCATCAAGAGTCTAATAATAATCAAAGGAGCCCATTGATACTAGCCGTGCAGGCTAATGTGAACACAGGTATGGCCAAAAAGTGGGACCTGAACTCAGTGCAGAATTTGAAGGAGTCAAAATGAAGGTTAAAAATTGAAGGTTAAAAATCACAAGGTCTGGAGTTGACTGCTGAGAACTAACCCAAACTCCTCTACTTACAAGAGCTGCAGGAGCTATGCAAACTTTCTACAAAGTAGATTGAGCCCAGAGTAACTGAACACTCAAAAATCTATGTCTGGATTGGTTGGCAGGAGGGAACCCCTACTGCTGGCCTGGGATCCAGAGCTTGCTTCACAGGGGAGACCCCAGGTGTGAGATTCCTGCCAACTAAACAAACAAGTGAAGAGACTAGTGGGATCTGCCAAGAGGAGGGCCCTTATTAGGAAATACCATTAACAAGATGTCTCTACCTCATGAATAACTTTCAGTAAATAATCCCAAAGTCTAGGGAATAGAACTTCCCATGGACCATGCATATGAGCTATACAGATCTCTGGGTATAAAGTGGAGAGACTTAAGCATTTAAATTTCATCTCCATGAGGTAAATCCCTTACAGAACATCACCTGGAACCACCTATTAATTTAGGCTGAGTGTATGTCTGACTAGGAAATGGGGGCCTTTGGGACTATCAGGATGCCCCAGACCTCTTTGTCTTCTTGAATTTTGATTCCCCTGTAGCCTAGAATCACCAGGAACAATTCAGGCGAGTGTGTGCATGATTGAGAGGCTGATTTGATAAGGAAATCAGTAGGGAGCAATTAGAGGGAGTGAAAGCTGGAAGCTCAAACAAATCTCTGTGTCCTGATAAGTAAGGCCAGCTAGAGAGTGAACCCCTTTGGCTTTTCCAATCTGGCACTATCTTGCTCCACTTTGGTACTACCCCACTCCCACCCCTGTTCCCTGAGATAGCTCAATGGAGCTTTGTGAGCATCAGTCGGTTATTCCTGGCATTTTACAGAAGCTCAATAGGTGGCTTTCATATCTTGTGGCTCATTAGAGCACATTGCCTGTTTTCCTGTGGGCCAATGTGTTCTCCAAGAAGTAGTCCCAGCTCCACCTGTGAATTCTCAGAGCACTACAGATACACTGAATCATTATGAGAGTTTTAATGAGATCACTGGGTACACTGGGTGTATATTAATGTCTGAGATGCTTTGCTCAAATTCCTTGAGACCTTTCATGCCATATCACAGCTAATAGATGAAATGACAGTCGTGATTTGGTTCCTCATTAACTTAGAGCTGAGACTGGAGGTAATATTTAGGGCAAGGCGCATACCCAATTACTCCTGATGATTTTCATAGATGAAAATCAGAACCCATTTGCTGCGGTTTGAATGTGTCCTAAAAAGATTGAAAACTTAATCCCCAGTGCTCCCCACTTGGAAGGTAACTGGGCCAAAGGGTAGAGTGAATGAATAAATGTCAGTATGAAGAGAGGTGATTTCCTTATCAAAGGAGAAATACCGCATTTTCGTTCTCTTTCTTTCTCTGTGTCCTCCCTCCCCCCACCCTGTCCCTCCTTCTGTATATGTTCCCTTCTCTTTGCCCTTCTATCTTCCATCATTAATAATGCAGCAAGAAAGCACTTCAAAGATGCTGGCCCCTTTATGTTGGTCTTTCTAGCCTTCAGAACTATAAGCCAATACATATCTGCTCATTTTAAATTACATGGTCAGGTATTCTGTTAAGTAGCAGAAAACAGAATAGAGTACCTACCTCATGCAATTATTGTTGACAGTAACTAAGCAAAAATATGCAGAATACCTGTTGCACTATCTAGTGTTTGAATGTATTCAGAAGTGTGAATTCTTTCTACTTTAGGTGGATTCTCTGTAAGAAGGAGAGAATAAAGTTATGTATTCCATTGAATTAAAGAAAAGAGTTCAGAAAGTATACACATGGAACGTACTTGATTTTATGCTCCAAAATCAAAAGCTTCCTTCTTGTTCCCAAAAGGATGTGTAGATGACTATACTTAAAGAACCAAGAGACAGCCAGGCATGGTGATGCATGCCTGTAACCACAACCACTTGAAAGGAGGAGTCAAGAAGAACAACATATGAAACTGCTAAGCAAGCACAAGGCCCTAAGTTCAATTTTTCCTACTGTCAAAAAGAAAGAGGAATTTTTGGATAAGAAACATAGGTCCCATGGTTTCCCTTATTTGCAATAACTAGTATATGTCTAGGACAAGAGGAAAAGCTCAAAAGCTATGTACATATAAGATGATGCTATGTGAAATGAATGCCAAGATAGAGACACAAGTGGATTTATCTCTCTTGCTGTTGTTTTTAATGCATTTATAATGTACCATGTGATTTTTTGTTTCTTTTCTATGTTATTCCCCCATTGTATAACCCCTGTCGTCACTGTATTTGATTCTGGTGCCCTGCATCTTGTATATACATTTTTCTAGTTTGGGGAGGAGAAGGAAAATAACAAAATGCTGAAATAAGGATATAAGTTGACCCATTGTAACAATAAGATGTACAAGGTATTATCTTGAAAATGAACTTTACAAGTTTGTGGGGGGAGGAAGGAGTTGAGGAGGTGGAGTGGGAAGGGATGTTAGAGAAAAACAAAGGAGAAAGTACCAATGCTCAATAGGAAATGTACTCATTACCTTACTCATATAACTCTAACCCCTCTGTACAGTATTTTTACAATAAAAATATGAAGTGTACAAGATGCTATGTCAAAAACAAACTTTACAACTTTGGGGGGGTGTGGGGGCAGATGGGAGGGTAGGTATGGGAAGGGGAAGCAAAGGAGGAGGCAACAATGCTTGATGAGAAATGTCCTTAGTATCATCTCATGTAACTGTAGCCCCTCTGTATGGTATTTTCACAATAAAAAACTTATTTATAATAAAAATAAAAAACAAAAACAAAATATATATAAAAGATTCATTGCACTGTTAATCCAAATCAGAAATGAAGATTTATAAAGAGAAATTTTATGCTAGTTCTTGGTAAATATTATTAGGCAGCAGACAAGAGAACTTTTGACATCTTCAGCAATGCTCTCCATAACATCATGAAGGGATAGAATGCTTGGAGTTTGGCAGGAGCTAAGCAAAATAAAGCTTCAAGTTTTTATTTGAAATTAGATTTAATATGTAAAATCTATTGCAAATTAATTGTATATAGTAGATTGAGGAGGTTATTTGTTGTGATAATTGTTTGGCCATGGAGATACACAAGGCTAAGGCTGTCATATCTAATTCATTTTGATTGTATTCTGCAAGTTCAATCAGGGTAAAGCTAATATTCATATACACAGTTTTTATAATTCTACAAATCAAACTAATAGTCCGATCTCTGTATTGATGATTAGCAGCTCAGAAAGTTTTGCTGTTGACATTTTGTTCTCCCCTCAAAGATCTCTGTTTCCATCATGTCAATATACATTCTCATCTTCTGATTTCAGGCACATGCCTGCTGGGTCACTAAAATAAAGTTAGTGTCTTCCTAATGGCAGTGTTGACATTGATAAATATTCTTGAAGCTGTGAATTGTGGAGAGAATGAGAAATATTTTAGATACCACTTTGTGAACTTCAACATTGATATCAATTGCATGTGAAAGCAAGTAGACCCTCAGGTTTCAGGAAACTGTCTTGAAAATCACAGGCCAGATTGTTATTTAATCCTTTAACTTACCCTCTAGGGTCATAGTATTTGTTCATGCTGAGAAATGGTTTTTAAATCTACAAAAGCAAAAGCAAACTGAGGACTTACATGAAAAAAGCTGTGTTAAGACCAGAAAAAAAACTTTCAAGAAGCATATGTACCTTTGATAGCAATTGTGAAATTCATGGTGGTCATAGTATATTAATAAAAAGATGTAAGGAGATTTCACAAAATGAAATCCAGCCAGAATAAACAGGTTAAAAGAGCATAGTGAGGTTGGGGAAAGACCAAAGCCAAAGAAAGTTAAATCAGTTTGCAGCAAATTTAGAAAAAATAAATAAAAGATAGTGAAATATACAGGCTGGTGTCCAAGACTAGAGTTCAATTTTAACAAATTGTCTTATATTCCTACAGAATTTCCAGTCAAGCTCTCTGTTAGGACATGATAAAACACTTTTTTTTTTCTTGATCAGTAATGAGGCTTGAACTTGGGGCCTGGGTGCTATCCCTGGGTTCTTGTTTTAAGCTCAAACACTAGAGCTCTACTACTTTGAGCCACAGCACCACTTCTGTTTTTCTGGTAGTTAACTGGATATAAGAGCCCTAGGGACTTTCTGCCTGGGCTGGCTTCAAATCACGGTCCTCAGATCTCAGCCTCCTGAGTAGCTAGGATTACAGGCATGAACTATACCTCCTGGCAACAATGCATGTTAAATGGGCAAGAAATGTTAAAAAGAGGTAAGAAAAAGGGGTGTGTGTGTGTGTGTGTGTGTGTGTGTGTGTGTGTGTGTGTGTATGTGTGTGTGTGTGTGTGTGTGTGTGTGTGTGTGTGTGTGTTAAGTGAGTGCATAGATGAGCATGGAGCATGGAGTGAAGAGATTAATCCAAGCTTCACTCCATTTCCCAATCCCTTAGAACCTTCAGATCATCCAAGAGTTTAACGCCTGTCAAGATAAGCTTAACTAGAAAGGGATGCAGAAGATCTTGTTTCTCCTCCATTCGCTCAGTTGAGTCTCACATCAATGCCAAAGGTCTGCAGTGATCTCCTCAGTTTCCAGAGAAGAACGTGAAATCCAGTTTGTTAAATACAAAGTAACAGAACTGGCCATAGGCAAACAAATGAATATTCCTCATCTCTTTCATCTTAGAGACCCCTGTGCTATTTTGTTTGGTAGCAGGAAGACAGGATATCAGGGATAGAAGTCGAGTAACCACAGAAAACTACATGAATCACTGGAGACTAAAAAAATAAATCCTATTAGCAAACAAATTATAACCAATGTGCTGGAAAACTTCATTGCTACCGAAATGTTTACCATATATTATTTTTCCTAATTGTTATAGGGCACAGATATAGTCAGCTGTTATCTGTCCACAGCCCATGCCCATTAGTCAATAAAGTTTGTATGCACAAACATGTGCACATTGATCTCCCACCCTACCACTTGCTGCACTCAGGTGCTAGGTATTCTCTTCTCCCAAGTAAGCACCTCCTCCATCTTCATGGACAAACAATAACAGAAGTCGAGGAAGAAATCATGTCTGCCTGAGTGAGTCTTTGGCAAGGTCAAAAGACAAACTTATCATCTATTTCATATAAAGATCTTAACTGGCTTTCATTTGTGATTTTAAATCAGGCAATGACTTATTCCATAAATAGAATAAGTGCTCTGCTGAGCTGAGCGGAGCAGAGGAGGTTGACTTTATAGGCAGAAAAGGGCTGAAGAAAGCAGAAACAGAATAAAAAGGAGAAGTTGCTTCAGAGTTACTTTATAGTGTTTAAAACAGAGAAGACCTTCTTATTGCACTGACTCAGCTTGGTGACACTCCTGAATTTTTAGGAGAACTGACTGGCTTCGCAGTTCATGCTCATAGTTCACTTAGCTCAAGTAACTCCATCCTGGCTGAGCTAGTCTGCTGGTCCTAGGGCCAGCCCCAAATGAGCTTCCTTCAGTATCCCACAAAAAGATGTTCACTCCATTGGCCCTTTGGTCCATTGGGGCCAGAGGACTTCCACTGAGTCTTAGACTGTGATAGACTTCTTCACAAATGGCAGAAAGATAGAAAAGGGCACATGGACAACACATAATTTTTATACAAATACCCAAATGGCCAGTCTCTGAAGTTGAAACCAAGAAGAAAAGTGAGGAAATACAGTTAAGCTCCTACTTCCTACCTTAGTTACTTTTGGATGCTGAGTTGTAAGGCTAGGAGACCTAGAAGAGTCTAGCTTCAGCTCCGCTCCTCTGTGGAATGGTAAAGAGCTGCAAACTCTGAAAAGTATAGATGGGAAAAGGAAGTCTGTCCCTGTGTTTTATTTAGGCCCAGATACAGCCTCTAACTTTCAGCATAGTAAACTACCCATCTCATCCACCCAGAACCATTGTCCCAAGGTTTTGGAGTTCAACTGTAGTATATTTGCCTAGCTCAGAAAGTATAAAAGTTCAGATAGAAAAGGGCTATCCTTTGGAGTCTTTGTTATTTATTTTCTATTATCTTTAAGTAGTTGTACAAAGGAGATGTCATTTAACAAAGCAGTTTATGAATATAATGTATCTTGTCATTCTATTCACCATTTTCAGCCATCCCTCCATTTCCTACCTCTTCCCTCACTGGCCTTCATTTTGTGGGATATACGTTAATTTTTTGACTGCATTCTCCTCCTTTCTTCCTCTTCATTCTTCTACTCCCTTGACTCAAACCCACTCCTTTCAAGTACCCACATCCTGGTGTTTATTTTGTTGAATGTTGACTTTGCCTTTCTAAGGAATTATACTATTTGAGTTCTCCCTTGAATCTACCACATCTCAGTTAATACATTTGTATACACTTGCACACCACCCAATGTATTTGCTTATAAGTTTATAAACAAAATCTAGCTTCCACATATAAGGAAAAACATGCATCCTTTGTCATTTAGTTTTTAACTCTCATTTCCCACGTGGACAGCAAGAAATGTTTTTCTCTCTTCTAGATTTCTTTATACTTTACCCTGTCAAACTTAAATAAATCCTTGCTAAATTTTCATCTCATGAGATTTTCCATTTTATGAGACATCCTGAAATATTTTCATATGTGGATCTAAAGGATTTGTGAGTTTGCATGAAAAACTAGGAAGCTAAGGGTAGCCTTCTTTAATCATCCATTCACACATTGGCTTGTGCCAAGGAGCAAAGCTTGGAATGGTTTTATTCCATCCTCGTTGTCATTGAAGCATCTGTGCACACACACACACACACATTCACACACACACACACAAGCATGTGCATGCACATATGTGTGCATGCTGGTTCTGAAATTTGAACTCAGGGCCTAAGTGCTGTCCTTTAGCTTTTTTGCTCTACCACTTGAACCATATCTACAATTCCAGTATGCCCCTCCCCCACAATATAATCCCTGTTTTCACTGTATTTGATGTTGGTGTAATTTGGGGAGGGGAAGGGAAAAAACAAATTGTTTAAATAGAGATACAGATTGACCCATTGCAACAATGAGAGGTACAAGACACTATGTCGAAAAACAAACTTTACAGTTTAGGGAGGAGGTGTAGCTGAGGAGGTGGGAGGGAAGGGATGGTAGGGGGAAAACAAAGGAGGAGGCAAGAATGCTGGATAAGAAATGTACTCATTACCTTGCTCATGTAACTATAACCCCTTTGTACAGTATTTTCACAATAAAAAAAAATCTTAATTAAAAAAAAGAGTTTCACGGGCTTTCCAGGCTGGTTTTGAAATGTGATCCTCAAATCTCAGCCTCCAGAGTAGCTAGGATTACAGGTATAAACCATCAGTTCCCTGCTGCATCCCTATTGTGTTTTTGTTGTTGTTGTTGTTGTTTGTTTTTGTGTTTTTTAGCTACCTACCTCCTTTTAGCATCTCCTCTCCCAATTAAATGAAATCCAAGTGCTGCATCAGAGAGCTTGGCTTGTAAACCCATGGGAATTTAACACAATTAGGTTAATACTAACCCAACACAGTCAAATGCTTCAATTCTAATCCAATGAAGAACTCCGGAGAATGAAACTGAAAAGCCACTAGCTCTAGCACATTGGTGATTTACCCGTGGTTTGATAGCATTTTCCTCTATCTTACAGATTTTCTTCCCAAGAAGTCTTCATAAAAGCAAATGTGTTTAATAGGCTGAAAGCTACCCTTGACATATCATGAGATGCCGACTGCCAACAGACTGACCTTGATTGACTTTCCTGGCAGAGATGAGACCCTTCAGAACTTAGTGAACTTTCATTCCCTTCCCTTAAAATGGCAATATTCCAATTTGTTCCTCCTAAGCTGGTAGTTCATGTAAGTTCAGCACTTCTTCACTAAAAGTTATGCATGCCATTTTACAATAAAGATTTAGTGGAAATGCATCTTTTCAGGGAAATTACTCATTTGGATAAAAACAAAGAAAATTCTTTGCCTACAGACCTATTACACTCCAACTTCCAGCTTCCTGGTATTCATTTTGTTAGACTGTAAGTTAGTTGTTCAAAGGAATTAAGCCACCAGACATACCATGCTTCTGTTAATTTGTTTTTGTGTATATGCATATAAACCTGTATAAGTGTAATATATTTATAACTTAGAACTACTTTCTACATACAACAGAAAAACGTGTCCTTTTTCTTTCTGAGCTTGACTCAACATAGTTCTTTCCAGGTCCATCATTTTTCTGAAATGATATAATATCATTTTTTCTGATAGATGAATAAATTCCATTGTCTATGTATATCACATTTTTTATCCATTCATCCATTGAAAGGCATCTGGGCTATTTCTTAGCTATAGTAAAGCAATGAACATGGTTGTACAAGGGGCTTTACTGTATCCTAAGCTATAATCTTTTGGATAAATGTCTAAGAGTGGCATCACTTCCTCTTGAAGTTAACCCATTCTTTTCTTTTCATGTGATCTGAATAAAGTACATCCTTCACCTGTGTCCCATTCTCCATATTCATGCAAGGCAACATAGTCTCTTGGTTACTTTCATGAAAGTGATAACTTTGGCATGTATCTGCTTGCTTCATTTTACTTATGACATAATTGGAAATATGGGCAAATATGTGTATAAATGTTTTGTGATGGAATCACTCAAAGTAGACTGACTCAGGTTCATCTCCACAATTACTAGGAAAGAATGGTGATTGGTTGGTTTGACTAGACCTTTCCTGCTTTCTGGTCTGGTCAACTGTGGCCAGGAAGTTACTACAGTCCTACAATCACTCTCCAATTGTGTAAAGACCAAAGAAGCTAATCATGTCTATTATCTCCTATGGTCAAGACTCTCACATAGAACTACCTATAGGACAAGCTCTGTTCTTAGCACATATTATAGTCCAGGTCATGGGGAGCTGAGATTATGATGCTAAGCAGTCTGTTTCCAGCTCTGGCCCTTCTTATAAAGTGGTCTATCCTTTTGCAACCACAAGAATACTGATTAATTCAAACATTTTTGAGAATCACCAGTACACTGCCCAAAGAGCTTCTTCATGGCTTCCCCTTTGTTGTTCTTGAGAAGCCAGAGTAGCTGAAGAAGCTCATACATAAAGTTTCCCAAAAATTCCAGATTGGAAAGAGAATTTGGAGAACAAGAAGCCAATGATCAGAGAACAAAGACCTGACCAGAACATATTGACAGCTACTTGTTATGTTCTTTTATTTGCCATACCTAGAGCTTGAACTCAGGGCCTTGGCACTGTCCCTGAGTTTCTTTTGCTCAAGGCTAGCATTCTACCACTTGAGCCACAGTGCCTCTTAAAGCTTTTGCTGTTTATGTGGCACTGAGGAATCGAACCCATGGCTTCATGCATGTTAGGCAAGCAATCCACCACCAAGCCACCTTCCTAGCTCCCACTTGATGTGTTCTTAGTAACAGACTAAGGTATTCTCTGAAAATACCCAAATCAGGGTAATAGTAAGCTTATTAGTCTATGTAACTAGATTTCTGTTTGATTAAATCTTTACAGATTGATATGCAGGAATAAGCAGAGTTGGGTTCATAAGTGAACAAAGTCATGAGACATTAAGAAATTCCAAATTATATTGTATATGGATATTATGGTTTATTAAAATAGCTTTATGACTATGAATAGTTATAGTATGCTTAAGCTTGTCTATGTGTTTTTTCTTGAGTGGTGAATTTATTATGAACAAAACATTTTCCCTTTGTAAATATTTAATAATGTTTGGAGGGAGACACTTTGAAACCAGGCCAATGTCTGGTGCTTCTTAACTTTGGCATATTAGTTTTGGCATCCATCGATAGATCTGCCTACAACATTAGTTACTTTTCTGTGCTGTGGTTCTCTATTTCACTCATCTCTGACACACACAGAAATGTCATTGGGACATTTCTGTAATGAAGTTATCTTTTCTCATACATATACTTATATATTCAGTCATTTATATAATGTGGAACCATAGCTGTTTATTGTATTCATTAGGTAGCAATATTTTTTTTATTTTATTGCTCAAATTGTTCTTTCCATTGTGATTTCCTTTAGACTGAATTTCTTTGGCATCATATTATCTTTCTCTTTTTTCTTTTTTAAAAATGTATTTTAGTATTTACTTACTTTGTGGTACCACAAGGTTTTCCCAAGTTCATCTTCTGTTGTTCACTTCCTAGCCTTGATATCCTAGCTCACTATCATAACAAAATACCATAGACTGTATGACTTAGACCACAGCAATTTATATCTCATAGTTTTGAAACCTAAAATGTCCAAGATTAGGGTTTCTTCAAGGACTTTCAGTCTGAAATCCTCTCTTGGGTTTAAGGAGACTGGTGAAAAGAGAAAGAAATCATGCGTGATCTCTGACGTCTCTTATTATAAGGCTCTAACCCCCAAGTCAGGATATCAATTTTAATTACTTCTCCAAAGGGCCCATATTCAGATCAGCCAAAAGGACACACAATCTCTAAAATTTGGAATCAGCAACATCTCCCAAGATCCCTAATTTATTTTATTAGAGAAGGACATTTACAAAGTAAGCTCTAGACATGTGTAATAAGAAATAAAAAATTTGTTTTTCTGAAGTGGCTATCCCATTTTGTATTTCCATCAACAATGAATGAGGCATTGTCACTCCACATCCTTGCTAGCATCTGATAATGTTAATATGCTTGACTTTGATTATTCTAGTAGGTCATAAGTGACAACATTGCAGTTTCCACAGAAGATGAGGACCTATTCTGATCCTGTGCCTATTCTCAAATCAAGTTGTTCATTTTCAATGGGTAGCTTCTTTTTTCATTCAGGCATATTAATATTTAATAATAATTTAATCAAAACAATAATAATTAAAAGTAGATTATTTATTTATTTTGTAGCTATGAGTATGAATATTTAAAAAGTATAAGAGGTGGGTACCAGGGGCTGAAACCTCTAATAATAGCAACTAAGGAGGCTAAGATCTGAGGATTATAACTTAAAGCAAGCTTATGAAAAAAAGTCCATGAGAGTTTTATCTCCAAATGACCAATAAAACCCAGAATTGGAGGTGTGACTCAAATGGTAGAACACCAGCCTTGACTGAAAAAAAAAAGAGGCCTTGAATTCAAGCCCCAGTGTCAACACACAAAATGGTATATGAGTTTAGCTGATACTGCCCCATAACCAAACTTCCTTCTCCCTTTGTCCTTTGTCCATTTGTGTGAATCTTGTATCTCTGAGTAATAGCAGTAAATAGAGGCTAAGACTTACAGCTTGAGTGGTACTAAGTAAGTCACTCACTGAGCATAGTGGTACTAGACATGGTGCTAGCTGAATCAGATTGACCTAAATGCTCAGAAGCAGTCTTGCTAGGAGTACATCAGAACTCTTTTGCCTTCAGAAACTCCCATGTCTCTTAAAAAGTAGAAGAAAAATCTAATTGTTCCTTCTATTCTTCTGTGAAGAAGAAGTAGCCCTAAGCGCTTCCCTCAAGCATTAAAGTTTGGGTGGAATCATCCAACACTGAGATTTTACTGCCTTGAGTGCAAAGCCAGTTAGTGTCTACCTAAGAATTTCTCAGAAATTTGCAAAGCACAAGGTAAGTCTGTCTTACAATAATAAGTGTCATTTAAAACTTGTTGCTATAGGTTTGATTCTTGGGCCTTATCAAGACTATTCCATGGATGTGGTGGTAACAAAATACCTGAGTAGTTAGGGGTTATGATTGGAAATTTGTGGGGCCTAAACTCCAGCCTTGCATCTTCCTGAATCTCGGTAAAAAACTGAAATGAGTTTTCTCAGCTTTACTAACATGAGGATTCTAACAAATGAGCGATGTTATGTATTCTCACTTGAGTGATAAATGCTTAGCTGCCTATTAGAGTGCTTCTGTTTGTCCGAAGTGTGTCCCTGTCAATCTGGAAGTACCACTGGTTAGAACACTCATAGGCAGTGTTCTGGGGGAAAAAAAAGAATACACACACACACACACACACACACACACACACACACACACACACACACACACACACACACACACACACACACACACACCTAAAATATACCTGGAACTCAAAAAATTAAATCCCCCAACAACAAATCTTCAAAGAATAAATAAGTGGGCTAAAGACTTGAAGAGAAACTTCGCTGAAGAGGAAAGAAGGATGGCCAATAGACACATGAAGAAATGCTCAACCTTCCTAGCCATAAAAGAAATGCAAATCAAAACAACATTGAGATACCATCTCACTCCATTAGAATGGCTAAAATCAGGAACTCTAAAAACAACAGATGCTGGAGGGGATGTGGACAGAAGGGAACCTTATTGCATTGTTGGTGGGAGTGTAAACTTGTTCAACCACTTTGGAAAGCAGTATGGAGGTTCCTCAAAAGACTCCACATAGAGCTCCCCTATGACCCAGCAATCCCACTTTTGGGCATTTACCCAAATGTTTACAAACAAGACCACACTAAAGCTACCAGCACAACTATGTTTATTGCAGCACTATTTACTATACCTAAGATATGAAACCAACCCAGATGCCCCTCAGTAGATGAATGGATCAAGAAAATGTGGTATATATACAAAATGGAATTTTATGCCTCCATCAGAAAGAATGACATTGCCCCATTTGTTAGGAAATGGAAAGACTTGGAAAAAATTATATTAAGTGAAGTAAGCCAGGCCCAAAGAAACATAGGTCCCATGGTTTCCCTTCTTTGCAATATCTAGTATATGTCTGAGTCAAGCAGAAAAGGTCAGATAAGGTGATGTTAGGGAAATGAACCCTAAGATATGTATTCAAATGTTTTTTTCTTTCATGCGATTGTTTCTAACACATTTATAAGATGATTTCTTTGTTGCTTTGTATGTCCCTCCCCCACAATATAACCCCTGCTTTCACTGTATTTGATGTCGGTATAATTTGTGGAGGGGAAGGGGAAAAAGAAATCGTTTAAATAGGGATACCGGTGGACCCATTGCAACAATGAGATGTACAAGTCGTTATGTCGAAAAATGAACTTTACAACTTTGGTGGGGAGGTGGCGCAGATGGTAGCTGAAAGGATTGGGTGAGGGGCTGAGGGATGGGGGGGGATGGGAAGGAATGGGAAGGGGAAACAAAGGAGGAGGCTACAATGCTTGATAAGAAATGTACTCATTATCTTGCCCATGTAATTGTAACCCCTCTGTACAGTATTTTCTCCATAAAAAAAATAAAAAAATTAAATTAAATTTAAAAAAAGAACACTCATAGCCAGTCTTCTGGGGGAAAAAAAAGAAACACGCACACACCACACACACACACACACACACACACACACACACACACACACACACACACACGCAATGAAGAAAACACAGCTGCCCATTCTAAACCAAACCTTAGATCCTATGTAGCATTAGCTTCAACTTTTAGGAAGAACTAGCTTTAAACTTTCATCAGGAAGTTTCCAAGGGGTTTATTTTCTGGTAGCACAAAGGGATGCTCCTGAAACCTCCTTGGGACATTTTAGGGCATAATACCTACAGGGGCAATGCTGCCCTTCCTTTGTCATACATCAGCTGTCACCAAAAATTATTCTAACAAGATGTTTGTCAACCACAGAGTTAGAAACAACCCTTCTAGAAATATTATTCTTCTTTCAGACTTCTCTAACTATTTTTTATCATTTTTGTATCTGCATTGCTTAAATGTGTTGATTTTATATGATCCCTGAGCACCACTGTTCAGTTGTCCTTCAGCAACCTTTCAGTTATCCTATCAAGACTTTCAACAAACGAAGAGGACAATGGAAGCAGGTGAAAAGTGAAAAGCTAGGGTATCAGCTCTCTGGAAGGCCACTGCTAACCCTCTCATGGATACTGGGAAGTGAGCAAACCAGTGTTATCTAGAAGAGCATATTCCCCCTGTCCATCTAAAAGCCATCTGCTCCTTGGTAAGTCCTTTATCCAAGGACAAAGTCAACTATACTACTCTGCCATTGCCTTTCTCTCACCTCTAACCCCTTCTTCTGTGGTAATGCTGATGACAGAAGAGTACTGAGGAGGGCGCAGGGGCTCTGGGGCCAGCAGTCACCACTGGACCTCAGCAGCACTGAATTGTTCACTTCCCTATTAGTGAGTTTCAATAAACTTCACATATCACCTGCCGCCAGATGTTTCTTCTCTCAGTAACCTCCCCACTTCACTAATCCAGCTAGCTGTGGACAATGTGTATATCTACTTATTCCTTTTTTGAAGTTTATCCTACTGTACACACATTATATCTTTATGTATATAATCTTAACATTCTAAACAATCTAAATGTCAATGTTGGTTAAGTAAGTCCTGATCACTTAATGAAACAACATGACAGTCATTTTTAAATGTTTTCAGAATTTTTATGATATTTTATCACTCAAGTCAGATCTCTTTTTTCCTGTATGCAGGAGACTAAATAAAAAAAATTTTTTTAACCTACTTGTAGTGATTGTTGCACTTTTTAGAATATCTAGTAAAAATGAAGTAATTCAAAGAGTTGAATTGTGTAACGTATAAAATACATTTATTACAGGCTCATGCTTATAATCCTAGCTTCTCAGGAGGATGATCAAAGGTGAAGCCAGACTGGGCAGAAAAGTCCACGAAACTAAATCTCCAATTAACCAGCAAAAACACTGGGCTGGAAATGTGGCTCAGTGGCTCAAGTGGCTCAAGTGGTAGAGCACCAGTGTAGCAAACAAGCTAAGCTAGAGTGCAAGACTCTAAGTTCTCTAAGTATTGAGAACACACACACACACACACACACACACACACACACACACACACACACACATACATAAACACAATGTGTTGGTAAAGTTGTAAGAGAATTGACAATTCCTGGAGGTCTAAGATATCATTGTCAGTTATTGGTTAAAGCAGGGGTGTTTGGGAGATTAGTAAACAAATGTAATGCAAAGCTGAGCTCTCTTTGCAGTTGCAGTTGCCCATCAAAGCCCCTCCTATATCACTTTATTCATATTTCCAACTTGCTAGCTCCCCTGGGAGAAGATGGGTACTTGATTTCCTGGTGACCTATATTAACCCACTGAGTGAAAGGAAAACTTAAAATCAGCCCATGAACTTGTTACAGCAGTGACATCATATCCAGGATCTGCCCAATAGGGTGCAGCAGTTATAGCGTGACTGGAAGAAGGGAGAGGAGTGAACATGCAGGGTTTTGTTGATAAAGCATTGAGGACTACTGTGTTTGGCACAGCAGGCCACTCCTTTCAAATGCAGAGCCAGCTTACTGCCTCTGAGAGGAAGGCACATTTGTGCTCTTGAGGAAATAGCAACTTGTTCCATAATTCTCAAGCATCCCATTCTGATTCATTCACTGTTTTTCCAAATTATTACCCGTTCTGACTAATTCTTAGAACAGACAACTTATAAAGTGATCCGGGTGCAGTTGGAGCAGCCAAGTCATTCACCGCTTACAGACTATCAGAACCAGTGGGAGCAAAGCAGGAGCAGCAGAACTGCTGCCGTTTGGATCCTGTAGTAAGCCAGTAAGGGGTGGGGGGCTGGGGCTAATTCTCAATACTAGCAATTACATGCCCTTTGAGAAGCAGCTCTGAGTCTGCTACTAGACCCAGAAAGTGAATGCCTTGCTGTATGAGCCACCACTTGCAGACACTGTTGGCTGGCCATGCTCCAACTCCATGCCCCAGAGGATTAGAAAAGGTACACTATCAAAACTCACCCACTTTTGCAACTAAAGATTAGGATAAGGTAACAGGCATTTCAATTCTGGCCAATGAGACAAAAGCTGAGGCTTCCAGGCGGGTCTGGTGAATATTTTCTTCTGGTAAGAGAGAGAGAGAGAGTGCTAGACTGATGCTCATCTTTCTTTACTTCCTGTAATGTGGGTGTCAGGAACAAAATAAGTCCTGTTAGGACCAAAATGAAAAATCCAAGAGAACTGCAAATATGCTATCCCTACTTCCTAAGCTGCTGACCCAATACCAGCATGTATATCTCATCAGAAATCTTTTACAAAAATCAAAGCCCTATGTAGTGATGTCACTATAGTTGAGTTGTCTGTTACTCGCACCCTGAAGCATCCCTGACTGATTTATAAGGGATGTGTGGGATGACCCACACTGCCTATGCTGACCTAGGAATTACCTACTATATCTTGGACTCCATCAGCTAGCCAGCCTGAAGGACCCAATCCCCAGCCAGCTTTTTCCCACCACTTCCTTTCCTTCTGTTCAAACTTTGCTTTTGTCTTTAACAAGAATTCGTAATGAGAAATTGCTTGGGAGGAGACAGGAGCCCATTTAATAACACCATGTAATGAACCATTGCTTTGAAGGACAGTAGAAGAGGAGATCCCCTCAATAAGCAGGCTTTTGTACTGTGCATTTCATTCCCCACATTTCTTGGAGGTGGCTTGAGATGGCTGTGAAGTAGTTTATCACAGTTGAATGTGCTGGCCAAATAGCCAAGTATTTAGAAGAAGCATACTAGGAGAACTATGGACAGAAAATATTTGGGAAAAAAAGGGATGAATTGTCTTTCTAGAACACTCAGACTTCTAAGACTGTCTTTCTAGAACAACTAAGGTCAGCCTCTCTGGGCTGTATGAAATTGCTCATCAACAGGATAAAACATTCTCCTCTATCTGCACTGGTTTATTATCCTTCCCCAGCATCCACATCCAAACACGGTTTGGCAGGATCCCAGAGTATTTCCAAAGAAAAGAGGCAATACTTGGGTACAAAATAAATTTTTCCAGAATATGCTTTCCTCTCCCTATTACAGCATGCTCAAGTAGCAGGCACCACTAACTAAATTGAGGTTCCAATAGCTATCATACCCTGGGGAACAAGCAGCTTTCCAGGAGCAAAATGACTGCATAGAACAGTTTCCCTCCTGGGAACACAGCTGTTTCCCTTGCTGGGATTAATCCTAACTTGGTGCTTTGGGCAGAAGCCAAGTCCTGGACAACTCTGTGTTATGTTGAGTTAATGTTTTTCCTAAGTATAGGAGGAATGTGCAAGTTGGCTGAGGCTTCCAAAACTAGGTGACTTAAATCACATACATTTATTCTCTTGTAAGTCTGGAGTCTAGTAGTCCAAGATCAGTAGGGTTGGTTTCCTGACCCTTTTCCTTGGCTTGTAGATGATCATCTCTCCCCAGGCCACAGATGGTCCTAATTTCCTTTTGTTTTATTTTATTTTTTATTGTGAAAATACTGTACTGAGGGGTTATAATTACATGGGCAAGATAATGAATACATTTCTTATCAAGCATTGTTGCCTCCTCCTTTGTTTCCCCTTCCCATCCCTTTCCATCCTCCCCTGACCCCAATCCTCCCCGCTCCCCACCCCCACCAAAGTTAAAGAACCTAGTCAACTGGATTAGAAGCCAAGAGCTTATTTTAACTGAATAACCTTTTTAAAGACCCAGTGATACCCAATGTGTGGGGATTCTCCTGAGTCCTAAGTGTATCACAGAGCTCTCTTTGCTTACTAATCAACGTGCATGGGGTTATACATGGGGTACTGCACTTTGTCGGAACTGATGGCATAATCTTGATGTCTGTGACCCCATTCCAGCTGGCTCAATGTGCAGAATAAGGCAACCCTCCCATGCCCATCCCACAAGTGAGAGTAAATGGCACCACAGGGAAACACCTTGACCTTCTGAGTTGTAAATTTCCTGGCTCTCCCAGTCTGATTCAGAGCATTAAACCCTACTAATAATGCTCTAACTTTGTTGTTAATGGCTTTAAAGAAAAAGACAGAAGCCACAGGTAGTCCTTTTTATCCCTAAATACACATTTTTTCTTTATGGAATACAAAGAACCCAGAATAGACAAGGAAGTTATAAAAATCAAGAACCACGTTGGAAAAATCATACTACAAAGCAACAGTGATCATGCAAATATACTCAGTATCATAAATCGTTAGGGAAATGCACATCAAAACCATATGGAGATACCATTTCACACAGAACAGAATGGTTATAATAACAAATTTTTTAAAAGGAAGGAAAATGGAACATAATGGTTGGTAAGAACAGGGAGAGATCTAATCCTTCACTCTACTCATGCTGTATACAAACAACCAGAACAGGGAGAGATCTAATCCCTCACTCTACTCATGCTGTACACAAACAACCAGAACAGGGAGAGATCTAATCCCTCACTCTACTCATGCTGTATACAAACAACCAGAACAGGGAGAGATCTAATCCCTCACTCTACTCATGCTGTACACAAACAACCAAACAAATGCTTTTCTACTGACAATCACAACAGCTTCATTCACAATAACCAAAAGATAGAAATGACTCCAAATCTATCCACAATAGACAGATAAGCAAAACATGGGATATTCAGAAATAGAATATCACTCAATCACAAATAAAATAAAGTATCACAATGCTACAGTATGAATAAAATGCAGAAACATGATGCTAAGTAAAAGACATCAGACACAAAAGGTCACATATTACATGATTCCATTTTTTATGAAATATTCAGTCCAAGTAAATCCTTGGAGATCAAAAGCTGATGTGATAGCCAAGGCTTGAGAAATGGTAAGACTGAGACAGGGTTTTCTTTGGGGATAGTAAAAATCCTTCAGAACTTAATAGAGGTAATACTTGTAAATATACTAAATTGCGCAAAATTCATTTCACTTCCTTGTGAATTTCATTTTGTTTTATAAATGTTTTGAAAAGTAATAATCAGCTTCAGGATATCCCACAAATGTATCCCTCTTGACCATTTGAATTTAGCTCTGAGTTTTGATTTATAGGCTGATTTGAGACCTGAAAATTTTGGGTGGCCCCAAGTTGTATATCATGTGGCACTCTGCCATTTTTCTGGTATATGGAGAATAAGGAGAACACTAAAGGTGTATAATCTTACAAGGATCAGCCAAGTAGGTCCCGCACCGTGGGCTCTGGTGATATGTGATGATGGCCTTTTCTATGGGAAAAAAGTTAATTATCTCTCTGACTTGCTTATATGCTCAAGAAATTCCTCAATGCAAAAGCCAATAATAAAGTTCAGCAATATTAAAATCCCACAGGTTCATAAGAAACCACAAATGAGTCATTATATACTCTGAAAAATTCCTTCTTTAATCCTCAAATTTAAGTGCTTACTAGTTCTTAAATACTATATTCCCTCTCAGCCATATTTTACCCTACACACAAAAATAGAATAACCAAATGTCCATCATTCTGACACTAATTCATCCTGTATACTAGAATAAAGACTATATCCCTAGCTGTTGATATACATAGTAAATTCCCTGTCTGTCTATACTGGAAATGAAGAGGTGATACAATCAGGTGTGTGTTGGATGCAGAGGAAACATTTATCTTGCAGAGGGTTGGATATGTGGGGAGCACTGATTTTTCAGGAGTTTGGATTCAAAGCGAGCACTGATGTTGCAGGAGGTTGGATTCAGGAGGGAGCACCGATCTTGCAAGGGTTGGATGGGGCTGGTAGATGTATTTCTAAGTGGACTGCATAATGTTTTTCACGGCTCTGAGTAAGCAGTCCTCACATCTAAAGTGTAATCTATTCAGATGATGGCACATTATAGGGAAACTGCAATGGGTGTGAAGAATTCATAGGCGTCTGCCACGCACAATTTAACTAAGCAATTTGCCAGTCTTGTCTTTCAGAGTGGCATTTTTTAACACCTTCATAAAGCAACTACATAAAAGAAAGAACAATCTCACATTTATTCAGAAAGACAGCCAGCGCTGCTAATAAAGCACAGCAAGGAATAGAGTTTCTATGAGTTAATGTGATACGGAGCAACATGGAAACCCTGCAGTGATTAAAACAATCAAGGCATTAAATGACATAGAAAATCAGTTGGATTCCTTAGTCAAGAAAGAAATAAAAATTATTCCCTTGTTACAGGTTTGCTTATTTACGTGACCATCAGTTTTTGTTTTTTCCTTCCTCTATTTTAACTCCAAATTTAAGCACTTCACACTTAGGTACAGTTTCAGGATAACAGATCATTCAAGTGAAGGTTTTAAAGCAAGATCAGCAGAAGGAACAGTAGAGAAGAAAGAGCGTTGCTAATAAATTTCCAAATAATGCTGAAAACTACTCCTCATGGATTCAAATTCTGAAAAAAACAACCAGACCTAAGTCCCAATGGAATTTAACAAAATGGATATAAAGAAGGAACATTTTATTAAGTGCGAATGCTATTTCTAAAATGACAAAAAAGAAAAGGCATTGTTTTCATGAAGTTAATAATAGTTTTAAATAGAATTCAGAGGTAAGAGAATGCATTCTCAGATTCAGAGGTGTTGCCTAAGATCAAAAGGTTCTGAAATCATCTTTAATCTTTTTAGATACACAACACTGAGAATCTGTTTTAGAAACTGCACTTCTATTATTTTTAATGCGATGGGAGGCGCCTTAAAACCCACTAAATAATCATCTGTGGAGACAGAATGAAACCTTCTCCTCCACCACCTCCTCTTAATTTTCCTCCTCTACTACCTCCTCTTCCTCCTTCCTCTTCTTCTTTAGTGATACCATTATTTTAATTCAGGGTTTGCTAAGTAGATGTCCTATCATTTGAAGCATACCTTCAGTGTTCTTTATTTTTTACTTACTTTTCAGAAAGGGTCTCACATTTTTGCTTGTGTCTTGCCTCAGATAAGGATTCTCTTTCTTATGTTTGCCTGTGGCTGGGATTATAGGAACATGACACTACTCAGCCTTGTTGGTTGAGATCAGGGATTTTTGACATTTTGTTCCAGGTTGCCTCAAACCAAGATCTCCTGTTTCTGTTTTCCAAGCAGCTGGAATTACAAGAGTATGCCACCATGTCTGGCCAGTTGAATATCCTTTCTGTGGGCTTACCTAGGGTGAAAATCTCTTAGTGAGTCAAGGAATATTTAGGCAGCCCCCTTTCGTCCCTTGCTTTGAACCTTTCTAGCAGAGATGGAATATGTTGTTGGGGAGGGAGAGAGAGACAGAGAGAGAGAGACAGACACAGAGACAGAGAGAGAGACAGAGAGGGATGAGACAATTTTCAAACCTGAGTAAGTACCATAATCCCCATACTTCTATCTTTTCTCCAAAGTTATTAATAAGGATTTATCATAGGTATAAAATTCCTTTCCTCAGTAACTGACTCTAGCCTCTGTTAATGTACAGCTTTCCTTAAAATTCTGATTTCATGAACAAATATCAGGAAATGACAATATTATGCCTTCAGGAGGAAAACCTGCATGGATGAGAGTAGAATACGGGCACCATGGTCTGGGAACATTGTGAGGAACCACCACCTAGAATGCCACACCAGGATGGAAGGCCTTTTCCTCTAAATACCACTCTCTACCATCATCCTGTCCTTACACACATCTCTTCTCCTTGGTCAGTAACTTCATAGGCTCTATAAACTCAGTGATAGACTGCCATCAGCCATGGAGAGACAAGGAAATGAATCCAGACTCGGTAGAAATGGTATGAAGTACCCACACACTGTGGCTCACACCTGTAATCTCAGCTACTGAAGAGGTTGAGATCTGAAGATCATGAGTTAGAGCTATCCCAAGCAGATGAATTTGAGAGATTCCAATTAGCCAGCAAGAAGCTAGAACTAAAGATGTAGCTCAAGTAGTAGAGTGCCTGCCTTGAGCAAAAATAACTACAGAAACACCCAGGTCTTGAGTTCAAATCACAGTACCTGTATAGGCACACAGAAAAAAAAAATGATATGATGTGAATCATTAAAAAATAAATTTTCCTCTTAAATACTTCACATAGAGGCATTTAATTCCCCGAATCAATTATATAGAAAAAGCTGAGAACCTAAACATCCAGGGTACGATCAGCTGGGCCAAAGGTTCAATCCCTCCTGTGGCTGGAGGGACAAAGAATTGAGGTGGATTGATAGATTTCAGGACCTGGGAACTATAGTGTTCAGTGTGTGGACATTACATCTGAAAAAGGAGGAATTCTCCAGGAAAGTCCACCATAGAGATTCAGATAGTCACAAACACCACAAGGCAGAGTAAGAATGAAGACATCCTAGATTCTTCATCTGCTTGACGTTGAATCTTTGTCCCTTGCCCTCCATTGGACAAACCCAGAAGATATGCCCCAAGGAATAACAGTGGGAGAAAGAGGACACATGAATGACCAGCCCATCCATACCTGAGGGGACTTGCATTCAATGAGTTCAGTCAGTACAGGGAGGACAGTGCATTGTCCCTGTCACTTTCAATTTGCCATGGCTCCCCATTGCTTACAGATGGTAAATAAGAATTTTATGGTTAATAAGTTTCAATAAAAGTGCTAACTCTTGCCAATTAGGAATGGCTGCCTGCAGCTATGTTTTCAAAGATTTTGAAACTGTGATTGGACTCACTAAAAAACTCTGTCGTGGTCATTAATGTTGTCCTGGACTTAAGAGGAGATACAGCAGTATGGGTATATTGCATTGGCCATCTGGCACCTTTAGGGTAATGACTGGATATTCTGCTTCATCTGCCATGATTACTACTCCTACAACTTTGGCTTTCAGCCAGTACTAAATGTCATCTACCCACCATACACAGCATGGGATGTCTTACCTCTCTGCCTTGGTCACCCCTTACCTTCCATTGTAAAGCCTGCTTTTCCTAACCAGCTATAGACAAAAGGCTCACCCAGCATACCTCCTGTAAGACAGAAAGCACCATAACTGTCTTGAAATCCTGTCAGGTGTTGGCTTCCCTCTCTATAAGGCAGGAATCACCTCACCTGTCTCTCTCCTCCTCCCCAGTCACTTCAGTCCCAGGAAACTCAAATCTATGGTTCCTAAGCTAATGAGTATCCAACATTTAGTTGGTAATAAGCAATTATTATTGAAATAATGAACAAAGAAAAAAGGCATTCCAGTATCTATGTTTGTACTTATCTTCCCTAGCCTGCAGATTATCTGGTAAGATGTTCAGACATACAGTCAAACCTTACAGGGAGGTAAGGTTTTCATGCATATTCAGACAGAAGTAATATGCTAAGAAGGGTTCATCTTTATTACTAATACACTATGGCTAAAGCTTGAAAGTATATGACAAGATTTGCTGATTTGAGCTCAGAAAATGCTTGCTGGCATTTGGAAAGACCTTAACCCAAAAGGATGTCAGTAAGTCAGTGTGTTTGAAGTTGTGGAGAGTACAAACCCCAGTATGTCTCCATACAAAAGGAGGTTTGTAGGAACCTTGTCCACATGCCTTCTGCACAGCAGAACCCACCTCTAGCCTTTACTCTTCAAACTACCATGATTACTGGACAAATCACCTCTTCTTTTCATCCTCAAGCCCATTACTGTTTTATCTTTGTTGGTTTGGTTTATTCTCTGGAAAGTCATAACTCTTTTCTGAGTTCTGAGTTCTAAAGTCCATATTTTTGGCTTTCTAAATCTTAAACATGAGATACCAATCCTGTAACAGAATTCTCCTGGCCAGCACTATCAATATCATGGACCTAAAACCTGCCAATGGTTCTCCATTAAATTGGATCAACAATCACCATCAGGCTTTTATGACTCCTCAGCTAGGCTTTCTTTCTTCTTCCCTTCCTTTCCTTCGTCTCCCATTCTTTTCCATTTCCTTTCCAAATAGTTTTATAAAATCACAGTTCTAAAATAACTCCTTCTCTTAAATATAAGGCCCTAATGGGACCTCTACCATCTGCTGTGGAAGGGATTGACCACAACCACCAAGCCTCCTACACCTTTCTTCCTGTTATACTTCCTGTTTCCACTTTCAGCTCGAGACAACCAGGTTTTGAGACCTATAAACTTGTCCCAAGAGTATACATCCTTAGCCTCATCTTCTACTATCTTTGGCTTTCACATTTGCATTGCTTCCTATGTACTTCTTTCCATCAACACACTTGAGGGCTGTTTGCTGGAATAATATTCAGAGTTCTTCCCTGGGCATGTAAAGAAATGTTCCATGGATTAAAGTTGAGTGCAATCACATTGACCATAAAATGACTACAAGGAGGTAGTAAATTTTTTAATTTTATTCCCTTCTAGTGATCAATAGAAATCTCTGAAGATTTTCCTAAGGTGATTTTTTTCTTTGTGGTCCATGCAAGAGATCTAACCTAAAAGCCTGCACAAGTTAGGCACATAGTCTACTATTGAAGCACACCCCCAGCCTTAGATTTGCTTTCATTACTCTCTGAAACTCAATCTTCAGAATTTGTGGGTTTGCATAATTATGAGAGGGAGTTGATGTGATTGATCATTGTACTTTCCAGTATATATTTCTGAGAGACAAAGGTCCTCTCAGAATTTTTTCTGTCTACACATACCTGTTAATCCCCACCAAGACAGATGGGATGGCTGCCCATCTTCTCCACAACAAAGATCTGTCTGCCACTGCATGTCTCTTCCAGTTCCACAGATGACAACCGCAAAGCCATTTCCCTTGAAGAAATTTCTTTCTCCCAGAACTTAATTCTGTAGAATTATTTCCTCCTCTTTCAATTCAGGTTTTCCCAAAGAAATTCATCTTATGTGAGATTCAATCTGCAGATCCCACTTTTTCTTACTCTCTTCTGGTCATTCAGGCTTCACACATGAGGCCTTCTAGTAACTTCTCTGATGGCTCATGATTATCATGCCTTTGTATGTTATGTTTTGATAACATTGTATGCTTGCTCATTGAGGCAATTGTTTTGATTCCCAAGAGCAAAAATAAGAATTCTTCCTTCATTTTAGGAAATAAATAATTTAAAGGATCTCTTGCCAGGTGCTAGTGACTCATGCTTGTAATCCTAGCTACAGGAGGCTAAGATCTGGTGCCATGGTTCAAAGTCAGCCCCAGTCAAGGTCTGTAGCACTCTTCACTCCGATTAAGTACCAAAAAGCTAAAAACGGAGTTATGGCTCAAGTGGTAGAGTTCCAACTCTAAGCAAAATAGCTCATGTCTTTTGCCCCATGTTCAAGCTCTAGTTATGAACACAAAATAAATAATTAAAATATCCAGTGTCTTAGCTCTAGATAGCACTGTTCCACCTAGCTAAATTCTCTTCTTTTCTCTTACTGCCTTTTCTTCTTGTTATTGTTAAGTTCTGGCTACCCCTGAACAGCAACAGTTTCTATTCTAATGGCCACCTAATCTTCCTTCTCTGACATGTGTAAGGTTGGCTTTTTCTTTCTTTTTTATTCTTTGCTGATTTTGGAACCCTTTGAACCCTCTGGTCCCTTTCTCCTTCTCTCTTGTCAATAGAGAATGCATTTTGTGGTACCAAATTTCCCAGCCTACCTTCAGGCTGGACTGATGAAAGAGATGAGTATATTAGCCATCTCTTCTTCCAGAAAGAATCTGGGATTTGATGCTGGAGGCAGCAGAGCATCTTGAAAACCACAAAGGAATGAGTATATTGCCTGCTAAGGATTGTTAAGCCCACAGAAGGAATCCACATCTTTGATGATGCCATAGGTCTGCTATACCAACTTTGAAATGCTAACTTGTAGAGTTCTCATCACAGGAGTAAATCTTCTAGTGTGGTTAAGCTACTCTGTATTTCTAGTTGGATGCAATCCCTAATTAGTACAGTCTCCACTACCATCTTCAGAAAAGGAGTCAGTGTTGTAGGAACAGGTACTTTCCTTTCCTCTGAAGCTAGTAAGCACAAACCAGCCCATGGGCAACCTGTCCTCCTGTTGTGGCCTGAGCAGAAGTAAGTAGGCTCTCAGCTCTTCTAGGATAAAAGTAGCAGCCTCTACCAGCTTGAGAAACTGTATGTTGATTTGTCTGCTTGAGCTGATCTAGTAAAATATTATAGGTCAAATGGCTTAAGTGATCAGCATGTATTTTACCACCATCCCAGAGGCCACAATTCTGAGGTCCTCAGGACAGCATAGCCAGGCCTATGTGAGGTCTTTCTCCTGCAGGTTTCCTGATGGCCACCCATTTCTTACAGTCTTCATAGGGTGAAGTGAAAAAGCTCTGGTGTCCTCTCCTCTTCACCAGTTCTGTGGTGTCTATGATCCACTCCCATTGCTTCACTTAACAACTTACCCCTCTATCACAACTTATGAGGCATTTAAGTAGGAGTTTGTGGAATCTGTATATAGTAAGCAACACCTCAGTCCTCCAATGCTTCTCCCTACCTGTGCTCTAGAACCGCACACAAAGGAGGGCCATCAACAGAACTCCCCATTATTCCCAGCTCTGAAGAAGCTCTGCTCCATATCCAAGCTCTTCGGTTTCCTCTCCAGATCTCCCTGAGGCCAGCAGAGATGGAATAATGACACCTCTGTTCTTCTTGTCCAGGGATTCCTGCTAAGGTTCTGGACTCAAGACTCCATTGTTAAGAAGAATTCTGGGGGCCTGGAAGGTGGCTCAGAGGTTCAATTCCTCAGCACCACATACACAGAAAAGGCTGGAAGTGGCACTGTAACTCAAGAGGTAGAGTGCTAGCCTTGAGCTGAATTGCTCAGAGACAGTACCCAGGCCTAGAGTTCAACCCCCACAAATGACAAAAAAAAAAAAAAAAAAAACCAAGGGCTTCATTTGGTCTGGGAATGTAGCTTAGTGGTAAAGTGCTTGCCTAATATGCATGAAGCCCTGGGTTCGATTCTTCAGTACTACATAAACAGGAAAAGCTTGAAGTGACACTGTAGCTCAAGTGTTAGTGCTAGCCTTGAGCAAAAGAAGCTCAGGGACAGTGCCTAGGGCCTGAGTTCAGTCCCCAGGACTGGCCAAAAACTAAATAAATAGACAAATAAATAAATAAATAAAATTTTTAAGAAAGAATTCTATGTACCAATCACTAATCCTGGGAAAGAAGACCAAATATTTCCGCCCATAAAACACAATGCACTCAAGCACTGGATAGGGCAGCTTTTTACTTACAGGGGAAAGAGAAGGGTTGAGACCAACTTTGGTAAAATATATCTGTCCCCATGGCTTTTTTGCCTGACTGCACAGAGAAAAATGACTCCTTTCATGCGTCAGTGAAGGCCCTCTTCCCAGACATAGCAGAAGGTTGACAGGTGCCTTGTGGACCATTCTGAGCTTTCAGCAGGAAAAGACAGACCCACCCAGGTTAGTAAATGTAGTCCAGGTATGTATATGGTTTTATCTTGATGTTTTCTTCTCCAGCCTCAAAGCCTAGCCTAGCCTTTCCACGCAAGTGGAAAGACTGTCTGGACCTGCCTTTCTCCACTTGCCTCTCCTCCTTCTCCTTCTGGAATGGATGTTGGAGTGAATGCTCGGTGCCAATCCCATCCAAAACAATGGTACTCAGTGCTTAGCTCTGTTTTTGTATTGAAAACTCCTGAGACACATAGGATTCCCCTATTTCACATGGGCAGAGAAGGGCCCTTCTAATTAAGTGGTCATGTCAGCAAGAATGAAAGGAGCCATGAGGGCTTTTCCAATGTTCTTCCAGGCATTAAGTATCCACTCAACCCATCTAGTAGCTGTCAAATAAACTCAGAGGAAGTAAAATAGAAACAAGCAAAATCTCACATCTCAAACTATCTCCTCAATCCATGAAAGATGAGACAGTGAAAGAGTTTGTTTGTGGTAGTAATGGTTTGAAGAATTCATGCAATTTCCTCCATTTCTCGTCTGTTTTCTGAAGCCTCTGCTTCAACTTCTCATTCAATACAGGAAGGCCGAACAACAGCTGTTTCAGCTTGAGCTCTTATAAATTGGAAATGGATTTTTAGTAATGCAGCAACATCCTGTACCACAAAAATCAATGAACCCCACGGACTGTGTTATGAAGGATTTGACCTATTTAAAGAAAGTGCTAAAGGATTAATATCATGCAGTGTCAAGAAACTGTGGCTTCTCTGCTCTGCCCCCTTTCCTTCCAACTGTGCTTCTTGGGGAAGGGATTGGACCAAGTCAGACTTGGCATGCTAGGTGAGTCAGACTTACGCTAGGCTGAGTTGTTGGTGGTTGATTCTGCCAGAATGCCACCCTTTCCCTCTCCACCCTATTCATGTGGACTGTACTGCAGCTCTCCTTTTAAAAGCCCCTTCCATCCTTGCTAAATCAGCACCTAGAAGCATCATTAGGGCTCCAGAACACTAAGTATAAATCTTTCTCACCAAATAGGACTACATCCTTTCCTGTCAACATCTGCCCTGTCCTCTTCTGCCACCATGAACTGCTTACGGGTAATGGCCAGGCCTACACTCCAATGCTGGACACTGGGAACAATTGTGACTTAAGTGTTTTAACTCAGTGTGGTTAAGTGAAACATTCAGACTATCCTCTTCCCATCTCTGCATTTAAATCTACTTTGTTCAAGAATGTACACCTTGGGCTAGGAAGGTGGCTCAGTGGTAGAGCACTTGCCTTGCATTCTCAAGGCCCTGGGTTCGATTCCTCCGCACCACATAAGAAAAAAGCCGGAAGTGGTACTGTGGCGCAAGTGGTAGAGTGCTAGCCTTGAGCTGAAGAGCTGAGGGACAGCGCCCAGGCCCAGAGTTCAGGCCCCACGACGGGACCCAAAAAAAAAAAAGGAATGTACACCTTTCCTCCGTGTGTTTTTCCTGGCTGTTCAAATGCTAATCGTCCATTGACAAAAAAACCACCTCTATTCTCCCCTCCTCCAGAAAGCCTTCCAGGGCCACCCTTTATTGATTTCTTTCTCCTCCAAATTCCTACAACCCTTTTTCTTTTTTATTGTAAGGTGCTGTACAGAGGGGTTACTGTAATGAGTACATTTCTTTTTGAACATTGTTACCCCTTCCCTCCTTGTCTCCCACTCTTCCCCCATACTCCCCTCCATCCCAAGTTGTAAAGTTCATTCCTAACAGCATGTCTAGTGAGTATCACTGTTGCATGAATTCACCCTTTGTCCCACTGTTCAGTGACTCCCCTTCAGATAAACTTATATCCAAGACAAAGGGTATGGAAATCAAAACCAGTGACAACAGGGCATAAGCCAAAGGGGGGTGGGGGGAAGGAAAGGAAAAGAAATAACTGCAAACAGTACATTATAAAAACCTCTTGTTTCTATTTCTTGGAGTTTATTTTTGATAAGCTTCATTTTATATGGTCATATGCACCTAGCTATTGAACTATTGTGATCCTCTGCTAAGAATTTCCTAGACATATTCTAGTTATTACAAATGAGGGAAGCATTCTGATTATGTTTCTTTGGGTCCAGCTTGCTTTGTTTAATATAATTTTTCTAAGTCTTTCAATTTCCTTACCAATAGGGCAATGTCATTCTTTCTGATGGAGGCATAGAATTCCACTGTATATTTATACAACATCTTGATCCATTAATCTACCGAGGGGCATCTGGGTTGATTCCATATTTAGCTATGGTAAATAATTCTGTAATGAACCTGGTTGTACCTATAGCCCTTTTTCTGCTCATCATGGTTTCATTTTCAATTCCAAATCTGCACTTTGCCTATTCGTATTTCTGCATTA
This sequence comes from Dipodomys merriami, assembly GCF_024711535.1. Taxonomy (NCBI): domain Eukaryota; kingdom Metazoa; phylum Chordata; class Mammalia; order Rodentia; family Heteromyidae; genus Dipodomys; species Dipodomys merriami. Next base: position 8,067,699 of record NW_027205159.1, on the reverse strand, counting down.
TAGTAGTGCCCTTTATCCAATACTTACTCACCACATGGTCAAGCACAGTCTTGAACATAGTAAATGGAACTTTCTAGAAAGAAATAATCTGCAAATTGCACATTGTTCAGAGTTCTGTGATGAAATCTTGTGCCATCCTGTTTTGTCCCATTCCAAATATGAATCTCCTGTTTGTTGAGTGTAACCGATCTTTATATGCTAGCTACCCCATTGGTCATTTAGCATGACAGTGCTTGCGAATTAGCCCTTATTTTTCTTAATAATGGACCATTGGTCCATGAATAGTGATGCTAAATAAGCAAGTTGGATAGGGCAAAGAGAAACCAGAAGTGCATTTTTAAGTAAAAAGGTATAAATTCAGTAAGATACTTTAAGAGAACTCAGGGCCAGGACACTCTCCCTGAGCTTTTCTGCTCAAGGCTAGCATTCTACCACTTTAAGCTACGGCTCCACTTTGGGTTTTCAAGTGGCTAAGAGATAAGAGTCTCACAAATTTTCTTTCTCTAGCTGACTTTGAATCTCAATCCTCAGATCTCAGCCTCCTGTGCAGCTAATATTACAAGTTGTGAGCCACCAGCACCTGAAGGAAATAGGTCATTTCTGATGAACATCTGGGACATCCACCCAGCTGGGGAACTGCATCCTGATTTTCTTTAGTAGTAGCTTCAATCGGTGTTTCCTCTACCTTGCATGTAGTCAACGAACCCCGCAGCATCTATACTCCTGGGCCTGTGGTGCTGATATCTAACAATATCAATTATGTTCATCACTGCTTCCAAAGTACTCCAGTGATTAACTTGCCACAGAGTCTTAGTTATCTGTGATGGTTTTTAAAAATTACTTTGAAAATAAGATTTTCAACTTCCTTTGTATCCTAGACCAGACAAAACAGCCAGAGGAGATGATTGGTGCACAAGAGTTTATAGGTGACATGTTCCAGGGAGAAGTAAAGGGAGAGGAAGATAGGAGGAGGAAGGAAAGACAGCTCAGTCGCTTCCTGGTTTCACTTAAAGCTCAGGGGAGAGCATTAGAGATCAGGGTTCATACCAGCGACAGCCAATGAAACTGAGCTTTCAAACTCAGGAACTAGTCAACCATTTGCCAAGATCAAATGGTTGCTCAGAAGATAGAAACTCCTGGGCACTGCTAGCTTTCTACTTGTGAGCAAAGGCTTCCATTAGCCAGGGAGAGATTCAAAGGTTTAGGTCCAGAAGTAGAACACACAAAATCTGGGAGAAAGGTATAGAGAAATGGTACAAGAACTCCCAAGGAATCTGGGCAGAGCACCAACAGTGCCTGCTGGACTTGGTGATCCTATATTTCACTTATGCACTTAAAATATATTTTGGGGTGGTGTTTGTCATCTTCTCTAGACTGCCAAAATGTTAGGTACAAAAAAAAATGTTAAAATCTTCTGTTCTTAGAATAAATCATTTTGAGTAAGGTAAGCCAAGAGCAAAGAGACAGACGGCACATGATCTCCTTGATATGTGGATGTTTTATACAGTAAGGAGATAAGACAAAGTAAACAGGACTTGAGAAATAATTAATTAATTAATTAAAAATAAAAAAGATAATGCTAAGTGAAATGAATCTCCCAAAATATGGACACAAGCAGTTTCTCTTTGTTGTGGTGGTTTTTAATGTACTTTGTGATTTTTTTTTGTTTCCTTTGTATATGCTTCCTTCTATGGTATAGCCCCAATTGTCACTGTACTTGATTTTGGTACCATGCATCTTGTATTTGTCTAATTTGGGAGAGCGGAAGGAGAATAACACCATGCTGGAACAGAGACACAGACACCCATCGCAACCATGATACCCAGAAGACATTATATTGGAAATGAACTTTACAACTTTGGGTAGAGGGGGCGGGGGAGGAGTGAAGGAAGTGAGGGAGGGAAAGGAGAACAACAGGGAAGGGATAACAATGTTCAACAAGAAATGTACTCATTGCCTTATTCATGTAACTGTAACCCCTCTGTACAGCATCTTTACAATGAAAAGAAAAAAAGAAACAAAATCTTCTGTTCTATAGATGACTAACCAAGTGACTTTGCACTGGCAAGGAATCTCTAGTCCTCAAGCAAGATCACTTCCCCCAAATCCCATGCAACTTTATTTATCATCCTTTTCCACATAAGCCACCATATGTATTTATTTCAGTACAGTCATACTAGATTTGTGTTTGCTATACCCATTTAAAGAACGATGTTAACTTATAAGTACTAAGATGTTTCTCACCAAAGGAAAATAAATTTTCATGGCTGTGTTTTGGGTTGCTTATTATTTTGTTTATTTTCAGTTTTGTTCAGTACTAGGGTTGGAACTCAGGACTTTGTGCTTACAAAGCTTCTTTGTGTAGCTGGAGTCCTCCCACTTAATTCAGGCTTCTAGACCTGCCTTTTCTGGTTATTTGGGCAATGGAGTCTTTCAAACTCAAACTGAAATCCTCCAGCTCTCAATTTCTTGTATGTAGGACTATAAGCCGTCAGCACTGAGAGCCAGTTAGGGCTCAGCTGTCCAAAGACCTCCCACTGATTCACCCTCCATCATGTTCCAGGCAGATATATTTGGCCTTTAAGCTAGGGGTTCTTTGCTATTTTCATCATATCTATGCATTCTAACACTTGCACATTTACAGTGTTTCTTCTTCTCTTGCCCTGACTTTCTTGAAATCATACCTCCACATCTTTCTCATTAACTCTCTTATTGTCTCTTCCTAGTCTCTCCACCAAAGCTATTCTATTTCATACTAATCTTAGGATCCCCTCTGTTGCTGTTGCTTCTCTTATGACTCTCCACTCCACCCCTCAGTGGGTTTAATCTATCACCACATCATTAATACTGTTGGGTGGTGTTTTTTCTATATTTATAACAGTAACCTAAGTGATATATGTATAATTTCACTCCTCCCCCAGCTCCACCACTACTCCAACTTTAAAAGACCTCAAATTAAGTCCAAGAATTTTATTTTCCAAATCTACTTTGTCACTAGCAATCTTCCTCTGGGAAGCAGAATCATCTTCTTAGCCATGCAAATTTTGGGGAAAAAAAGAGGAGAGAGAACCTTTTTACAGGACACTTACTATGTTAGTTTATTTCCTGTTGCAATAAGACATACTCTGGTCTGGAATATATAGAAACGAGGTTTATTTATTTTTACAATTTTGGAAAGTGGAAGTCTATATGAAGGTCTCCCCATCTAGTTACCTATGTCAAGGACCTCATAACAGATGAAATCAAAATGGCAGACACACAAATGCATAAGAGATTGCATGGTGCGATAGGAAGCCAGAGAAGAATTCAGGGACCACGTTTGCTTGTAGCATCATTCTTTCTTTTTTAAAAAATAGGTTTTTTATTGTGAAAATATTGCACAGAGGGGTTACAGTTACATGAGCAAGGTAATGAGTACATTTCTTATCAAGCATTGTTGCCTCCTCCTTTGTTTTTCCCTCCCATCTCCACAACTAAAAAGAAGACTAGCATTAATCCCTTTGAAGATAAAGCTCTTAAGGGCCTAGCCACTTTCCATTAGGCCCCACCCCTGAAAGGTCCTGGGCCTCTTCTACAACTACACACTAAGGGCCAAGTTTCCATTATGTGAGTCCTTAGGCAAGAAGCCACACTCCAAGCATACCATTTGACTTTATCTGTCTACTAAAAAAAAATGTTCATTGTATCTAATTTTGTCTGGACAAAATAGCAGCTGGGAAGGTTCTGTAATAAAAACAGAAATCTCTGCTTCCAGTAGTCTAAATGGTATCCCTGAGAAACTACATCATCCACTACTCATCCTCTGAAGCTCACCTACCACCCCAACACAGAGGTACAGGCTGTATCCATGTAGAGAAGCACCATCGCATTCTCTTCAGGAATCGGTTCTGAATGTTGATTTAGCAAAATGATATAGTTAGAGTCACTATCGGACACGTTCAGGCTATAAAAGAAAAAGTCAAAGAAGGGGATCTTAACAAAAAGCAAGCCTGAGTAAGCTCCCAGAAGAGCAAAAGAGCCAATGTGTGGAGTCAGAAACAAGAAGCAAAGTCTCTGAGAAGCAGGGTTTTGTTTTCTTTCCTTCCCTGCCTATCTCATACAATGGAAATCTTGACATGGCAAATACAAAGCTGTCTCATAAAAATAAAATAAAAGAGAAAAGGCCTATAATTTTCCAGCTTGGAAAAGCAATAAGCAAATCCTGCAATGACACAGCTGGACAAATGCTGATTATAAAGACAACTCAGAGAGGGTGGTAATGCTGAAAACAATTATTAACACAAGAGGCTTGTAGAATCATAGTGCAAATGGAAGTCTTAGATTGCAGCCTGTAGTTGTAAGTGCCTGGATCTTTAACAAATACTAAAATATAAATCTTAACAGGCTTTTCTCACTTTTATATCTGTGCCTTAAATACTACAAGACTAGTTTTGACTAATATGGAATGTATCGATTAAGTGATGTCATCTTTGAAAATGCTCCAGAAATTTACTCACACCCAATTCCTTTATTATTTGAATTCATAGTTGATTTTGTTCCTACCTACTCAGAAGACTGAGATCTGAGTATTTAGTTCAAAAGACAGTGAGATCATATCTCTAACCACCAAAAAGCCACAAGTTGAGGAGTGGCTCAAATAGTAAAAGTAGCATGCCAGACTTGAGAGAAATTGCAATTCAAGCTCCAGTACTGGCATGAGAAAAGAGAAGGAAGAGAACAAAGCAGGAGTGGAGGGGGAGAGAAGAAGAAGGAAGAGGAGGAGGAAAGAACAAAGCTGGGGGAGGGAGAAGAAGGAGGAGGAGGAGGAAGAGGAAGAGGAGAAGGAAGTAGCAGCTATCTAATCAGAATTTGTATAGACTGCAGTTTATCTGTAGGAATTTGTCAGCTTACAGTATAATAAGTTTAACTGCAGTGTTGAAGTTGGACCTTCCCAAAGACAGGAAATTATTTTAAGCAATCCAAGATTATCTGCTCCAGCTGCATGCTAGCATGTCCATTCTGACAATGATCCTGCTACTAGGCAAAATTTGAAAGGAAGGAAACAGCTCAAGAAAAATAAGAGGCCCCCAAATTAAATCTACACACACACACACACACACACACACACACACACACACACACACTGAAAGGAAGGAAACAGCTCAAGAAAAATAAGAGGCCCCCAAATTAAATCTACACACACACACACACACATACACACACACACACACACACACACCATAACCTCAGGTTCTTTGAAAGAGTGGAGAAAGAGCTACTTAAAATTAAGGCTCTCAATACTCAAAAGAAATGTACTCATTACCTTAGTCATGTAACTGTAACCCACCTGTACAGCATCTTTATAAGAAAATAAAATAAAATAAACTCATAATGACCATCCCTACATGACTTCTAAAGCTACAAAGCTACAGTAATTAAAGCAGTGTGGTATTGGCAAAGCTACAAAGCTACAGTAATTAAAGCAGTGTGGTATTGGCTGGGTGCTTGCCTCAGAACTGTAATCCGAGCTACTTAGGAGGCTGAGCTCTGAGGGTCATGGCTTAAAACCAGCCTGGGCAGAAATATCCATGAGACTCTTACCTCCAATGAGCCACCTAAAAACCCAAAATGAAGATGTGGCTCAAGTGTTAGACCTTTAGCCTTGAGCACAAAAACCAAGTAAGACCCCTACTTCTTGTACCATAAATCCAAACCAAGCCAAACCAAATGCTGTGGTATTGTGAAAAGAGGAGATAAATAGACCAACAGTGCTAAATAAAAAGCCAGATATAAATGTATGTGAATATGTGTATAAAAAGATCACCTGTCCCAAGTCAGTTCTTGAACAATTCGAAATCTACATGCAAAAATAACTGAATCTAACACCAGCAGTTTGGTCTTCACAAAAATAACTCAACATGCATCATGGATCAAAATGTTAAAGGCAAAATTTTATGACTGTTAAGTGTTTAATATATGGAAAAAAATCTAAGTGTCCTTCAGTCTAGCATTTGCTTTATAACATTTAGGAGCAGTGCATGGAAAAAATATAACTATATAAGCTATATTTCACTTAAGAAAAGTTTGTGCTCTAAAAGTCATAGCCATAATGAAATGATGTTATAAACTGGAAAAAATATTTATGAAATACATAGCTCATAAAGGACCTGCATCTAAAATTAAAAATAGAACACTAAAATCTCAAAAATAAGAAAACATTTCAAATTACAAATTGGAAAAGAAGAGATAGATGACAATTAAGATCACAAAGCAGTGTTCAGCATCAGGTGACTAGAGCCACAGCAATATAACACCTCGATCTAATTAGAATAACTAAAATCCAAAGCATTTACAATGTCAAATGCAGGTGAGCAACAGGAATTCTTATCCACAGCTGCAGAAAATGCAAATTGGTGCAACCACTTTTAAAAGCAGCTTGTTTCTTCTAGAACTAAATATATTCTTGGCCAGATACCAGTGGCTCACACCAGTAATCCTAGTTACTCAGGAGGCTGAGGTCTGAGGATCATGGTGTAAAGCCAGTCTGAGCATAAAAGTATCCAAAACTCCATCTCCAAAATGACCAGCAAAACATTTGGTTGGAGGCATGGCTCAAATGGTTGAACACCAGCTGGGCAAGCATAGGATTGCTAGAGTTCAAGCTGTGGTACCAGATAAAAGAAAACCTAAACATGTCCTTGTCATGCAATCATTAATTAATTATCCTTTATATTCACCCAAATGAGTTTATAGTATATATAAATATACACATAGCTATATTCATACCTAGCAAAAGCATAAAATAACCACAATTTGGTGGTGCCAGTCAGTTTAATGTTACTAATAACCAAAACAACAGTCAGTCTCTTTTCCTTAGTATTTCCATAATATTTTGTGTTTTCAAAATGTAATATGGTCAGCATTTCTCCTAATCAATTAAGATTTTCTAGCAGAATCTTGTTTCTGGAACACAGGAAACACGATAATTGCTCATTTCAAGCTCCAGCACATATTCAAACATTTTCTTCCTATTTCTGTATTTTTTTAATTTAATTTTATTGTCAAGGTGACATACAGAGGGGTTAGGTAAGTAAGGTAGTGAGTACATTTCTTGTTGAACTTGCTACCCCCTCCCTCATTTTTTTCCACTTAAAAAAATTGTCCTCTAAAAGTAAACAACCTTAAGAAAGCTTACTTTGCCAATAAAAAGTTTTCAAAAGGAAATACAGTGTATATCTCCTGACAATGTGAAGGTTTCTTAGAGATTTAAAGCCTCATATTTTAAAATCAATTTGGTTTGTGTTCACAGCATTTTGTAACAGTATTTTGTAAGGCTGTTCTTCCTCTTCTTTCTATGCCTAAATTCTTATCTTGTGAATATTGAATAGTGATATCCAAAGAAAAATTTGCTTTGACTAAACTTCTCCACCTTCTTCAGTGCCCTCTCTACCTAATGTACCTTTAACCAATGGGTCATAAAGCCACTTACCCCACTGGCTTTAAAACCACTGACAAACAGCAAACAGAATGTCAATAAGTAAGGTATTTTCAAGAGAAAAGTGCAAGGGAGTTAGCAGCTCAAGCTCAAGATTGTCTTCCAAGAACGGGCATACAACCAGTAAATTTCCCATGATGAAACTAGCAAGGAGTCCCTCCTATGGAAACAGAGGCCAAGGGTAGCAATCATCACAGCTGAGGAGACAACTGAAGGAAAGGGCAGAACAAGTCCCCGAGCTCAAGTCCCAGAGCTTCAGCCCCACAAAACCAACTAGGTTTCCAGAGGTTTTCCAACAAGACTCAATTGTATCATTTTATGGACACCAATTTCTCTAATCTGAAAGCATTAAAATATGTGAAGATTTATTGGCGAATAAATCACATTCTACTTTTCCCAACAAGCCTATCTGGGATTGCACAAAAATAGTAACTAAGCATGGTGCTGATGGTTCACCCCTGTAATCCTAGCTACTCAGGAGGCTGAGATTTGAGGATCATGATTCAAAGTCAGCCCAGGCAGGCTGATACTCTTAAGACCAACTAATCAGCAAAAAGCTGAAAATGGGAGTGTGTCTCAAATGGAGAGCCCCATCCTTGAGCAAATGCACCACTTAAGAACTTGCAGCCCTTAGTTCAAGCCCCAGTATTGGCATGCATACACACACACACACACACACACACACACACACACACACACAACACACACCAATGCTTTTATTTATTCTATGATTACAAAGATATGTGATGCTAGGAGTTGGTGAAAGTTACTAGCATATCTCTGAGAAGACATGGCCTATAGAGTCAGCTAAGAATTTCATCATGCCTCTGGAAACATCTGTAGCTTCTTAGGCACTTGTGTTACAAATAATGACCAGTGTGAGCTGAGGTGAGCTCACTGGTCTTTGCTTTCCTTGATGATTTTGTACACTTGGTCATCTGTATTCCAGAGTACTTTATCCCTGCCTGCCTATTACATCTTTACCAGCCTTTTGGTAGAACTTACACCTTCCAGACACTTCAGACTCCATTTTATTCCCTTCTTTCTATATTCCACAGTTTTCCCACTTCATTGTGGCCAGTTATAGCTATTACGAAACCACTGACCAACAGAATCCACCAATAAAAATGGCAGATTCAGATTCAGGTGGGTAACACAAAGACATTAAATGGCTCAAGGTAAAGTTTATCTTACAGAATGAGCAAAGATTTGGTTGGATTTTACTGTGCATTAAATACTTACACTGCCCACATGGTGTGGTCATATTTTGGATTATGTAATGCAAGAAAACTGGCCACAAACTGCCATGAGACTGAAGAAAGATATAGGCAGATGCTATATGGATTTAGCCAGGCACTGGTGGCTCATGCCTCCTAGCTACTCAGGAGGCTGAGATCAGAGGATCAAGATCCAATGCTAGCCAGGTAGAAAAGTACATTAGACCCTTATTTCCAATTAACCAGCAAAAACTCAGAAGTAGAGCTCTATCACTCAAGTGATACAGTGTTAGCCTTGAACAAAAATATCAAGGAAAAACACAAGGCCCTAGTTCAAGCCTCTGTAGTGGCACACACAGATACAAATAAATATGCAGTTTATTGGAGACCTATGCAACTAAGTATTTCTTGGACAGCAGCAAGATAGGTGGATTCTTGCACACCAAAGCTAGACCAGATGGACCATGCTAATCAGAATGCTTTTGGCCTTTCCAACAAAACCTTGGACTCAACCCCCAACATCATAAGCAAAAACTAAATAGTCAGGTACTAGTGGCCAATACACCACGCTCAGCTCCCATCCTCATGACTTTCTTTGTCCTATAATACTTTCAAAGGTATGCTGGAGTTGCTTGGTATGCAAAATGATGCTTGCGACTGGCATGGCTGTGGTCATGTGCACTGGATCTTCCTCTGTTTTCTTCACTGAGCTCAGTTTGAGTAGGCTAGACTGCCTTGGGTATATTATTCTTGCTTCTTGCATTACATCCATGATCCACTTCTAGTATTTCCATCTTGAACATATTTTTGAGGAAAAAGTCAACATGAATGGCATTTAACTGGAGTGTTTGTAAGTTGACATTTAAATTTTCATGTTAGAAAAGGAAAAACACTCTGGAAATTAAGTAGTGATGTTTTGGAGCGCAGTTCAGGACTTATGGATCCAGTCCAGCCTTGTCTCATAAATTATCATATGTCCCATTTCAATTATTCTACTTCTGCCTTCTTGGTAGTTACATAGAAATAAGAGTCTCATTGACTTTCCTCTCTGGGCTAGTTTCAAATCATTATCCTCAGATTGCTACCTCCTACATATGGATATGTTTATTAGCTTAAACAGTAAATTATGATTGCATGCCAATCAGGAAGACCTCACCAATGCAAGTCACAAAATTTCAGTTCTAAACAGAAGGCCAATGGAATTTTCTCAGGTACATTTCATTCACTCACAGAGGCTTTGCTACCTTTGCTGAGCATGCTGGGATTAGTGTCACTTGATTAAGAGCATTGGTCCACTGGCAGGTATAGTGAAATGCCAAAGTTTTCATATATAGTATTTAGTATAAGCCTTATTCTAATTGGAACTGATCCATAGCGGACTAGAGCCAGTGACTCTGGAAATCCACTATTGAAATGTCAAACTGTGCAGTTTGTATCCAGTGAAAAACATTAAGAAATGTGCATTGCGTCTATAGCATTCTGATTTGTGGCCTGCAGTTTGTGTTACTACTATTGTTGTGATCTTAAGTGATTTTTATAAGATTCCCACAGAGTAAACTTCCCAGAAGAGATTCTTTTCCTCCCACAAGTAGCTTACACTCTTCATGTTTCTGATTTGTTTATTTACTGATTTATTGATTTTTTTGTGCCAGTACGGGGGTTTGAACTCAGGGTCTTAGCATTGCCTCTACGCTTTTTTGCTCAAGATTGGCACTCTGCCACTTGAACCACACCTCCACTTTGGTTTTTTTGGTGGTTAAGTGAAGATGAAAATCTCACCAGCTTTTCTACCTAGTCTGGCTTCCAACTGCAATCCTCAAATCTCACTCTCCTGAGTAGCTAGGATTACAGGCATGAGCTCCTGTGCTCAGCTTCATGTTGCTTTTGAAATTGACTTTGTTTTCTGTGCTTTGGGTGATTCTTACCAGTTGCAAAAGGAGACAGCAATTTCCATTGTAAGGTAGGATAAAACAGAAGCAGCCCCACTTAGGACAAAGGGCCACGGGCGTGGTGGACGACCTTAAAAATCCAAGAACAATGGAAGAGTGTTAGTGGTGGTAGCTTCAGGCAGAGAAAAATACAGAACAGAGAAAGGCTGCTATAGGGATTGGAGGTACAGCTGTGAAGGTACTGTTGTTTCTCACTTCCTAGGTACAAAGAAAGTTCCCAAAGGAGAAAAATCCCTCCAAAGTGAGAAGGAGTAAGAGAATAGGAGGATTCATGGTTTCCATACAGAATGTGCTGAATGTGCTGATATTCCTAGATAGTGACATGCCTGGTTTGGGTTGTGACTGTTAAACAACTTCTTAAAGAGCAGTATAAAGTATTCATCATCTCAGCCTGCAATATTATGATGGTTTTTTGCATTAAGATGACTAAACCATACCCTACCTCAGGCCAGCCATACTGCATACCAAGATACAGCAGCCTTTCCAAGCCCTCCTTAACCTGCTCAGGAAATATGGCCACTGAATCTACCAAGGAGGATCCCAGCAAGTAAGTCTGGGATTTTCCAACTGATACACTGCGGCCCCAACATTCAAGAGAATCAAACAGGAGTTGCCAAAAATTGTTGACGTGTGAGTGGAGATGGGTGAACATCAAACAAGACAGAATCAGACCGTAGTTTACTGTCTGTTTGGACCACGATAATGCCTATGAGATCAACTGGGTTAAAATGTCACTAGAGTTCAGCTCTTGCGTCCCCCAGGGCCGAGTCCACAATGTGTATTGGCCGTTGAGGAGGGAGTGTGAATTGGGCTGTAGGCCAGCAATAGAAATATGCTAACCCTCACAATGATATTGAGGGTCCACCCAATCCTGGATAGAGTTGATCTTATCCACTAATACTTCTGATCAGCTCAACCTTTGCCCTTTCACAAACTAACTATCTGAAACTATCTTCTTATTCATATCTGGCATGATGCTGTTCCTCTCTATCCCTGAAAAATTAAAGTCCTGGGATTCCCTTGTTGAATTGAGTCCTGAAGTCATTGTATGCACTAACCTTGGGATATGTAGAGATATCATGAAGGACAGGGCCAGAGAGAGCTGTGTATAGACCATGCCATGTTCTCAAGCCCCAGACATACTGCAAGCATGCATGATGAGATGTCCAGGTCATATTTACCCTCATGATCCCTATGACTGCCTTTTGAGAAACATCTAACAGACACTTACTGAAGGAAGGTTCCTGCGAGTAAGGTTAAGGCTATTTATCTCTTGATATATAGGGGTTTCTTGTTTCTGTTTTTGTTTTTTGTTTTTGTCAGTGATGGGGCTTGAACTCAAAGCCTGGGTGCTGTCCCTGAGCTCTTTTTTTTGCTTAACACTAGCACTCTACCACATTGAGACACAAAGCACTACTTCCAGTTTTCTGCTGGTTAATTGGAGATAAGAGTCTCATAGACTTTCCTGCCCAGGCTGGCTTTGAAGCGTGATCCACAGATCTCAGCCCCCCTGAGTAGCTAGGATTATGGGTGGGAGCCACCAGTGCCCAGCTTTATATATAGATTTTAATTTAGGAATGGAAGGACATCTACTCAGTTTGATGTGTCCAACAAAAGTTCATATCCTAGAAACTTTCCCTTAACTTATTTTAGATGGACCTTGGACAGTATTGGGATGAGAGGAGGTCATAAGGGTGTGACCTTTACAATGGAACTAGTGGCTTTATTTGTTTGTCATTTGTGGGGTTTGAATTCAAGGCCTGAGTACTGTCCCTGAGTTCTTTTTGCTCAAGGCTAGTGCACTTTGAGCCACAGCTCCTCTTTCAGTTTTTGAGTAGCTAATCAGAAATAAGAGTCTCACAGGGACTTTTCTGCCCAGACTGGCTTCAAACTGTGATCCTTAGATCTCAGCCTCCTAAATAGCTAGGATCACAGGTGTGAAACAAAGGCTCACTAATGGCTTTTTAGGAAGATAAAGAGAGGTCCACAATAGTATTCTTGCTTTGGCTCACCATGTGACCTCTTCTTATGTCCAGATGTAGCACAAAGCCCTCCCAAATGCTGAGTGAGCCATACAAACTTTTCTGATTTATAAATTACCAGGCCTCAGGTCATTTAATATAGCTACCGAAAAATGGATTAAAATGATACATTTTCCAAATTTCAAAAGGCATAAAGAAAACATCTATGATATCTGTACATGGCCACTAAGGTCAGTGTTTTACACAATAGAGGAATTCAGCTTCAGGCCACAACGTCTTTTCCCTAATGATCTCCAAGCAAGTCTCACTGTCCTCCTGATGAATATAACCCTAATTACTCACTTTGGAAAGAGTGCTAAAACTTTTCTTTGTTTCAAAAACTATCTGGAATGTTTTTTTTCTTATCCCTTTCCCTGCAATAAAGACCTATAAATAAAAAAAGTTAGCTCAATTTTTATTGAGAGTTGTTCTCAGTGGGATTCTCAGCCAACTTACCAAGTTAGGAGGAGAAAACAAACATTTCTGCCAGTTGTATGCTCTGCTATTTTATGGGTACCCATTTCCAGAGGGAACATCTCTTTGTAGCCACTGAACACTGAAGCCTGCCATATCTCAAAGCCTTTGTTGTGCATATCAGAAGTAAGTAAAAATACAAATATAATCATTGCATGCAAAGTAGCTAAGTACAGAATCTTAAATTAGTTCTCAGAGGACAAAATATCATATATATTGCACATAAAAGCAAATGCCATATTCCAAGGAAGAGATATTTTTTTTCCTATTTGTACAAAAAGAATTTTCTGGAAGAAACAAGAATAGAGATTGAGGCATTTCAATGAGATATCTAGCCCATAAAAATCAATTCCTCATTAGGATAACAATGTGGCTGAATCCAAAGTGTGTTCCTTTGGGAGACCTTATGTCAAAGAGAAAAGACCCTCTCTTTTACATCTTGAAAGACTTCAGCAAAGGGATCATGGCAGAAAGGGAGGTAAGAGTCACTCTCAATCAGGTTAAGAGATTATCTGCAAGGGGTAGGAGAAGTGAGAAAATAAGTCTGTGTTCGCCTTGAAGAAATAGCACAAAGCTGGGTGCCTATGGCTCACATCTGTAATCCTAGCTACTCAGGAGGCTGAGATCTGAGGATCACAGTTCAGAGCGACCCTACCAGAAATGTCCATGAGACTCTTATCTCTAATTAACCACCAGAAAACAGGACGTGGCACTGTGGCTCAAATGGTAGAGTGCTCGTCTTGAGCTAAAGAGCTCAGGGACAGCACCTGGGCCAAGTTCAAGACCCACGACCAACCAAAAAAATAAATAAAAGGAAAGAAAAGAAAAGAAATATCTCAAGTCCTAATTTCAGCAATTCATACATTTATTAAAGTCTCAGAGCCTGAGCATGTGAATATTTCTATTTGAAATTTAGTGCGCATTATAAACATACTTATCATGATAAAATGTATAATACCAGTATTTCTTCAGAGTTGATTATATAAACTTTTATCAATTGTTATGTCCAAAGGCATATCATCAAAAGGCCATAATAAATTTAGAAAGATATATTCAATACTTGAAACAACCTAAGACATTAAAAACCTACAAAATAAACTTTTAAATGTGTTATTATTGTCACATCGTTGTACATATTGAACTCAGTTATGAGTTCAATGCATCGTGCTCATTGTCACACTTTTATCATTCTCCCTTCTCCCCCAGCCCCATCCATCCCCTTGTTACCTAGTACCATTTTCATATGTGGACCAAAGTAAACTTTTCATATTCAAAACTATTCTCAATTATTAACACTGTCAATTTATTTCATCTCTTTATTACTTTGGTACTATTTTTCCATACTCCTAGAGTTACTTATATGCCTATTTCGATGTCATTACCAGGGTCCAGGTGGTACTGTTTTGTTTTCTCCCTGGGACAGTAGTTGTCTCATCAGGCCCTCAGCTCTAATACTGTTAAGAGAGTTGAGATATGAGCCTCCCAGGCATGATTTCTTCTCCCAGAGACATTAAACATAAGATACACCCTTTTAAAATAACTTCAAGCCAGGATACCATAAAGACACTTGCACATCCATGTTCATTGCTGCACTATTCACAATAGCCAAGTTATAGAAATAGCCCAGATGACCTACAATGGATGAGTGGATTTTTTAAAAATGTGATACCAATACACAAAACCATTAGAAAAAATAATGTTACATAATCTATAGGGAAATGGATGAACCTAGAACAAATCATGTTAAATGAGGTAAGCTAAGCTCAGAGAGTGGCACATATTTTCTATCATATGAGACATGACAAATGTTATAAGTCTCTAGGTATTCACACACAGAGAGACCAAAGGCGGATACTCTTAGGAGAACAGAAAAGCACAATGCCTATGTGCATCTGATAATATTTATTGAAATGAACTCCAGGAAATGGAAACAAGAGGATTTTTCTTTATTGCTGTTTTAACTTTTTTTTTATTTTTGTCTTGTTTGTTTGTTTATCTATCATTGGGAGGGTAAAGCGAGCACTGAAATAGTGTGAACAAATGTAGTGGAGGTACTCACTGTACCACTTGTGGGTGGGGACAGGAGGGGAAAATGGAAGAAAATGAAGGAAGGGGGTGAGATTGTTCATAAAGTAATGTACTCTTTATCTGGCTTGTGTAACTGTAACCCCTCTGTACATCATCTTCATAAGAACAATTTAGAAATGTAAAAATAAATCAAGCACACAAGAGTATTGTTCATCACAAGCACAATGCTATATGCATATTTCTGGAACCTACTCATTGTGCATAATAGGAAACTTTATGCTTTATCCATTGGGAAACTTTCTGCTTGCTGATAGCAGAAGTGGGAAGTTGCTACTCAGCAGGACATTTAAATTCCAAACCTTTACTTAGGTTCTGGCTGCTTTTTAATAGCATTTGCCATATCCCCTCCTCTACTACAGTCTTTCATTAAAGACCCTCCAAAAGATATGTTCACATTTGAATCCCAGGAACCTGTGGATATTACCATGCTGAGACTTCATTTGAAAAGAACATCTATGCAAATGTAATTAAGGATACTGAGTTAGAGAGATCACTCCTGGGTACTTGGGCAAGCCTAAATTGTTGTAATAAGTGTTCTTACAAGAAACATTTGGGAGAAGTTTGACTAAATAAAGAAGTAAAGATGAGGGGACAACATACTGACCACAGAAGCAGAGCCTGGGTGATACAGCCTAGTCATGAGCCACTTGCCACAGTCAGATGAGATTTGAGATTTGGAACTTTCTCTAAAGCTTTCAAAAATACTGAGGCCTTTCTGAATCTATATTTTAACTTGTAGCCTCAACAACCATAAGGAATAAACTTACATGGTTTTGCATCACTAACTTCATGGTATTTATTTCAGCAGCCACAGAAAACTAATCCATCTCCTCCCCACACACATAAAGCACTTTAATATAGGTTGAATTACATAGTCCAGGACACAGCTTAGGGGTGTCATGCTATAAATATCTATATAATGACATTTTTCTCACCTAGTTCTCACCAGTAACATAATTTGTTGAGCCCTTGAAAAGCTTTGTTTCCTTGTAGAAATGAGTCTGCATAATTAGTTCTTCTCCTTAGGATGCTTAAGCAACACTTCATATTGTTATGTTTGTAGAAAATCACAAGTTAGATCAACCCTTGCAGTTTGAGGTCTCCTTAGGTACTTTGTTTTGGATTCGTTGGTTTGTTTGTAGTTCTTTCAATTTATTCCTTCTTAAGCACATGAGAAAAACAAGTATATGATCATGTAAATGTGTGCATATGTGTGTGTGTGTGTGTGTGTGTGTGTGTGTGTGTGTGTGTGTGTGTTCTGGTACTGAAGTTTTCACTTGGAGTTTTCTGCTTTTGTGCTCATGCTGGTCCTCTACCATTTGAGCCACACTTTCCGTCTGGCATTGTGCTGGTTAGCTGAGATGGACGTTCACCGGTTTTCCAACATTGCCTGGCTTAAATTGTGATCCTCTAGATCTCACCTCCTAACTAGCCAGGCATGAGGCACCACCACTGGGTGCATGTTCATTCCTTGTAAGTAACAATAATAGAATAAATGAACACATGCATTTGAACATCATCTACTGATTAAAGGTAAGTTCTGCTATTTATTGAAAGATAAACACTGAAATAGGATCTCCTGTATTTATTATTACTGCTAAAGAACAATGAACATCACTTCCCTTTACTCATCCAGTGTTAGTGCTACAGCTAACCGTTTGGTGAACTACTCATTGGCATTTTTCTTCCAAGCATCTCCTCCTCACCCTGGCCAAGGCTTGAATTATCCCAATCTGCTAACCTGATCAGTGGGCATCCCTTTAACTCATTCCCTTTGTTCTTTCAGCACAACCCCTTGCTTTAGGGCCACTGGATTTTCCAAACGCATTCTGATTTTGCTCTGGTACAGAGAATGGAAACAGTTACTCTACAAAGATTTATGGCTCCTTTCATGGAGAAAAGTCTGAAGCCTTGGCTGGCATTGGAGCAGTGGATGGGGGGTCAGAGTCATCTTTGTACTATGGGGGCATGAAAGGCAGATCCAGGCCACATATTGTGTTCAAGTCTTAGGTGCACGGTGCTGCTTTTGACAGTTGTGGTCATCCTCCATCTTTGCCTGCATCTGTCTGGGAATTCTGCTGAGCTCAGCTCTAGAAGCTGAGTGCTACAGTGAATGTCTAAAACTCATGGACCCTTGGGATTCCACCCAGACCCTGAAAATAGAAGGAGTCATTCCCCAGTCAGCTTGCTTCATGCCACCTCAGTTCTTCTGCTCCCTGTGGGTGGTGCCTTCATCATAAATCCCCTCCTCCCTGCCTTCAGATCTCGGAGTAGAAACAACTTCATATGGAAAAAGCTTTTCCTCTTCCCGTGTTGATCTCAGCCCTGCTCATCCCTCTTTCTCTCTCTTTTCCCTGAAACCTTTCCTATGAATTTCCCCCCCACATGGACAGAAACTAAGGCAAACATAACACATTATGTGTTCTCAAATACCCTAATTTCCCTACATCAAGTTTACCCCTACATTGACAGAAGCCAGATTTTCATTCTTTATTCCATGGCGAGGCATCAAAGAAATGCTACTTAGCATTTAGTCAGCCCATGCAAACAAAGACAGCAAATTGGGCAAATTAGTGACAAACTAAATTGGCACCACAGAAACCAGTTCCTCTAAGGCTAGTTAGAGCCTGAGGATCTTTTGTACATCCTAAAAAGCAGTTCTCCGCTGTTTTATTATGTATAATAAAAAGTTTTATTATATACAATAAAAATGAAGGGGGCTTCCTGTTGGTCTTGTTCTGGCTGTCTTTCAAGTGACCAAATGAACCAATGATTGGAGGAAAAACAGAGGGATTAAAATACAAGAAGACAGGGAGCCAACATTTTCTCATTGCTGAGCTGGTTAATTTTTAACAACTTTATTTTTTTCTAGAAAAAACTGTAGATTCACAGGAGATAGCACAGATTCCCACAGACCCCACTCCATTTTTCCTGCTGTTTGCATGCGTGCAGTGCACTCATTATAATTAATCAACAGGAGCTGTTACTGCTTACTAAAATCCATAATCTGTTCTGCTTTCCTTAGTTTCTACTTAATACCATTTCTCTGTCCTACGACCCATCTACACAAACACAAAAACATATTGCCATCAACCTCTGTCAGGCTTCTCTGACTTAGACTAATTACACAAAGGTAAAGGATCATTTCTATCACATGCTACCAACGCAATAATTATCGATATAACAGCACAGTTGATGGGCACCTTGATTTTTCTAAAACAATTTATCAGGTCAAAGAATGGGGAGTTATTCACCACCTCCTTGACAGCAGAACATACACATATATTACTGGCAGTCAGGCAGGAAATCCGAGTCCCAGCCCCGTGGACTCAGAATGATACAAACTGGTGTGTGTCTCCAGCAACTCCATCAGGAAGTCCTAATGCCAACTTTGTGGCCCAAAGAAATGGTGGATACATAAAGTGATCCAGAAGGAACATGCTTTCCATGCAGGAAGAAGTGGTCCAGCAAGTAGAGTAGAACCTCGGGATGATGATCAAACTTCCTATAAAAAGACAGAAAATCACATCCTGAAGCCAAAGCAAGAAACAAACTGGATTCTGCAGCAGAAACATTGAGTCTTGAATTGCTGAACTCCTGAACTGGAGAAAGCATTTCTGAAATTAAAAATAGGAAGGGCAATTGAGAACTCTATCTGCCTCTCACTCTGAGCTCTGTGCTGAAGATGACAAGATTATTACTGCTTAATCTCACCATGCACCCCTAACGATGCTGTCTATACCCTAAGATTTTAGCCTGAGATGCTAATTTCATGACTTAAAATGGTATCATTGGTCATCGACTACAGGAGTAGCTCCTGTATTTACTGCTAATTTGTTGTTGTTCTTGGTGAAATTCTCACTGTTTTATAAATGCAATAATCTAAGGGAAGAAATTTATAAAATCTAAACAGAAGAAAATTCTACACACAGAAACATCTCTTTTTTAATAACTGCTTTACACCATCAGCTCAGAACATTAAGTTCACCACACAGCCTTAATTGTATAAGCAGAGAGAACGCTAATGCATAAAGAAACAGGAAATGTACTCATTACCTTTCTCATGTAACTGTAACCCCTCTGTACAGTATCTTTACAATAAAAATATATATATATAGAAAAGTAAAAGAAACAGCCTGGATAGGGACTTGCACCTGTGTGAGCTCACTCAATGCCCCACTAGGGGGCGCTCATCTATCCTAAGCCTCCACGGGGTGGCACGCATGGTTGGTGGCCTCAGTGCAAAAGCACATCATCTAGTAGGTGTAGCTGACCTCCTTCCAGGACCAAAGGGACCAAAGCCATGACATTCCACATTGGGAAGCTGCTTTAACTCACCACTGTGAGCCTTCAGGGATGGAAGAGCAGATGCTTTTTAGCTTTGACAGCTGTTTGAGGACAGAGGTTTTGATATACATTTCAAGGGCTATCTTGAACACTCTAAAAAGTCAGGAGTTTAGCAAGTATGTAGAGACTCCCAGAAGAGTGTAAGCTCTGCGGGCTCTCTCTGAAATCATTTCTCCAGATGAGATGCTGCAACCACTATCTTGTGCCATTTGGGCTATTTCCTTATCACTTTTGTTGCTACTATTTTATGTGTTTATTTTGGGGGGGAGGGGGGAATGTTGTTTGATTTTTTTTTGTAATGTGTGTACTGAGCCTGAACTCAGGGTCTGTGTGCTGTTCTGAGCTTTTTTTTTTTTTTTTGTCAAGAGTAACACTCTATCACTTTTTGGTCGTTGGAGATGAGTCCCATGAACTAACCGCCCAGACTGGTTCAAAGCACAATGCTTAGATCACAACCTTCTGAATAACTCAGATGACAGGAATGAGCTGCTGAAATACAGCAAACTTATTATTTTTTCTTTTTTCTTTTCCTTTCTTTTCTTTTCTTTTTTTTTTTTTTGGTTGGTTGTGGGGCCTGAACTCTGGGCCTGAGCAATGTCCCTCAGATCTTCAGATCAAGGCTAGCGCTGTACAACTGGAGCCACAGCACCATTTCCAGCTTTTTCTGCTTATGTGGTGCTGAGGAATGGAATCCAGGGCCTCATGCATGCAAGACAAGCGCTCTACCACTGAGCCACCTTCCCAGCCCCAGTTAACCTGCTTTTTAAAAATAAACTCCTTTTCCTTTCCTATAAAAATTAATAACAATAAGCAATAATAGCAATAAGATGAATCCTAGACTAATCTTCTAGATCTATCATGAGAGAGAGAGAGAGAGAGAGAGAGAGAGATGGAGGGGGGAGAGGGGGAGAGGGAGGGATGGAGGGATGGGGAGAGGAGGAGAGGGAGGGAGGGAGGGAAGGAGAGAGAGGGAGAGCCCTGAAATCTGAGGATCATGGTTCAAAGCTATCTCTGGCAGGAAAGTTTATGAAACTCCTATTTCCAATTAATTACCAAAAAAGCCAGAAGTGAAGCTGCGGCTCAAGTGGTAGAGTGCTAGCCTTGAGCACAAAAGTTCAGGGATAGTGCCTCAGGACTGGCACAAAAAAGGAAGAAAGGCAGGAAGGAAGGCAGGCAGGCAGGAAGGAAGGGAGGGAGGGAGGGAGGGAGGGAGAGAGATGGAGGAGAGAGTTAGAGCTCCAGGAGATAGTGGCTCATACTTGTCATCCCAGTATTTAGGAGGCTGAAATCTGAGGATCATGGTTCAAAGTTATCTCTGGCAGGAAAGTTCATGAAACTCCTATTTCCAATTAATTACCAAAAAAGCCAGAAGTGAAGCTGTGGCTCAAGTGGTAGAGTGCTAGCCTTGAGCACAAAAGTTCAGGGATAGTGCCTCA
This sequence comes from Dipodomys merriami, assembly GCF_024711535.1. Taxonomy (NCBI): domain Eukaryota; kingdom Metazoa; phylum Chordata; class Mammalia; order Rodentia; family Heteromyidae; genus Dipodomys; species Dipodomys merriami. Next base: position 8,046,693 of record NW_027205159.1, on the reverse strand, counting down.
GGACTGGCACAAAAAAGGAAGGAAGGAAGGAAGGAAGGAAGGAAGGAAGGAAGGAAGGAAGGAAGGAAGGAAGGAAGGAAGGAAGGACAGAAAGAAAGAAAGAAAGAAAGAAAGAAAGAAAGAAAGAAAGAAAGAAAGAAAGAAAGAAAGAAAGAAAGAAAGAAAGAAAGAAAGGGGAGAAGGGAGGAAAAGAGGGAGAGAGGGAAGGTGAGAGGGAGGGAGGAAGGAAGGAAGGAAGGAAGGAAGGAAGGAAGGAAAGGAAGGAAGGAAGGGAAGAAAGAAAGAAAGAAAGAAAGAAAAAGAAAAAAGAGGGGAGAGAAGGAGGAAGGAAGAATGGTAGGGAGAAAAAAGAGAACAAAAGAGAGAAAGAGAAAGAAGGAAAAAGAAACAAAGAAAGAGAAAGAAGAAAGAGAGAAAAGAGAGGGGGGAAAGAGAGAGGGAGGAAGAAGGAAGGAAGGAAGGAAGGAAGGAAGGAAGGAAGGAAGGAAGGAAGGAAGGAAAGAGGGAGGGAGGGAAGGAGGGAGGGAAGGAGGGAAGGAAGGAGGGAGGGAAGGAGGAAAGGAAGGAGGGAAGGGTCAGAGGGAAAGGAGGGAAAGAGAGAGAGAGAGAGAGAGAGAGAGAGAGAGAGAGAGAGAGAGAGAGAGAGAGAGAGTGCTCCATTTGCTCCCAGTTGTCTGATTAAGGTCACACAGTTATTCTTAGATCTCAGATTAAAGCTCTAGTAAATTAAGGTACAAGCAGATTTGAGTTAGCCCAAGTAGATGACAATCATCCTGTGTTTGCAGAGTGTTTGCAAAGGCAGTTTTTGATGTTCCTCCTATGGAAACTCAATGCTTCCAGCTCCCACTGCTGGGAACATATTCCCCAAGCTCCCTAATTTGCTTTGATTCAGGGACGGAGGCTGAGATGCGTGTAAATGTTAATCCTGCTCTCCTCCTTTCATCTCAGGCCTCATACCTGTCAGATCACTTCACTGAGCAACTTTGAACTAATATCTAGCATGGGGCAGAGGTGGGTTTTTTTTAAGTCTTTGTCTTTTCTAGTTAGTCTGGATTGATCAGAAAGCCCATTGAGTGTGTTTGGAATAAATTAATATAAAAATACTTTTTAGTAGCACCCAAGGTATGTGAAATCTGAAAAACCAGAGAATCTGGGCTGGGAAGGTGGCTTGCCTCCCATGCATGATACCTTGGGTTCAATTCCTTAGCACCACATAAGCAGAAATGGTCAGAAGTGTCACTGTGCCTCAAGTGGTAGAGCACTAGCCTTGAGCTGAAAACTCAGGGACAGGGCCCAGGCCCAGAGTTCAAGCGCCATGACTGACAAAAATATAAAACAAAACAGAGAATCTGAAATGGATCAGCAGAAAGACTTCTGGCAACTGTGACTCTCCAAACACATAGTAGCTGCTTCCAAACCCATACACCACCTTTTAAGATCGGGGTAAGTCTTTTCTCCACACAAATGCTCTTAGACTAATGAAGGGGCTACATTCTATTAAACTCATCTCAGTTGCAAATATCATACGCAAAATGCATTGAACACACCTAACCTCATATGCATCACACACAGATGTGCTCAAATCATTTATGTTAGACTACAGTTGCACACACTCTCCCAATAAAAAGATATTTGTTTTATTCTAAAGTATTTACTATCCCATGTAATTTACTCATTTTCTATATCACACTGTAAGACATTGGTGTCTCCTTCAATGGGTTGGGGATAGTTCAGAACTCTGCTCTCTGCACTGCCTAGAACTATGGGCCTAGCCCTAGCCCTAGCCCTAGAAAAGATCCAAATGCAGAATTGGAAGTACAGCTTTTACTGAATATGGGTGACTTTTGCACCATTTTTTTTTTGCCATACCATTGTTTGGACTCCAGGCTTCCAATTCACTCAGGTTGCATTGCTCACAACTGGTGCTCTCCCACTTGACCCACATTTTCAACTGAGCTTTTTGTTGAATGTTTGGAGATGGACTCTTCCAGATTTTTCTGCCCCGATTAGCTTTGAACTCAGATTCTCTGAGTCTCACTCCCCTAAGTAGTTAGGATTACAGTCATGAGTCATTAGGACCTTGGCTACACTAATTTGAAATTTAAAAATCCTAAATTGAAACATCCTAAATCCTAAAATTGAATCATCATAAGAGACTTTCCATACTGCTTAAATCAACAATTTTCCTTTTTGTTTGTGAAACATTTTAAGATACTAATTTATAGTTCCAAAGTCTACAGAAAATTGTCTACCTTAGCAAGAAAACGAATTAGAAATAATTGTATGCCAAGTCAATGCCTAAGTGCATAGCACACAGCGATATTTTTAGCTACTTCTTAAAATTATTTGTAAAATTAGAAAAAAAGATACCTTCTTACTAGCATTTTTTAAATGATTAAACTTAATGGAAAATAATGAAAACTACGCACCAGTGGCTCAGCCTATAATCATAGGTACTCAAGATGCTGAAATCAAGGAGATTACAGTTTGATAACAGCCAGAGAAGAAAAGTCAAGAGACTACATCTTCAAAATAACCAGCAAAAAGCTGGGTTTGAGTTATAGAGTGCCAGCTGAAACAAGCCAACAAAGTGAACACAAAACTCTGAATTCAAACCCTGGTACAACCACAAAAAAGAGGAAGAGAATGAGGGGATGAAAGATATCTCTAATAACTACTATCATTTAGAAGTATTAGATCTAAAATACTGAGCTCATTATTTTCTGTTTTATCTTGTTTAATCCTCATAACAATATATTGTGTTGGATGGCTATTTTAGGGCAAATGAAGAAGAGTCTTAAAGAATTCAGCTTAGTTTATAAAAGAGCAGAGCCAGTAGTAATTACTATTTCAGAGCTATAGGTAAAAAGCAAACTTCTTTCCTAGTTCCCCTGAACATCATCAATGCAATTTCAAATATTCATACATTCATCTTTTGTATCCATGGGGAATAATTCAGGGCCCTATCTACAACCAAAATCTACAGGTGCTCAAGTTCAATGACGTAGTATTTGATAGACCCTATGAAATCCTTCTATACTTTAAATTATCACTAGATGGCTTAGCATGTCTAAAACAGTGTAAACAGCTATTATATTGTTTTGTTTACAGAATGATTTATTTTTATTTATTTTTTATTGTAAAGGTGATGTACAGAAGGGTTACAGTTACATAAATAAGGTAATGAATACATTTCTTTTCCAGCAGTGTTACTTGTTCCCTCATTTTCTCCTACTTCCCCCCCGCCCCCACAACTACCCTTGCCCTTAAGTTATAAAGTTCATTTCCAGCATAGTGTCTAGTGAGTTCACTGTTGAATTGGTTCACCCTTTGTCCCACCATTTCTGTGATTCCCCTTTCCTTCCCCAAGTCAGATAAACTTATATATAAGACAAAGGGTATTGAAATTAAAAAAAAAAAAAAACAGTGACCACAGGGAATAAACCAGAGGGAAAAAACAAAAGACAAAAGAAATAACTGCAAACAGTTCACTAAAAAAGTTGTGTGGGGGGGGGGGAACAAAACAACTACAAAATCCCTCTTGTTTTCATACAATGGAGATCATTTTGATTAGTATCATTTTATATGGTCATATGTACATAGCTATGGGGTTATTGTGAACCTCTGCTAGGACTATCCTAGGCATATACTAATTATTACAAATGAGGGAAACCATGGAGCCTGTGTTTTTTGGGTCTGGATTACTTCACTTAATATGATTTTTTTCCAAGTCTTTCCATTTCCTTATGAATAGCTGTCATTATTTCTGATGGAAGCATAAAATTCCATTGTGTATATATACCACATTTTCTTGATCTATTCATCTACTGAGGGGCATCTGGGTTGGTTCCATGTCTTAGATATGGTAGATAATGCTGCAATGAACACAGTTGTGCTGGTGGCTTTAGTGTGGCCTTGTATGTGATCATTTGGGTAAATGCCCAGGAGTGGGATTACTGGATCATAGGGGAGCTCTATGTTTAGTCTTTTGAGGAACCTCCATATTGCTTTCCAGAGTGGCTGAACCAGTTTACATTTAGGAAATGATTTTTCTAAGGCTTCAATTATTCAGTATAGACAACTTTTTTTTTTTATATAATCCATGAATGCAGAACCTGTGGATATGGAGAAATGACAGAATCTGTATTTTAATTATATACACATGTATTAACATTGACAAGGTATTAATATCAGTCTTACAATATCACCATTGAGTACTGATCATCCTATGAGACATAAAAGAAACAGGGCTGTAAAATATAAAAGAAACCTTCCCAAATAAAACACCAAGAAGCAGGTACTCAAAATGGGTAGGATAGTAGCAAAGGGGAAAGGGACAGGATAATGAAGAGGAAAAGTTGAGGAGGGAAAAGGGGAGATGCAGACCAGAATCCAATGTATACCTTAAAATTTTAACAAGTGAGGAAAGGGGTAAGTAGGGGAGGGATGGGTGAGAATGTTGAAAGGGACACTGATCAAGATATATTGTATTCATACAACAGATGCTGGAGGGGATGTGGACAGAAAGGAACCTTACTTCATTGTTGGTGGGAATGTAAACTTGTTCAACCACTTTGGAAAGCAGTATGGAGGTTCCTCAAAAGACTTCACATAGATCTCCCCTATGATCCAGCAATCCCACTTTTGGGCATTTACCCAAATGTTTACAAACAAGACCACACTAAACCTACCAGCACAACTATGTTTATTGCAGCATTATTTACCATAGCTAAGATATGGAACCAACCCAGATGCCCCTCAGTAGATGAATGGATCAAGAAAATGTGGTATATATACACAATGGAATTCTATGCCTCCATCAGAAAGAATGACATTGCCCCATTTGTTAGGAAATGGAAAGCCTTGGAAAAAATTATATTAAGTGAAGTAAGCCAGGCCCAAAGAAGCATAGGTCCCATGGTTTCCTTTATTTGCAATATCTAGTATAGGTATGAGTCAAGCGGAAAAGGTCAGATAATGTGATGTTAGGAAAATGAACCCTTAAATATGTATTTTAATGTTTTCGTTTCTTTCATGCATGTGTTTCTAACGCATTTATAAGATTATTTCTTTGTTGCTTTGTATGTCCCTCCCCCACAGTGTAACCCCCGCTTTCACTATATTTGATGTCAGTATAACATGTGGAGGAGATGGGGCAAACAAGTCGTTTAAGGATTCAGGTGGACCTGTTGCAACAATGAGAAGTACAAAATGTCATGTCAAAACCAGCTTTACAATGTCGGTGGGGGGGGAGGGGAGTATAATTGGGTGGGGGGAGGGGGAGGCTGGGAAGGGAGGTGAAGGGTAAACAAAGGAGGAGGCTGCAATGCTTGGTAAGAAATGTATGCATTATCCTGCCCATGTAATTGTAGCCCCTCTGTACAGTATATTCTCAAATAAAATAAAATAAAATAAAAGATATATTGTATTCATAAGCTGCTTTGTTAAATGGCAACTACTTTGTACTACTACTTAAAGATAATGAATAAATAAATGAGATGAAATCTGTCCCAAAGTGGAAAAGAAAGCATTGTCTAGTAGAGATTTTGCAAGAAGGTTTTGTATGAAAGACTTGAGACTTGATGTGACACTCTCTGCTTGCCACTCATGCCAATGTGTATAATCACAGTTAGATACACTGCATTCAGTCCTTGGGTTCTAGCTAATGGTTTTGTCATTTTTATGAAATGCTTTTATTTGTGTTATGGCTGAATATTTAGAACAAAGTTGGAATCTTTAAAATACAGTTCCAATGTTGATTCATGCATGGGGCTCTGGGAAAGGAAACTCACCAAAACTGTGTCTGTAGGCCCCTTAGAGGCCTCTTCAGCTCTTCTTCCTGTTATCTCTGGAATCTACTCACTTACCACTAAGCCCAGGTGTAGTTCTTCACTTGAGCTGAGCTTTGCTATCCTTTCCAGTGCTCTGTGGGATTGGCAGTCCTAGGTTGGACTGACAGTTCACCTTTGCTCTTAGATGCTCTCCTCAGGCTCCCTGGCTCCATTGTTGGGAGCTGAAAAGGGCATCTGTACCACTCCCCTGTATAGACACCCAGCAATCTGAGCCCCAGACAGGACACTCACCTGGGAATGGTAGGAGAGCCTTGTTTATGGGTATGCCATAAAGAATGTTCTCTGCCAAGATTTCTTGGTGGGATGGTCTGCAATCCTCTGATCCTCTTTTACCTCTTAGTTTTATTCTGTTACGAAAATCAAATTAACCTTAGAATACACAAATATACCCACTCTCCCTCCTCAGAGTTCAATTCCAAGAGAGCAAACAGTATACAACAGCAAACTCTTGAAATAAACACAAGGGCAATGCTTTCCAATAGCATTTGACCTGATGAGACTGCAGAGGCCAAGAGGATATTCAGAATCCTTTCCCTGTAAATCCTGTATTGCACTATTCTGAAATTCTACAGTGGTGGATTATTTGGCAAATGGTAGGTTCCCTCAATTGGCAAAATACAGTTATCAACCACTAAATAACAAGTTTTATATTCTATGGGGGAAAATGTTTCATTCCTTTTTGCTATCTGCTTTCAGGAACTACTATTAGATCCTCCTTTTGGTCTAAAAATCTACTTTACAGGCTTATACTGAATTTGCTTGCTTGGGCCTCACATTTTTTTGTGTGAGCTAATTCTTGAACTCAGGGTGTCACACTCCTGCTTGGATTTTTCACTCAAGGCTAGTGCCATACCATTTGAACCACACTTCCACTTCCAGCTTTTTGCTGGTTAATTGCAGATAAGAGTCTCTCATATTTGTCTGCCCAAGCTGGTTTTGCACCTATATTCCTCAGATCTCAGCCTTTTGAGCAGCTGGGATTACAAGTGTGAGCCACTGGCTAAGAATCATCACTTTTTAAAGTGTTAAATATTCTTTATTCCAAGAGCATCCAATCTCTCTCAAATCAAAAGAATGTCACTTTTTATTTCTCTCATATACTGGTCATTCCTGTAAGTTGTTAGGTCTCTGCCTTTTTCTTTCATTTTACAGACCTTTCTCATATATCTAATGGTCCTTCATTATCTATTCAGCCAAAAGAAAACCCGAAAAATGGCCAGTGGCACTCCAAGGATGGGGTTACAGGTGCACCAAACATCAGGTCTTACTTGGGTATGTAGCACCTGGTCCAGTATGCAGAATCGTAATGTCTTATTTTGCTAATCCTCACACAAGCTAATGGTCTAGGTCTCCCCAAATAGGGAAACTTATTTTTAGATGAAAATCATCTGCCTCTCTGATGTGTTTTTATCTCCAAAAATACTAGTATCTTTTTGTATCCTAGCCTGGCTTGTAGCATATAGATAGAAATTGAGAATGGTGACTGGAAAGGCCAAATTAGGATTGAAGGTTGGAGACCTTCAAATTTACCCTCCAATCTCTTGAGAGGAGAGAGAAACTGAAGATTGAGTTGTTCTCCTATTGCCAATAATATTGTCAATTACACCTAAATAATAAAATCATCATTGAAAGAAAAAAAAAACTAAGCCAAGTGTCCGTAGTTCATGGCTATTATTCAGAAAGCTGAGATCTGAAGATCATGGTTCAAAATCAGCTGGGCAGAAAAGCTCATGAAAATCTTATCTCCAATTAATCACTAAAAAGCTAAAAGTAGAGCTGGGGATCAAGTGGCCTTGACCAAAGAAGCTAAGGAACCATGTCCAGACTCTGAGTTCAGGCGTGCGCGCGCGCACACACACACACAGAGTACAAAGGCTTTCCCAGTAGCTGATCATACAGATCCTGGAAGGTAGAAAATGTGCCTGGAGATGTTATAACACCATGTACCTCCCTATGATATCATGTACCTTCCCTGTTCCTTAGAGATACTGTGTACCAGGTAAGGACACCACAACCTTGCTCTAGGCATCTCTTCCAGGTGTTCCTTTTGTGGTATGCTTAAACAGAAGCATTCTGTATAGTATTTTTCCTGTGTCCTGTGACCCAATCTATCACATTAATTAAAAGAGAGGAGAAGGCTAGACTTGGGACTGTTGTCTGAAGCAGAGACAGTCTTGAGTATGAATCCTCAAAATCTGGGATATGATGCTACCCCCAGGTAGCCAGTGTCCAAACTGGGTTGAGTCAGAGGCACCCACCCAACAAGTGTACATCTTGTGCCCACACAGTGCCAGAAGTGTTGTGCTGGTTCTTAAGTAAGCAATAGGAGAAAGTAAGTTTACTTTCCCTCCATCCTCAATGAGATCAGGCCTGGAATCTCATTTCAGGCTTGGACTTCCACCCATGGTTTCCTTTGAATATAGATGAGGCTTTTGATTTCTTCCTCATGCATATTGGTTTCAAAAAAAAAGATTCTAGATAGTATTCAGGATAGATTCAGGATAGTATTTCAACAAAGTATTGCTGTATAAAATTAATACTAGTGAAACGATCTTTACAACTTTGCGGAGGGGGAGGATCGGGTGCGGGGAGGTGGGGGGGAGTATGGGAAGGGATGAGAAGAGAAAACAAAGGAAGAGGCAACAATGCTTGATAAGAAATGTACTCGTTATCTTGCCCATGTAATTTTAACACCTCGGTACGGTATTCTCACAATAAAAAAATTAAAATTTAAATTAAAAAAATTAATACTAGTGAAGCAAACATAAAACTGGAAGCAAATGAAAACTGCATTTTCAGTGAGTTTGAAAAGCAGCATCCAAATGTTCTGTGGGTTCTGAGAAGGGACAGATTTCTCAATGTGATGACACTGGTTACATTGTATAAATGAGACATGTAAAAGAGTACTGTTGTTCAGCCAAGCATTGAAACAAGAGAAAGGGCTGAGTGCCTCCAAGCAGACAAGAGACTCCAGAGGAACAAGAGACTGGCTAAAAATTAAACTCATGGACACAGAACTATTGTTAGAGTTGAAAGGCAGTACTTTTTCTTCTATCATAGTATTTCATACTCAACTGTCAGCATCGCTTGCCTGGGTTACAGTAGTAACTTCCCACCTCTCCTTTCCTGCTTCTACCCAGGCTGACTTTCATTTCATTCTCCATACAGCAGTCAGAATGAACATGTTCAATAGGACTCCCTGCCTGTTCTCACTGAACATGCGTGGATGCAAGTCTTATTCTTCCTGTGAAAGTGAGTAGTTACCATAGCTGGCCTCCAAGGTGACGAAGGATCCACAGGATGAGCCCGGCACAAGAAGTTCCTACCTTCTATGTCTGCTCCCTATAGCATTTTTTGCCTATTTTGTGAGTGCTGGGGTATGAGTTCTTCTGTAACACAACTCACTGCAAGTTCAGCCATCCAGAATGGGCCTTGTGCCACTTCCCTGAGTCTTAGGGGGTATAGGGAAGTGCCTATAGACCAAAATGAAACTCTGGTTGCTATGTGGTCATAATTGTCTCTTTTTCAGAAGTCTTTCACCAAGATAATAGGCTCACCTGTTAGCTTACAAATAGGGTAAAGGGACTTTACCCTGTTCCTGAAACATAGTGCATTCATAATAAAAGCCGGCTATCTACCAAGCCTTACCACCTACTGCTTATTGATCCCATCTTCCTTGCCCATGTGAATTGGCCACAGGAGCCTCCTCACTTCCTCCACACTAAATCAGCCCCTCCTGACCACAGGGCTTTTGCCCTTTCTGTTTCCTATAACTATAGCCTCTTTCCTAATCATCTGCCTGGCTGGCTCCCTCTCCTTCATCCTGGTTCTTCTTTTTCTCAAACTCCACCTTCCATGAGGCCTGAGCCACCTTCCCATCCTAAAACTCACAATGCTCAAACCTCCTTCCTCGCTTTTATTTCCCATTGACATTCTCCATCTCTCTAGTTTTGCCGTTTAGTTTTTTCTGATGGATCCCCCCCACAGGAGAAGTTCCTGGGGGAGCTCCAGTTGGTCACTGATGCTATTCCTTTGTGGAGGGACCAGTGCCTGCACAGGAATCCAGGAATGAATGGATTTTTGACAAACACAATCTGCTAGTTCACCCATTACAGGGTGAGAATCTACTCTTAAATAGTGGAGATCACTGGTGTTTCCAGTGATTTAGAGATATTTGCATATACATAATAGAGTATCCTGGGGGTAGGACTGGCATATAAACACAACATTCACTTATATTTTATGTGTATATTACATAAAGTCTGAAGATCATTTTGTACACAAATATTTGTATGTATGTTTTAACTGACACAACACAGAAAATCAGATGTAGACTTTTCTTTTTGCTTTCTCCTTTCTTCTTTCCTTTCTTTCCTTCCCTCCTTTCTCTCTCTCTCTCTCTTTCTCTCTTTTTTCTTTTTCTTTCTTTCTTTTTTTCTTTATTTCTTTCTTTCTAGCTTGCTTGCTTCCTTCCTTTTTTTTTCTTTCTTGTGCTGATACCAGGATTTGAACTTAAGTCTCACAGTTGCTTGGTTTGTTTGCTTGACTAGTGTGCTACAACTTGAAAAGTGAAATTTTAGTGGATCTCAGGAACACTGGGATGAATAGCAGAAAAAGGTAATAGTGAAGGTTGGATTCTTTGCATGATAACAGGATTTTGAATGGGAACATAGATGTGAAATTGTCAGGGTTAGGGATGGGCAGGGTAAGGGATACAGACTAAAGGTCTCACCATAGTCTTGTGCTGATGTAAAAGTTCCATATCTTAATTGTGGCAATCACTTGATTCTGTATTTGATAAAATAACAGAAAATTGTATCAATGTTGACATTGGTTTGGGGATTGTCCTGTCAGTGTTTGATGTTACAGTAGATCTAATCATGGGGCCTCTGAGTGACAAGTAAGTTCATTTAACATCCTAGGACCAGGTCTATAACTTCTTTTGAATCTATAATTATTTAAACTAAAACTTTTGAAAATAAAATATTGAAATGAATAATGAAAGCCCCAAATATGTATATGAAATGCTTCTGAAATAAGGGCAGCACATGGTTCATAAGGGTGCTGCATGTGTTCTCTTCATAGGACCCTGACATATTTGTCTGGGACTGCTGAGTTTATTGTTACAGATAGCTAAGTGCTTCTTTCTTTTCCACATGTATATATTAATACAGACAACATCCAAAAATTGAATGAATGACTTGAATTTTCTCACATTAATGGAACTCATTAAATGATTTGAAATTAACTGGATTCTATATACATGTATATTTACAATAATTCTGCTTTCAGTCCAAATGATCCCCATTTGTTGACAATGTAACTCTGCCCTTTACTTTTCTTAAGAGTATGGACCTTTAAAAAGTTTACCCATTAGCCAGGTGCCAGTGGCCCACGCCTGTAATCCTAGCTACTCAGGAGACTGAGAGCTGAAGATCACAGTTCAAAGCCAGCCCAGGCAGGAAAGTCTGTGACACTCTTATTTCCAATAAACCACTCAGAAAACCAGAAGTGGTGCTGTGGCTCAAGTGGCAGAGTGCTAGCCTTGAGCTAAAGAGCTGAGGGACAGCACCCAAGCCCAGAATTCAAGTCCCACAACCAACTAAAAAAAGAAAACTTACCTACTTATTACAAAGTTAAAAAGATATAAAACATATCATATGATGTTAGTATTACTTTTGAAAGGGAATTTAATGGAATAAGTTCACATAACCAAGCAGAATAGAGACCAATGTCCTAGTTGCCCCTTCTTTGAGTTCTGTCATCTCAGAAAGTATTTGTGGAGAATTATCTCACATGAGATGCTCTCCCAGGCTCAGTCTGTATCTGTATACAGGACACTGTTCTAGGGTACTTCTGCCCCAGTACTACTTGGATGAATTCCTTCTAATGGTGCCTTTGGTTTGTGCTATCCAATATGGTAGACACATGTGGCTCTTGAACACTTGAAATATACCAAGACACTTAAAATTAAAATTACTTAAAATCAAACTATATTTAATTTATAAAAGCTGTAATCACCTAATCTCAATTTAAAAAAAAAGAAGAAAAAAAAATTGAGAGAAGGGTTGGGTTAGGAGCAATGGGTGACAATGTTATCAGACACTTTGTATTCATATACTGTTTTGTAGAATGGGAACTTCTTTGTACAACCACTTAAAGATAATAATTTTTTAAATAAAATCTGTGTGTGGCAAAACAGGTGTCATATTGGACAGCACAGCACAAGATATTTTCAAATGGATTGGGGATCCTCATTTCTTATTTTCAGGATACTTTCTTCCACAAGTTCACACAGAGGAAATGTATGAGGCTGTTGTACTAATTAAGAATGAACAGGAAGACCTGAGTCACACTTTCCAACTGCTACCTCCAACGCCTTTCTACAGATACACTAGATCCAGTCTGGCTTGTGCATTAAAGAGAGCTTTCCAGTTCCTCTCTGAGACATATTTTCCTGTTTGATAAAAAGAAAATAATAGAGAATATTCCCTCCTTGTTTCCCCTCTCTTTTGTGCCGATTCATGGGCTTGAACTCAGAGCCTGGGCACTGTCCTTGAGCTTTCATGCTCAACACTAGTGCCCTACCACTTGGGCCACAGCTCCAATTCTGGCCTTTTGTGGGTTAACTGGAGATAAAAGTCTTAAATATGTTCTTTCCCAGGCTGGTGTTGAACCACAATCTTCAGATCTCAGTCAACTAAGTAGCTGGGATTACAGACATGAGCAATTAGCACTGGGCATTTTCCTCCTTTTGATACTTGATGTTTCTGCAGCTATCTTGTGACCATGAAACAAATGGTGAAGAGGGGGAAAAACTTAGCCTGACATCACTCAGACACTGAATAAAGTGAAGATTAGTCAGTATGAAATTTCTCATTTTATGAGAACTTCACCAATAGATTATTACTATTTAAGCTACCTTTTGTTAATATTTTATTGATTGCTGATTTACTGCTTACTGTCATATTTCATAGCAGTCAGTCAAGTGTGCTCTGTGAGAATAGAAAAGTGAAGAGAGAAAAAACATGGAAAATCCTTCAAGAAAGTTCATAGTCCTGTGAGTATTATAAAGGGAATATTAAGATGCAAGATATGACTCTTTCTAAGCTAGAGCCAGAGGAAGAGGCTAACAAGGATCTCATGTGTGGCTAGGACAAATGGGTGGAGATGGAGTTAAGAGATGGAATGTTGTGAAATCAGCTAAGTTTCTGTCATGGATGAAATGAAGGACCCCAGTGAAGACTTTGGACGGATATGTAAGGACCACAGGAAATCACTGTAAGCTTTAGATAAAAGAACAAGATCATCAAGCCGGGCGCTGGTGGCTCACGCCTGTAATCCTAGCTACACAGGAGGCTGAGATCTGAGGATCGCGGTTCAAAGCCAGCCCGGGCAGGAGAGACCGTGAGACTCCTATCTCCAATAAACCACCAGAAAACCGGAAGTGGCGCTGTAGCTCAAGTGGTAGAGCGCTCGCCTTGAGCTGAAGAGCTGAGGGACAGCGCCCAGGCCCAGAGTTCAAGCCCCACGACCGACAAAAAAAAAAAAAAAAAGAACAAGATCATGTCTGCCTTTTCCAAAGCTCACCTTGCCATCAGTAGGAAATGGTTTGGAACAGGCCAATACTAACAGCTTGCCTGTTAGCTGAGCCAAATTGTGCTAAGAGATCTTGAGGCTGCCAGGAGTTAGCAGCTCATTGTCAAATGTGCTCACTTGGATCAGGTGGGTTAAAAAAAATCTCAGATTGGTATTTTGGATGTCTATAAACAACTGTATAATTTAGCAAGAACACAGAGTAGAATAATTTTGTCAAGCATATCAACATAAGAATAGCTGATACACACTGCTCTTGATGGGATTTGTCAAGTTAATTCTCAAAGTTGTCAAAAGCCAGGGAGGCCTAGTGTTCCCTGCCTGTAATCCCAGCACTTGGGAGACTGAGGCAACCTGGGTTATATAGTAAGACCTTGTCTCAAAAAACAAAACAAGACAGGAAGTGCAGAGGAAGATGGCAGAGGAGAAACTGGGGGCTAAACAAGCTTGTTCATAGAAACCAGTTTTAGTGTTCTAGTGAAAAGTCCTAGGCTAGAGAGTCACACCAAGTGTGCATCATAGTACAGAGTTTGGCCAGAGAGGAAAAATCCAGGCAGCTTGGCTAAGGAGACAGGTTTGGCCACTTGAGGTCTGCAGCAGCAGCGGTGGCTGCTGCTGTGGCTACCATATCAACAGAGAGAGCCCGGGACAAAGGCAACAGAGGTGGTGTGCAAGTGCATTCTACTCACTGCCAGCAAGAACTGACAAGGAGCAGAAATATTCATCCTGCTGAAGACAGACAGTCACAGACCACAGACAGCCCGGAAACCAAGGGAAAAGTATGAGTAACCCCAACTCATCCTCACTCCTTCTCATGGAGCAGAGGTGGGAAAGTAGCCCCTCCCCCACTAACAGAGAAGAACTCCATCTTTGATACTGACAAAGACCCAGCCAGAGCAGCTAGCACATAATTCAGGCCTTGGAAGAGGACAATAGGAGCCATTCAACAGGTCACAGGACCCTGACCTGCTGGGCTCAGCTCCACCAGGGGAAAGTTGCCCTTCCCAGGCACGGAAAGCTCTGCCCACAGAGGAGTGACTTTCTTCACTGGATATATAGAACCAGAGTCTGCTCCTCCCCACTGCAGCATAGGCAGCAGATCCAGAAGCAGGAGGGGTAAAAGAAAAACAATTGAAACTCAGTAAACCTAAATCCTGAGAATGGCTCCAGGCTGGGCTCTGTGAGCCTCTCAGGAGTTAGCCCCTAAGGGAAAAGCTACTGATTGCTGACAGGCTTCAACCCTACCCAGAACCTAGCCTCATCACAGCAACTCCAAGATTGAGTAAACAGCCATTCCCCTCATTTGTGATACTCAAATCAGATCTCCCTCCCACTGAACTAGCTTGGGAGGAGGGTCATAAAGTCTCCAGTAAGGCAGAGCTTCCTTCTGCCTGCTTCAACAAAAACTGATTTAAGAAACCAATCAAGACACAAGAAAATCAAACACCACAAGTAAACAAGAGACTCCACCAAGGAACTGGTTACAGACACAGAGGAGACACAGATCCTCACCCCCCTCAAAAAAAAAAAAAAAATTCAAAGAGCTCTTTTTTCTAACTAATTTTTTAAATTAAAAAAATGTTTTCTACTTTTATCATAATTTTTATTTTAGGTGTGTGTTTTTGGTTTGTTTGTTTTTTAATTCTTTTTACTCTTTTCTGTTTGGGTCTTTTTTGGATTTTTTTGCATGACTTAATATCTGTTCTTCCCCAGTTATATACCTGTCTTCGATATTAGACCTTATCATTCATTGTGTGCATACTTAATTCAGAAACCAAAAACTCAATTCACACACTCTCAGACTTAATTCCTTTAATTGCAGTATTACTTTGTTATGCTTATATAATTTTTAAATGTTTTATTTTTAAATTTTTTATCTTTTATTTTTCATTTTTCCTTTATTCTTTATCTCTCTCCTCCTTTCCTTCTGTGCTTTTCCTTTCTCTAAATTTAGGTGTTGGTTAAATTCCCTCTCTCCTTTTCCTTCCCCACATTCCTCTAATCTTATTTTCTCCCTGCAATTCTCCATAAACCTATTAATTTCTGGTCTGCTGACTCCTTCTTTGATCTCCTTAGTCCATTGATGCATAGTTGTTTGCTGTTGAACTAGACTGAGATTGTATCTGTTGAAGTAGATTATATCTGTACTCATTTTTACTTCATCAAACAATCTGTACAACTACAGGGTTCTGGTTGATGCTTACTTAAAATATTGTTCTAGCACAGAACTGGTTTTACTTTCATACCCAAATGGGCAGAACAAGCCAGAGAAACATAAGATAAAAGGCAAGTCCAGGTATCTCAACTCCCACTCATGATAATCAGGCAACAGAGTGGTTAGTGAATATTCCAGTGGAGAGTTCCCAAATGCTCTACAAAACTACTGGTAAACATGCTGAATAAAAAGATTGAAACCCTGCAAAGGTCTCTGTGTGAGTTTGATAGGGAAATATGTTAGCTTGATGAGACTACCTAAAGATTAATACAGAAATTTTATGAGCATGATGAGGCTAACCAAAGATTAATACAAGAATTTCATGAGCATGAGGAAGCTAATAAAAGATTAGGTATTGCATGAGCAGGATGAGAATAAACAAAGATTAATAGAGGCATTCATGGAATCCACAAACAGAATGCTAAAGGAATCCAGGAAGGCTACAAAGGGAATGCTGAATGAAGCCCAACAGAGGGAAAGGGAATCCAAAGAAACTATAACCAATCAACTAAGGAATCAGAGAATCAACACTGAAAACCTAATTGAGAAGGTCCATACAAGATCTAAAACAAACCTCCAATAAAGAATTTGAAGCCATCAAATCTGACCAATAGAGGGAAAGGAAATAAAACACATAGTACAAAGCCTTGACATTAGGTTAGAACATGCAGAAGATCAAATCTCTGGGATTGAAGACAACCTTAATATTATAGAGAAAGAACATGCAAGTATTCAAGACAAATCCAAGAAATATGATAGATCTATTCAACATTTAGAAGACACCATCAGAAGGCCTAATTTCAGGATAATGGGTGTAAAGGAAGGCCTACACAGAAGTTAAAGGTTTAGGAAGTTTATTTAACAGGATCCTAGCAGAGAATTTCCAAACTTGCAAAAAGATAGGCCCATTCAGATATAAGAAACCTTTAGAACTCCAAATAGACCAGACCAGAACAGGACATCCCACAGTCACATTGTAATCCACACAGGATCAAATTAGACCAAGGAAAGGATCATTAAAGCTCTCCAGGAGAAAATATCAATCACTTCTAAAGGAAAACTAATCAGAATAACTTCAGATTTCTCACCAGAGACAATGAAAGTAAGAAGAGTCTGGAATGATGTATGCCATGTCCTAAAGACAAACAATTAACCAAGAATACTGTACCTAGCTAATGCTCCTTCATAACAGGACAATAAAAACCTTCCACAACAAAGAAAAATTGAAACAATATATGTTCACCAAACCATCCCTACAAAAGATACTCTAAGATGTCCTACATACAGAAAACCAACAAGAGAAAAATAAAGGCCAAGAAACATCCCTCAAAGAGAGAATCCAAGAATCATAAGAAGAACCTAGTTGGCACAGCCCCAAAGAAAGTGGCTAATATGGCAGAAACTACCAAAAACCTCTCAGTCCTATAAATATTAATGGATTTAGCTATGCAATTAAGCAACACAGACTATTTGGATCAAAAAGCAAGATCCTTCTATATTCTGCCTTCAAGAGACAAACCTTGCCTACACACACAAAACAAAACCATATTCTGAAAGTAAAAGGCTGGAATAAACTCTACCAAGCAAACTTCCCGCATAAACAGGCGGTAGTTGTAATCCTAATATCAGATAAAATA
The DNA here is from genome assembly GCF_024711535.1 of Dipodomys merriami. Lineage (NCBI taxonomy): Eukaryota > Metazoa > Chordata > Mammalia > Rodentia > Heteromyidae > Dipodomys > Dipodomys merriami. The sequence continues at coordinate 8,029,393 of NW_027205159.1, read as the reverse complement.
GACTTCAAAAGAGTTAAAGAAGGTCAATAAATGCTAATTAAGGGATCTCTCCTTCAGGAAAATATTACAATTCTAAATATCTATTCACCAAACAACAAAACACCGAAATTTATTCAAGAAACTACTTTCCCTCAAATCTCACATAGATCCAAAGACATTAATTGTTGAGGACTTTAAAAAAACTACTATCCCAGTTGCATAGGTCAACCGGCAAAAACTCAATAGAAAAACCTCATATTAAACAACTGCATAGATCAAATAGACTTAACAGACAGATGTCTGTTATCAAATATTTCACCCAGCAGCATTAGAATACAAGTTCTTCTCAGCAGCACATGGAACAATCTCCAAAATAGAACACATTCTACATCACAAAGCAAATTTGTCCAAATTCAGAAACATTGAAATGTTGCCCTACATTCACTCAAACAAGGGAATAAAATTAGAAATCAACACGAAAAGCCACCATAGAATATCCTGCAACACATGGAGGCTGAACAACACACTGTTGAACCAATAGAGGGTTATGGAAGAGATTAGAAAGGAAATTCAAATGTTCATGATATTTAACAAAAATGAACACAGAAATTACTAGCTCCTCTGAGACATAGCAAATGCAGTACTCAGAGGCAAGTTTATAGCTATGAGTTCCTATGTCAACAAATTGGAGAGATCTAAAACCAACAATTTAACGAGGCACCTGAAGCTCCTTGAAAAGTACCAAGAAACTAAACCCAATCCAGTAGATGGAAACAAATAATTAAAATTAAATCAGAAATAAATGAATTAGGGTAGAAAAAAATCATAGAAATAATCAACAAAACAAAGAATTTGTTCTTTGAAAAAAACTTTAAAAATGGCAGACCCTTATCAGAAAAAGAAGAGAACACACCCAAATAAACCAACTCAGAGATGAGAATGGAAACATCAGCACAGAAACAACCAAGAATCAGAACATTGTAAGGGAATACTTCTTACACCTTTATGCTAATGAGTTTGAGAATCTGGGAGAAATGAAGAAATTTCTAGCAAATATCGGCAAGATGATTTAAACCAACTTAAGAGATGCATAACAAGCACCCTAATAGAAACAGCAATAAGCAAATTCCCATGCAAGAAAAGCCCAGGACCTGATGGATTTACAGCTGAATTTGACAAGGCCTTCAAAGCAGAACTCACATGAATACTCCTCCAACTCTTCAATGAAATTGAAAGAGAAAGTTAACTACTAAACCCTTTCTATGAAGCCATCATAACCCTCATCCCAAAACCAGGCAGGGACTCATCAAAAAAAGAGAACTATAAACTTATTTTTTTGATGAATATCGATGCCAAACTTCTCAACAAAATTTTGGCCAATTGACTTCAACAATTCATCAAAAAAATCATACACCACTATCAAGATTTATTTCAGGGATGCAAAGCTGGTTCAATATATGCAAATCAATTAACATAATTCATCACATCAACAAGAGTAAGTATAAGAACCACATGATTATCTCCATAGATGCAGAAAAAGCATTTGACAAGTTCCAATACACCTTTATGATGAAGGCTCTGGTGAAACTAGGAATCCATGGAATATTATTCAATATAACAAACCTACAGCCAGCATTATACTTAATGGCAAAAAGCTAAGTCATTTCCTCCAAACTATGGAACAAGGAAAGAATGTCCATTCTCTTCACCTCTCTTCAATTTAGTATACAATGCCTAGCTACAGCAATAAGAAAAGATGCAAACATAAAAGGGATCCAAATAGGGAAAGATGAAGTAAAACTCTCCTCTTTGCAGATGACATAATCTTGTATTTAAAGAATCCCATGGGCTTCACACCCAAGTTACTTAAGCTGATTCAAAACTTTGGCAAAGTACGGATAAAATATTATACCTCAAAAATCAATGGCTTTTCTGTATGCCAACAATAAGGAGAGCACAGCTGAAATCAGGAAAGCAACTCCTTTTATAATAGCCCACAAGAAATAAAATACCTAGGAGTTAACTAAAGAAGTGAAGGACCTATACGCTGAAAACTTTAAGAATCCAAAAAAGGAAATTAAAATAGAACTTAGGAAGTGGAAAAACCTCCCATGCTCCTGGATTGAAAATAGCAATACTGCCAAAGGCTATCTACAAATTCAATGTGATACCTATCAATATTTCAACCTCATTCTTCAATGAAATAGAAGAAACAACCCAAAAATTCATATGGAGTAATAAAAGACCTCAAATAACAAACACAATCCTTAGCAGGAAGAACAGTGCTGGAGGAATATAAATACCAAATCTCAAACTCTACTACAAAGCCATAAGAATCAAAACAGCTTGGAACTGGCACAAGAACAGACTTGAGGACTAATGGAATAGAACTGAAGACCCAGAAATGAGCCCACAGAACTATAGCCCCCTAAACTTTGATAAGAGAGCTAAAAAAATTGATTGGAAGAAAGACAGCCTCTTTATTAAAGGTGCTGGCAAATTTGGTTAAACACATGTAGAAAACTAAAGTTAGATCCTTATATATTGCCCTGCACCAGAGTCAACTCCAAATGGATCAAAGATCTTGGAGTCAAAGGAGACACCTGGAAAACATTACAGGAAGGAATAGAAGAAATTCTAGGGCTTCGTTGCACAAGCTGAAATTTTCTTAATAAAGACCCACACAAATCAAAGAAAGGTTGGACAAAGGGGATTGCATGAAATTGCAGAGCTTCTGCATGACAAAGGACATAGCTAGCAGGATCAACAGAAGTCCACGGATTGAGAGAAGATCTGCACTAGCCATATAATGGACAAAGGTCTCATATTTAAAACATACTTAGAACTCAAAAAATTAAATCTTCTAGCAACAAATCCTCAAAGAAACAACTTCCCAATAAATAAGTGGGCTAAAGACTTAAAGAAAAACTTCTCTTTAAGAGGAAAAAAGGATGGCCAATAGACACATGAAGAAATGCTCAATCTCTCTAGCCATAAAAGAAATGCAAATCAAAACAACATTGAGATTCCACCTCAACCCAGTTAGAATGGCTATAATCAAGAACTCTAATAACAGATGCTGGAGGGGATGTGGCAAAAGAGAAGCCTACTACATTGTTGATGGGAGTGCAAACTTGTTCAACCACTTTGGAAAGTAGTATGGAGGTTCCTCAAAAGACTCCACATAGAGCTCTCCTATGACCCAGCAATCCCCCTTTTGGGCATTTACCCAAATGATCACAAACAAGACCATACTAAAGCTACCAGCACAACTATGTTTAATGCAGCATTATTTACCATAGCTAAGATATGGAACCAACCCAGATGCCCCTCAGTAGATGAATGGATCAAGAAAATGTGATATAAGGGAAACCATGGGACCTATGTTTCTTTGGGCCTGGCTTACATCACTTAATATAATTTTTTCCAAGGCTTTCCATTTCCTAACAAATGGGGCAATGTCATTCTTTCTGATGGAGACATAGAATTCCATTGTGTATATATACCAAATTTTCTTGATCCATTCATCTACTGAGGGGCATCTGGATTGCTTCCATATCTTAGCTATAGTAAATAATGCTGCAATAAACATAGTCATGCTGGTAGCTTTAGTGTGGTATTGTTTGTGATCATTTGGGTAAATACCCAAAAGTGGGATTGCTGGGTCATAGGAGAGCTCTATGTGGAATCTTTTGAGGAACCTCCATACTGCTGGTCCCAGGATTTCCCTTATTTGCAATATCTAGTATATGTCTGAGTCAAGCATAAAAGGTCAGATAAGTTTATGTTAGGGAAATGAACCCTAAGATATGTATTCAAATGTTTTTTTTTCTTTCATCTGATTGCTTCTAACACATTTATAAGATTATTTCTTTGTTGCTTTGTATGTCCCTCCCCCATGGTATAACCCCTGCTTTCACTGTATTTGATGTTGGTATAATTTGTGGAGAGGAAGGGGAAAAAGAAATCGTTTAAATAGGGATACAGGTGGACCCATTGCAACAATGAGATGTACAAGTCATTATGTCGAAAACAAACTTTACAACTTGGGGGGGGGGGTTGGGGAGGTCAGGTGAGGATGGGAAGGGATGGGAAGGGAAACAAAGGAGGAGGCTACAATGCTTGATAAAAAATGTACTCATTAACTTGCCCATGTAATTGTAACCCCTCTGTATAGTATTTTCACAATAAAAAAAAGAAAATGTGAGATACACACACACATACACACACACACAAAATGGAATTCTATGCCTCCATCAGAAAGAATGGCATTGCCCCATTTGTTAGGAAATGGAAAGTCTTGGAAAAAATTATATTAAGTGAAGTAAGCCAGGCCCAAAGAAACATAGGTCCCATGGTTTCCCTTTTTTTTTTTTGGTCGGTCATGGGGCTTGAACTCTGGGCTTGGGCGCTGGCCCTCAGCTCTTCAGCTCAAGGCGAGCGCTCTACCACTTGAGCTACAGCGCCACTTCCAGTTTCCCTTATTTGTAAGAACTCATATAAGTCTAGGACAAGCAGAAAAGGTCAAAAGCTATGTACATATGACCAGATAAGATGATATTAAGTGAAATGAACCCCACGATAGGGACACAAAAGGTTTTATCTTTCTTGCTGTTGTTTTCAATGTACTTATAATGTATTGTATGATTTTTCTGTTTCTTTTGTATTTTCTTACCCATGGTGTAACCTGTTTTCATTGTATTTTATTCCAGTGTCCTGCATCTTGTATATACACTTTTCTAATTTGGGGAGGGGAAGGGAAATAACAAAATTCTAAAATAAGGATACAGGTTTGATTCATTGTAGCAATGAGATGTACAAGACACAATGTTGAAAATGAACTTTACAACTTCCCAAGGCAGGAGGGGAGTTGGGGAGGTGGGAAAGGAAGGGAAGGTAGGGGGAAAACAAAGGAGGAAGTAACAACGCTAGACAGGAAATGTACTCATTACCTTCCTCGTGTAACTATAACCCCTCTGTACAGTATTTTTACAATAAAAACCTATATAAAAATAGAATAAAAACAAAGGAGGAGGTAACAATGCTCAATAGAAAAGTACTCATTACCTTCCTTGTGTAACTATAACCCCTCTATACGGTATTTTTACAATAATAAATATATTTAAAAAGACATCTGCTCTGTACTGCTTTGGAGCAAAAAACTGCTAAGTAAGACCAAATGAGAGACTTTGCTATATCAAGATTGATTAAAGCAATCATTAAAATGAGAGGGTTTCAGAGTTGAGTAGAAAAATAGGTCTGTATAATTGTCACATAATAGCACAAAAAAATCCAGCTGTATCTAGAAACCTGATGGGTCAGTCACAAAGGACATTGCAGAGCCTTGGAGCATTTGGCTGGCTGTGACATGTGGGAAAGGATGACCCAGACTCATCCCTCAGCAGTGATCAGTGATGTTGGTGTGCATCAAGAACTAAGTGTTCAAAGTGAAACTACTCATCTTATGAGAATTCTTTGAACCAAAACCAGAGAGATTGATAAATCTGCTGTCTTAAAAAAAAAAACCACTGCTGTTGAAAAGATTCTGCAAAATATGAAAAGATAACATCAATAACCGATACATTTAGTGAAAGATTGGTGAGAGGGGGGAGACATCCCTAAAATTCAATAAAGAATGCAGAAGTAATCGTGTTGGAAAAGTGGTCTCCATGCACCAACAGACACTTTACACAAAAGGAGCCACCAATGACTAGAAAAAGACCTGGTGAGATGATTAGTTTTATTAATCCTAGCTACCAAGAGGCTGAGTTTAAGAATTGAAGTTCAAAGCCAGCCTGGGCAGATAAATCTAAGAGACTCCAATCTCTAATTAACCAGCATAAACCTGGAAGCGGAGCTGAGGCTCAAATGGTAGAATATCAGCCTTGTATGGCAAAAGCCAAGCAAAGAACACAAGACCCTAAGTTCAAGCTCCAGTACTGACAATAAACAAGAAAAGAAATAAATATCCTGAAAGAAGAAATTAAACCAAAATGATGCAGGACAGGCAAAGATGTTGAAGACTAGAACCCTTACAGTGCAGATGACTCATATTGTGAGAATATTTTCTTCCTGCTTTTGGGATGCTCACACAGTACTGCCTGAAGCAGTGTTCCTAGCAAAATTCTTAGCAAAAACCTGCAACCTATCCAAATGTCTTTACCTGGCAGAGTAAAACTATGGTATAATCCTAAGGCAACATGGAATAATGAAGAACAGGGGAAAATAAATTGACCACGGCTATACCCATTGTAGATGAACTTCAAGATGAAGAATGAAAGTCACAAGATGCAAAGTAAACATGCAAAACCACATATGCAAAACTGAGACCTGTTCATTATTGAATGCTGAGTGTCAGCGATGCTGGCACCTGAGGTACAACTCTAAGAAAAATGAGAAAGTGTCATGAACACAGCAATCACTACAGTGGTTGCCACTGGTGAAGAAGGAGAGGATCAGTGTCAAGGACCAAGGCCTTTGAGGAGAATGATCTATTTCTAGGCCTTGGTGACAAGCCAGGCTTAGAATGGGTATTGTATGGGTATTGTTTTCAGCTTTAAACATCATATACATCACATTTAAATACTTAATTAAATATTTCAAAGCAAAAAGAGAGGAAATGAAAATTCAAAGACTCAGGTTTTGTCTTCAGGTGGTAGTAGTGTTCTTGCAATAACCACCTGACCACTATCCTGAGCAATGCATGTGTTTCTCTGAAGACAAACTTCCATCATATGAACAGCCTTGGACAGAGCAAGAACCTTGTTTTAGTCAGGTTCTTGGGGGATCATACCTTCAATTGTACTTATTCAGAAGACTCAGACCTGAGGATGGTTCAAAGCCAGCATGGAGAGACAAATCTGTGAGACTCTTCCCTTGAATTATCCAGCAAAAAACTAGAAATACTGTGGCTCAAGTGGTAAAGTATCACCCTTGAGTGAACAATCTAAGCAAGAGTACAAGGTCCTGAGTTCAAGCCCCAGTACATATATGTTTTTTTAAAAAAATACTTGGTTATATTTGAGGTCAGACTTACTTCCAAACTTCACATTCACTATAGATGCTGAATTTTCTAGGAAAAAAAGGCTTAGCAGCACAGTCTAGGATAAACTACAGAGCCCATGGACACAGGTTTTGTGATTCTGAATTTAACACTGTGGTGTGGAAATAGTTAAGAGAACAAAGTCCATAGTTAGGAAACAGGCAAGAAATGCTATGCTGCCAAGTGGACACAAAAACATCATATTTGCAAACAGTTTCTACTAAATATCTAAAGTAGATCGGTTGTTACTACATGCATATGGAATTTTAGATACACAGAAACTATGTCAGAGTATTTTCATTTGTACCCATAACTGATTTATTAAAAACAAAGTCATTTTTTGACATGTACTGTCTTTCCTTCTGCCCAAGCCCAATCTGTTGTCTCTAGCTCTGAAGATTATGGCTGGCTTCTATAACCATTCCAGTTATTCTAGTTCATACAATAATTCTGATTTTTCAAGAATTAAACACTTGAGACTAATTGATTTTAAAGTATTAAAATATTATCTTGCATCCAGTTCAAAGCATATCCACTCTCCTAGTTGTGTTTCTGGTACAAGCCAAATACTCTGCCGATTCACTGTAAAAGATTACCACAAAGATGGAATAGTTATAATGAATCTAGCCACCTCAGTACTTCTTACTACTCAGGAGGCTAAAATCTAGAGGATCACAGTTTCAAACCAAAAAAGATACATGAGACTTAATCTCTAAAAACAACCAGGCTGGAGGAGTGGTTCAAATGGAGCACTAGCTGAGCAAGCAAACTGAGCACACGAGATTGTGAGTTCAAATCCCAATATCATTTTTTAAAAAGTGAAAAATCTGGGGCTGAGAATGTGGCTCAGTGGTAGAGTGCTTGAGGCCCTGGGTTTGATTCCTCAGTACCACATAAGCGGAAAAAGTTGGAAGTGGTGCTGTGGCTCAAGTGGTAGAGTGCTAGCCTTAAGTAAAAGACGCTCAGGGACAGTGCCCAGGCCCTGGACAAAAGAAGTGAAAAATCAAAGGGATTTATCTCAGTTCCTGCCCTTGGTTAAAATCTGATGAGTTAGTGATTATTATCATCTAACTACCATACATACAACAGCATGATAATCATAAAAATGTCTCATGTTGTCTCAATTAAGACCAATGGCCTAGGATGAGATTAAGGATCATTAACTACACATTCTAAAAAGAGAAGCCAGATGGTATATAAATATATACGTGTGAACTCATGTGCATTGATGAATAGGTAGATGTATCCTTTATGGTGAATTGAATACATTATTAGTCACAACTTTTAACCTTACCTTGTACCTATGACCCATGTAACTTTGTGATTTCTAACATCAAAGTGCATTTTCCTGGCACTCAATTCTCAGTATGACCATGGGTTTGCTATAACCAATAAATGGGGATAGTACAGTCTGTCAGTGGGCATGGCACAAGTGAAGGGTTAGAAAGAAAAACATTTCCCAGTATTCTCTTGCCCTTGTGTGTTCAGGCTGCTGCCATGAGAAAAACATGCCAAGAGGAAGATAAGAAAAAGAGTTCCTATAATTAGTTATTCCAACTGAGGCCAGAAAACAGAGTCTCCAGGGTACTTCAGATGTCTGAAGACATCCATCTGGTCTGACTTCAGCTTGGGCAAAACTAGGAAACATCCATTTTCAGAATTTAGAAACTAGAAAGTGCCCATCCTTCAGTGTGTATAGTCGCTAGATTACAATAATGACCATGTTGATAACTGACATTCATCAAGTTTTAACCATGGGGGCAGCCGAATTAAGTTCTTTACTTTTGTTGTATCATTGCAGTAATCCTTCATAGTGATTCACAGGCAGGTTACCCTACCTGAGCCAGGACTTAGCTAGGACACTAGAGCAGCTTTAAATCACATACTAATACTTTTTCTACATGACCTAGAAAAAGAAGTGATTGATATCTAAGCATCTGAAGTTTGCTTACTCTACAGAAAAAATTAACCAGCACAGTAATTGGTACTAGAGTTACAGATCCCCCTAAGGGGGGAAAATGTATAAGACATAGACAGATTGTATATGTGTGTGAAAGAGAGGCAGACAGAGACAGAGAGAGGCAGAGAATTAGAGACAGACAGAAGAAAGACAGACAAACAGACAGAGGTGGAGGAGGGTGGAAGCTAAGAATCTGATGCAGGATTTGGTAAAAGCCACCTAAGATAATGGGAAGGACACCAGATGAACTTCCAATGCTGGGAAAGGAGACTTCTAGGCAGAACACTGAAAGCATCAGCTGATGTCTTGCCAGCTGCAAATGATGGAAATCTCTAAGAATAGTACAGGGTTTTTTTTAAAGAAATGACCTCATTTGTATGAATTTAGACTTGCTAGTTGGAAAATGAAATAGTTTCTTATCTCCAACTTTTATGGCTAGTAAAGTTGCTCTCAGTAAAACAGGGCCTCGGATAAAATCCAAGCCAAGGATGTAGTCTGAAGTCTGTATTTTCAGATCTCAGAATAAATTATGTTGACCCTTACTGTATGCTCTGAACTGGAGAAAAAAGGTTCTTAGGAATCTAGCAAGCTATGTCAGACCCACATGCTCTGAAGCAGAGATTAAATCTGGGACATAGACATCTCAAAATAAGTGAAGGAGTAGGTATGGGCATGTGATGGGAATAAATTCAGATGCATTGCAAATCCACAAAAATGTTTAGATAGATGTCTGAAATAAAAGCATCAGCAGTCAAAATTCAAAAAAAATTCAAAAAAAAGTATGTAAAGTGAAACCATCTCTAGACTGCTTGTTTTCATAGCTATAGCACAGGCCGAAAATTTTGTTCATAGGTCCTATACTCTCCCTAATTTGCCCAAGAAGGTGATATAAAAGGAAGGAAGGACATCTCAAAGGGCCAAGACAAACCGTGGGCAACAATGGACAATCCAGGGAACAGAACTGGTGCCAAGATGAGGACATATCTTCTCTCAGCATAGAAAGACCAGGCTACATTTGCCAAGCAGAGCTTCAGAATCTCTCTCAACCCACAACTATATGCTGCTCACTGCTTCCATTTTGAGTGAGGGTCTATATTGTGGAGATGTTTCTTCGTTCACATCTAAGGATTATGCATATAATATATACTTTCAGTTTATGACTCTCCAGATCAATAAAACCATGTCAGGACCCAATGTAACTATAGTCTTGACATTTGAGGCTGACGCCTTGATTGAGGAGAATTTTGAGGTGACTACACAAGGAAAGGTTATTTTTTAATATATATATTTATTGTAAAGATACTGTAGAGAGGGGTTACAGTTACATGAGTAAGGTAATGAGTACATTTCCTATTGAGCATTGTTCCCCCCCCTTCGTTTTTCCCCTACTGTCCCTTCCCGCCCCAACCTCCCCAAATCCTCCCATCTCCCCATCTCCCCCAACCCGACCAAATTTATAAAGTTCATTTTCAACATAACAGTTACAATGGTTCAAACTGTATGCCAATTTAATCATTTTGTTTTCTTCATTCCCCTCCCCAAATTAGAAAAATGTACATACAAGTTGCAGGGCATTGAAATCAAATACAGTGAAAACAGGGGTTATACACTGGGGAAAGAATATACCAAAGGAAAAAAATCACATGGTACATTATAAATATGTTAAAAACAATAAAGCAAGCAAGAAAAAAATCTGTGTCCCTATCTTGGGATTCATTTAACTTAACATCATCTTATATGGTCAGAGGTACATAGCTTTTGAACTTTCCTGCTTGTCTCAGACATATACTAGTTATTGCAAATAAGAAACCATGAGACCTATGTTTCTTTGGGCCTGGCTTACTTCACTTAATATAATTTTTTCCAAGTCTTTCCTCTTTCCATTTCCTAACAAATGGGGCAATGGAGGCATAGAATTCCATTATGTATGTGTAATATATATGTGTATGTGCATATATATATATATATCATATTTTCTTGGTCCATTCATCTACTGAAGGGCATCTGGGTTGGTTTCATATCTTAGCTATCATCAATAATGCTGCAATAAACATAGTTGTGCTGGTAGCTTTCGTATGGTCTTGTTTGTGATCATTTGGGTAAATGCCCAAAAGTGGAATTGCTGGGTCATAGGAGAGAACTATGTGGAGTCTTTTGAGGAATCTCCACACTGATTTCCAAGGTAGTTGAACAAGTTTACACTCCCACCAACAATGTAGCAGGCTTCCCTTTTGCCACATCCCCTACAGCATCTGTTGTTGTTAGAGTTCTTGATTATAGCCATTCTAACTGGTTAGAGGTGGAATCTCAATGTTGTTTGGATTTGCATTTCTTTTATGGCTGGAGAGGTTGAGCATTTCTTCATATGTCTATTGGCCATTCTTATCTCCTCTTCAGAGAAGTTTCTCTTTAAGTCTTTAGCCCACTTATTTATTGGGCAGTTGTTCTGTGGAGGATTTGTTGTTGGGGGGGGTTTAATTTTTTGATTTGCAAGTATATTTTAGATATGAGACCCTTATCCATTGTTTGGCTAGTGAAGATCTTCTCCCAATCCGTGGGCTTTCTATTGATCTTGTTAGCTATGTCCTTTGCCATGCAGAAGCTCTGCAGTTTCTTGCAATCCCATTTGTCCAACCTTTCTTTGATTTGTTGTGTTTCTGGGTCTCTATTAAGAAAATTTCAGCCTGTGCCAAGGAGCCCTAGAGTTTCTCCTATTCTTTCTTGTAATGTTTTCAGGGTGTCTGCTTTGACTTCGAGGTCTTTGATCCATTTGGAGTTGATTCTGGTGCAGGGTGATATATGGGGTCTAGCTTTAGTTTTCTACAGGTGTTTAACCAACTTTGCCAGCACCATTTACTGAAGAGGCTGTCTTTCTTCCATTCTATTTTTTTAGCTCCCTTATCAAAGATTAGGTGTCTGTAGGACTGTGGGTTCATTTCTGGGACTTCAGTTCTATTCCATTGGTCCTCAAGTCTGTTCTTGTGCCAGTCTCAAGCTGTTTTGATTACTATGGTTTTGTAGAAGAGTTTGATATTTGGTTTTGATATTCCTTCAGCACTGTTCTTTCTGCTAAGGATTGTTTTTACTCTTTGAGGTCTTTTATTGTTCCATATGAATTTTTGAGTTGCTGCTTCTATTTCATTGAAGAATGAGGTTAAATATTGATAGGTATCACATTGAATTTGTAGATAGCCTTTGGCAGTATTGCCATTTTCATGATGTTAACCCACCCAATCCAAGAGCATGGGAGGTTTTTCTACTTCCAAAGTTCTACTTTGATTTTCTTTTTCAGGTTTTTAAAGTTTTCATCAAGAGGTCCTTTGCTTCTTTAGTTAACTCCTAGGTATTTTATTTCTTGTGGGGTTATTACAAAAGGAGTTGCTTTCCTGATTTCATCTGTGTTTTTCTCATTGTTGGCATACAGAAAAGCCATTGGTTTGAGGGTTAATTTTAAACTCTGCTATTTTGCCAAATGTTCGAATCAGCTCGAGTAATTTGGGAGTGGAGTCCGTGGGATTCTTTAAATACAAGGTCATGCCATGTGCAAAGAGGACGAGTTTTACTTCATCTTTCCCTATTTGGATCTCCTTTATATTTGCATCTTGTGTTTTTGATGTAGATAGACATTCTAATACTAACTTCAAGAGAAATGGAGAGAGTAGACATCATTGTCTTGTTCCTGAGTTTAGAGAAAATGGCTTTAGCTTTTTGCCATTAAGTATAATGCTGGCGTAGGTTTGTCATATACAGCCTTTCTTGTATTGAGGAATCTTCCATGAATTCCTAGTATTTCCAAAGCCTTCATCATAAAGGGGTGTTGGATCTTTTCAAATTCTTTTTCTGCATCTATTGAGATAATCATATAGGTCTTATCCTTGCTCTTGTTGATGTGATGTATTATATAAATTGATTTGTGTATATTGAATGAGCTTTGCATCCCTGAAATGAATCCTGTTTGATCATGATAATAATTTGTTTCGGTGAATTGTTGAAGTTGTTGACCAAAATTTTGTTGAGAAGTTATGTATCGATGTTCATCAAAGAAATGGGTCTATAGTTCTCTTTCTTTGATTCTTGGGGATTGAAGACAGCCTAGATATTATAGAGAAAGAACATACTATCCAAGATAAATCCAAGATATATGTTAGATCTATTCAACATTTAGAAGACACCATCAGAAGGCCTAATCTGAGGATAGTGGGTATAGAGCAGCACCTAGAGACAGAAGTTAATGGTTTAGGAAATTTATTTAACAGAATGCTAGCAGAGAACTTCCCAAACATGCAAAAAGACAGACTTTTCAAATACAAGAATCTCTTAGAATCCCAAATAGACCAGACCAGAACAGGACATCCCACTGTCACATTATAATCCATGCAGGATCAATTTAGACCCAGGAAAGTATCCTAAAGTTGCCAAGGAGAAAAGATCCATCACCTATAAAGGGAAAACAATCAGAATAACTTCAGATTTCTCAGCAGAGGCAATTAAAGCAAGAAGAGCCTGGGATGATGTATGCCATGCCCAAAAGACAAACAACTATCAACCAAGAATACTGTACCCAGCTAAACTCTCCATCATAATGGAAAGCCAAATAAAACCCTTTAATAGCAATGAAACACTGAAAAAATATATCGCCACCAAATCAGCCCTACAAAAGATACTTAAAGATGTCCTACATATAAAAAACAATAAAAGCCAAGAAAGAGCCCCAAACAGAATCTAAGAACCATAGGAAGAACCCAGTTGTCACAGCCCCCAAGAAGGTGGACAACATGGCAGAAAATACCAGACACCTCTCAATCTTACCTCTCAAAATTAATGGATTTAACTCTCCATAGATTGCCTAGTTGGATCAAAAAGCAAGATCCTTCTATCCGCTGCCTTCAAGAGACACACCTTGCCCATAAAAACAAATATATTCTGAAAGCAAAAGGCTGGAATGAAATCTACTAAACAAATGGCCCCCATAAACAGACAGGAGCTGCAATCCTAATGTCAGATAAAATAGATTTCAAATTAAAATTAGTGAGAAGAGATATAGAAGGTCGCTATATACTAATTAAGGGATCTCTCCTTCAGGAGGATATTACAATTCTAAGTATGTATTTACCAAAAAACAGAGCACCCAAATTTATCCAAGAAACACTGTTTTCCCTCAAATCTCAAATAGATCCAAAGATTGTAATTGTTGGGGACTTTATCACACCACTATCCCCATTAGATAGATCAACCCTACAAAAACTCAACAGAGAAACAGCAGATCTATACAACTGCATAGATTAACTAGATTTAACAGACATATACCAAATATTTCACTCAGCAGCATCAGAATACACATTCTCAGAAGCACATGAACATTCTCCAAAATAGACAACATTTTAGATCACAAAGCAAACCTGTCCAAATTCAGAAACACTGCATTCTCTCAGGCCACAAGGCAATAAAATTAGAACTCAATGGCAAATGCCACCAAAGAAAGTGTTGTAACATATGGAGGCTGAAAAACATACTGTTGAATCACCAGTGGGTCATGGAAGAGATTAGAAAGGAAATTCAAATGTTCATGATATTCAACAAAAATGAACACACAAATTACCAGCTCCTCTGAGACACAGCAAAAGCAGTACTCAGAGGCAAGTTTATAGATGAGTTCCTACGTCAACAAATTAGAGAGATCTGAAACCAACAATTTAATGAAACATACAAACCACCTTGAAAAAGGGCATCAAGCTAAACTCCAATCCAGTAGACAGAAAGAAATAATTACAATTAAATCAAAATTAAATGAATTACAGTCCCCCCCAAAAAAAACACAGAAAGAATCAACAAAACAAAAATTGGTTCTCCAAAACATAAACAAAACTAACAGACCCTTAGCAAATCTTATCAGAAAAAGAAGAGAACACACCCAAATAAACAAACTCAGAGATGAAAATGGAAACATCACCACAGAAACAACCAAGATTCTGAACATTATAAGGCAATACTTCTCAAACCTTTATGCTAATAAGTTTGAGAATCTGGAAGAAATGGATGATTTTCTAGCAAATATCAACATGCCAAAACTAAACCAAGATGAGTTAAACCAACTTAACAGACCCATATTAAGCATTGAAATAGAAACAGTAATAAGAGAGCTCGCATCTAAGAAAAGCCCAGGACCGGATGGATTTACAGGGGAATTCTACAAAGCCTTCAAAGCAGAACTCACATCAATACTCAAACTCTTCAATGAAATTGAAAGAGAAAGTTCACTGCTGAACTCTTTCTACTAAGCCATAGTAACTCTCATCCCAAAACCAGTCAGGGACCCATAAAAGAAAGAGAACTATAGACCTATTTCTTTGATGAACATGGATGCAAAACTTCTCAACAAAATTTTGGCCAATAAACTTCAACAATTCATCAAAAAAATCATTTCCAAGATCAAACAGGATTCATTTCAGGGATGCAAAGCTGGTTCAATATATGCAAATCAATTAATATAATTCATCATGTCAACAGTAGCAAGGATAAGAACTACATGGTTATCTCAATAGATGCAGAAAAAATATTTGACAAGATCCAAAACCCCTTTATGATGAAAGCTCTGGAAAAATTAGGAATCCATGGAAAAATCCTCAATACAGTAAAGGCTGTATATGACAAACCTACAGCCAGCATTATACTTAATGGCAATGAACTAAAGACATTTCTTCTAAACTTAGGGACCAGACAAGCATATAGACTCTCTCCACTCCTCTTCAACCTAATATTAGAATGCTTAACTAGGGCAAAAGACAAGATGCAAACATAAATGGGATCCAAATAGGAAAAGCTGGAGTAAATCTCCCCACTTTGCAGATGATATTATCTTCTATTTAAAGAATCCCATGAACTCCACTCCCAAATTACTTGAGCTGATTCAAAACTTTGGCAAACTATCAGGGTATAAAATTAACCCTCAAAAACCAATGGCTTTTCTGTATGCCAACAATTAGAAGAACACAGATGAAATCAGGAAAGCAACTCCTTTTGTAATAGCCCCACAATAAATAAAATACCTAGGAGTTAACTAAATAGGACCTCTATGATGAAAACTTTAAAAACCTGAAAAAGAAAATCAAAGTAGAACTTTGGAAGTAAAAAAAACCTCCCATGCTCCTGGATTGGGAGGATTAACATCACGAAAATGGCAATACTGCCAAAGGCTATCTACAAATTCAATATGATACCTACCAAGATTTCAACCTCATTCCTCAATGAAATAGAAGGAGCAACCCAAAAATTCATATGGAACTATTCATATGGAACAAAAGAACCCGAATAAGAAAAAACGATCCTTAACAGAATGAAAAGTGCTAGAGGAATATCAATACCAAAATTCAAACTCTACTACAAAGCCATAGTAATCAAATCAGCTTAGGACTGGCACAAGAACTGATCTGAGGACCAATGGAATAGAATTGAAAACCCAGTGGCTCACACTTGAAATCCTAGCTACTTAGGAGGCTGAGATCTGAGGATCAGAGTTCAAAGCCGGCTCAGGCAGGAAAGCCGTGAGACTCTTATCTCCAATAAACTACTAAAAAACCAGAAGTGGTGCTGTGGCTCAAGCGGTAGAGTGCTCACCTTGAGCTGAAGAGCTGAGGGATAGTGCCCAAGCCCAGAGTACAAGCCCCATGACTGACAAAAAAAAAAAAAAAAACACTACAATTGAAAACCCAGAAATAAACCCACAGACCTATAGCCACCTAATGTTCGATAAGGGAGTTAAAAAGAATAGAATGGAAGAAAGACAGCCTCTTTAGTAAATGATGCTTGCAAAATTGGTTAATCACCTGTAGAAAACTAAAGCTAGATCCGTATATATCACCCTGCACCAGAATCAACTCCAAATCGAAGTCAAAGTAGACACCCTGAAAACATTACAGGAAGGAATAGGAGAAACCCTAGGTCTCCTTGGCACAGGCCGAAATTTTCTTAATAGAGACCCAGAAACACAACAAATCAAAGAAAGGTTGGACAAATGGAATTGCATGAAACTGCAGAGCTTCTGCATGGCAAAGGACATAGCTAGCAAGATCAATAGAAAGCCCACGGATTGGGAGAAGATCTTCACTAGCCAAACAATGGATAAGGGTCTCATATCTAAAATATACTTGCAAATCAAAATATTAAACCCCCCCAACAACAAATCCTCAACAGAACAACTGCCCAATAAATAAGTGGGCTAAAGATTTAAGAGAAACTTCTCTGAAGAGGAGATAAGAATGGCCAATAGACATATGAAGAAATGCTCAACCTCTCCAGCCATAAAAGAAATGCAAATCCAAACAACATTGAGATTCCACCTCTAACCAGTTAGAATGGCTATAATCAAGAACTCTAACAACAACAGATGCTGTAGGGGATGTGGCAAAAGGGAAGCCTGCTACATTGTTGGTGGGAGTGTAAACTTGTTCAACCACTTTGGAAATCAGTGTGGAGGTTCCTCAAAAGACTCCACATAGTTCTCTCCTATGACCCAGCAATTCCACTTTTGGGCATTTACCCAAATGATCACAAACAAGACCATAAGAAAGCTACCAGCACAACTATGTTTATTGCAGCATTATTGATGATAGCTAAGATATGGAACCAACCCAGATGCCCCTCAATAGAGGAGTGGATCAAAAAATGTGCATACACACACACACACACACACACACACACACACACACACACACACACACACACACACACACTGGAATTCTATTCCTACATCAGAAAGAATGATATCGCCCCATTTGTTAGGAATTGGAAAGACTTGGAAAAAATTATATTAAGTGAAGTAAGCCAGGCCCAAAGAAACATAGGTCTCATGGTTTCCCTTATTTGCAATAACTAGTATATGTCTGGGACAAACAGGAAAGTTCAAAAGCTATGTCTATATGACCATATAAGATATTAAGCAAATATGATGACATTAAGCAAAATGAACCCCAAGGTAGGGACACAAGTGGTTTTCTTTCTTGCTATTGTTTCCAACATATTAATAATGTACTATGTGATTTTTTTGTTTTTTTGTATGTTCCTCCACCATGGTACAACCCTTGTTTTCATTGTATTTGATGTCCGTGTGCTGCATCTTGTATATACACTTCTCTAATTTGGGATGGGGAAAGGAAAAAATAAAGTGCTTAAATAGGGATATAGGTTGACCCATTGTAACAATGGGATGCACAAGACACTATGTTGAGAAAAAAAAAAAAATTTACAAAGTGGCGCTGTAGCTCAAGTGGTAGAGCGCTTGCCTTGAGCTGAAGAGCTGAGGGACAGCGCCCAGGCCCAGAGTTCAAGCCCCACGACCGACAAAAAAAAAAAGAGAAAAAAACTTTACAATTTAGGTAGGGGAAGTGTAGTTGTGGAGGTGGGAGGGAAGGGATGGTAGGGGTAAAACAAAGGAGGAGATAACAATGCTTGATAGGAAATGTACTGATTACCTTGCTCATGTAACTGCAACCCCTCTGTACAGTATTTTTACAATTAAAAACATATAATAAAAGAAAATAATACTGATCAAGGAAAAGAATAGGAGAGAGATAAAAAGGAAAAATAAAAATAAATTTAAAATGAAACAATTAAAATTATATAAGTATAAAGACATAATACTACTATTAAAGGATTTAAGGCTAAGAGTTTGCAAATTGAGTAATCAATTTCTGAATTACGTATGCACACAATGAAGAATAAGGTCTAATAATCGATGACTGTTATATATCTGGGGATGAACAGAACATCAATTAAGTCATGCAAAACAAAGACTAAAAGGGAAAAGAATAAAAAGAGTTTAAACATACACATAAAATAAAAATTATTAAAAAATTAAAAAAAATTTAAAAATTTAAAAATTAGGTAGGAAAAAAGAGTTCTTCAATTTTTGGGGGGAGGGACGGGGGGGGTGTGGAGTGGATCTTGTATCTCCCCTGTGTCTGTAACCAGTCTCTTGGTAGAGTCTCTCATTTGCTTGTGGTGTTTGGTTTTCCTGTGGCTTGATTGGTTTCTTAAGTCAGTTTGTTTGAGCAGGCAGAAAGAAGCTCTGACTTAACCAGGACTTTATGATCCTCCTCCCAGGTTAGTTCAGTGGGAGGGAGATCTGCTTTGAGTATCACAAAAGAGGGAGATGGCTCTTTCCTCTAGCGTGTAGTTACTGGGATGATACTAAATTGTGGGTAGGGGTGAATCTTGTCAGCAATCATTAGCTTTTCCCTTAGGGGATAGCTCCAAAGACACTCACAGAGCCAAGCCTAGTGTCGTTTTCAGGATTTATGTTTACTGAGTTTCAATTGTTTTTCTTTTACCCCTCCTGCTCCGGGGTCTGCTGCCTATGCTGCAGTGGGAGGGGCAGCCTCTGGCTCTGTTTACCCAGTGAGAAAGTCACTCCTCTGTGGGCAGAGCTTTCTCTGCCTGGAAAGGGCAACTTTCCCCTGGGTGGAGCTGAGCCCCGCAGGTCAGGTTCCTGTGACCTGTTGAATGGCTCCTATTGTTCTCTTCCAAGGCCTGAATTATGTGCTAGCTGCTCTGGCTGGGTCTTTGTCAGTATCAAAGATGGAGTTCTACCTTCCCACCACTGCTCTGACAGAAGGAGAGAGGATGTCTTGGGGTATACTCACGCCTATCCCTTGGATTCCAGGCCGTCCTCAGTCTGAGACTGTCTGTGATCAGCAGGATGAATATTTCTACTCCTTGTCAGTTCTTGCTTGTGGTGAGTAGAATCCACTTGCACACCGCTTCTGGAGCCTTTGTTCTAGGCTCTCTCTGTTGATATGGCAGCCACAGCAGCAACTGCCACCACCCCCACTGCTGCAGACACCAGCAAATGCTCAGATCTGTCTCCTTAACCAAGCTGCCTGGATTTTTCTCTCTGTACTGTGATGGCACACTTGGTATGACTCTCTGGCTTAGGACTTTTCACTGGAATGCTAAAACTGCTTTTTATGCTTAGAGCTTGTTTAGCCTCCAGCCTCTCCTCCATCCGGACTCTCAATGGAAGTTTTTTTTAGTTTGTTTGCTTGTTTTCTGTTGGCCCTAGGGCTCAAATTCAAGGCCTGGGTGCTGTTTCTGAGCTTTTTTGCTCAAGATTCATGTTCTACCATTTGAGCTACAGCTCCATTTCTGGCTTTTGGCTGGTTAATTAGAGATAAGAGTCACGTGGACTTTCCTGAACAGGCTTGCTTTGACCTGCCATCCTCAGATCTCAGCCTCCTGCATACCCAGGATTATAGATGTGAATCACCAGCACCTGGTGACAAGTGTGTTTATAGGTAGGAAGTGAAATGTTCCTAGCACAAAATAACAATGTTGTGAAAACAGCACCTAATGCTTCAACCTGCTTTGACCTGTGCTCTTCACTAGTTCACTTTGTGGTACCCTTAATAAAATAAAAATGGCAGTGATCAAAAAGAGAGGAGGAATCCCTTGGCAACTTTGAGACTTCTGTCAACAATAACTTTCTACCCAGATCTTAAGTAGAGACTAACAGTGATAACAGTGATTAAATAATAATAATACAAGATGTCAATAATGTTAACAAAGATGTATAGAAATTGCAACACAGGTACACTAATGATGGGAATGGAAAAATGGCCCCCATCTGGTACTTTCCCAAAATGTCATCAAATTGTTCTATCACCCAGCAATTTAATTCCTAAGTATATACGCAAGGGAAATGGAAATATATGTCCATGAAAATCCTGTGCAGGAATGTTTATATACATGTTCACAGTAGGTATTCAACAATAAAATGTAGTAATAAAACATGCTCAAAACCAATGTAAATGGCAAACATGCTAAGCCAAAGGAGACATTATTCTAAGTCAAAGGAGTCTAATGTTCAGACAAAAGAAAGTTCAGAAGAACACATACATGAAATGTCCTGCACAGACAAATATAAAGGAAAAGAAGGTACAAATATGTTACTGTTGCCTAGGACTAAGGGCTTGGGAAATAGGAGTGCCTGCTACTAGGGATAGGGTTCCTTTTAAAAGGGAGGGACTATTTGCTCCTTGATTTATGCCCTCAAAGAATTCTTTGCACATATGCTTAGAGGTGGGTACACGATTTACAGCAGTAGGGTTCATAATGGCCCCAAATAGGATCACCAATTTTCACTTACAAAAGAATAAGTTCCAGTGAAGCCATAAGATGGAATACTATATAGTAATAAAGTTTAATGTGCCATGGTTTCATGAAATCAATACAGGGATAAAACTTGCAAATAAAACATTGATTAAAAGGCACACAATAAAAGACATACATTCTGGATGAGTCCACTTATGTAAGCTCCAAAACAGGCTAGATAAGCTTTTTGGGTGAAGATTTATATACCACATAAAATAAATATAAAGCAAAGCAAGAAAAAGTGCCATACAATTGAAGATAAGGACTACATCTAAAGGAGCAAGGTAGTGCTGTGGGGTCAAAGCACCTGGTGATGGTGGGTCGTAAATAAAATTGGGGATAACTGATCAGATTTGGGGAGAGCAATGTTTTATTCTGACCTGACTATGTTCAGTGTCTTTCTCCTTCCACTACCACCAGAAAAGAGCAGGAAATAAGTCACTTGACCTCCATTCCAGGCTACAATGAACTTTTCTAACCCTGAGAAAATAGAATAAGTATTTAATATTCTGCAAAAGAAAAATGTGGTGGATGCGCAGGACTAGTGGTTTGAAACCAGCCTGGGAAAGAAGAACGTAAGATCCTATTCTCAACCAATAAAAAGCTGGGTCTGGTGGATGTGCCTGTCATACCAGCTCTACAAGTGTAAATAAGAGGATTTGTGGTTCATGCTGACCCAAGGATAAATGTGAGACCCTACCAGAAAAATACCAAAGCCAAAGGAGCTGGGAGCATGGCTCACATGGTAGAGCACCTGCCTATCAATTATGAGGTCCTGAGTTCAAATAATAATAACAACAAAATATGATGGCAGTTTAATGGATTAGAAACATTATTGGCAGAATCTTGGCATGCATGACTCAGTCAGTGATGACTCTCTCATAACCTATAAAGTGGTAAACCCTAACACACACATCCTATCACCATCTTGTTCTGAAAGAAGGTAAGTCTGCTGAACACTTACATAATCAGAGACTTTTCAAATGAAAGGACCTAGGATATAGCTTTGAGATAAGGTGGATTCAAAGATTGTGTAAGGCCCTGGACTAGGTTCTTGGCACCATAATTTTTTTAACATTTTTTTATTTTTTAAATTTTATTTGTGAACATACTGTACAGAGGAGTTACAATTACATGGGCAGGATAATGCGTACATTTCTTACCAAGCATTGCAGCCTCCTCCTTTGTTTACCCTTCACATCCCTTCCCAGCCTCCCCCCTCCCCCCCAATCCCAATCACAATCCTTCTCCTTCCCCCCCTTCCCCCCCTCCCCCGCACCGACGTTGTAAAGCTCGTTTTGGACATGACAACTTGTACTTCTCATTGTTGCAACAGGTCCACCTGTATCCTTAAACAACTGGTTTTTCCCCATCTCCTCCACAAGTTATACTGACATCAAATATAGTGAAAGCAGGGGTTATACTGTGGGGGAGGGACATACAAAGCAACAAAGAGATAATCTTATAAATGCATTAGAAACACATGCATAAAAGAAAAAAACATTAAAATACATATCTAAGGGTTCATTTTCCTGACATCACATTATCTGACCTTTTCCACTTGACTCATACATCTACTAGATATTACAAATAAGGGAAACCATGGGACCTATGTTTCTTTGGGCCTGGCTTACTTCACTTAATATAATTTTTCCCAAGTTTTTCCATTTCCTAACAAATGGGGCAATGTCATTCTTTCTGATGGAGGCATAGAATTCCATTGTGTATATATACCACATTTTCTTGATCCATTCATCTACTGAGGGGCATCTGGGTTGGGTCCATATCTTAGCTATGGTAAATAATGCTGCAATAAACATAGTTGTGCTGGTAGCTTTAGTGTGGTCTTGTTTGTAAACATTTGGGTAAATGCCCAAAAGTGGGATTGCTGGGTCATAGGGGAGTTCTATGTGAAGTCTTTTGAGGAACCTCCATACTGCTTTCCAAAGTGGTTGAACAAGTTTACATTCCCACCAACAATGAAGTAAGGTTCCTTTCTGTCCACATCCCCTCCAGCATCTGTTGTTAGAGTTCTTGATTTTTGCCATTCTAACTGGAGTGAGGTGATATCTCAATGTTGTTTTGATTTGCATTTCTTTTATGGCTAGGGATGTTGAACATTTCTTCATGTGTCTATTGGCCATCCTTTCTTCTTCAGAGAAGTTTCTCTTTAAGTCTTTCGCCCACTTATTTATTGGGCAGTTGTTTCTTTGAGGATTTGTTGTTGGGGGGGGTTAATTTTTTGAGTTCCAAGTATATTTTAGATATGAGACCCTTGTCCGTTGTATGGCTAGTAAAGATCTTCTCCCAATCCGTGGGCTTTCTATTGATCTTGCTAGCTATGTCCTTTGCCCTGCAGAAGCTCTGCAACTTTATGCAATCCCATTTGTCCAACCTTTCTTTGATTTGTTGTGTTTCCGGGTCTCTATTCAGAAAATTTCGGCCTGAGCCAAGAAGACCTAGGGTTTCTCCTATTCCATCCTGTAATGTTTTCAGAGTGTCTGCTTTGAGTTCAAGGTCTTTGATCCATTTGGAGTTGATTCTGGTGCAGGGTGATATATAAGGATCTAGCTTTAGTTTTCTACATGTAGTTAACCAATTTTGCCAGCACCATTTACTGAAGAGGCTGTCTTTCTTCCATTCTATTGTTTTAGCTTCCTTATCGAAGATTAGATGGCTATAGGTCTGTAGGTTCATTTCTGGGTTTTCAATTCTATTCCATTGGTCCTGAGGTCTGTTCTTATGCCAATACCAAGCTGTTTTGATTACTATGGCTTTATAGTAGAGTTTGAAATTTGGTATTGATATTCCTCCAGCAGTGTTCTTTGGCACCATAATTTTTTTAAACAAAAAATCAAACTCCAAAGCAAATTAAGAAAGTTCCTAGGTTAACAGAAAGTAGATCAGATTATGTTCTTAAAGTTGATTAGTTTTGTTTTTATTTCATGTACATATAAGTAAAACAAATTAAGAATATTTATAAAAGGGCATGAAAAAATTCAACTAGGGATATAATTTTAAAAATAGAACTCTTTGTGAACATTTTATTTTATTTTATTATTTAACGACTACAGAACTATACTAACTCCCACTCCACCCTAGAGATTAAGCTGATAAATAAACAGCATGGCAATCAATAATCAAATTGTCAACGTATCAGCAGGATGAACAACCCTTCTTGGGTTTATCATGCATCAATACAATTCTAACAACAATCCTAGAAAAGTCAAGAGAAAAATTTACCCTCCAGCCTTCCCCAAATGGGAGCTGAAAATGAAAAAACTCAGTTGCTGTTATATTTAATGACTCATTTTCATTTTTATCAGGTTCTTGGGCTTTTACGGGAAATTACAAGGCTGTGTCGCATTGTTTATTTCTGTTGTAAAATAATGAGATGTAGGATAAATAGTCACAACACTCATTACCTCCACTGATGAGCATTTATTCAAACCAGTCTCTTGTTTGGAGTTTTAGGGAAATAACATAAATTCAACATTCCAAACTCATAACAAAGCACATGCTTTCCCTCGTTTTCTTAATCTATCTCCACACCGAGGCGTGTGTACATATGGCTTTCTTTCGTTATTAAGCCAATATAGTCATCATAAAATGTAGCTAACCATCCAGGAATTAATTCATTTCATTACTTTGCTGGAGGGTCAAAAAAAAATGAACCATATGTTCATTCCTATAAGACCAAACATAAAAGCAGAGGAATCCCCAAACACCTTGGTATTTGTAATTATTTGTGTGGGCTCTGGGAAGAAGGGCCTCAAATACAATTATGGAAGCTCATAGTTTGCTAAGTCTTTACACAGTGCATAAAAACTGACAATTACAAGTCCCAATAGCCTGAGACTGATTTAATAAGATTTAATGGCTCTGGCAGTTGTGCATTGTAAAATAGCAATGGCAATGTGCTCAGATGTTCTGTAGAGTAGACAAGAGCCCAGTAGATGCCAGTTTACACACAGTCTCTGAGATTTCCTGCGGTTCTCTTTTGGCAAGGTCTACTCCTGCATAAATAAACCAAGGGCTGCTTTCAGAAATCCCTTCAATACTTTATATTCCTCTTCCTTTCCATTTTAAACTACTTCACTGATTTTGATCCCTTTGGTGTTTCTTGTCCCGTGGCTCTCATGACATCATTCCACTTGGTCATTCTCCTGAACAGAGGTGACCACAGTGACCTTTGCCAGCAGCCAGCGACTCAGCCTATCCCACATATAGATTTCGCATTATTTCTTTTCAAATCAAGAAAATATCCCACCAAGTAGATCGATCCTGAGTTTCACCAAGAAGCAAATAAGAAGAGGAAAATATTCTGCAGGCAAATTTCTGGTACCCTTAAGATAAGGGTTGGGGGGGATTAATTACCCTCAATCTTACACACCAACTTAGTCTATGTGCCAAGACTTCACTATTTCTTTATTTTATTCACCTTCATCACTTCTTCATTATTTCATTAGCTGTGGGTTAGCATAGAGACCAAAATCATTTCATGCCATTATCACCATGGAAAACTACATTCTGATTTTCTAACAAGAAATTCTAAGCCATATTTGGAATGTACCAGCCAGTGTGTAAGTTAGGGACCAGTTGTAGGTCATTCTTATCCTAACTCTATGTACACACTAAAGATATATTCCTTCTGATTTGTGCAATAGGCCTTCAAGATGAATGTACCAGCAATAAGTCACACAGTAGTGGTGATCAAACATTGGATCATAATCCGAAGTAGAGAGTGATAAAGCTAATGAATTTCCTTGGAGCATTAACATGGCTAAACTGACAGATTAACTTGCTAGACAGTGTACATAAAGACAGGGCAACAAATACATGCATCCTAAGAGCATGGCTCACCCTGTGACCACTGATGTAGCTTCGGAAATATCTTCAGCATCATTTAACCTTCACTTGCAACACATCCTCTCTTACCTATAAAAAAAAATGTAAGTTCAGTGATCCATGAATGATTAGGAATTTGGCCTGAGCCCAGCCAAGAGGAGATTTGGTTTTCTTGTCTTGCTGCTTTCTATAATTTTCATGAGGTTCTACACTAAAGTAGCTTAAGAGGGTCATTACTTCCACACAAAAACCAGAAAGTCATTTCCTCTTTGTTTTTTGTTTTTCTTTCTGGTGAGAGTAAGAAAAAAATTAACCTAATATAAAATAAACATGAAACCCTGAATGATAATAATCATGTAAATACTAACCAATTATCTATCAGTTGAAGATTAAAAAATCTACATGTCTATTTCCTTCCTTCCTTTATTTATTCATTAATGAAATAAGCACATTTCAAATTCTTTATATAATACATATATGTATTTTTATTATCTTCAAGTAGTTCTACAGAGTGATTTTGATTCAATTTTAAATCAATTTATGAATACAATGCACCATGATCAATGTCACCCCTTCCATCATTCTCCTATTTCAGTCCCACACAGCTCCTCCAGTTACTTGGTTCCATTTTTATATATGTATATTGACTATCGTGACTGTAGTCACCCACTCTTTCTTAGATTCTTAATGTCCTCCACATCATATAGCCTGTAGTCCAGCATGATGTAAAAGAGAAGGTGAAACATGTTGCTACGTGAAAAGACCAAAGACAATATGATGCCCATTGCCATAAAATTTGCATATCATATAATATTGCCTCCTTTAAAGAGTATAATTCATTGGTTTTTATTGTACTTTATTATTGTAGAATAACAATAAAATAACTTACAATTTGCCACTTATAAATGTGTGATTCCCCAGCATTAATTTCACCCCAGTGTTGTATAAGCAAGCCCATATCTATTTCCAGAACCTTTTAATTTTTCCAAGAGAAGCTGTATAAGCACAAAGCAGCAAAACTCTGCCCTCCCTCCCTTCACCCTGACATCACTGCTCCATCTTTTCTCTCATAAATGTGTTGTCCTGAATGTGTCATAAATAGGGATACAGGTGGACCCATTGCAACAATGAGATGTACAAGTCATTATGTCGAAAATGAACTTTACAACTTTGGTGGGGGGGAGGATTGGGTGGGGGTAGTGTGGGGGGAGGATGGGCAGGGATGGGAAGGGGAAACAAAGGAGGAGGCTACAATGCTTGATAAGAAATGTACTCATTATCTTGCCCATGTAATTGTAACTACTCTGTACAGTATTTTCACAATAAAAAAATAAAATAAAATAAATAAATAAAAAATAAGTATATTGTATAATATTTGTCCTTTTATAAGTCAATGTTTCTGTTAAAGTTGTTGCTGGTCCTAGGGTTTGAACTCAGGGCCTCAGCTTGCTTCTGGCTGGTGCTCTACCACTTGAGCCATGCATCTATACTGGATTATTTGCAGGTTAATTGGAGATAGAATCTTGTGAACTTTTCGGTCTAAACTGGCTTCAAACATAGATTCTCAATGTCCTAAGTAACTAGGATGACAGGCATGAGCCACCAGCACCCATATGATTACTCAGAATTAAATGAATAAAAGGTGTCATTATGTACAGGGCCAACCAAGGGAGAGGTGGAGCAGGAGGGAGGGCAATTCAGGCAAGATGGACAGAGTGATAGTCTAGGATTCTGTGGGTACCTTCACCTTGGACTTCAAATGGTATTGCTAAAACTAATACTTAAAAAGTGTTCTGGGCCAGGTGCCAGTGATTCACACTTGTATTTCTATCTACTCATAAGGCTGCAATCTGAGGATCAACATTCAAAGCTAGCCCAGGCAGGAAAATCCATAAGAATCTTATCTATAATTAACCACCAAAAAGCTGGAAGTAGAGTTGTGACTCAAGTGGTACAGCACTAGCCTTGAACACAAAAGTTTAGGGATAGCACCCAACACCCCCTCCCCCCCCTCTCTCTCTCTCTCTCACACACACACACAAAGTTCAGGAAAAAAATCATAACATCTATAACTAAATATATTTTAAAAAATCAAGGTATGATTTTGCCAGCAGAGTTACATACCACTGAAGAAAGAACGAGTAGATTGCAAAGTCGGTAAGTCTAAAGGAACAATTTTAAAGAATGTAGACAGACCCCCCTAAGATGGTAACATCAGGAAGGTAAGGAAAAAACACAACAGATAAGATAGGAAGGTCTAGCACATATTTAATCAGCATCTGAAAAAGAGAATAAATTTGGCAGAGGTAATGTTTTAAGAGATGACATTTGATTTTTTTCTGGATTAAGAAAGAAACCTCCAGTTCATAGGACTTGCCCTTCACACACTTTTGATTGGCAACTTAGTTATTGGTGTTCCAACTCTCCTATTCTTCAAGGAAATGTAATGAAAGGTGCAAATTTCATTCTGAGAACTAGCTTAACTACATTCTATATCTTTAACAATGTGCTTATTTCATTTTCTTAATTTCTTTCAACTTATGATTTTGAAATATGTATTTTCTAAGATTTATGTAAATATTTAAGAGCTTTTGAGCTCTTGCTAATTCTATATTTTCTAACTACATTGTGTACTATACTCAGAAAACTTGTGTGATATTAATTTTTACAACTGGTTTAGATGTATTCTAATGAGTATGAATTTTTATGAAAAGTTCCATATATTTTTGAAAGAATCATGTTACTTTTTGACAAGTGCAAGAATCTATGAATATTGGACTAAAGTTGACAACTGTGTTTTTCAAAACATCTATATTTGTTTTGGAAGATGGACCATCATTTTCTAAAAAAAAATACCTTGTACCTACTACTGATGCTGTGGTTTTTATCATCTTAATATTTTGTCAATTCTTGCTTTATGAGTTTGGAAATTGTGTTTCAGATGCATGCAATTATTATGAGCATGACTTCCTGCACTATTTTTTCTTTTGTCTCCTAGGAAATGATTTTCTGTTCTCATATTTAATACTATGTTCTCTTCTGATGACTATTCATATTTCATTACTTTATTTTAGCATTGAATTGACATCTATGTTATAGTCTGCCTTTCAAAATCATTTTCATCCTTATATGTTACATATTATTCTTTAAAAGGTGAAATAGGTAGAGATTAACCAGATCTATTCATGCATATCATTAATTTCTTTGCTTATTCACATAAGCTTTGCCATCTTGTTTGCTCTTATGTGTATATGTATGTGCATAAATGTATAGAGACACATATTTGTATATGTGTGTGCATATACCTACATGTGTACATGCATGTATATACATATATATGTGTGTGTTTGGTATAATCACTTCTTTTGCTTATCTTTTCCTCTACTACTTTATAAATTATCATTATGTGTTTAAGATATTTTTATTTACATTATGTTTTTGGCTCATCTTTAAGTTTTTACACACACACACACACACACACACATACACACACATACACTTTAATTTCTATTGTCCAAACAAGAAGAAAATTAATCAACATCTCTATTCCCTTTCCAAACGAGGAAAGACATTTAATAATAAGCAGAAACTTCCCCTACTTTCAAGTCTCAACTCACAGGATTAATATTGTGTCGCTCCCATGTGGCCTCACACACACATAATTTGTGTCCTCATTACAGTGAATTTATTTTACAGAGCATATGCACTCAAACCTAACTCCATTTTCCTATTGCTTCTTGCATTCACCTCCCTCCTTGAGAGTTCATTGCTATTGCTTAAATACATATGGTTGTACATTTCACATATCTGGCTTAATAATCTTTTTTTGTGTGAGAATACCATACAGAGGAGTTACAATTACATGGGCAAGATAACGAGAACATTTCTTATCAAGCATTGTTGACTCCTCATTGTTTCCCCTTCCCATTCCTTCCCATACTCCCCCTACCTCCCCTCACCTGATCCTCCCCCCCCCTACCAAAGTTGTAAAGTTCATTTTTGGATATAAGGACTTATACTTCTCATTATTGCAATTGGTATCCCTAGTTAAACGCTTTTTTTTGCCCTTGCCACCACAAATTATACCAATATCAAATACAGTGAAAGCAGGGGTTACACCATGGGGGAGGGACATACAAAGCAACATAGAAATCATCTTATAAATATGTTAGAAACAATTGCATGAAAGAAAAAAAACATTTGAATACTTATCTTGGGGTTCATTCCCCTAACATCAACTTATCTGACCTTTTCTACTTGACTCAGACATATACTAGTTATTGCAAATAAGGGAAACCCTGGGACCAGCAGTATGGAGGTTCCTCAAAAGACTCCATGTAGAGCTCCCCTATGACCCAGCAATCCCACTTTTGGGCATTTACCCAAATGATCACAAACAAGACCATACTAAAGCTACCAGCCCAACTATGTTTATTGCAGCATTATTTACCATAGCTAAGATATGGAACCAACCCAGATGCCCCTCAGTAGATGAATAGATTGAGAAAATGTGGTATATATACACAATGGAATTCTATGCCTCCATCAGAAAGAATGACACTGCCCCATTTGTTAGGAAATGGAAAGACCTGGCTTAATAATCTTAACATTCGAAAGTATTTGTATATCTAGAAATAACGTTATTTCACCCTAATCCTTACATATTCATTTAGCTGGCAAGAATTCTCTGTTCACAGTCTTTCCCATCAGGACACCAGGGACTATGTCCTTTGTCTTCTTTAATTTCTGATGAAGGCCTGTGGCTTGGAAGACTGTTAGGGGTTCTTTTTTTATTTCAGGACTCTGATTTCTCTTTGTACAGTTTGGTAATTGCATTACAGAATTTTTATGTGTATGTACAAAGTTTATTTCTTCCAGTCTACTTCTGTGAGTTTTTCTGGGAACTTCCTTGCATTTTCCTTTTGAAGATTAGCTCTGCCTCCCCCACACCACCCCCCCTTATCTCCTAGGAAGATACTTTGTTACTTTGTGTTCCTTGTCTCTTAATTTTTTTTTCTTTCTATTTTCCTTCTCATTATCTCTCGGTGCTGATTTCAGATTTACTCAGGTTTCATCCACTGTCCTTTATCCAATATAATAAGAACCTCAAATTGGGCTTAGCCTGGAGCTGTGTACCCTTGTAGTCTCAACACTGGAGGCTGAAGCAGGAGGTTCATGAGTTGGTTGCCAGCTGGGCTATAAGATCCTGTCTCAAAAAACACAACTGTTCAGCTCACTAAGGTTTTTTTTTTTTTCTTTTTTTTTTCTTTTTCTTTTTTTTTTTAATTTTATTTTATTTTATTTGAGAACATACTGTAAGAGGGGCTACAATTACATGGGCAGGATAATGCATACATTTCTTACCAAGCATTGCAGCCTCCTCCTTTGTTTACCCTTCACCTCCCTTCTCAGCCTCCCCCCTCCCCCCACCCAATTATACCCCCCTCCCCCCCACACACCGACATTGTAAAGCTGGTTTTGACATGACATTTTGTACTTCTCATTGTTGCAACAGGTCCACCTGAATCCTTAAACGACTTGTTTGTCCCCATCTCCTCCACATGTTATACTGACATCAAATATAGTGAAAGCGGGGGTTACACTGTGGGGGAGGGACATACAAAGCAACAAAGAAATAATCTTATAAATGCGTTAGAAACACATGCATGAAAGAAATGAAAACATTAAAATACATATTTAAGGGTTCATTTTCCTAACATCGCATTATCTGACCTTTTCCGCTTGACTCATACCTATACTAGATATTGCAAATAAGGGAAACCATGGGACCTATGCTTCTTTGGGCCTGGCTTACTTCACTTAATATAATTTTTTCCAAATCACTAAGGTTTTAAGGTTATTTGTTTGTTTGTTTTTCAGTATCTGCTGGTTCCATTTCACAAAATCATTTTTACATCGTATACACTGCTTTTAAGCATGCTTGTGTAGGTCAGCTTCGACAGTTTGACTTCATATGTTTGACTTCATATTTTTTTACTCTCTTCCACAGCCACCAGGATGGGAGATGGGTGCTGTCAACTGATTGTCTTAAGACCAAAATCTCAGTTCCTGTTCACTCTTGTCTATGACCTCCATCCTCTCATAGGCTCTCCACAAGCTTTCATTCTCTGGGCCATTGAGACCTCTCTTTACAGTGGCATAATTGTCTTTACCCTAATCCTATTGCATGCCTTGATGCTCAGTCTCCAAGGAGTATAAATCTTGAACCCAACATCCACCATATCCAACCGGCTATGCTTGCAATCACATTAAATTCTGGCTACAGCTCCATCTGGAAGCAGTCTGTTTGTTTTTATCTGTGGGACCAGATTTTAGTTCCCACTCAAGGTAGGTCAGGCAGCAATTACCCATCCCCAGTAATTCTGGGTGGGAAAAGCTCAATTTCTGTTCTCAGCTTTGTGTAAGTCCTATTAATTTGTTTTCCAATTCCATGATGGTATCAAAGGCTTATTATCTTTCATAAGTTCAGCTCTTCTCCACAATCTTGAGTTCTGAAGTTTCCCATCTTGGTTGTTTTCTCCCTCAAAATGTTTTAAAATACCATACCCAGAATTTCTTAGTATTTGAGACTAAAAAGGATGATTTTTATGGTCAACCCACCAATTTGACTAGAGGTCAAGAGCTCTCTGTAATCCTAGCTACTAAGGAGATTAAGAGCTAAGGCTCAGGGTTCAAAGCTAGCCCAAGCAAAAAAAAAAAATCTGAGAGATTCTTATCTCCACTTAACTAGTAAAAATCTCAAAGTGAAGGTGTGTCTCAAGTAATAGAATGCTAGTCATGAGCAAAAAAGAAAAGCCAAGAAAGAGTTCAAGGCCCTGGGTTCAAGCCCTAATACTGGAACACACAATAAAACAGCAATATTCCATTGTCTTTTGTTTTCAACCTTGAAGCATCTCTGTGAGTCTCTGGAGTACCAACATACCAAACCATCCTTTGCACAGGTGCTGACTGGCTCCACCCATTTCATTGTCATGGAGCCTTGTAAGTCAGTTCAAACCTAGTTCAAATTGGCAGTAGCATTCAAGACCTTGGAGAGAAAAAAGCTGAAGCAAACAGTAATCAATACAACAACAAATAAAGTGTGGAGTGGATTTTCCAAGCCCAGACTAGACAGGACAGGCAAGTTTTGTGGCAAGTAGAGTCCTGAAAGCAAAATTATGTACATGTGAAAATTTTTTTAAAGATACAAATTCCTTGAAGTGAAGAACCATGCAGCAAAGCCCCACCATGAGGAAAAGAGGTCAATTCTCAGTCACTGAAAGGAGAGCAAGTGACAGCAGGGGTTTTCACGGAAATAGGACAGACAGGGCAAGGCGATGGCAAGTGACATTTTCTCAGAGACAACGCTGACAAAATGCATGGGCCAGAACATATTAGCCCTTACCTGGCATGTGTTCATTCTTACTCTACAGATGCTGGCCTGTCTACACAAGACATTAGGCATGCAGTTTGTAGCAAAGAAAAGACAAATGGCAAAAGTTGCCATAAGATCCAGGTTCTGATGACTCATGGTTCAAAACCAGGCCAGGCAGGTAAACACTTTTCTCCAATAAGCTACTAGAAAAGCTGAAAGTGGAGCTATGGCTCAAGTGGTAGAATGTTAGCCTTAAGCCTAAGAAGCTCAGCCACAGTGCCCAGGACTGGCACACACACACACACACACACACACACACACACACACACACACACACACACACAAATAGCCATGAGGGTGGGAATTGAGAACAGGTAAAGTGCAACCAAGTAACAGTGGAGGTGGACACACCTCAGGCTGCCTTGGGAACCTTGAGTAGCACCTTGATTGTGTGCATGTATAAATAGGAATTTTTGGAGAGAGGAGATCCAAGGTTTGAACTCAGGCTCCATCCTCCATAGACAGATGCCTTACTGTTCAAGCCACACCACAAACCCTTTTTGCTCTAGCTTTTTTTTTTTTTGAGATAGGGTCTTGCTTTCTGCCTGACCAACCTCTACCACAAACCTCCTATTTATGCTTCATAGTATGGCTAGGATGACAGGCATGTTCTACTTACCATGTCCTGCTTTTTCTGTTGCAATGAAGTCTCATGAACTCTTTTGTCTGGACTGGCCTGAAACCACAATCCTCTAACCTCAGACTCCTGAATAGCGAATGACAAGCACACACTACTACATCCAGCTATTGCTTGACATGGGGGGAGGGGAAGGATCTCATAAACATTTTTCCAAGGTTGGCCTTGAACCATGATCGTCCTGATCACCTCCTAAGTAGCTAGAATTGAAGGTGTGAGACACCAGCTCCTGGCATAAAACGGACACTTGTTAACCAGACAAATCACTTACCTGCTACCAGTTACCTTGGTTACGCTAGAGATTGAGGAAGATCTCACATGCTGAAGGATGTCAGTAAGATAATTGGAATAGATTCTTGAAGGAGCAGAAACCAACAGAGATGGAAACAGTAAGAATGAATGGTCAGGGCTGGGAATGTGGCCTAGTGGTAGAATGTTTGCCTAGCATGCATGAAGCCCTGGGTTCAATTCCTCAGTACCACATAAGCAGAAAAAGCCAGAAGTGGTGCTATGGCTCAAGTGGTAGAGCGTTAGCCTTGAGCAAAATAAGCTCAGGGATTGTGCCCAGGCACTGCCCTGAGTTCAAGCCCTAGGACTGGCAAAAAAAAAAAAAAAAAAAAAAAAAAAAGAATGAAAGGTCAGAAAACTAGATCCCTCCACACGACCCAAGTACATGGGAAAGAAACCAATCCAAAAGGGTCAGAACTGCCTTATATCAGGGCCAATGCTCCATTGACAATATTTTTCCATGTTAACTCCCAGAAAATGTTTGTATTGTATCTACACACACATTTTCTTATTTTCTACTCTTGTTTTTTTGTCAGTGGTAAGGCTTGAACTCTGGGTGATGTCCCTCAGCTCTTCAGCTCAAGGTGAGCACTCTACCACTTGAGACACAGTGCCATTGCCAGTTTTCAGATGGTTTATGGAGATGAGTCTCATGGACTTTTCCTGCCCAGGATGGCTTTGAACTGTGATCCTCAGAGCTCAGCCTCCTGAGTAGCTAGGATTACAGGCATGAGCCACCAGCACCCAGCTCTTATTTTTTTTCAGCTCTTATTTTCTACTCTTGATGAGTACATGATCATTTTGCAGTCACTTCCACCTTGTGTGATTACACTGTGGGTAGAAATACACACATACACACACACACACACACACACACACACACACACACACACGCAAGCATTTCCCTAGCAGCTAGTTTAAGGAATATGCTGAATAATAATTCATTTCTTACCTTTCTCTTATTTCTCATCCTTCCATGACTCCACTGAGGATGAGGACTATATCTTATTCTTTTTTTTTTTTTTTTTTTTTTTTTTGTCGGCCGTGGGGCTTGAACTCTGGGCCTGGGCGCTGTCCCTCAGCTCTTCAGCTCAAGGTGAGCGCTCTACCACTTGAGCTACAGCGCCACTTCCGGTTTTCTGGTGGTTTATTGGAGATCGGAGTCTCACGGTCTCTCCTGCCCGGGTTGGCTTTGAACCGCGATCCTCAGATCTCAGCCTCCTGAGTAGCTAGGATTACAGGCGTGAGCCACCAGCGCCCGGCTATATCTTATTCTTTAGCAAGCAGCTTACAGCCACATCCTGCAAAAGTGAACTTAACACCCTTCATGAATGAATAAATAATTGGGGAAGTATTTGTGTAATGCAGTGTCCAATTGAAATTTCAAGCTGGACATTACTAGGTGCCTTTCTTTTTATTTCATGTGTGTGTGTGTGTGTGTGTGTGTGTGTGTGTGTGTGTGTGTGTGTGTGTATACATGTGTATGTGTGTGCATGCACAGGCATGCACCAACTCAGGCTTGAACTCAGGACTTTGCATTCTCACTTGGATTTTTCAGCTCAAAGCTAGTGATCTACCACTTAAGCCATATCTTCACTCCTAGCTTTTTGCTGATTAATTGGAAATAAGAATTTCCAATTTGCCTGGTCTGACATCAAATCATGATCCTCAGCTCTCAGCCTGCTGAGTAGCTGGATTACAGGTGTGAGCCACAGGTGCACAGCATTAGATTTTTTTTTTACTATGTGATTAGTCAAAATGCTTTTAGTTTTAATTCATTTGTATCTACACATCTGATGACAAAGGGAATGATTTTTCTATCACTTTATCCTTAAATTGAAATAACAGTTTACAAGTAGAAAAGGCTTTCTTTATATGCAAGTTATCCTGGGCCTTTTTTTTAAATTTAATTTTATTTTATTTGTGAACATACTGTACAGAGGAGTTACAATTACATGGGCAGGATAATGCGTACATTTCTTACCAAGCATTGCAGCCTCCTCCTTTGTTTACCCTTCACATCCCTTCCCAGCCTCCCCCCTCCCCCCCAATCCCAATCCTTCTCCTTCCTCCCCCTTCCCCCCACCCCCTGCACCAACATTGTAAAGCTCGTTTTTTATCCTGGGCCTTTTATCATTGATAATTTGACTTTAAAACTCCAGCAGGTTTTTTAAAAACCTGCTTCAAGAGGTAAGAAGAGAAATAGAAGAAGAACGTAGATCTCAGTTTCAAGCATGGCTTCTCCATTCCTCACAGAAAAACCACTAGTCCCTTCAGACAGGTACAATAAAAATCTATTAGATTCCATTAAATGTTCCAACATCCACATTCCAGGAAGTTCTCAGTGGGGATTGAACCTGAATTAAAGTTTGCAAAATAATACAGAGCCATTTGTACTCGTGAATATACAGGTATGTTCATACCATACACACACACACACACACACACACACACACACACACACACACACACACAAATGGACCTATATTTAGCCACTCACAGTTGGAGATCATGGAACCATTTCAATAGCCAAAGCTTCAATTTGGAGCAAGAAATGACATTTTCCTTTGCACACTGCTCTACGTAGTGGTAACAAGGATGAGCCTGGGGACCATCCATCTCAGCCTCTGAACAGTCTCATGTTCCAAGAACAGTCTCTGGACAGTACAAGTTAAGGTGACAGTGTTCTGCCTCACAGAAGCAGCATTCACACCTGCTCATCACTCAGTGTGTGTTGCTGAACATAGGCAATGAGGCAGGTTCCTTTCCAATCTGTACCATCCCTTCTATCCTGTGGGCTCGCTCTCCCTGCCTAAAAGGATAAGGATTTTGGTAAGCAGAACTCTTCAATCTACCTCGCCCTGGCTGGCCAAAGGTGCAGCATCAGCAATAAGGAAGACCAAAACTCTGAAATTAATGGCATAGATAACTGGCTGTGATAGAATATAGAAACAGGCTTCAGTGAGCTCAAGACAGAATGACAGGTACCAGTGGCTCACATCTGCAATTCTAGCTAATTAAGAGGCTGAGATCTGAGGATTGTGGTTCAAAGCCAGTCTTAGCAGGAAAGCCCATGAAACTCGTATTTCCAATTAACCACCAAAATGAAGCTGTGGCTCAATTGGCAGAGTACTGGCCTTCAGCAAAAAAGCTCAGGGACAGCATCAAGGCCTTTAGTTCAAGCCTTAGGATACACACACACACACACACACACACACACACACACACACACACACACACACACACACACACACACACACAGACATACACACACAGAAAAATATTGCTTCTTGTTACCCATTCCATAACCCTGAATGAGTGATGCTTTACCAGAAGATTTGGTGTGTGATTTCAGTAGGAACTACTCTGCTCCTGGCAGGTCTCACTCAGCCACATAAATATTGGTGGAATGGTCTAGGAGACAAATAGGTGATGGGCAAATGGCCACCAGAATATGTATTCATGTCCTTGACTGTGAATCTAGCTCTCTCCTTGGAGGAGAAAAAAGCGGACATTTCATTTATAAAAAGCAATGGCAAAGCTAGAAAAGGTCTGGGACCATTGGAACCAGGAGCCATCCAGCTGACTAACTGATGTGAGGATCCCTCTGTCCACGTCCTCTGACTCACTGACATTTCCACAGAATGAACAAATGGAGGGGAGATGACTCTGAGGAAAGTTTACCACTGTGTATACTAACAGAACATCTAATCGCCTCATCTGGCCTCCGACAAGGGCCTTGTCATCAGCTCTTCAACAGAGAACAAGTACAAACAAAGAAAAGAGAGTCCGAGGGCTGAAGCATGGCAAATACAAGGATTGGATGTGAGCAAAGGAACATGTGAGAAATCCAGAGTCTTCATGGGGACAGACATTGAATCCGGTGGACTGAGCAAGCGCACCATTAGCACAAACAGCCCAAGCTCACAAGAACAGGGGAATGAGAAAGTGTGATGAGAAAACATGTGTGCCCATATGCGTACATACAGTCAATTGAGGTCATATTTTGTAACAAAAAAACAGACATGACTTTATCATTGCATGTGTTAAAGTGTACATACATAGGTACATACTGGCAGAATACAGAAAATGATCCAAATCAGGTGGCCAACATGAGCTCCAGGGGATGACAGAGGGGAGAGTACATACAAGCATGCAGCTGAGCACATATGCTTACACGATACACACACATATGTGCATGCATGTATATAAACATGCACCCATGTACACTTGCACACCACTTGCATTAATTTATAAACATCCCACTATAAATAAAATGGACTGGGTTGGGCATGGTGGTGCATACCTGCAATCCCAGCTACTCATGAGGTAGAGGTTGAAGGATTGTATCCAATACCAGTCTGGACAAAATCAAAAGATCCTCTCTAAAAACAAACTAAAACAAATAGACGGGGGGCTACCAAAACATTGATAAATAAGCTAGGCACCAATGGCTCACATCTGCAATCACAGCTACTCAGGAGACTGAGGTCTGAGAACCATGGTTTTTGAAGCCAGTCTAGGCAGACAAATTCATGAGGGCTTACCTCCAAATAAGTGGTAAAAAGCCATAAATGGAGATGTGGCTAAAGCCATAGAGTGCCAGTTGTGAGTGAAGAAGATGTACCATCCTGTGCAGTTCTAAGTTAAAACTCTAGTACAAGCATTAAAAAACAAAAAACAAAATGAATAAATAGATAAAATAGACTGCATAGTATGAATTATAGATGTGCATAGATATGCAGAAAGCAAAACACGAGGAAATGTTCATTAAAAACCCTTCGTGGTGGCTCTCTCAGGGGCTAAATATCAGGTGATTTCACTCTCTTATACAATCCCAGGCATGTTTGAATATTTAATATGATATATAAATAATCTCGTGTTATTTGCATAATGAGGATAAACAAGTACATTCCTAGTGTTGCCCCTGAACTACCACAATTTCAAACCTTTCGAAGAGGCTGCCAGCTGCAGCATGAAGCCAGCTCATTCTTACTGACCAACTATCCCTACAGTCTTAAAACATTTCCCTCCACCCTTTTCAACATTTTCAAAGTTCACCTATGATCAGAAAAAAATCCTTACATTCTGAAGCAAACATGTATACTTGAGTAAACATTGCTGCATACAATAATATCTCTCTTTCAACAAAACAATCACAATGATGTCAAAGAATTTGTTTCCTTCTCCTGCATCCCCTATCCAATCCTATAATGCCATCTTTAATTTTTTTATCTCTGGCTTCAAGCATTGCTTCGTAGTCTCACGTTTAGCTCTTTGGTTGAGTTAATCTGTGTGTCTATTCCCTAGAGAGTGAATTGTGTCCCCTCAGATTCTGAGGGTGAAGCTGTGATACTGTGCCTGGATTTGAAGGCAGGGCCTTTGGAGACGTGGCTGGATTAAAAATGGGTCTTTGGAGAATGTCTAAATGAGCCTGATGGACGGCACTGTGGGAAGAGGAAGAGTGGTGTGAGCCTCCGTGTCTGTGGACTCTTGTCGTGGGATCCATCGTCAGTCAGATGCAAAGTTAGTCCCCCGTCTCATTTTTGCCTAAGAGCTAGCAGTCACTCTTTTCCCTACTCTATCCACAGAAGATTCCAACTAATTACCTTGTCTGACACCTCAAACCAGACTTTAGTCGGTATTCCATAGTGATCACCTCTGAAGCCTCATATACCGGGGTTGCAAGGGCACGGTGGCTCCAGCAGATGGCAGCACATCCTGGGAGTGGTTCGAATAAACCATTCCAGCAGGCACAAAGCACCTGCAATTAGTAAATGTTTAGCAATGGTTCACCCGATAGAACACTGAACAAAACCAAGTGTCCAATATGCGAAAGTACATCTTTAATGTAGATTAAAGAGGCCATATATATTGAATGTTCTCTTAAAGAGATCGTTTATTGGTGGGGTGGGGGGTGGTTCATGCCCCAAATCCTGGCTATTCAGCAGGTTGAGATCTGAGGACCATGGTTCCAAGCCAACCTGGGCAGAAAAGACCTTTCATCTTCAATTAACAAGTAAAATACCAGAAGTGGATGTGTGGCTCAAGAGGTAGAGTGCCAGATTTGAATAAAAAAGCCAAGCAAGAGCATGAGGTCTTTAGTTCAAGGCCACCTAGCAGCACCAAGAGAGAAAAGGGAGATCATTTACCTTTGTACTATACATTCTTAACCTAAATTCTAAATTTCTGAGATGATACAATCAACTTGGAATATGCTGCTGCGCACCTTTACAATA
The DNA here is from genome assembly GCF_024711535.1 of Dipodomys merriami. Taxonomy (NCBI): domain Eukaryota; kingdom Metazoa; phylum Chordata; class Mammalia; order Rodentia; family Heteromyidae; genus Dipodomys; species Dipodomys merriami. Next base: position 7,988,821 of record NW_027205159.1, on the reverse strand, counting down.
TAGCTTTCTTTAAAAATTAAAAAAAAAATAAACTTGTCAGAAATGTTTCCAGGCCTTTTCATCTCACTAAAGAGTGTTAGGTCCTATTCAAAAAGCTTCTTTTTATTGGAAACTCTTTTTTTACAGTTATATGAGTAAGGTCATGAGAACATTTCCTATCGACATTGTTGCCTCCTCCTTTGTTTTCCCCCTACTATCCTTTCCCTCCCCACATACCTAAATCCCTCCTTCTCACCCTCCCAAGTTGTAAAGTTCATTTTCTGCATAGTGTCTTGTACATCTCATTGTTATAATGGGTCATCCTGTATTGAAAAGCTTCTTAAAGCTAGGCACCACTGGCTCATGCTTTTAATCCTAGCTACTCAGGAGCCTGAGATCTGAGGACTGCAGTTTAAAGCCAGTCTGGGCAAGAAAGTCGATAGACTCATATCTCCAATTGACCATCAGAAAGCTGGAAGTAACACTGTGGCTCAAATGGTAGAGTGCTCACCATAAGCAAAAAAAAAAAAAAAAAAAAAAAAAAAAAAGAAGAAGAAAAAGAAAGAAAAGAAAAGAAAACTCAGAAACAGCACCCAGATCCTGATCCTGAGTTCAAGACCCAGGAGTGGTACACACATGCATGCGTGTGTGTGCACACATACACACACACACACACACACACACACACACACACACACACACACACACTGCTTCTCACAAACAGAATACTAGGAATTGCATTTTCAAAACTTTTTCTTTATTTAGAAAATTTAAAAAATAGTATCCATGAAAAAATATGATACAAAATATAAATGCAATGTAATAGCTACCAGGACTGCAGTCAGCACCAACAGATTCCAGTGATAACTGATGACATGCTCAGATTACAGTAAGATGGATCTCCAACTCACTAACTGCAAGTAGCTGAACAGCTTGTTTAATGGAGTATTGGTGCCATTTCTAGGAAAGTGATAATTTTCCCAGTAAAAAGATACAGATTCATCTGGTCCATCATAATGATTCATTGTGTAATTGGAGGTGGAACATCTATCATGCAACTGTATGCTTCAAAGCCACATGCAAAGGACAGCAGAAGAAAAAAAAAAAAAAAAAACAAAACAGAAAACCAGAACTGTTCCCTGGCTGGCTGCCTTGCACACCTGCTTAATCCCAAACTCTCTGCCTCTAGGCACCTTGGAGGGCTGGGGGAGGGAATAGGGAAATAGCTTCATGTTTGGATAAGCCTCTACAAAATGATTTGGTTCCATGCAAATGAAAACTAGCTTGAGTGACAGAAAATAATGGCCATAAAAAAGAACCGTATTTATTGATTATACCTGGATTGAATGAGTGCCTGTTTGCTATTGGAAACTGTACGATACAGTGTTCCTGATCATGAGGAAATCTCTTTATAGACAGGGAGGCTTAGTACTACACCACTACTCTTCCCCCCTACTCAAAAGAAAAGGTAACAGAGCATAGCACCTGGCTCATGGATTCAGGTTATACTCCCTCATTGGTTGGATCCATTGTTGGAGACCTGTGGAGACATTGCAACCAATTCAGGGAACACATGGTGTTCATTTCATGGTAGCCAGGAAGCAGAGAGCCACAGGAAAAAGCCAGCGTTCTAACATCTTCTTCAACGCCATGCCTTCAATGACCTAACTTCCTCCCTTGAGGCCCTTCCTCCTAAAGGTAGTAGAATGATACCAGCACCACAAGCCGGCATGCATGGGCCTTTACAAGACATTCAAGATCTAAACTGTAACACACACAGAGCCTGGTTTATACCTGTGCCGAAGAGCTCACATAACTGACTGAATACTGAATTGAAAGTAGAAGCAGGCTGGCTATGTGTGTGGGCTAGCTTTCATAGCACCACAAAGTCAAGCTATTGCGTGTACATTACAATTGAATTGTGGTCCTAAATGACATGGTAGCCTGGTTTTATGTGCCAATGAATTCCCAGTCATTCCTGACAGCTCATGGGGAATCACAGCTCACTTTGTGTTTGAGCCATCACATCATATTCGTAGGACATAATCTTCCCTTTCTGTAATTTTCTTAAGAAGATAATAGAAGTCATCTAAAACAGCCCTCACATAGCTTTCATCAGTGTGGACACAATAATAGCAGAGTAGAATATAGAACCCTATCTTTCCACTGCAGTGCTTTCTGAGTGCTCTTCTGAGAACCACATACCCCATCTCCACTTGACAGTCTGAACACACTCAGCCGAGACCTGAACCCTGCCACAGGAAAACTGTTGAGCCTCACCCTGCTAACCTTGCCTGATGAATACATCCGCACTCTCTGCTGTATTGTCAGTCTCAAGTCTGAATTATCTTATGAAGAGAAATCTCTGATGTTTATAACAAAATTTTACTTAGATGTTAGGATTGTTACCTTAAAGAACAACAACAAAATCTGGTGGCACACCCCTGCAATCCTAGCTACTCAAGAGGCAGAGATCTGAGGATTGCAGCTCCAAGACAGCCCAGGCAGACAAATAGAATATAAGAGATTCTTTTCTCCAATTAACCAGCAAAAATAACTTAGGAAAAAGAATTCTAAAATAAGCACATTTTTCAATTTTTTTTTTTATGTTTTAGTAATATATCTGTCATTTATCTTCTTAGGGTGTTGATTTTTAAAAACTCAACATTGCCACCTAGTGCTCTACACAGCAATTATGGAATCACAATTAGAAGATGGAAAGTAGAAGAAATTCTACCTTAAATCCTGTCCTAACCAAGCAGAGTATAAAAAACGTATAAAAAATAAAGAGGATTTCTTATATAGCAGCATCCCCATATGGAATATCTTCAATATGACAGTAAGTAGTACAGAATATTCACAAAAGTTTGCAATTTAAAAAATGTTCATAACATATGTGTCCCAAATAGAATTCTTTTCTTTTCTTTTCTTTTTTTAAATACTTTTATTTTAAGTAGTTGTACAAAGGAGTTTCCAGTCAATAGAGCAGTTTATGAATACAGTGTCTCTTGATCACTGTCACCTGTCTGAATATTCTCACCCACCCCAACCATCTCCTTTCCTTCGCTTCTCTCTAGTTTTATATTATGTAGCGGATATTTTGCCATTCAACAAAGCATTTGATGTATACAATGCATCTTGACCTGTGTTATAACTTCAACATCTTCTCCAAATGGACTTCTTGCTACAAAGAGTCTATCTTGACTATGGCCACAGAGTCTAATATAAAGAGTAGCATTTGGGAGTGACAAGAGTCTTTACAGAATTAGCTTATACTTATAGATGAGACCACTTGATCCCTGACAGATAAAGAGTAACCAACTGCACTCATCTAGGGACGGGCAGAATTGGGCCCGAATCTGATCTCAAATGAATCTTCAGGTAGATCCATTGCCAATGCCTGTCTTAGTTCAAGTCTGCATTCTGACACCCGGCTTCCAATACCCCATTCACATGCTTGACAACTGAGCTCAAGGCCCAAAGGATCACTGGGTCCAGTAAGTCCATACATGACAGAAGCCACTGGGTGGAAGACTGTAAGGCGTGCTGATTGTGTGTAACAGGTAAGGACTTCCTAAAGCATTTGTCGTAAGTTTCTGACATTTGCTCTTATTTAAAACTTTTGAGACAAGTGTTTTGCTAAATAGTTGAAAATGTCGCTATATATCCTGGGCTTTCCAGGAACCCATGATCTTCTGGTGTCTGCCTGGAGTTAAAGGCATATGCCACCACACCCAACTTGTCATTCACTTTTTGTTTCAAATCTGTGTTTATGTCACTTCCTTTTAAATATTTAAGAACTTAATTGAAGCTAACTAGTGGTGATAGGATGGAAAAGGACAGATCTGTGGTACCCACTGATTTCCTGGTTAGCACTCATACTTTAAAGCCAGTGCCATAAACATTCATGTTACGTCATATCCCATCTAACACATCTTCTAATGACAGTGTGGATATCAGAAAGAGGTTTCTGTTGCAAGAAAATAGTGGCTCATTGTATCTTGATAGAAGTTGGACACGAACTCTCCTGTGTAAAGAGAGACCAGTGCCCTTTAGCTGTACTGTGTCATCCACTTTACACTTGAGCAGCTCTTGTTCACTGATCTGTTGACTGATGTCAACTCTCAGGCCAAAAATCCTGCTTGCCTTGAAATGCTGTCATGCTGAACTAGAATGAACCTTTCAAGGCAGATGGTAGCCTGACACCAAGAGGGATCGAGCCCAGCAGTGTCACTGAGCTCCCAGGCCAGATTGTGTCCACATGGTGTACTTGTTGACTTGATGGTTGTTCAGTTAATGCAAGTGCAGGAAGCAGGATTTTTCCCTCTAACTCTTTCTTTTCCCTCTAACTTTTGCTTTTGTTAATACTTGGTGGTAAGATAAGTGTGAAAGATTAGGGAGGCTCTAACTCTCCTCATCAACTTCAGCCTCATCAATGACGACTTCAACCTACCAAGAAGGGCATAAGAATTGTCAATAACCAGACTAGCTTGGATCCTTTGCATTCTTAGCTCAAAATTACATTTGATTAAAAAAATCATAAAGGCAGCCAGGTGCTGGTGGCTCTAAACAGGCCAATAATCTAGCTACTCAGGAAGCTGAGATATAAGGATCACCAGCCCTGGTAAGAAAGTCTGTGAAACTCTTATATCCAATTAAGCACCAGAAAAAAGGAAGTGGCACTGAGGCTCAAAGTGATAGAGTGCTAGCCTTGAGGGAAAAAATGCTCAAGAACAGCAGCCAAGCCCTGAGTTCAAGCCCCACGACTGAAAGAAAAATATTGTAAAGGCATCTCTGTGGTGAACATTTGCAACCGAGAGCCCCTTGGGGTGAGTGAGAAATACAGTATGTATTGCCAAATAAGAGGGCTGCCTTCTGATTGCTTAATTAAGTAATTCCGTCCTTGGATAAATGTCCATACTGACTTTCCCAATCTAAGATATCATCTCATAGGATTACCATCACACATGCCTATGATATTGACAAAATATGCCTGTGTGCACACAGCTGTACAGAGTAAAGTACTAAATGGTCCATTTCTCTATGTGGGATCTACAATTAATTTACTGTCTACTTATAAAATACCAAGGATTAGCCAGGGGCAGGTGGCTCATGCCTATAATCCTAGCTACTCAGAAGGCTGAGATCTGAGGATCAAAGTACAAAGCCACTCCAGGCAAGCAAATCTTTGAGACACTTCTCTGCAACTAACCAGCAAAAACCCAGAAGTGGAAGCATTGCTCAAGTGGAAGAGCACCTGCCCTGAGAAAACAAGGTAAGCAACAACATAAAAGTTCAGGCCTCAGTATCTGCAACAACAGCAATGGGAAAATGCCAAGGTTTTCTTCATTGCCAGTCTGCCACCTGTCTTTCCTGATCATCTAAACGGGTTTTCCTGGCCATCAACACTGTTCATCTGCCTTCAATCTCTGGGTTTGTGGAGTCATTCCTGCCCTGTGAAGCTATAAGGCTGTGGGGCTAAAGCACCACAACTGGGGAGAGGGCGGAAGGAAGAACTCTCTCTAAACATATCAACCACTATCTACAATATTATGAGAGTCTCATTGGAGCTACAACCCTCTGTGAGTCAGGGACCAAGCCATTACCTTTGCAGGTAAGAAGGCTGAGCCCACAAATACTGCACCAGCCCCAAGGTCCTGCCTTGAAATTCACAGTGTGAACGAACACCCAGACTTCTGTGCACAAACCCAGCATGCCACAGCTACAGAAGAGGGGTTTTGCCAGACGCTGGTGGCTCACTCCTGTAATCCTAGCTACTCAGGAGGCTGAGACCTGAGGATCGCAGTTCAAAGCCAGCCCAGGAAGGAAAGTCCATGAGACTCTTATCTCCAATAAACCACTAGAAAACCAGAAGTGGCACTGTGGCTCAAGCAGTAGAGCGCTGGCCTTGAGCTGAAGAGCACAGGGACAGTGCCCAGGCCCAGAGTTCAAGCCCCACAACCAAAAAATAAATAAATAAATAAGTAAAATAAAGAAGGGGGTTTCATTTTGATCATTTGTTGATAATTCATGAGTTTCCTTTGCTTTCCCCCCCCCCCATTTTGACTCTGTACTCGGTTTTTAAATTTGCAAGATGAAAAAGCACCAAGAAATGACATTTTTCCTCTAATACCACTCTTCTACTAATGTATAATCAGTATGTACTATTTATAAATGAGGAATAGTAATTAAGCTGAGCTCCATTGGCTCATGCCTTTAATCATAGCAACTCAGGAGGCTAAGATATTAGATTATGGTTCAAAGCCAGCCCAAGAAGATAAGTCCAAGAGATTCTTATCTCAATTAACAAAGAAAAAAAGTCAGAAGTAGATGTGTGGCTCAAATAGTAAAGAGCCAGTCTTGAGCAGAAAATGCTAAGCAAAGGTGACAGTGCCTGAGTTTAAGCCGAGTATTGGCACAGAGAAGGGGGGGAAAGAGGGGAAGGAAGACAGTATAGTTACAAATCAGTCTACATGGGAAGGTTCTTCACCTTATAAACTCCCAACAGCATTCCAGCTAGTTAAGCTGCATTCTGAAGCCCTGGGTTCAAATCCCACCCCACTGCTCTCACTGAGACATGGCACTGTGCTACATGGAGGGGAGAGTGCAGTTGTAGAGATGGGAGGACAGGTATGGTAGGGGAAAAATAAAGGAGGAGGCAACGATGCTTTATAAGAAATGTACTCATTACCTTGCTCATGGTAACCCCCTCTGTACGGTATTTTCACAATAAAAACACTTATTACGGGAAACCATGGGACCTATGTTTCTTTGGGCCTGGCTTGCTTCACTTAATATAATTTTTTCCAAGGCTTTCCATTTCCTAACAAATGGGGCAATGTCATTCTTTCTGATGGAGGCAAAGAATTCCATTGTGTATATATAGCACATTTTCTTGATCCATTCATCTACTGAGGGGCATCTGGGTTGGTTCCATATCTTAGCTATGGTAAATAATGCTGCAATAAACATAGTTGTGCTGGTAGCTTTAGTATGGTCTTGTTTGTGAACATTTGGGTAAATGCCCAAAAGTGGGATTGCTGGGTCATAGGGGAGCTCTATGTGGAGTCTTTTGAGGAACCTCCATACTGTTGGTCCCATGGTTTCCCTTATTTGCAATAACTAGTATATGTCTGAGTCAAGCAGAAAAGGTCAGATAAGTTGATAAATATTCATTTTTTTTTCTTTCATGCAATTGTTTCTAACATATTTTTAAGATGATTTCTTTGTTGCTTTGTATTCCCTCCCCCACGGTATAACCCTGCTTTCACTGTATTTGATCTTGGTATAATTTGTGGAGGGGAAGGGCAAAAACAAATCTTTTAACTAGGGATACAGGTGGACCCATTGCAACAATGAGATGTATAAGTCATTATGTCAAAAAACAAACTTTACAACTTTGATTGGGGGGGAGGATCGTGTGGGGGGAAGTAGGGGGAGTATGAGAAGGGAAGGGGAAACAAAGAGGAAGCAACAATGCTTGCTAAGAAATGTACTCGTTATCTTGCCCATGTAATTGTAACTCTTCTGTATGGTATTCTCACAATAAAAAGAAAGAAAGAAAAGAAAAAATAACTTATTAAAAAATTCACTGAGCTCATAAGAGCTCAGAAGCAGTGCAAAGAAAGAAAGTTCCTTTCAACCTGCCAGCCCAGGTTACATGAACACAGGCTGATTAAAAACCCAGAAGCTGTCAGATCTGCTCAATAATTCATAAGCTTGACAAAAAAAATCATACCTACATCACTTCAGACACCACAGTGGAGCATAAGAGGAAAGAACGTCCATCTTTTCCTCCCTTTAAAGTGCTCCGAGATGTGCTTAGGGGCGTACTCTGCTCTGGCACAAATTATGCTTTACTCTGGAAAATTCCTTAGGTCCTTTAGCTCCAATGCTGTCATTAGAAGGTTTTATAATCATGAGAACCTTGAGAGTCTGGGAATTTATAAATCTACCAAAGGTGCAATGACTGAAAACTGAAAACTTTTCTCAAAAGATCTAGCTTCCCCTGCCCCACCTCCACAGAGGAGGGCTCAGGGGCTGGGAGGGACATGAGAGTACCTGAGGTACCTGTCTGAGGTGGCAGGAGGGCAGTGGCTCTCTTTACCTATCTGATTATGCACTTAACATCCCTGAATCCAAACAACTTTGCATCATTGTGAGACACACTGAGTGCTGAAGACTTATGCCTGTAATCCTAGCTACTCATGAGACTGAGATCTGAGGATCACAGTTCAAAGCCAGCCCCTGAGTCCCTGAGACTCTCATCTCCAATTAATCAGCAAAAAGCCAGAAGTAAAGGTATGGCTCAAGTGGTAAAGCATCAGCCTTGAGCACTAAAGCCAAACAAGAATGTGAGGCCCTCGGGTCAAACCCCAGTGCCAGAAAAAAAGAAAAAAAAACATGTCAATACTGAACACATTCAGATATTTTTCTCATCATTCATTGTTTTCTAACCAGTCAGGATGACAACTATGCACATGACCTTGATATTGTGTTAGGAATCATAATTCATATAGAGGTGATTTCATCATATACAGAAGACTATGAGGATGCTAGGTAAGTGTTTTGTCAATATCACAGGTAAAGGGTAGATCCTGCAAAGGCAGCAAGTCCCTTTCTTCTGTCTGATGTGCTCAGTTGTTATTATAATTACTATTACAGTCTCAAAACTGCAGGCTAAGAAGCCACTCCTAAACCTTAGTTTATATGGTAGAAGGGAGGTAAGGCTGACTTCTGCACTTTCTGCTCTGGGCTGCCAGCACCCTCACTTGAGCATCTATGCAATTTGATATAGCCAGGGATCCTTCACAAGCCCCAAGATAAAACTACAAATATATTTAAAGGAAGAACAGAAGCATATTTACTTTCAACATGAACCAAATGGGCTACAATTTTGCAGGATGTCCCAGAATTCAGAGGCATAGGCTCCCTCTGCCAAGGGCCTCTTCCTGGCCTTTCTTTCTCACTATAACTTGGCCAAAGCAGAGGTGATCTTAGCCTAACCTGTGAGGATCAGAGCAGAAAGGGCACAGGTCAGCCTTACCTCCCTCCTACCATGTAAACTAAGGTTTAGGGATGGCTTTTTAGCCTGCAGTTTTGAGACTGTAATAGTGATTATAATAACAACTGAGCACATCCGACAGAAGAACAGGACTTGATTCATTTGTAGAATCGATCCTTTACCTCTGGGTATTGACAAAACACCGTTAAACCAGAGAGACCCAAAGGTCATTTGGTTAGAGTCCTTTGCCCAGAGCGATCCACAGCACTTTCTGCTGAGCTGACAGGGCACTAGAGCAGTTCCTCCCACCTTCTCAGAATGATTTACAGGACACATCACCCAAGCCTTTGGAATTCATGTCTGATCTTGCTCAGCCAGAGATGCGCTCCTTTGAGCTAAAATATTGTCCCCTTTAAAAGTTCATGTCCTTTACACCACTGGTACACTGGGCTCAGCAGTTATAAATCCAAGTGACCCTTGGAGAAAAGGCAACCCCTGAACATGGCCATGTATTTCAGCTATCTTTTGACTCTTCTATTGAAGTCCTGACTTCTGATACTGTAGTGTGTTTACATTTGGAGAAAGAGTCTGAAAAAAGGTGAATAAGTGAAAACCAAGGCCCTAAAGGGATCCTCTAACTCTTCCTAACTGTGTCCTAATAAGAAGAGGAACTCTGGATGCAGAGAGACACAGGGAAGAGTATACACAAAGAGAGTCACGATGAAAAGCTAGACACTAAAGCCCAAGAGAGAAACCTCAGGAGAAGTAACCCTGCCAATCTTGGTCATGGACATCCAGCCTCCCAAACCATGAGAAATTTCTGTGGTTTAAGCACTTGGCCTGGGATCCTTTGTTATGTCCCTGAACCAGACTCCGGTTGAAATCATGGGGGGAAAGGCTGGGAGAGAGGCCAGAGGCTTCCAGATGGACTTGCTGCTAACTCTGCCTGCTGCTCACTAAGAAAGTCACCGACAGTACAGGGTCAAACTCACATCCCAGCCAGGCTGGCACGGGGCTGTGGATATTGCAGTGTTAGTGCTGTCACTCCCAGCCTGCATGGAGGCTACAGGAAGCACACCTGGGCACATCTGCAGCCCTCAAAACCCCAACTCTATGGGTGGACACAAGAGGCAAGCAGGGCCGAGAGAACAAGAGGAATTCTTTAGAGCCCAGGCCTGGGAGATGCTCCAAGGGATGTAGAGTAGGTAACAGAGGTAACAGCAGACACGTGGAACAAACAAATGTATCAGAAGTATCTCTCGCCATCTTATAACAACTATTACACAATATCACAGATTGGGTAATTTGGAATGAGCAAAAATGTACTTCTTAAACTCCTGGAGCCTGGAAAGTCCAAGAGAGAGATAATGGGAAACATCTAACAGGGGCCTTCTTCTTGACTCACAGTATGACAAAGGAACCTTATGATAGAAAGAGGGGTACAGAGCAGTCCTTTTATAAGGAACCCACTCCTTCAATAATGGTGTGAACATAATCTGTTCATTAAGACGATATCATCATGATCCACAGAGTTCAAATTAAGCCCACCTCCTGGCATTGCTGCACTGGGGTCACCTTTCCAATGCACAAACTTTGGGCTTCAAATTCAGCATGTAGCAATGAGGAATATTCCTGTGTTTGGGCTCCAGTAAACCCAAAAAGACTACCCTATGCAGAACCCCCTTGCTGAGCTGTGATGGAGCCCAGGCCAGCCCACATGCAGGCATGTGGATCAAGAGATCAGATTTAGCACTGTGAGAGAAAGAAGAAAAGACAAGTAAGAAAAGATAGAAAGTGAAATGGATTTCATGGAGTTGTGTTGGAATATGAATTAGCAGCCTATACTTATGGGGAAGGCTGTTTGTATTTTATTTACACTTAATAGCACTAATTAGCCAAGGAGGTTTCAGTGTGATACATCCACATCTATACCTTGATCAGACTTCCTTTGTCACTTGCTCTCCTCTCCCCTTTTCCCAAGTCAAGTTCAACAAACCTCATTGTTCTATTTTCACATGTGACCATAAATTATTTTGAATACATTTCCCCTCCTTCACACTGTCCATTCCCCCTTCCCCTCCCATTAGTGCCCTCTTACTGAACAAGACCAGAATTACATTCCTATCATTCATTTTTCTGAACTCATGTTTTCACAGGTAGATGGATGGATGGGTAGGTAGATACAGACAGATAGACACAAAGAAAGCTAGAGAGAGAGAGATGGAAAGAGGGAGATAATGATAGACAGGCAGAGTATAGATGTGTGCATATGTGTGGATTGGTATGAACATACATTGCTCCAACTCTGTCTTCTAGAAGGACTAGAAAAAATGATGATGACTAGTGATGACTCAGTACTCAGATCTTGTTTCTGAGTGGTGACCCTTTACCAACTAGAAAGAAATCAGAGCCCTTGACAATTGGTTAGTTCCAGGACAAGATGAGTTCAAAGCATGTGCTGCTGCCAGAGACTAAGGATGTGCTAAAAATACGTGGAGTCGTGTAAAAGGACCACCTAGAACTGGATTGATTGGAAGTCAAAATAGAGGACTAGATTACAGGATATAGCATGAGTCCCTCTTATCATAAATTTAGAAATGACTCAATAAATTCTGAAATTAGGAGAAGAGAGGTCTCTTTGAGTAAACTCCAGTGAGTTAGTATGGAAGGAAGAGACATAGAAAAATCACCATTAGAAAAACATGATAGTAATAGTTCTTAATAGAAACATTCCAGGGTGGATGCTAAAGTTCCTCAGCAAAAGTTTCAGGCAAAGCTATTCACATAATCTTTAAGCAGCTTCCTAAGAATATTTGCTAACTTTAAAGTGAATAGCAACAATCTCAGTGGGAGAGACCCTGGCAGAGATCACCTTCACCAGTGGTCAATGTCATCATCATCGTTAAGTAAAACATAGAACAGGAGTTCAAGCAGTGGGATTCTTGACAAAGGTGATGGCCTCATGCCAATCAGGAGAAAATTTCCTGCAGCCCAAGTGAAGTGACACTGAGTCTAACAACTGGTAAAAGCTCTTTCCTCTATGTCTATGCCATGGAGTGACTGAAACACTAGGATTTCAAAGAGAATAAGGACAGAAAAAAGTCAAATACAGTACGGGATCCTGCATGGGATTCAGGAATGCTGGAATGATAGACTTGATGTAAGGTATTTTGTTACCAAAGTACTAATATTGCCAGGCACTGATGACTCATGCCCATAATCCTAGCTACTCAGGAGGCTGAGATCTGAGGATCACAGTTCAAAGCCAGCCTGGGCAAGAAAGGCCATGAGACTCTTATCTCCAATTAACCAATAAAAAGCCAGAAGTGGAGCTGCAGCTCGAGTGGCAGAGCGTCAGACTTGAGTGAAAAAGCTAAGGGACTGTTGTCCCAGGCCCTGAGTTCAAGCCATAGTAGTGACAGAAAGAATTATATGAATGCTAACTACTTAGTTTTAATAATAGTACCCTAGTATAAGGTGTTAACATTGAGGAAAATTGGATGAGGGATGTATGGAAACTCTATTCTGCAGACTTTCCCACAAGACTAAAACTAGTTTGAAATAAGCTTTAAGAAAAATAAATAAGTCCAAGCACCATGGAGTGGATAGCTTGAATGTGTTCATTCAAGGGTCATTACTGCCTTGATCATTATAAAGTCTAGGCTCACAATTTATCTTTGAACCTTGGAGTCCAAAGAAAACAAGTTTTCTGTGCACAGCCAAGGCCTTGCATTAAGAGAATGAAATGTCTGAGCTCTTGCAATTTCCTCTTGAGTGGCCACACTGCTGCCCCCCACCATTTGCTCAATTTGCCATATGCTCCATTATCTTCAACTTCTGTGAAATGTGTTCTGTGCTCTCTGTTTTATTGGTCTTCTAATTTTACAATAGGTTGAAGGGCTAAATCCCATTTTATGGCTTGCCTAGCAGGGTAGTGATGTTTTCTTTTCTGCTGCCTAATGCCAAGCAAATAACCACACAACAGCAATTTCCTTCCCATAAGCTGGGGCCAGTGCAGAGGTAATTCTCCTCCAGAAATGAGAATGGAAGCAGTTAGGGGTCCGAGCGGTCGTGAATCAGGCTCTCACTCTCCTGGATAGAGGACATTTCACATGTGTGGAGTTTACCACAGCGAGCAGACATTGAGATAATCTCTGGATGGAAATGACCTTGGTCTCTAAAATTTCTCCTTGAGATCCATCAGAGGAAGTTTGGAAGTGGGGATGAGAAGTCACAAGGCACAGGGAAAAGGAATATGTTTTAAGAAAATATTTGCAGCCAGCTTGTAGATAACTACTTGTACCATGTACTTTCCATTTATTGCCTCATTTAATAAAACAAAACTTGGCTATACGTCAGTGTTCTTTGTTGTATGGGTAAGAAAACTGACATCATAGAGCATAGACTGTTCCAGAAGGATCCACAGAACAAAGAGCAAGTTTACATAGAACCAACTCCAGAAGCATTATCTATTTTTGACAGCATCTTCAGTATTTCTAACCTAAACTCTTGGCATTTTCTTTCCCTCCATTTTGGCTATACAATATGATTGAGGCGCCCAAAAGATGATTCTCTTTGCTGTGTGACTCATCTGCCCTTCACACTCAGTGACTGTCTCCTCAGGGCCAAGGTAAGTGTCTGGCCACATACCCATGCAGCAGAATCAGAGCCTAGCCTGTGCCACAGCCTTGGCAAAGACAGAACAGGTAGGCTTTCCAATTGACATTAGCTCATGTTGCTCTCACATACAAAGCTGACTTGCCAAACCACACTGCTCTCTGGTGAACACACGAGGCCCTTGAAAATGCATGGAGGTCACAAAGCTCATAAAAGTTGGTGGAACCCATCTAAGTCACATCACTCCAGCTATCAGGGAGAGTACAGGGGAAACAGGAAAAGGGGCTGGCTATGGATTTTATTCTAGAGATGAGAGACAGTAGCTCTGGAGTTGATTATTTTAATTAATTTATTTTTTGTACATTTTATTGTGAAAATACTGTACAGAGGGGTTAGAGTTACATGAGCAAGGTAATGAGTACATTTCCTATTGTGCATTGTTTCCTCCTCCTTTGTTGATGACTTTAATTTATAAACATCTATCAGGACCCTGTTTCTGGGCTCATGTGTGTCTCCTCTAACGCTCTTCTTTCTCCCATAAAGTTGTGATGAGCCTAAAGGAAAGAATTCACCAATAAAATCATGGCTTAGGCTTAAGCTATTTGAAGTTACTTCTTCCTAGAGCTTATTTCCCAAAAGATTATATGTCACCAACCTATGACAATATGCCTTAAAATGGTCCAACTTTTCAATGGCATAGCAGTGCTATGTTCTCAGCAGAAAGCATTTTGAATGTGATCTGGTAATAGTCTTGGAATATTAGCCAGTAGCACTCACAAAGGGAAACAGTTGAAATCCTTCACTGCACTGTGCTACTAAGCTTGGGTGTATAGCAGGCTAGGTGGATTAAATCATATTGGCCTTACAATATTTTCATTTTATGATGTGTTTGTAAAGATATACAGTAAAGCAAAGAAGCATCTGTATTTGTTTATATGTGTAGCTATCCACACTAAGGTGCAGGGATTGAACTCCAAACACACATAAAATGCTGCTTTTTAAGCCAGACACCAATGGCCTACGTCTGTAATCCTAGCAATTCAGAAGACTAAGATCTGAGGACCCCAGTTCGAAGCCATCCTGGACATGAAAGTCTGTGAGACTCTTATTTCCACTAAGCCAAAAAAGCTGGAAGTGGAGTTAAGCTCAAGAGGTAGAGCACTAGCCATGAGCAAAAGATTAAGTACAGAGCCCAGGCCCTGAGCCTGGGGCATTGTGCATGTGAGGCTGCTGGCACTCAGCTCATTTCTTTTAGTTTAAAAACACTAATAAAAGCAGGTGTACAGGCAGCAGAAATGTGTGGTCTCCAGGGAATCTGAAAAGCTTAACTCTCCTACCTAGATCTTCTGTCAATCATCTGTTTCATCTTTTCCTGAAAGCTGGGCTATCTTGATTATTTCGAGCAAAGATGCTTGCTGTTCCTGGCAGGAATACTAAAGACAGCTCACTGTCTGTTTACCCTTCAGATAATAAGCTAATGATTTTGATTTGAGAAATGTATATATAAATAAGGATAAATGGTACAGAAGGAAGATAATAAGGTGACATTTTTATTTTAAAATTTCACTAAACAAAGGTAGAATGATAAGTATTGTTTCTCCTTAGTGTGTGGCTATGCAAGCTCATAAACTTTTACAGTTTAGGACATTTACTATGCTAAGGAATTTCAAACCCTGAAACCAGAAACTAGGAAACTGCCCATGAAATTAGAAAATGATTTTAGGTAGCATTCAGCAGTGAAGAATAAGATGAAATTAGCAGTTCCACCCACTAGTAGAACTACACACTGGTGCTGTAAAAAGGTACTTTAGAGTGCCTTATGATTAAAAAGCACTGGCTCCTTACTTGAGCCTATGAATTAACTAACAGCAGAAGAAAAGCTTAGCATCCCTGCCTCCATTTTATTTCTGTCTGCTCTTGTTCTTTTTTTTTTTTAATATTTTTTGTCAGTCATGGGGCCTGAACTCTGGGCCTAAGCACTGTCCCTCAGCTCTTTAGCTCAAGGCTAGCATGCTACCACTTGAGCCACAGCGCCACTTCTGGTTTATTCTGATTATGTGGGCTGAGGAATTGAACCCAGCGCCTCATGCATGCAAGGCAAGCACTCTACCACTGAGCCACCTTCCGAGCCTATATCTACCCTTGTTCGAAGTCTTGGAACTCACCTTGGAATCCAGGAAGGATAGAACTGACTGATAACATCTTTACATTGAGATTCTGCGGAAACTGCCCCCAATGAACGGGACAGCAGAGATTTCATAGGACAGACCCACCTATATACAATAACGTCTTCTTTATTCAGTCTAGATTGATCACTTTGAGTGACAACAGTGATAACTTCTCCATACGGTCTTGTTTGCTGCCCTAGCTCAGGCTTGGACAGTGATTCACCCATATTAGGCTTAGCCACTAGGTAGGATAACGAGACACATCATTGCATTCAACTATTCTTTGAGAAAGTGTCTCTAAATTTTTTTCCCACAGCTGATCTCAAATCACAACCACAACAATCTCAGCCTCCCTAGTAGCTAGGATTATGGACATGAGCCACAGGTGAAAGGATTCATGAAAGTATCCATCACATCCATGCCAGGGGACCATGCAGAGGCAGGCAGGCCCAGGAGAAAGATTATTACAAGGTTTATTAGAGGAGCCATATTTGCCCTGGAGAGAGAGCACATGGCGACCTCCTCTATCTAGGTAGCAGCAAGGTCTGGGTGTTAGGAAGTGAGGTATTTGAGAGTTCAGGTGGGTCTGGGCAGAGAGAGGGAAGGGCCAGCTGTTTGGGAGGAACTCCAGGGCAGGGAGGAGCTCAGGTCTGGGTGGAGCTGAGGACCAAAGGTGGGCATAATGCTTACAACAGGCACCTGGGAAAATCTCCATTGTTAGTACCTCCTTCAAAGAGTGATTTGGCAGTGAACCTAAAACCCCTAAAGGTAGCTAGTCTCCAGCCAAGCCATTCCTGCTCAGGAAGTATGTTGAGAAATAATACTGGAAATGCAGCATGATTCCACACCACATAGGGTATGATATTATGTTTTACAGTAAGCAGAACTGAAATGGCTATGATGCCATAGGAAATCCATGACTTGGCTTTTCAGTGAAGTGTTATTCATCCATGTAAATTCTCTTCACAAAGTTTGTAGTATATGCATTTATATATCATTATAATAGTATGACAAAGGTAGTGAGGAGATTTTATATTGTTGACCTTTAATTTACCTCAATAGATTCAAAGCCCTGAAGATTTTTCAATTGTTTGAAAGCACTCATTTTCTAAAATGAATGACAATACTGTTGTTATTTGAAGGATTTTGTCTGAACTTGAAGGAAATGACCAAACTATTTTTTTCATTGTGAAAATACCGTACAGAGGGGTTACAATTACATGAGTAAAGTAATGAGTACATTTCTTATCAAGCATTTTTGCCTCCTCTGTTTCCCCTTACCATCCCTGCCCTCCCACAAATTATTTTTAAGAATGATCATTGATATGCTAATAGAGAAAAAAGAATCGCATAAAGTATTCAGTTAGAGTCAAAGAAAGCAGAAAAAGAATGTAAAACCAAAAAAGGAAACAAGTGAACAAAAATAATCACTATAAAATGATGTTTATTGAAATGAACATCAAAACATGGAAACAAGAGGATTCTTTTTTTTTTTTTTTTTTAGTCATAGGGCTTGAACTCTGGACCTGGGTGCTGTCCCTCAGCTCTTCAGCTCAAGGCTAGCACTCTACCACTTGAGCCATAGGGCCACATCCAGTTTTCTGAGTGATTTATTGGAGATAAGAGTCTCACAGACTTTCCTGCCGGGGCTGGCTTTGAACCATGATCCTCAGATCTCAGCCTCCTGAGTAGCTAAGATTACAGGCGTGAGCCACCAGTGCTGGCAACAAGATGTTTCTCATTGTACCCTTTGCAGGTGTGTGGGGGGGGGGTTGGTTTATCTGATTTGGAGAGGGGCAGGGGAAGCACAAAAACAGTGGGACTAAGGGTGAACCAATTCAGCAGTGATAGTCACTAGACACTATGTTGGAAATGAACTATGCAACTTGGGAGGGAAGGGGCTAGGGAAAGGAAAAACAGGGAAGAGGAGCTAACACTGTTCAAAAAGAAATGTACTCAATACCTAACTTATGTAACTGTAATACTTTGGTACATCACCTCTACAATGAATTGTTTAAAAAAAAAAAACACAAATGTAACAGACTGAACTAGTAATATTAATCACCACTTAAATATGATGTTCTAAATACATAGATTAAAAAGGGGAGGAATACACAGATTAAATTTAATCCATTAAAAATGGAGACTAAACTTAATATCACTGGCTCACACCTGAGAGGCAGGGATCAGGAGGATCTTGATTTAAGATCAGCTTCGGGCAGAAAAGTTCATGAGAACCATCTCAAATGATAACTGGGAAAAGCAGCAAATGTCTATTATTTTAGCTATATGAGAGGCTGATCATTGTTCCAGACCCAGGTAAAAAGGTCCACAAGACACCATTTCAACAGAAAGAAATCTGGAGTGGTAGTGTGATAGGAAGTCTAAAATAAGTAGATCACTATTTAGGTGTATGCCTGGGCAGGAAATCAAATCCTATCTCAAAAATAACCAGGACAAAAAGGGCTGGAGGAGTGACTCAGTTACCTGGAACTTGCAAAACCCTGAGTTCAAACCCCAGTACTGAGATATATATATAGCGAGAGAGAGAAAGAGAGAGACTATAGGAATGAATAATAACATAAAAGATCCTTATATACATTGTCTACAAGTAACCCACTTTCAATATAAGACACAGATGCACAGATACATCAAAAATAAGGAATAGAAGCCAAGGACTGGTGGTTCACACCTATAATCCTGTTATTCAGCCTCCTTAAGGAGGCTCCAGATCACAGTTGAAAGCCAGCCCTGGCAAGAACATTTGTGAGTCTCTTATCTCCAATTAACTTCCAAAAGTCCAGAAGTAGAGCTGTGGTTCAAGTGCTAGAGTACTAGCTTTGAATAGAAAAGCTAATGGATAGCACTCCAGCCCTTAGTTCAAGCCTCATAAAACAAAAACAGAAAAGGAAAGGGATAAAAAGTATGAAGGCAAACTTGCCATGATTGAACTTATTGAATGAAAGAGAATGATGATGATGAAAGAGATGATTCAATTTCAGATAAAGTTGACTTAAGAGCAAGAAAACTATGAGGCATAAAAAGGAAGATTCTCAATAGAGGGGTCAGCTCCCCAGTAAGACACAGCAATCCTTAATTTGTATATGCTCACAAAAGAGCCCGAAATACATAAGGCAAAATCTAGTAAAACTATAATGAGAAATAGACATGCCCACTATTGTAAGTTGAAGAATTCGACACCACTCTAATCAGTGATTGACACATCCAAAGGTAGAAAAATCAGTGAGAATGGAGATGAACTGCCCTGCTCTGTCAACCAACTGGATCTGATTGAAATTTATAAAAATACTTTATCCAATCACAGTGAAATATACTTTCTTCTCAAGCTCCGATGGGATATTCACCAAGACAAATCTCCTTTTGAGGCACTGGCAAAACACACCTTAACAAAATTAGGAGAACAGATGCCATGCAAAGTACGCTCTCAAACCACAATAGAATTACACCAGACAATGATATGCTTTCATATTGAAATTTCCAAGATACTCAGCCACAAAGCAAGGCACATTTACCCAGCACACTGTTGGAAAAAAAAATCTCAAGAGAAACTTTAAAACATTTCCAATTATGAAAATGAAAATAAAACCTGTTGAAATTTGTGAGATGCAGGCAAATTGGTGCTTGAATAGAGATTTATTACCATTGAATGTGTGGATTAGTACAGAAAGCTCTGAGAGCAGTAACCTAAGTTTTTACCTCAGGGAACTACAGCAGTGAGAATAAATTAAATTCAAAGTAAATGGAAGAAAAGAAGCAATAAATATCAGAGCAGAAGTCAGTGAAATTGAAAACAGGAAAACAATGGAGAAGATTAATCAAGACAAAAGGTGGTTCTTTGAAAGATCAATAATATTGATAGACCTCTAGCCAGCCTAACCAGGAAAATAGAAAGCAGCCATAAATTACTCATACCAGAAATGAAAGAAAAGTCATGCCAGTCTGTGAACATTAGAAGAATAATAAAATATATTAAGAACAACTTTATAGCCACAATTTGATAACCCAAACAAAATAAATATATTTCTTAAAAGACTCAATCATCCCAACTCATACAGGAAAGATAAATATCCAGAATAGGACTATGGTTACCAAAATAATTGAGTCAATAGTTAATAACAGTGAACAGACAAATGTTGCATGTTTTCTCCTGTTAAAAATAGTTCATTGGAATGTTTAATAGTGCTTTCTGAAGGAGAGAAACAAGGAAATAGAATGGATGTCCACAGATTCAGCTAAACTCAACAATGCAGGAGGTGGGGGGATGCAATTCACAGTAACACATTACACATGTGGTGAAAGAATACAAAGCAAGTAATGACAAAGAGATGCAAGTGTTAATGATCTGTTTATATTATATGCATACATTAAAATATCACATTGTGCCCCACACATTTGTACAATGACTGCTTATTAACAAAACCCTTTCTTAGTATCTAATAAGAAGTGTGAACTATGCTGATTTAATCACTATACACTATATCCCTGTTTCAAATTGTCATGGAGTATCCCCATACTTTTATATAATTAAATAAAATTAAAAAGTCATCACCATCATCTGGACAATAAATATCTGAGATAACTAACTTAAAATGAAGCAAAGTTTACTTTCTCCATTTTTGTTTTAGGACATAGTTTCAAGGTTTCCAGGTCATGTTGCTTTGAGCCTTTCATGTCTGAGAGATTGTGGTGGAGGAAGCTTATTTACCTCATGTTAGCTGCAAGGCAGAAGACATAGAGAAAGGAACAGAAATGAAAAGGAAGGGAAGAGGCTGACCTCTGTGGGCTGATGATCAAGCCTTTAACATGAAGCTTTTGGAGGACACTTCAGTTCCAAACTTCCAAACCAGACCCACACGTATGCATGAGTAAGTTCTACCAAACATTTAATGGAAGTATACCAATTATACCAAGTTTTACAGTCTGCTCCAAAATATAGAAACAGAGGAAATAGGTAAGCCAAAACCAGACAAGAAACAGTAGAAAAAAGGAAATCTACATACCTACATCTCTCACAGACAAAGATGTAAAAATCCTCAACAAAATATTAGGAAGTTAGCTAGGCACCAGTGGCTCACGCCTGTAATCCTAGCTACTCAGGAGGCTGAGATCTGAGGATCATAGTTCAAAGCCAGCTCAGGCAGGAAAGTCTGTGAGACTCTTATCTCCAATAAACCACCAAAAACCTGGAAGTGTTGCTGTGACTCAGTGGTATAGCACTCACCTTGAGCTGAAGAGTTCAGGGATAGTGCCCAGGCCCAGAATTCAGGCCTCACCACTAACAAAAAAAAAAAAAAAAAAAGGAAGTTAAATCAAACAGTGCATAAGGAGTAGACCTGCACCATCAACATATGTGATTTACTCCAGGTATGCAAAGCTAGTTCATACTTTGAAAATCAGTTAAGCTATCTTTTCATACTAACAGGCTAAAAATGAAAAACTGTATAGTCACATCACTTTTTGGAAAATATAACATCCATTCATAGTTTAAGAAAATTTTCAGCAAACCAGGGAAATAGATAACCTTCCTTTATCTGATAAGGAACCCAAGACCTTCAGCTAACATTGTAATTATAAGAAACTAGATATTTCCATGGGAAGATTAGAAATAAAGCAAAAAGTTTCTCTTTCACCAAAACTACTGAACAATGTGCTAAAAAACCAAGCCAGGGCAATAGGACAACAAAACAAAATAGAAATTATACAGAGAAAGAAGGATATATGTATGATATATCATAGTGGGCTCAGACTGCTATAACAAAATATCTTACTCCCCGTACTTTGGAAACAATAAAAATTTATTGCCCAAAGTTGAGAGGCTGAGAACCTCTGGACAAAGATACCAGAAGATATGGTATCTGGTGGTCACTCTCTCAAATTTGATACATTCTCTTGTATCCTCACAAAGCCTAAAGAAGAAACAAGTAGCCAGGCAATGATGGCTCACATCTGTAATCCTAGTTACTCAGAGACTGAAATCGGAAGATCACAGTTTGAAGCTAGCCTGGGCAGAAATGTTAGAGTCTCTTATCTCCAATAAACTACTCGAAAAAAATCCACAAGTGGGGTTGTGACTCAAGTGGTAGAGTGTGAGCCTTGAGCACAAAGATGTTCAGGGACAGCATCTAGGCCCTGAGTTCAAGCCCCAGAACCAGAAGAAGAAAAAAGAAAAGAAGAAAAAGAAGACATGGGTTCCAAATCAACTTCTAAAGGTTTCACTTCCCAACACCACCACATTGAGGATTAAAATATGAACTTTTAGAGTTCAAAATATGAACGTTTAGAGTTCAGATTTCAGTTCATGATCAGTTGGCCTATTGCTTTGGGGTCAGGAGCAAGACAGCACATTATGACGGGTTGCAGATGTTAGAATGCCTCACCTAATGGCAGCTGGAAAGCAGAGAGAGAAAAAGGGGAGGGAGAGAGAGAGAGAGAGAGAGAGGGAGAGAGAGAGGAAGGGTTGAAGTTTCAAACATCCCCTTCAATTATACCCCCAATGACCCTCAATGACATCCCTCAACTTGTAAAGGTTCACACACCATCCCTCAATATCAGCATAGACTAGAGACCAAGTACTCAACACCTGAGCTTTGGAAGACATTCAAGATTCAAAGAAGAACAAATAAATAAAGAAAACTGTAGTACATATACACACTAGCTACTACTCAACCATGAAAAAAAGAATAAAATCCGATCATTCCTGAAAAATAGATGGAACCAAGAATATTACGGAAAGAAAAATGCTGCACATATGGAAGCTAAGATGTCCAACTAAATGTAGAACAATGACCATTTGAGGTTGGAAAGGGGGAATGAAGATGAGGGATAGAAAGAGGCTTAATTTTGGGCGCCAAAACATAGTTAAATAAAATAAGTGAGTTCTAAGAAAGCAAGGTATGACAGCTCATACTTGTAATCACAGCTACTCAGGAGGATCATGGGATTGTAGCTTGAAGTCAGTCCATGTGGAAAGTTGGAGATACCCCCATCTCAATCACTAAGTTGGGTATGGTAACATGTACTTGCCATCCCAGATACACCCGAAGCATAAACAGAAACATTGCAGTCTAGAGTGCTCAGGGGAAAGTGTAATATTCTATTTTTAATAATAATTAAAACACAGCAAAGAAACAATTTACAGAGTAAAGGGACAGCCTCAAGAAAGGAAGGAAATCTTTGTCAGCTATTCACTGGACAAAGGATTAATACCCAAAAGAAAGTTAAACACCAAAAGGACAAATAATCAAATCAACAAATTGGCAAATTAACAGTTCTCAAAAAAAGTATAAATAGTTAATAAATACATGAAAAATGTTTATAACTATAAAGAATGTTTATAGCCGTAAACAAATGCTTATAGCTACAAATAAATGTTTCCTTAGCTGTGAAGAAGATGCAAGTCAAAAATACATTGAGATTCCATCTCATCTCAGTTGGAATAACCATCATCAAGAAAACAAACACTGGTGAGTATGTGGAGAGGAAAGGGAATTCTTCAACATCGTTTGTGAGAATGTAAATTATTTCAGCATTGTGGAAATCTTTATTAATTTCTCAAAAGTAAAAATGGAACTCTAAGCCAGGTGCCAGTGGCTCACTCCTGTAATCCTAGTTACTCAGGTGGCTGAGATCTGAGGATGGGGGTTCAAAGCCAGCCCAGGCAAGAAAGTCTGTGAGACTTTCATCTCTAACAAACTACCAGAAAACCAGAAGCGGAAAAGTGGCTCAAATGGTAGAGTACTCGCCTTGAGCTGAAGAGCTCAGGGATAGTGCCCAGGCCAAGAGTTCAAGCCCACGACTGATCAAAAAAAAAAAAAAAAGGAACTCTGATATGATTCTGCCCATAGCACTTCTGGGCATATACACAAAGGAATGCAGGTCTACATACAATCAAGTCACCCGCACACCCATATTCATTGCAGCACAGTTCACAATAGCTACCCTAGAGGCCTATCAATAAAAGCACCTTGATGTGATCCATCTGTTCTAGGTATCTCATCATAGTTAGAAAAACACCTGTCTGCCACCACATCCAACTCTCTGTTGAAAAGAGGTCCTGTGAGCTTTTCTGGCCAAGTTGACCTCAACCCTTGATCTTCCCAATGTGAACCTAGGTTTACAGAAGTGAGTCACCAGTGTGCCCAGCTGTTACACTATTTAAAAAAAGAACAAGTTACAAAAAGTCAAATATAATACATATATTCAGGTCACAGACTTAAAAACCAAATACTATATGTCACATGCATACATATTTACATAGTATCAAGGTTAAATACACACACACACCTAATTATTGGCAATGGCAAGCACTGGAAGGTATAATGTGGCTTTGCAAAGAAATATAGAAGACTGACTTAATTATCTTCAATTCTTTTTTTTTTTTTATGTCGGTCATAGGACTTGAACTCTGAGCCTGGCTGCTGTCCCTGAGTTCTTCAGCTCAAGGCGAGTGCTCTACACTTGAGCCACAACGACACTTCTGGTTATCTGGTGGTCAGTTGGAGATAAGAATCTCACTGGCTGGCTTTGAACCTTGATCCTCAGATCTTAGCCTCCTGAGTAGCTAGGATTATGGGTGTGAGGCACAGGTGCCCAGCTTCTTTAATTCCTTAATGTAAGGTCAATAGTATAAAATATTAAGACTTGATAAAGCTGGGTGGCAAGTAGCTTATGTATTGTTTTCCAAACTTTCCTAAATTTTATGTTAAAAACAGTTCCTTCCCTAGTTCCCACCCTCACAACAATCCAAACTGGTTTCCTAAAACCCATCATTCTACCAAAAATTACGATGCCAGTGTGCCTTTTACATTCCAATGCACACTTGTCACTTTCTGATGCCTGAGCCATCAGAAATGGCCTTTGGGTTTGATGGCTTTTCATTACCTCTCCACTTTCTGGCCATTTTCTTCTTTTCTCAACAGTTTGCTCATTCTTTGCATGCCAATGCTCAGAGCCAACTTACAGAACAGGACTTTTAGCATGAAATCATGAGGAGCTCTGCACACTTACTCCTTAGAAAACATTGGGGAATTTTTTTTTTAGTTTTTGTCAGTCATGGGGCTGGAACTCGGGGCCTGAATGCTGTCCCTGAGCTTTTGCACGCAAGGCTAGCTCTCTACCACTGAACCACAGTACCACTCCCAGTTTTCTAGTGGTTAATTGAAGATAAGAGTCTCACAGACTTTCCTGCCCAGGCTGGCTTCAAACCACAATCCTCAGATCTCAGCCTACTGAGCGGTAAGGATTACAGGCATGAGCCACCAGCACCCGACCAATTTTTAATTACAATATAAATATTATAAATAATCATCCCATATCCTTAAAAATGTTTGAAGATCATGCTACAAATGAAGAAAGAAGTAAATAACAATCTACAAAAACTAGTAAGAATAGTGAAAGTCTGCACTGGGTGCAGTGGCTCACACCTGTAATCTTAGATACTCAGAAGAGCGAGATAGGGACACTGTTCAAGGTCAGCCCAGGCATAGACAGGAGACTCCATCTGAATTAACAGCTGGATGCAGTGACCTGCTCCTGTCATCCTAGCAACATGGGAAATGTAAATAGGTGGATTATGGCTCAGGCTAAATGGGTCTACAGATGGAATATAACAAATATAGCATTTGAAATACAATAAAATTAAAAAGGACTGGAGATGTGGCTCAAGTGATAGAATAGCTGTCAACTGAACCAAAGGCTCTGAGTTCAAGCCCTAAACTATTTAATAACAACAACAATAATGATAATGTTGAGACTGGTAATTGCACAGAAGCATACTCCCTTCCTGCCTTTGTTCCATCTCTTAGTGAGATGGAACTCCAATCCCAACTGGTGCAGCAGGAAGACAGGGCTGGCTCCCCCCATTTTCTCCCACACACCTCTGAGGGCCTACTTACCTAACCAGGCTGCTACCTTCATCTTCCTTGAAGTAACTCCATTTTGTGCCTGTACTCCATGTGTGCCTGAACTCTGTTTTGAACACCATGATGTGTAGACCCTTGCCTACCTAATCTTGCTTATCTTTTTCTGATCCATCTACTAACTTCTCTGAGAAACCACAGTGTCCAGAAATTTTGAAGATCTATCTCTGGACCAAACCACATTCTGGTCAACACCTAGAGCTAATCCTTAATGAACACCCTACCAAAGACCACCCATCCATGTTCCCACAACTCCCTTCCCATTACAAATACCCTGAAAAGCTCACTCCAGCCACCCCAGAGTACCAACATTGCCTATGGCATCTGCCCCTTTCCTCCTTCAGAAAGTAACTAAACCTTTGCCTCTTAATTTGCCACTCAGACTCTTGGTGAATTTCCTCACACCTTGATGAATTTCTGCCCAAAGCCCTCCATGTTTAACACTTCTTCCCACATAGTCTCCATACTCTGTTCCTTCTGCCAAGAATACCCTTCCCCTCTCCTTACCAACTGTCACCAAATGTTTATTCCTGGGGGTAGCCTTCCCTGACTCTCACATCCCCTTCAATGTGGTATTAAAACTTAATAGTTCTAGACACAATGAAGACAATTGCAATTTTATTTTTAAAATTATAGTTTATTGTCTTTAAGTAGTTGTACAAAGGAGGTATCTATCAGTCAACATGTCAGTTTGAGCACTATGCATCTTGATCAATGTCACCCCCTTCATCATTCTCCCCCAAACCTATCTATCCCCTCAATTTTCCTAGTTCCCTAGGACTGGCATTGGACAATTGTCTTTTTAACACCTAGAGGTGTTCTAAGGTTTCGTATGATGGGATTGATGCCAGCTCTGCCCATCATTCATGAGTACACTGTACTGAATACAAAAAAATGGGTGTCTAAAGAAGAGGACTTTCTGTTTCAATATAAGTGGAGCCTGATATGTTCAGAGGAAGACTTGAGGGTCCCCAAAACTTCCATCCCTTCAGAATTCTTTTGTCATCGCAACTCATTTAGAAATCAAACATCGGGTGAAATCAATCGAGTTCTTGTAGCTTGCAACTGTTTTCCCAATCTGCCTTCAGGTTTCTCCATCACCTTCCTCCTCTTGCCAGATGGGGTGAGTCAGAGTTGATACTGAGAGCATGAGAATGAATTTGGCAGCTTTCACTAAGTTTTACAGTGCAATAAGTAACCACAAATTTGAGGCATGTTGCAACAGTAAAGCCATATACGTAGCTACAGCTGGGCTCCTACTCCTATCTGGGCTCCTGATCCAGGCTTCCAAAGAGCAGCCTCTGCCCTCATCTGTAACAGATCTCAGGGCAGGGAGAAGAGATCAAACACACCAAGCCAACAGTTGCCCAGAGCATCAACAGGAATGAGACCAGGCTCAGATGTACCCCAGAGCTATAGCTCAAAATGAAGAGAGTCCATCCAGCCCTCTCTCGGAGGTTGGAAAGGAAGGCATGCACTGGGTGAGAAAGTTACTTCTTTAACAGGGAAGCTGGGGACAACAAAGTATTGTTTTTTTTAATAGCAGCATCCATCCATTTATAGTTAGTTCCCTATTTAAGAGGGTTCTTCCTAGACCTTTTCCACTTTAGGATGTTATGGAAGTAATATGCATGCAGTAGAAAAGTTGACTTTAGGTCTTCTCCTAGACTAGGGGTATGTAGATGGATCCTTCCTTCAGAGCTGCCAGGCAGCCCTATGATGGTGTTGGCAAAAGGATGCAACACTGTCAGGCTCTACTGCTGAGCTAGGACGTGTGGCAGATGGGGAGCATTCACTGCATTTTATTTTAACTTATTTTATTTTTGGCGACAGGCTTGAACTTAGGGCCTGATACTCTCACTTGGCTTTTTCACTCAAGGCTAGTGTTCCACCACTTGAGCCATAACTCCACTTCTAGCTTTTTGCTGGATAACTAAAGATAAGAATCACAAATAGTTCTGCATGGCTGGCTTTGAACTACCAACGTCAGATCTCAGCCTTCTGAATAGCTAGGGTTACAGGTGGGAGCCACCAGATCTTAGCTTAGTATGTTTTCACATTCATGTGTTCTCCTCCTATGGGTTTGATCAGGACATGCACCAGAATTGGCTGAGGAGCATCTGCATTTACTGTCTAAGGCAGTTTCCACACACAAGGCACGGAGGTCGTCGCAAAGATGCCTGAAAAACTCTCTACCCAACTCTGTACAGAAAATGTCTCCTGGTCCTAGCCTAGATCTTAAACCAGCCCAAGGCCAAAGGCAGGGATAATAGACAACATTTAGGTTTGGTTACTTTTAAAATTCCACACCTCCCACTGTGTCCCTCCTGTCCCAGCCCTTACTAACTTGGGGTGGAAAGGTTCACCACCCTGTGTCATTGTTCATCATCGCGCTTTGTGTTTGGATTTTATATAGTAAGAATGCTCCTTACATATTACATCTTATTTAAAGGAACTTTCTGGGATGCCTTCATCCTCTCATTGAACATGGTACTAAATCCTGGTAAGTGTAAAACAGACAAACAGGAAAAGAGAAGGAAGGAAGAGATGGAAAGATGAAGGACAGGACAAAAACAGGGAAGAAGGGAGGGAAGGGAAAGGAAAGAAGGGGTAAGGGAAGGAGGGAAGACCATAGCACATAAATTTAGAAGGAAAAAGAAAATTGTCTCTACATGCATGATTCTTTATGTAGAGCATCCTAAAGAACCTACAGAAAAAGCTACCAAATCCAAGAAGTAAGTTCAATAAGATCACAGAACACACAGTCAGTATATAAACACAATTATAATTCTTCTATTAATAACCACCCGGAAATTGAACAATATATAGCCACATAAAATATGAAACACTTAGGAATGAGCTTGATACAAGTTAAACATTTCCACTGTAAAGGGCAAAATATTGTGTAAGGAAATTTAAAAAGACCCAAGTAAATGCAGAGTGATCCTTGTCTATGGACCCAGAAACTTATATTGATGTCAAGTTATTTCTGACTAACCTAGAGGTTTAGTGTAAGTTTGCTCGTCTCAAGGAGCTATTATGTAAAAATTAAAACTTGCTTATAAAGTGTATATGAAAATACAAAGAAATTGAAACAAAAGACAATTTGAAACAGAAAAGCTTATTAGAAATATCTAAACGGTGAGAGTGATGATGCCACATCTTGCAGAAGCAGAATTTAAGTGAGATACAATACATGTACCCATAAACACACATACATATACACTTGCATGCATATATAACACATACTTTCATTGCATGCAATATGTGTTACACGTAGGCACCTACATGATGTACGCATTATCCTAACATTTACATTACAGGCACAAATTTCATGCACACATGCCTATGTGTGTTAACATGAACATTTCACAAATAGGTGCATGTTCTTCACTCGATGAATGTACATGGAAATTTCACGTATTATGTACCCATGAATACACATCATGCACACACACACACTTGCATTAAATACATGCACATTTACATCACATATATTTATACACTACATGAATATACTATGTACATGCATGCTATCTATCTACAGACTTCATAAAAAACATTATCCATATTATATATGTGCATACATACACATATGTGGCATGTGCACATTTATGTTACATGCATATGTGCCTGCAGTACAATACATTTGTGAACATAGCCATTACACATATTGGGCATGCATGCACTGTATCCATGCATACTTACACACGCATACACATAGCAGCCTGTCCTTTTTCCCATTGCCTCAGGGTCTGCCTCTCTCTAGTTGCCAACAATATCTTTAAGGCAGTCATTTAAGCATTATTATTAAATTACTTTGTCCAAAGTATTTTCGTGTGTGTGTGTGTGTGTGTGTGTGTGTGTGTGTGTGTGTGTGTGCCAGTACTGAGGCCTTATCCCTTATCCTTTTCATTCAAGGCTTGTGCTCTACCACTTGAACCAAAGCTCCACTTGCAACTTTTTTGCTGGTTCATTGGAGATAAATGTTTCATGGAGTTTTTCTGCCCACATTGGCTTTGAACCACCATCCTTAGATCCCAGCCTCTTGAGTAGCTAGGATTATAGGTATGAGCCACCCAGCAAGCAAGTTTACGTCTTACTCAAAACCAAAAAGTATATTAAAACTCCCTAGCAACAAGTGTATAAAGCTGAAATGGCAAACCATGTTCTTACTTTATCTGAGAGCATCCTGACACTCCTGCCTTACCTCACCTCACCATTGTCTTAAGCCAGATCTACTGCTAAGCCCATCCAACGTACAAGCATCAGGAAATAAAGTCAGCACATTAAAATCCAAAAGGCCCCAGGAAGTTGCAATGGCCAAATCATCAGCTTATTAACTTAGTTCTTCTATTTCTTAAGATTTAATTTACCAGGCTTGAAAACCTTTAGTTATAAAAATGAAAAAAATTTCCCAGACACCTGCAGCTTTAAAGTATGCATGTGATATGTCCAGAAGGCATCTTTGAAGAGAAAATTAGATTTTAAAATAGAAGCATTTAACCCACAGTTCTCTTTCCTCAGCTCAAGGCAAGATATAACGGCATAAGAGAAATCCACTGCATCAAAAATACTCTTCCAATGAGCTGGTAATGGTCTTACTCTACAGCAAGGGTTGGAAGTGGAGCACAGGAAAATTTGTAGTAAGTATGTTGATGTTAATTACTTCTGATTTCAGGTGCTTCTGATGATTTCCTTCAGGAGCAATGTTTTCCACATGGCCGTACTTTGTATAAGACTGGTGCACTAACAAATGGAACATCAGTATTTCCCAGACTGTTCAGTAAATATGTTACTATATTGGGATGATATTTCATCCAGAATCCTAATCGTGACATTCTTTCAATAGTGTCTTTGTACCATGAATAACAATAACACCACTACTACTGAAAGAATCCTGCTACTAAAAACCACTTGGGGACTAATGAATCCAGTGCCTTGTCCCTAAGCAAGCATTCAGTAAAGGGTTGTTCCTAAACCAGGCACTGGTGGCAATCCTGTACTCTTAGCTACTCAGGAAGCTGAGGATCAAGGTTTAAAGCCAGTCCAGGCAAAAAAGTCTATGAGATTCTTATCTCCAGTTAATCAGCAAAAAGCCAGAAGTGGAAGTGTGGCTCAAGTGGTAGAGTACCAACTTTGAGCAAGAAAGCCATTCAAGAGCTACAGGATCTGAGTTCAAGACCTAGAACCATCTCTCTCTCTCTCTCTCTCTCTCTCTCTCTCTCTCTCTCTCTCTCTCTCTCTCTCTCTCTCTCTCTCTCTCTCTCACACACACACACACACACACACACACACACACACATATTTACTCATAAATCCCAAGGATGGTCACAGTTCTTGCCTCTGTCTTTGTGGATATTTGGCAGGACCTCCACACCTCACTTTACACTTCCCACCACAGAACTCAAGTTTACAATGGACATTATAATCCTGCCCTCCTAATGTGTGGCTTTCCATAGGTACAAACAATAAACAGGATTCATTTTGCCCCTTCAACATTTTCCAGTTTACCTCATGAGTTCTAAACAAAGGATGACATAAAAAAAGCAGAAATGGGTAAAAGAAAAAGCTATCAGATGTGGAGACTGCACAGACCTAATACAAAATTCTAAAATAAAAATTTTCCTAAAATCCAAAAAAATTTTTTTGGGGGGGTCTGGTGGTGGAGCCTGAACTTTGGGCCTGGGCGCTGTCCCTCAGCTTTTCAGCTCAAGGCTAGCGCTCTACCACTTGAGCCACAGCACCACTTCCGGCTTTTTTCTTTTTGCTTATGTGGTGCTGAGGAATCGAACCCAGGGCCTCATGCATGCAAGGCAAGCGCTCTACCACTGAGCCACCTTCCCAGCCCAAAATCCAAAACTTTTTGAGTACAGACATGACACCATAAATGGAAAACCCTAAACCTAACTTTATATAAAAGGTCAAAGGAAAAACAGTAACACTAAAAGTACTGTGTGTGAATTTACCTGCATGCCATGTGCATAAGGTATATTTGAAATGCAAATGAACTTTGAGTTTAGATACGAGACCCATCCCTAAAATATCATATTACATAAGTGCAAACATTCTAAAATAAACACAAAATGAGAGGCACTCATGGTCTTAAGCATTTTGGATAAAGAATATTCAACTTGTATTTCTTAAAACTGCATATCCATGATAATATCAAAAATATGTATTAAAAAAAACTCAAGGGCTGGGAAGGTGGCTCAGTGGTAGAGCGCTTGCCTTGCATGCTCAAGGCCCTGGGTTCGATTCCTCAGCACCACATAAGCAAAAAGAAAAAAGCTGGAAGTGGCATTGTGGCCCCATGACAGGACCCCCCACCCAAAAAAAAACTCTATTCCACAGTTGGAAAATTAATGGAAAAAATCCCCACATGTGGTAAAACTGTGGGGTTTCACGAGTGAGAGGAAATAAATCAGAAAATCTAAAAACCAATCAAAAACAAAGGACTAAGTTTAAATGATGAGGGAAGATGGAGTAATACTGACCAAGGAAAATCATTATCTTCCCTAGCCAACAGAATGCAGAGGACATAAACAGAACAAACTAGCTTAGGTGAGGATGCTAGGCAGAGTATAAGCAGACAGTCTAATAGAAGCCAAACGTTGTAAAATCTTAAGCCTCTAAAAGTGTGGGAGGAGGGGGAAGCAAACAGAAGCGATCTAAGATTTGGCAAGTGACATCCAGCTGGACATATGGTCTCCCCCAACCAGGCCACTGGTTTCCTATTCAACAGAAACTGTCCCTTCTCTCCCAGGACCTTTGTTTACCCTTCCCTCTGTGTGGCATGCCCCTCCCCCTCAAGCCAGTAAGGCTTACTTCTCTTCTCCATTTTTACCTATAACACTTTCTCTATGAGGCCATCTGTGCAACTTTACATAAAGTTGCTGTGCCAGACTCACAATGCTCCTCCCCCTCCCACCCCACTTCTCCACGACCCCCAATCCCACCTCCCACTGGGTATATTTTACTTATTTGTTGTGCTGATTATTTGTCTCTCCTTTCTAGAATGTAAATGCCCTTGAAAGAAGATTTTCTTGGCATTGTTCACAGGCATATTCCCAAGGCCTAGAAGAAGTCCAAAGGACATCGATTTCCTGAAGAAAAAGATTTCTATTTCTTGGCTAGTTTTCCCTGGTA
This sequence comes from Dipodomys merriami, assembly GCF_024711535.1. Classification (NCBI taxonomy): domain Eukaryota; kingdom Metazoa; phylum Chordata; class Mammalia; order Rodentia; family Heteromyidae; genus Dipodomys; species Dipodomys merriami. The sequence continues at coordinate 7,955,966 of NW_027205159.1, read as the reverse complement.
CAAAGGAAAACTACTGCGCACATGCATAGCAATGTCTTTACCTGCTGTTCCAGAATCCAGCCAGCAAAATCTATTGTTAATGGCTACTGAGAGAATTCTCCCAATATTTTACAATAATGTCAAATTTCCTTTCCCTGAGGCATGAACCCCAGATTGACCTAGCCACTTAGTAAGTGGTAAGGATATTACAACTCAGAATGAAGTAGGACGAAAGTCCTATTTGTAAATCACATGGCTCAAGTAATAGAGTGCCAACCTCCAGGGGAGAAAAAAGTCAAGAACATAAGGCCCTGAATTCAAGTCCCAGAACCAGCCCCTTGCCCCACTAAAAAAAATGCATGGTCTAAATCTAAGCCATTAAAATAACATTGCTACTGTAGGACAGCCAGTATACAGGTTTGAAGCATGCTTCTGAACAAAGTAGATGCAGCCCAAACCCTGCTGCATACCAATCTATACATACCCCACCTCTTACTCCCTCTATATCCCCTCTACTCTTGTACCCCACAGTGAACCCACAGTGAACCCTACCTCCTTCCACTCACTAATTCCACACTCCCATCTTTGCTCCAGGTGATGGAAATCACCAAAAACTAAATGAACTCTGCTATACTCTGCATCTCCAGACAGAAATGCTCTTTCCATGACTTTCAGTTATATTTCAGTTGTTTACCTTTTTCTCTTTCTTTCTCTCTCCTTCCTTTTCTCCCTTCCTCTCTCCTCTCTCTTTCTCCCCCTCTATTCTCTCTCTCCTTCTCTGTTTCTCTCTGTATGTCTCTGTCTCTGTCTCTTTCTCTCTCTCACTGTTTCTCACATACATTGTTTCTTTATGTTGCTAGGAATCAAACTCAGAGCCTCATTCATGAGCTTCATCACCATCTCTCATTCAGGTTCTTTATGGCTTCTATTAGATTATTCTGTTTTGTATGTGTTGTGAATGAATTTTTACATTATACAATCAAAATGCTCATGCCATGTATGGGGAAATGATTTATACACACATTACTCTATGAGGCCAATGTTCTGAACTCTTCCTTCTAAGTGACTGAAATGGGTCTTTTTTTCAAAGTGTCTTCAGAGATGGGAAGCTTTATTGTAATTACAGCAAAGAAAGTGGGTTTAATAGTATTAAACCTTTTGTCTTGTCAGATTATCTGTTTTAAGGAGGGTAAGGGGGACACAGAAAGGGTGGGACAAAAGGTGTACAAAAACAGCAGTGGTACTCACTAGACACTGTTAAAAAGGAATTATACAACTTGTGGGTGGAGATGGGGCAGAAAAACTGGAAGAGAGTGAGGGAAAGGATGACATTATCCAAAAAGAAATGTACTCTTTATCTGATTTATGTAACTGTAACCTTTATAAAAAACAAAAAAATTATTTATTTGTTTGTTTGTTTGTTTAAAAATAGGAGCCAAGAATAGACTTGAACTTCTTTGGTCTGCCTTCCTGCCCCAGTGGTTTGATCACTCATTCCTTAGGGAACCCCTTCAAGTCTTCTAAACTCTCTGTGCTGAGCTTCATGTTTGAACATGTCCAGGGCCATTTTTCTGCCAAACAGGACCAGGTGCTACCACACCTGATGGTTTTTACTCACTTAAAGGTATCCTCTAGCTACACCTAGAGTTTCTCTGTAACAGATGTGCCTGGGTATACAAGACACCAATTTGTCTTTGAAGGGCTAAGATTTGCTCTATCCTAATCTTGATAATCCTTCTCTAGTTTAGTGCTTCTTTCCAACACAGGCAAATGATGCACTTTAACAAGAGGTAAAGCACAGTTAAAAAGAAGAGCCTGGGCTCTTATAAACCACTAGACACAAAGCACAGTGGTGGTTACATTTGATGGAGCCCTTTAAAGAGCATGCATAGGACCATCTACAAGATGGGAGCAAATAGAGAGCCAAGGACAGAGGAATTCTTTCCTCTGGGTCCCTCCTTGTAACCACACAAAAAGGAGCATGAGATAAAACAGTCACAACTAGAGGCCAAGATCTACCAAGAACATGGTCCAGATGTGGACCAGCAGCCCTGATATCCGCCCTCTCCCAGACCACCCCACAATCCAGAGCAGTCAAGTGTCCTCAAGTTTTACGGCTATGTGTACTGCTAAGCATCAAAAGCATCTCCAATGAAGCTCTGAATAGTGATGAGTTGAGGTAGTCTCTCTAGCCCCTCCCCTGCCCCACAAAAAGCTTCATTCAATGATACATTCATTCAACAAATTTTTACCACTGTGTAGGTGCCAAGCACCTGTTTAGCCCTTTCTCTAGACTGAAAAGACAGCTTATGTCAACAATGTTCCAGGAAAAGACTGATGAATTCAATCACATACAAACTGAGCATCCCTAACCCCAAAATCCAAACCTAAAACAGATTTTAGGCTTAACCTAAGCCTCAAGAAAAAAATCCATACATGAAATTCTCACACACAAAATTTTTTAAAATACTGAGTAAAATTAACTTTAGTCTCAGTATATACAATATAAAAAACTTTAATGCATTTTTCATTTAGACTTGATTCACAGGCCCAAAATATCTCATTATGTATATGCAAATATTTCAGAAACTTTAAAAAGTCTCAACTATTATTTCAGATAATTGATATACAATATATAACTTCAGAATCACTTCAAGACATTTTCAAGTCAACAAAAAACAAGTCAAATCTGAAATATATATAAATATATATATATATATATCTTTATGGAGAACCTAATGAAAGCCTAGTTTTCTTGTCATATTGAAAAGAAACTTTAAATCAATAATCAAAAAGGAAATTACTAAAGCAAATAAAGGAAATGACAGAATATAGCCCTAACTAGGTGGCTTTTAATTCTTGGTTTTAAATTCTGTTCTTAAATCAAAAGCAATTTCACTATGTGTGTAGGTGGTAATTTTAATAAGGAGGCTGAGATCTGAGGACTAAGGTTCAAAGCCAGAAAAGTCTGAGAGATTCCATTTCCAATTAACCAGGAAAATGAACTGAAAACCTGGCTCAAGTTCTAGAGAGCCAGCCATGAGTAAGGAAGCCAAGCAAGAGCATGAGGCAAATAAATGAATTCAGGCATAAGAATAAATAAAATTTTAACCTCACAATTTATAGTTTGTGAACTAATAAAAACATTCTCATATATCCAAGTAAAAGTAAAAATAATAAAGTTTTATCCCACAGAACATTTGAATGACTAAAGGAAACAGATATTCACATACAATGTTAGTAGCTAGTGGGTGCTATCTGATTGGAATTTAATTGGCCAAAATATATAGCATTTTAAATGCACACAAGAAGCCAGGCACTGATGGCATCCGTCTCTTATCCTAGCAACTCAGGAGGCTAAGTTCTAAGGATTGAGATTCCATGCCAACCTGGGCAAGAAAGTCTGTGAGACTCTTATCTCCAATTCATCAGTCCAAAAAGAAAGAAAAAAAAAAGAGCCAGAAGTGGACCTATGGCTCAAGTATTAGAGTGCCAGTCTTAAATGAAAAAGCTAAGAGACAGCATCCTGAGTTCAAGCCTCAGTAGCAGATAGATAGATAGATAGATAGATAGATAGATAGATAGATAGATAGACAGACAGACAGACAGACAGACAGACAGACAGACAGATAGATAGATAGATAGATAGATAGATAGATAGATAGATAGATAGATAGATAGATAGATAGATAGATAGATAGATAGATAGATAGATAGGTAGGTAGGTAGATAGATAGATAAATAGATAGATAGATAGATAGATAGATAGATAGATAGATAGATAGATAGATAGATAGATAGATAGATAGATAGATAGATAGATGATAGATAGATGATAGATAGATAGATAGATAGATAGATAGATAGATAGATAGATAGATAGATAGATAGATAGATAGATAGATAGATAGAATAAATGCATAAAAGCAATGGCCCAAATCTTGTTTTTAGCATTTGTTAGAATATTACTTAATAATTAAGTTGGTTGTTTTTTGTTTTTGTTTTTAGTGCCCAAGTCCTTGTGCATGCTAAGTACAGTTCACATGATGAGTCTCCTCTAGTCACAGTTTATGTGATCTCCACTGGGTTTGAGAGGACCTATACTTGCATTTAGAAGATCATGTAAATAACGACACCCATCCAGTCAGAGAACTAAAGACAGAAGTCCTCTCCTCCCTGGAATTCTCTCCTCCAGTCATCACCAGCTTTATATGAGACCATAAATAATGAGCAAATGCCTGACAGAACAACTTAAAGAGACCCAGGACAGTTAGCTCCCTTGTTTCTATGAGTTGATGAGACAGAGAATCACAAACAAAAGCGTGTGAAGGGGAGAAAACTTAATCATCTCATGGTGAACCAAGAAACAAAGCAATAAGAGAGATAGGAGTGGGAAACAAGCTACATCCTCCAAATCCAGGCCCCAGTGACCTATTTTCTCCAGCTAAGCCCCACCTCTAGAACCTCACACAAAAGCACCACAAGCTGAGTACCAGGCATTGAATACATGAACCATTAGGGGAACAGTTCATATTCAAAACTGTAACAAGACAACGGTGCTCCCAAAACCGCAGCAAGAAACAGCACATATGTGACCTTGTGTTTTCCTGCCATTACGTTCTCTGCCTCTAGGTGGCAGCATGTTATTCATGTCTCAGAAGGTTGGTGAAGGAAGGCCCAGACCTGGTGATGCAGGTAAAAACCCATCTGGTTTTGTATCTAGAAGGCTCTATCTGTGCGGGCTTGTTCTCCAACCCTAGAAGTGCCAGGGAAGATTGGATCCTTTTATTCCATGCAACCGAACCAGAGCAGCAGCCTTTCAGTTTGAAGTGGAGATGGGGGCTCTGTGACCATTTGGTAAGAAGTCTCAATGGATAAATGGGTCAGAAATATGCCAGTTATTTACTGAGTGCTACCAAAGTTCAGAGTCACACAGGCTCATGGAGCTTCCAAACCCAACCAGAGCAAAAATGCCTGCACCGCGGATTGCTGTGTAAGGTCCAAGAGGGACAGCCAGGCCTCAGCCCATGACCTGGGACCTCACCCCATGATCTGCCATCCCCCCTCAGCCAGGCAGTGTGTCCCCAAAGATTTAAATCATGTACACACTAGAAGAAAAAGAAAGCAATGCTAAGAGGTGAGGGGTCTGATGGCAGTTTAGATAGAAGAAAGAAATGAAGTGTGTGAATCCTTTCAGAAGAAATTTAGATTTGAGACTTGAGAAAAACAGCATTATCTGGAAGAAACAAAGTTTATTATAGGCATAAAATATGTGAACCCAAATGAAACCGGTTAGGGAAAAACCTCAACCTCTATTTATCTGTCTGTCCTTTTCTGTGACTGTCTCTTTCTCCCTTTCCCTCTCTCTGCATCTCTGTATCTGTCTCTCTTTGTCTCTCTGTCTGTCTGTCTGTCTCTCTCTCTCTCTCTCTCTCTCTCTCACACACACACACACACACACACACACACACACACACACACACACACACACACACACACACACAAATCCAAAAAGCATGGGGAAGTAGAGTTGGATAGGTTACACACCAGTGCTTGGGAAAGTAAGACTGATAAACAGAAGTGGCTTTTTAAAAAAAATCTTGCCAACCCCTTTCCCCACAGATTTGCTCCTTGAGATTCTCCTCTCATTAGGGGTTAGCAGAACAGAAGGCTGAGCAGTGTGACCCGTGGTGTGTGTCTCAGGGGACTGCCAGGTGGAGCTGCTGTGCAGAAGGTAATTGAAGAAAAGTCACCAGGAACCAAAAAAAACCACACAAGTAAACTTGATGCCAGATGGGAAGGAATGCTTCTAAGCAGATTTTATGGGGAGCTGTGAACATGAAGCATTTACAAAGGAACAGCACACGTGTAACACGCTTGAGGATTTGCCTTTAAGCTGCAATAAAGATGCAAAGCAGAGAAGAAATGAGCCTGTCAGTTCTTTTCACTGAATCAGAGAGCAGTTGGGTGGCAGAGCCGTGGCGACTCTCTAGCCGCTCTCCAATACAATGAATTGAGCAGCCAAAGTGTTTGCTTCTCAAAGATAAGCTCTGCCAAGGCACGGGAAGGGCAAGTTACCAACCACCTCAAAACCTAGCCTGGGGAAGAATGCAGCAGAGCCCTCTATTCAAACACAGGTTTCCTGCTGTCCCTTCAATGGCTTGTGTGTTGTGGCCCCCATACAGGCCCATGATTAGAGTCTTCACCCTTGTTTTCTGAGGCTCAAGGAGGATTGTTCCACCTGGGTGAGAATCCACAGTGTAAATAAGGGAGAGACAGGCTTGGTTTGAAGCACATTGGATCAGGTGGGGTAACAGGACACAGGAGCTACTAATTAAAAGGCCCTAATCCATATAAGAAGTGACTAAGGGCTTCTAGAAAACTAGTTATGCAGTGATGGAATTGGTCATTGAGATGGTGAGAAGTCAAGTTTAAATGAGGCTCACACCTGTGAGTCTCATTACAGGCTCACACCTGTAATCCTAGCCAGTTATGAGTCTGAGGTCTGAGAATTGCAGTTTGAAACCAATCTGGGCAGGAAAGTCTCTGAGACTCTTATCTCTAATTAACCACCAAAGAGCTCCAAGTGGAGCTGTGGCTCCAGTGGTAGAGCACCAGTCTTGAATAAAAGAACTAAGTGTCAGGACTCAGGCCCTAAGTTCAAGCCCAAGTAATGGAAATAAAATAAATAAATAAATAAACACTTGTATGGAAATAAATAAACTGAATATTATAGAATACAGCCTATTGCTTGCTGACCTCTGTAATCCTAGCTACTCAAGAGGTTGGAGATCTGAGGATTATCATTCAAAGCCAACCAGGGCAGAAAAGTCTGAGAGACTCTTATGTCCACTTATCCCACATGTAAAAGTGGAGGTGTGGCTCAAATGGTACCAGGCCAGGAAAGAGCTCATGACCCTGAGTATAAACTATAATATGCACCCAAAAAAAAAATCTTGTAGGAATCAACTTTTTTAGAGGGCAAAAGTAGACATATAATAAAACCCTTTTTCTGATTTGTGAATTTGTGGAGAAAAATCTTTAAACAACTCCTAGCTTGAAGCCATCCAAAAGAAGTGAATAGAACGTGTGTGAATGAACAGTTCCATCAGCCACGGGGATTGGATCCCACTGGGGGGTAGGGAGCCTCAGACAGGGAAACTGAGTGATTTTTTTTCCCCAAGCTCTTGCTACCTGGCCCTTCTAGCATGTGCTGAGTAAACCACCAAGTCCTTAATGGGAACCTGGGGTGCTTAGAGGGTGGGGGAAAGGCCACTCTGAGGGCCTCCAAACACCCACAGAGTCCACTCAGTCCCTGTGGTGAAAGAATGCTGCATGTCCGGCAGTGTGAAGTGCTCTGGTCACACGCTTAGGGATACATAAAACAAACTCACCAATAACCAGATTTGCCCTGGACTACTGGGTTTCCCCGAGTAAAATAGATTGTTGGGCACATTTAGAGGTGGCTAGCCCCAATCACAGGGAAGCAGAGAAGACGCTGTCCCCTGTCTCTCTGGGGCTCAGCGCTGTACTGAGACTGAGATTTAGGCAATGCTCACTCTGCTTTCCAACAAGCTGGGAGCTGTGCCTGCAGTTCCCACCCTGGACCCCCCAGTTTACCCATCCCTAAGATACAAAGCGGGCTTCTGCTTTTCCACCAGCCAGCCCTCAGGCTTTCTGCACAACCCAGGGGCTATGACCTTGGAGATAGTTGAGAGATGAGCCCCAGGGGCTCTGTGAGTTCCCTCTGTGAGTGCCCTCTGGCTTTCTTTTCCCTTCTCATGCTGTCTGGGAGTTTTCATCTATCAAGCTAGCTTGAAATCTTGCAGAACACAAAAAGAACTGTAGGGATAATTTGGTGGTCCACAGACACTTCCATGTGCCTTCTGTGTCTGGATTCAGAACTGCCACACACACCTGAATCCCAGTCCACCCTATGTTTAAGGGTTGGCATGTGCCAGCAGCATGTATAATCGCATGATCTCTCACCACATAGCTCCAGTTAGCCATAGTCTCAACTCTCTTTGAAACCCAAGACACATTCTTGATGGTTTTCCTTCGCTGAGTCTCATAAAGGATCTCTAAACAGAATTTATAACACAATCAGCTTGAGATTAACAGTATCAATCTCACTTTTCTTTTTCACAGCAGCTGCGGCCTTAACAATGGGGCCACTTTGCTATATTTATTGAATTGTTATTTGTAAAATTCACTATAAATCTGGAGCCAATTACAACAGATTCTCATACATTGCCCATTATTTCAGCTTCTCAATGGATTGTGACTTTCATAAGAAAATTTAAAAGCTTCCAGCAATGTATCAGATGTATGACAGCTACTTTATCCTCATTTCTAGATGATACAGCTATCAAAGGAAGAAGCAGGGCTGGACATGGAATGGGTTTTTATATGAGTGCTGTCTCCAGAATTGGTCTGAAATGTATGTTTCTTACTTTCAATGCAGTTGTTAATTGATGACACACAACAACACATCTCCAGACAAGCAATGTTTTGTGAGCAGTGTGTTCTTATTTATGTTTCTAAAAGTATTTTAAAGTATTTAGCAAGGATCAGCTCTGAATTCAACACTTTGCTAGCTGATGAAAAGCCAGGGCTTTGGACTTTCCTGGGTAGAATGTTCCAGAAAGTGACAAGGAGCAAATGCAGACACAGGAATAAGATCCTGTAAAATTGAGATATTCAAATTCCTTTGTTCTGCTGGGATGTGAGTGGTAAGGCAGGAGTGGAGGGGATGGGAGGGAAGTTAAACAGGAGTTATGGACACAACCCCTGGCTGGGAGCAAGGAAGACCCACAGAGCATACACAGGATAACTTGCTTGTTTTGTGAGACACTTAGCTCTGGCTGGCTACTGTGTGGAAGGATAACAAGAGGCAAAATGCTCAGAGTAAACACTGCTTCCAACTGCCCTGAGGAAAGGTAGAGAGGAGAAAAGAGACTTGTGAATGAGGCGGAAGGAGCAAGACAGAATGTATTAGTGAGGGAAAACTAAAGGGGGAAAGATTAGGCAGATGAGAGAGGGTGAGAGGTAGAGATAGCATCCATCCCTCTTCTAAGGACCTTGGCACCAGAGACTGCCCATGGAGACAGCGCCCACTCCTCTTCCTGAAGATTGTGGAAGACAAAGATATGCAATGACTGAAGCCCTGTCCCTGGCTACCCCAGAGCACGCAGGGGAGGTGCCTTACTCTTGGGGCCAAGTGGGCAGTGGCCTAACCAGATGTCAGAACAGTTGAGACACACCCAAAATTGCTGTAAGAGAGGGACCCACATGGGGCTACCGATACCCAGGACCTTTGCTCCCTCTTTTACCTTTAGAAGTCTGGACTACCACCTCCTCCTTCCTTTTCTTCTTCTTCCTCTTTTTCTTCCTCTTCCTCCTCCTCCTCCTCCTCCTTCCTCTTCTTCTTCTTCTTCCTCTTTTTCTTCCTTTCTCCTCCTCCTCCTCCTCTTCTTCCTCCTCTTTCTTCTTCTCCTTCTCCCCTTCCTCCTCTTCTTCCTCCTCTTTCTTCTTCTCCTTCTCCCGTTCCTCCTATTCTTCCTCCTCTTCCTTTCCCTCTTCCTCCTCCTCTTCCTTTTCTTCCTCTTCCTTCTTTCCCAGGAATCAAGTGGACAAGACTTTATATGGCATAAGATGACCTTCCCAGCTGAGAATCCTAGTTTGGGAAATATTCCCTCTTATACCTAAGAGGTTTTTTATATTCCCTCTTATAGCTAAGAGGTTTTTTTTTTCCCAACTTCCCTGCTGTCTTACTTTCACTTTCAAATAAACTTTGCCTCTGCAGCCCCTTTTCCTGCCTTGTAATTCTTTGTTTGGTGGAGAAAAGGAAGGACCCAAGACCTCTAAATGGTATCATTAGACCTTTTTGTGTTACTGTGATGATATGTCCAAGGCTGGCTACTTCATTAAAAAAAATTTACTACTTAGAGTTTTGGAAATTCAAGGGCACCAAAAGTATCATGATGCTGATGCCAGTTTGGTGAGAATTTTATGGTGAATGGATTCAGAATGATAAGGGTGTATATAAGAGGCAGCAATCAGATCATGATGCTGGAGACCAAAGTGGAATGGAGGTGCTGTGAGACCTTAGGCCCTTTGGAAGGCAGTTCCCCAGTGACCTAAGGGCCCATCACTAGGCTCCACCCCTTAGAGGGCCACCACCTCTTTATTCCGCCATACTGGGCACAAAGCTTCCAATAAATGACCCTGTGATAGACAAACCACTTACTACCCATTGTTAGAACTATCATTTAGTTCTAGGGGACAGTGAGATTTTTTTTTTAGACTTAGAGTCAAATCCAGGATAACCCCCAAAGTTTCTAGTTTGGGAAAGAAGTAGTGAGGCCATCAGGGAAATGGGGGGACTAAGAAGAGGGAATGAGACTGAGGAGGAGGCAATGGGTTAAGCCACGGGGCATCTTGAATTTCACACGTCAACTGCAGCCTTTGCTCTTATCAGGGCCTCTGTGTCCCTTGGTTCTTTTCTTTGCCTAATTCTAGCTGGATTCTAGCCATCACCCCTGCTAGACAGCTGCTTGAGGACAGGGGGCTCTGGTCTCAGGGTGTCAGTGGCCACTGGCCTTCCCTCTACTTCCTCTATACTGGGCTGAGGTTCCAGTGGTCCCAGGCTTTGTGTGGGTCCACCCCAACTTCGTGTGATGTTCGATTCTTCACTGACACCTTGTTGTCTTGGAAATGGTGTCTGGGTGTCTTTGGTGTTCTAATCTAGTCACTTCAATGGGTACCATCCCAGGAATTCAAAAGTTATCTGCCTGGGGGTGGGGGCTGGGGTAGAGACAGCATTGAAAGATACTGAAAAAAAAAAATCAAGAAGAAAAATAGTGGAGAGGGCTCACCTTTTTGTAGCCACTCTTGGGTTGTTTGTTTGTAGTTAGTATGCAGTGAATTTGTTGTTTTACAGTACTGGGGTTTGAACTCAGAGCTTCAAACTTGGTAGGCAAACACTTTACAAAGACCCAGCCCTTTCACTAGTATTTCTTTTTTCACCATCTCTGTACTTTTTGATGGTTGCTATCATATTTTATTCATGCTTATATTCTCAGGGAAGGTTATGCTACCCACCATGTCTGAGAGACACCATCAGTCATAATCATCATATTAAGTACTATTTCTTACTGGAAACAGATTCTTCAAATTGTCTTTGCCCTACTGGGGCTAGAATAATGCTATAAAACAAACACCATGTTCACACTATGTGTATTTGTAGTCATACACACACATTTGCTTTTCTGAAAGTAAATAAAATAAAACAAGAGACCGAGAAAACTTGACATAAAGTCATTAAAGAATTAAGATTTAAGAGACCCTGATTGACCATCTCTACTGATATATGCTCCCTATTTTAGAAAACAGACTGGTATCAACATTTCCAAATTTGTACCTTCTAAGACTGGTGCAAACACTGTCGCAGGTGTTATGGATTTTCTGTAACTGCCACTCTCTTAGGCAAAGGAGAATTTTGGTAGGCAAATGGGAAAAGGAGAATTTTGTCTTGTGGGTTTCCTCAAAAGAGCTTCCCACCCTTGACAGAGGGTGAAACCTTTAAGAATGTGGTTCTTGAGCTGGGAAGGTGGCTCAGTGGTAGAGCGCTTGCCTGGCATGCCTGAGGCCCTGGGTTCGATTCCTCAGCACCACATAAGCAAAAAGAAAAAAGCCGGAAGTGGCACTATGGCTCAAGTGGTAGAGCGCTAGCCTTGAGCTGAAGAGCTGAGGGACAGCGTCCAGGCCCAGAGTTCAGGCCCCACTACCCAACCCCCCCCCCCCAAAAAAAAAAGAATGTGGTTCTTAGCACGAGGCCTGTGATCCCATCTCTTCAAGGCTCTCAAACTGAGGCAAAGTCAGAATCGCCTGAGACCTTGCTCATGTAGTAGTTCCCCCTCCAATCCAATTTTGCTTTTCAGGTTTATGATTGAAAAATTATTCACAGAAAATTGTAGAAATGTATAATTGGCACATTTTAAACTTGCTCACTGCTCTGAGTATAATGCCCTGCTCCATTAGCCACCCTCCCAGTGCATCTACACTGATCATGTGATCTATTGTAGTCAGTCTGTGGTCACTCGGAGTATGAGATACCTGTACTAATATCATAGTGCTTGGATTAAGAAATCCTGTAGCTCATACCTGTAATCTTAGCTTCTCAGGAGGCTGAGATCTGAGAATCTCAATCCCTAGCCAGCCCAAGCAGACCAAATCAAGAGACTCTTATCTCTGATTACCCATCAAAAAGCAGGAGAGAGAGGTGTGGTCAAATGGTAGAACATCAACTATGAGCACAAGAGCTCAACAAGAGCGTGAAGTCCAAAGCTCAAGCCCCAGTACTGCCAAAAAAGAGAAAAAGAGAGAAGGGGAGAGGAGAGAGGAAGGAGGGAAGAAGGAAAGAAGGAAGGAAAGAAAGAAGGAAAGAAAGAAAGAAAGAAAGAAAGAAAGAAAGAAAGAAAGAAAGAAAGAAAGAAAGAAAGAAAGAAAGGAAGGAAGGAGGAAGGAAGGCAGGAAGGCAGGAAGAAAAGAAATAGAAACTTATTTACTTAAAGATGACCTGTTTTCTTTTCCTATTAACAATTTTTCCTACTATTATTAATTATTATTAAGTATTGTTAATCTTTCTCTGTGCTTAGTTTCTAAATTAAACTTCATTATAAGTATGTATGTATAGGAAAAGACATAGCATACATAGGCTCAGTACTCTGAATTTTCAAGAATCCACCGAGCATCTTGGAACATAGCCTACTTGGATGAGGGGGTGTTGAGGTACTCAGACAGCTAGCCACACCCTAGCATGACTGACTTGGAATGTCACAGGGAAGGAGGAGGTGGGGAGGAGGGAGTGGGGAATTGAGCACTTGCATTTGTAGAAGGCTTCTAAACAACAATGACAGTTGTCCAATGTATTTGTTGATGCAACTTAAGGTAATTCACATGCTCATTTTAAGTCTTGAAACTAAGTCTTTCGCTCTATTTTTTCATCTCAAGTTCAAATCCATATAAATTGGAAATGTTTTCATGTTTTTCTTTATATCCACGTGTCGCTGATCACCAAGAATGGGAAAAAGAACAGGAAACAGGGTTGAAGAACTGAGGTTTTGAATCTATTCCTGCCATCAGACCTTAAGTTCCCATTAACAGGAGTTTTATTGAGTTCAGAACAGGGGGAGGAGTGACTACAGATAAGTCAGAAACCAAGGTGTCAATCTGTATAAAGACTAAGGTATCAATCTATCATGTGGTTACAACCATTAATTGTTACAACCTTAATCGTTAGGGAGCAGGAGGGAGTCATAAAACATTCTATCCATAAAACAAACATCCATCTTATCTCCAAGGTCTCAAGCTTTTAGTGTCCAGGCTACTCTAATCTAAAACCATTTGGGGTAGCTGGGTGCTGGTGGCTCACGTCTGTAATCCTAGCTACTCAGGAGGCTGAGATCTGAGGATCACAGTTCAAAGTCAGCCTGGACAGGAAACTCCCTGAAACTTTTATCTCCAATAAACCACTAGAAAACTAGAAATGGCATTGTGGCTCAAGTGGTAAAGCACTCGCCTTGAGCTGAAGAGCACAGGGAGAGTGCCCAGGCCCAGAGTTCAAGCCCCATGACCGACAAAACAAAATAAAACAAAACAAAATTGGTGTAGTAATGTTTACTTCTGTTGGCCTTGACTGTTTGAACTTACTTGGGCTCAGCCCATAGTAATCCAGCATTCCCAGGCACTTGGAGCTGGCACTCCAAGCCTTTAAACCTTTCAGGTCTCATAGTTCTGTGTCTGAGGCCCCCGTATCCACATTTAGCTTGGAGCAGCACATTTGTAGGAAAATATTTATTCTCTTAGAGTTTTCAATTAATAAAGATTAATTTCATCAGCTATAGTAACACACTGCACTTATTATACTCACTTCACTGAGTTGTGGCAAGTTAAAAAGATGGTTATTTGTACCAACAAAATGCTTCCTTGCTAGTAACTGAAGATGTAGGTTCTATTCTGCCATGCAGCACCAGGGGGCAGCCATGCTGACTACATTTTACAACTTCCAAGAATAATGTAATGTTATAGACACATTGAATATCATCCAGCTACCGTTTGAACAAAACAAAACAGTATTCTTATATTTAAAATCATTATATTCATAAAAAATATATTCTGACAATGCATTTCTGTTTAAAAGATAGAAACATTTGAAACATTTTAAAATAGGAGGGTAAAACATAGTTTAGTAAGGTATAGGGTATAATAATTATGAAATGGAAGTTATGTAAACATGAATAAGTCTTACAAATTTATATATATATATATGTATATCTTAGTCAACATTATATTTAAAATAAATGAGTTCAATTGAAACATTAATGCATTAATATTTATATGGTAATACCTCTGGCAGATTAAAAATATTTGCTCGAAGCAATGTGTTGCTTTCTTGTGTGAGTCAAGATGCTCCCTTGAGATGCTATTTGCCCAGTTACCTGCTCCTGGCACCATTGGTCTCTGTCCTCACACCCATCCAACCTCTGGGCTCAGAAATACAAAGTGGGCCTCTTGGCTCCTCTTCATCACTCTGAAGAGTTGTGTTTGTCTTGTTGTTTTGAGGGAAGGTGGTTGTGACAGTACTGAGATCTCTCTCACTCTCACTTGGCTTTTTCATTCTTGGCTGCTGTTCTACCACTTAAGCCACACCTCTGTTTCCAGGTTTCTGCTGATTACTTAAACAGAAGTCTAAGTTCCTGCCCAAGCTGGCTTTAAACAATGGTCCTCAGATCATAGCGTCCTGACAAGCTAGGATTACAGATGTGAGCCACCAGAGGTCGGTCTCACTTCCAAATATTTGTAATCTTTCTCACCTGTCCCATCTCCCACTCCGCCTTGCCCAAAGGCAAGGCATCATACCCCAGGCTATAGACCACACTGCTTTCTCCTGACTATTAAAGGAGTCCTTCAAGGCCTCCTGGCTCATTCTCTGAGCATTTCCTGGTTCACTGTCAGTCTCTCAATGCTATTTAACTCTGAAGGTGTCCACAGCCATGCAAATGGTCCCTCCAGCTCTTGGCCTTCTCCTCACATCCACCTCTCTCCTAGAATTCCTCCACCCACCCAAAGCAGCCTCCTCTTCCTGGCACATCCTAGACCACATCATCCTCCAAACTGTGCCTTTTCATAATCTCAGTCTCAAGCATCTCATCCTTTGACCTTTCTGACCATATACTTGACTCCTAGTAAAGTGTTTAGGGCTCTGTCTTCTTCCTCCTCCATTCCATTCTTGGATCTACATACATGATTTCTGACCTCACAGGAGTTTGGGTGCTGCCTGGATATCTCATGTTCCCTTATTCAGGTCAGCCTCCCTCTGTATGGAGCCTGAAACTTTCGTTCCCTCTCTCCTCAGACCACAACTCTCTTCTCCAACTTTCTTTCCACCTGATGAACTATTTTTGGCAATGAGAAAATAAATCAAAAGAATAGAATATACCTTAAATCAGGAACTGATGGCTCACACTTGTAATCTTAGCTACTCAGGACACTCTGAAGAACAAAGCCAACCTAGACAGGAAAGTCCATGGGACTCTTAGCTCTAACTAGCCACCAAAAAAGCTAGAAGCGGAGCTGTGGCTCAAATGGTAGAATGCTAGCCTTGAGTAGAAAAGCTCAGAAACAGTGACCAGGCCCTGAGTTCAAGCCCTAGGACCAGCACAAACAGAGAGAGAGAGAGAGAGAGAGAGAGAGAGAGAGAGAGAGAGAGAGAGAGAGAGAAGGAGGGAGGCAGGGAGGCAGGGAGGCTGGGAGGGAGGAGGGAAAGAGGGAGGAGGGAAAAAGGGAGGGAGGGAAGAGGGAAAGAGGGAGGGAGGGAGGGAGAACATCTCTACCTGCCTACCCACCTGTCTCTTGATTTCCACTAAGCTTGATGCCTACTATTTCAAATTCCCCTGGGTGACCAAATCCCAGCCTTCTTGCCATTAGGCCAACAATTTCTCCTGACCCTCCCACTTCAAGGTCACTTCCTTCAGAACATAAAGACATTATTTCTCCCAGAAAAAAGGAAGGTGGGAAGGGGATGGAAAGGGAAGGACATTTCTTAACACCAAAGTCATTGCAGCTTCTTTTCTGATCCTCTTGGAAGAAAAAACTTGTCGAGGACTTCTTTAGGATTTTCATTTGGACCACATATCACACCTTTGTTTGTTTTGCTTTTGTTTTGTTTTGTTTTTTCTAGAAACCATTCCATTCAGGTTTTTGCCCCCAGCACTCCACAAAATTTTCTCTTGCCAAGGTCACCAACCACCTGCATACTGCTGAGTCCCAGGCCAATCTGATTGGCTTCCTCTAGTGTTGGATGTGATTGATAGGCTCCCTTGTGGATACTCCAATCTACTGCTCATAATCTCTTGTCAGTCAGCCTGCACTACAACTGCAGAAACAGAGTGCCTTAAACAGCAACCACAAATTTCTCACAGTTCCACAGGGCAAAAGTCCAAGGGCAAGATCGCTAGTACATTGGGTATCTGTTGAGGACCTTCTTACTGACTTGTTTTCTTACCGTTTGTTTTCTACATATGGTTTTCAACACCAATTGTTGAAGAGACTATGTTTTTTTCCACTGTATGTCTTTGGCTCCTTTGTCAAATATCAGATGACTGTAAGTCTGTGGTTTTCTTCTGGTCTTCTAATCTGTTCTATTGATCTTTGGGTCTATTTTTGTGCCAATGGCACAAAATATTATGGCTCTGTAGTAGAGTTTGAAATCTGGTATTGTGATACCACCTGGATTACTTTTTTCGACTAGAATTGCTTTGGCTGTTCTATGTCTTTGGTTGTATCATGTGAATTTTTGGATTGTTTTCTCTATCTCAGTAAAGAAGATCATTGTGATTTTGATGGAGATTGCATTGAATTTGTATATTGTTTTTGGCAGTATGGCCATTTTCACAATACTGATTCTCCCTATCCATGAACACAGAACATCTTTCCATTTCCTGGTGTCCTATTTAATTTCTTTCTTCAGATTTTTGTAATTTGATTTTGCTCTTTTTTTAGTATATTGCAAATGGGTTGTTCTCATGATTACCTTTTCTGCTTCTACACTGTTGGCAAACAGAAAGGCTACTGGGTTTTGTGGATTATTTTGTATCCTGATACTTTGCCGAAGTGGTTGATCAGCTCTAGGAGTTTAGGGGTGGAGTTTTTTGGGTCCTTTAGGCATAAGATCATGTCACCTGCAAATAGGAATAGTTTAATTTCTTCTTTCCCTATGTGAATCCTTTTTATGTACTTTTCTTGCCTTATTGCTCTAAGAATCCCAGAACTATATTGAAGAGGAGTGGAAAGAGTAAGCATCCTTGCCTTTTTCCTAATTTTAGGTTAAATTGTTTTAGTTTTTCCCCATTTAGTATGATGTTGGTTGTTGGTCTGTCATATATAGTCTTTATTGTTTTAAGGAATGTTCCTTCTATTCCTAGTTTCTCTAAAGCTTTTAATATAAATGGATGTTGTATTATATCAAAAGCTTTTTCTGTATCTATTGAGATGATCATGAACCACATGGTCCTTGTCCTTGACTCTGTTGATGTAATGAAGTACATTTCTTGATTTATGTATGTTAAACCAGTCTTGCATCTGTGGAATGATGCCTAATTGGTCATAATGTATTTTTTTCATTGTTTCTAGATTCTGTTGGCTAATATTTTATTAAAGAGTTTTGTATCTGTGTTCATCATAGAAACTGGTCTGTAGTTCTCTTTTGTTTTGGGTCCTTAGCTGGTTTTGGGATGAGTTGTGATTATTGGCTTCATAAAATGTTTGGAATTTCTCCATCTGTTTTTATTTCATGGAAATCCTTGAATAGTATTGGTATTGCTCATCTTTAAAAGTCTCATAGAATTCAACAGAATCTATCCAGGCCTGAGCTTTTCCTTGTTGGAAGATGTCTCATTGTCACTTTTTCGATCTTGTTGAGTGTTATTGGCTTATTTAGCTGGTTTATATCTTCTTGATTCATTTTTGGCTATAAAACCTACCAGAAATGGATGAATTTTTAGAATAGAAACATAAAATTTGTTTCTAAAAATTCATCCATTTCTGGTAGGTTTTCCTTCTTTTGTGAGTATATGTTAAAAGTAGTCCTGTATAACTATTTGAATTTCTTGGATGTTTGTTGTGATGTTTCCTCTGACATCTCTGATCTTAGTGATTTGAATCTCTTCTTTTTTTTCTTTTTTTCTTTTTTTTGCTAACCTCAGAAGTGGTCTGCCAATTTTATTTTTTTCAAACATACAGATTTTTGTTTCATTGATTTTATGTGTAGTATTTTTAGTGTTTATTTTGGTGATTTGTGCCCTAATCTTTGCTATCTCTCTCCATCTAGTACTTGTAAGTTTGATTTTTTTCTTCCTTGCTTACATCATGAGGTTATTTACTTGAGCTGTTCCTTTTATTTATGTGTGCAGTTAGAGCTATAACTTTCCCCTCACCACTGCTTTTGCTGTATCTCAGAGGTTCCATTGTGAGGTTTTCATTTTCATTGAATTGTAAGAACTAATTTCTTCCTTACATTCTTCTGTGACCCAGGTGTTATTTAGCAGTGTGTTATTCAGCCTTCATGCGTTTGATTTTTGCAGTAGATTTTTGCTGTTGAAGACTAGTTTGATTACATTATGGTCAGATAGGAGGCAAGGAATTATGTCAACCCTCTTTCTTTTGCTAAGGTTCTTTGTGTGTACTATAATATGATCTGTTCTGGAAAATAGTCCACAGGCTGCTGAGAAGAATGTGAATTGGGTTGTTGTTTGGTGGAATACTTTGTAGATGTTTGTTAAGTTAATTTGGGCTATGTCTTAAGAGGTTTCTTGGCTTATCTTTTATTTGGTAGGCCTATCCTTTGGTGAGAGCAGGGCATTAAAAATCTCCCACTGTTATTATGTTTGGGTATATCCTGTTCTTTAAGTCCAAAAGTATTTGTTTAACACTTCAGATGCTCCATTGTTTGGGGCATTGATATGGACCACTGTAATTTCCTCTTCATGTAACATTTTCTTTATTAATATGTAATGACCTTCCTCGTCTCTTTGAAAAGTCTATTTTTATCAGATATCAATATGGCTACCCCTGCCTTCTTGCAGGGTTAATTTTCATGAAAGATCTTTTTCCAGCCCCTCACTGAGAGTTTGTTTTTAATCTTTGACTTGAGATGGGTCTCTTGGAGACAATAAGAGGATGGATCTTGGTTTTTTTTATCCAATCTGCTTTTCTTTTGTCTTTGATTGAGGAATTGAGTTTAGAATTAGTAGAAAGAAATGTGTCGTGTTTCTTGCCATTTTCTTGATTTCTGTATTTTGCTTTTTTCCTCTTCCTGTGCTTACTAAATTGGTCTTCTAAGGATTCTTGTCTGTGTTTCCTTGATTTTGATTGTTTTCTTCAGATTGTATTCCTCCCTTTAGTATTCCTTATAGTGCTGGTTTAGAGTTCATGAATTCCTTTAATTTTTGTTTGTTAGTAAAGGCTTTAGTTTCACCATCAAATATAAAGGATAGCTTCACTGGTACACCAGTTTGAGTTGGCAGTTGTTGATCTACAGGGCTTGAATTATACTATTCCAGGTTCTCTTTGCATTGAAAGCTTGTTTGAAGAGGTCTGTGATTCTGATTTTCTTTCCATTGTAAGATAGCTTCTTCTATGATTTTGCAGCATTTAAAAACAATTCCTTGCTTTTCAAGTCTAATGTTTTAACTATGATGTATCTAGAAGTGTTTCTTCTTGGATACTGTCTACTGGGAGTTCTGTATGTTTCTGTAAGGTAGGTGAGCTTTCTCTCTTAAGATTGGGAACATTTTCTGTTATGATTTTGCTGAATAGGTTTTTGATGACTTTATTCTTATATATTTTATTGTAAAGGTACTGTACAGAGGGGTTCAAGTTGCATGAGCAAGGTAATGAGTCCATTTCCTATCGAGCATTGTTACTCCCTCCTTTGTTTCCTCCCCAGCTCTCCAACCTCCCTCTCCTACCCGAAGTTGTAAAGTTTGTTTTCAACATAGTGTCTTGTACATCTCTTTGTTGCAATGGGTCATCCTGTATCCTTATTTCAGCATTTTGTTATTTCCCTTCCCCTCCTCAAATTAGAAAAATGTATATACAAAATGCAGGACACCAGAATCAAATACAGTGAAAACAGGGATTATACCATGGGGGAAGAACAAAGAAACAAAAGAAAATCACATAGAACATTATAAGTACATTAAAAAGAACATCAAGAAAGATAAAATCACTTGTGTCCCTATCTTGGGGTTCATTTCACTTAACATCAGCTTATATGGTCTTATGTATATAGCTTTTGACCTCTTCTGCTTGTCCTAGACATATACTAGTTATTATAGATAAGGAAAACCATGGGACCTATGTTTCTTTGGGTCTGGCTTATTTCACTTAATATATTTTTTTCCATGTCTTTCCATTTCCTAACAAATGGGGCGATGTCATTCTTTCTGATGGAGGCATAGAATTCCATTGTATATATACCACATTTTCTTGATCCATTCATTTGACAACTTTAGTAGTGAATTCTTCCCCTTTATTGATCCCAGCTGTGCATAAATTTGATCTCTAGACGTAGTCTGCCAATTCTTGGATTTCCCTTTGGTAAGTAGGTGCTGAGTATTTTTTCTATACCTTTGACTTTTTGTTCTAGCTCCCTTATTTTATCCTCAATTCTTAATATTGTTTTCTATTTCAATTATTCTGTTACCTAGGCATTCCACTGTGGTTTGCAATGTAGAAAATGAACTGTTTATGCTTCTGAGTTCTTTGTTGAACTCCATTCTCATAGTGTTAATTTCATCTTTTAATGAGGTGTATAGCATTGCTATCTTTATCTCCATATCTTTTGGGTAGTCCTGGATCCTCTTTTTTATTTCTTCTTTGTAATCTTGAACTTATTTTTTCATTTCCTCTTTAGTTCATTGATCAATTCTATCATTTCTTTAGTGGTTCTTTTTTCCTTCATCTCTTCTACTTTACTCTCACCGGAGCCCTTTCCTGAATTGTTGCTGGTTTTTGCATCTGGTTTGTTGTCTTGATTGTTCTTAAATCTTGTCATCTTTCCTTGTGATTTACACATTTGGATTTAGGGAATGTCAAGGCCATGACCCAGGCTTGAACTGCTCATGCCTGACAGTGGCTCTCACTTGGCCTGGGCTTGTTCACACTGGGTAAACTAGCCCATGTTCAGCTTAGTCTGGTCTGGGGCAGGGGCTGCAAGGACTACATTCAAGGCTCTGGGATGGGCATGAGCATCAGAAGGAATAGGCTCCCACAGGTACTCAGGAGTTTCTCTGCTGCCTTCTAGCAGATTAGGTTTTCCTGCCAGCAGCCATGTCTGAGGGAGATGTGGGATCCCAGTGCTAGGTGGCTGGTGCTTGGCCCTGAGCTCATGACCCCCATTTGGCCCTGGCAGTTGGTTTGTTCTTGGGCCCAGAGTTGGTTCTCTCCCTTGGCCAGCGCTTGGCCACTGGCTTGCATATGGTTGGCCCTGGGTAGTTCACTGGAGCTCTGCCTGGGCCAGCAAGCTCTCCTGGGGCTTGTCCACAACAGGATACTCAGTGATCCTGGATTGGTTGTGACTGACTGGCAGTGCTGTGGAAGACCTCTGGGTCTGGATGTTGCAGTCTCGTGTTTCTGGTCTATGTCTCTGTCTGCGCTGCCAGTCTTAGTGCTGTGGAAGTTTCTGCTTTGGATGCTGCAGTCACCCAGGCTGTTGTGGAGCCATTTTAACAGCTTAGGTGCACTGTCAGCTCAAGGTGAATTGTTGGGGGAAGGCGCCTCACAGTTTTCTGTCCTTGTGTGTTCTAGTTATAAGGGTTTTTTCCTATTCCTTTGGTTCTCTGTTTGTTTATTTTTGTTGTTGTTATTGATCCCTTAGGGAAAAGTGTATGTTAGGACCCTAAAGTTCTGTATGATTAGAGAGAGCTAGGGTGATTCCCTATTGCTTCACCACCATCTCCTGCATACACACATTTTTATACACAGAAAGATGCATATGTACACATTTATCCATACATATGTAATCATACATACATATATACACATATAATACCTGCATGTAGATATATTTACACACACATAGACAATTGTATGCAAATATGAAAACACATGCATGTATACACACACACACACACACACACACACACACTTCCCAATGGCAAGTAGCTATTCCTTATCACTGCACACCCCCTTCCAGAGAAGAAGCCTCCCCCCGGCTTCTGTCCTGTCACAACATTTCCCTTGTTTTACAGAGCAGAAATGCTTCCCCTTCTGTTTCTTTGATGCATTTCAAGTAGGCTTCCTGTTGCTATAAATAAGAAACAAATTCAGGGTTGCACATAGGTTTCAAAGGGTCCATTCCACAGCCACTGAGACTCAGCCAACACTTCCAAGTCCTTTTTGTTAAGAATATAATAAAAATATTGTATCATCAGCATCCCTTGCTCCCCTGCTCCCCATCCTTGGTTGGAATGAAACCTGATGGTTTTGTTTCTCCAGATGAAATTATATATCCTAGTAATAGGGAAGGAAGCATCCAATATACACTAAAGAGACATTGTCTCTTTCACAAGGAATAATGTATCTCAGAGTCCTACTCCAGCCAGCAGGGTGGAGAAGAGAGGCAAACTCAGAACTCTGGAAAGAATAAGCCAAAGCCAATGTATGTCCTGACCTGCAGGATGTCAACGAGGGCGGTGAACCTAAGCGAGAAGGAATGAAGGGACAAGAGACATGAAGAATGACAGCAAGACAAGGGTTCTGATCAAGCTGCAAATTTTTATTTTTCACACAGGGGTATTTATATGCTTAGAATAAGGAAGCTTTTTCATTGGCCATTAAGGAAGCTTTTTCATTGGCCGTAGCAGCTGCAGGATGTTTGCTTAGGGCAGGGGGAAAGGGTGGTCGTTAGCAGTTGCAGGATGTTTACTTAGGGCAGGATGAGTGTCGGATTCTGTAAACTCAGCCTCAAGATGTTCCAGTGAGATAGTCAAGCCTATTATGTTGAGAGACTCACCTTTTGGCTCCGGACATCTCCCCCTTTCTTCTTTAGAAAATTGACCATCAATTGTTGGTTGCTCTTTTTAAGGGGGTGACAGAGGCTCTGTTCCTCTAAGGGCCCAGGGTTTTTCTCTGCTCCTGAGCGAGCATCCTCACTCGGGGAGGGGAATTTTACAGGCCTTGGCATGTTTTTTGAGGAGACGGCTTGTGGGTATGCATACCAACCGTCATGCACCAGAGCTTGCCACTCAGGGATCTTGGGTTTTGGGATCTCACGGATCCATCCCCCTGCAGTCTTACCTGCACCCTTGATTTGAGCATTTTTTCTTCCTCCCATAGGTGCATCCTCCCCCAAGCGGAGGGGCCTATAGGAGGAGGGGCGAACTTATCCCTTATGGGAATGGGTCTTGCCCGTTGAATGGTCAGGAGTTATGAATAAGGAGAAGGGTTTTCTAAATAAGAAAAAAGAAAAGGGGGGGGGGTTCCCACTGGAACAAGCTCATGGCAAAACACTAATTAAAAGCCTGGGGTATATCCTAGATCTCAATGCCTTGGTCCGCCATATCAAGGTGATGGTGATGAATCTGTATGGGCTTAGAAGCCAAGAGATTAATCTGTTATTTAATAAATTCAAACAGGAAGGTCCACATCTGGAGTTCTAGGAATCATCCTCGGGGGAAGGTTTCCCCTGGGTTGTGGTAAGCCATTAACCTGTTTTATCAAGCATTCTGGCAGCCACCTTGGGGCCACTTGTTCTTGATCTAAAATATAGGCTGAACCTCGCCCCCAGACAATAACAGGATCTGGGCCCTTCCATTTGCCTGTAAGGGGGTCTCGCCACATGACAGACGGGCGGGCAGAACTGGAAGATGGGTGCCAATGCCTGTCAGCTGCCGAGTGGCCTTCATTGTCCAGAGTTAGAAAATTAAGGGCGAACAATGTGTGACTAAGGCGATCCCTAGGAGTGGAAAATGAAAAGGCAGAGGCTTTGAGGTGAGTAAGCCAGGTTTTTAGGGTGTGGTGGGCTCATTCCACGATGCCCTGACCTTGGGGTTATAGGGAATCCCAGTAGTATGACAAATCTGAAAAATAGCACAAAACTGTTTCAACTTGGCACTGGTATGAAATTTCATTAATCAAATTCCAATAGGTTCCAATCAAAGGTTCCAATAGCAGGAACCTTTTCTGGACCAAAGGTTTCATAATAATCTGTTAAACAATCTCCTACTCTTTGCCATCTTTTTGCATCTATGGTTCCTTCAACGGGGAACCAAGGACACAAGTCCTTGAGAAAAATAATTCTAAATCCTTTTTCTTAACCCCTGTTCCCCGTGTCTTGAAGGCCTCCCTGAGGTCTGACAGAAATAGATCATGTGACAATATTGCTTGTCCCATGGTGGGTCACTCACCTTGCGTCGTCCTCACTCTCCTCCTGGATCTGTCTCTCGGTGGGGTCTGTCGAGGCGATATTGGACTGTACTTGGCCAAGTTTTCCTGGAGGACGACGTTTCTTCCTTAGTCAGAGGCTCGTGCCCCACGTTGGGCGCCAGTTGTCCCAACCCGCAGGAGGGCAGTGAACCGAAGCGAGAAGGAATGAAGGGACAAGAGACACGAAGAATGACAGCAAGACAAAGGTTCTGATCAAGTTGCAATTTTTTATTTTTCACACAGGGGTATTTATATGCTTGGAATAAGGAAGCTTTTTCATTGGCCGTTAAGGAAGCTTCTTCATTGGCCGTAGCAGTGCAGGATGTTTGCTTAGGACAGGGGGAAAGGGTGGTCATTAGCAGTTGCAGGATGTTTACTTAGGGCAGGATGAGTGTCGGATTCTGTAAACTCAGCCTCAAGGTGTTCCAGTGAGATAGTCAAGCCTATTATGTCAAGAGACTCAACTTTTGGCTCCCAACAAATGTGGACAGAGGTAGTATGGCCCAGCAGATACTACACATAACCACATTGGTCCCGCAGTACCTTTCCAGGCCAGGCAAATAAGCAGTGAAAGTAGCTGGTGATGCTGCAAAGGCTGCCCTGAGTGGCAGGGGCCCTGTTCATGGAGAAAGAACTAAAAAGGCCTGTGGTCCTTTAGAAGGAGTTGAGCCAGAATCATAAAGCACTCCAGCCCCCTCTACCTTAACCAGGTGTTTGAAGATGTTCTTATCCACTAAGAAGAAAGATCTGCTGAGATTTCACAATCATGAGAGCTTAGACGGCAACAGGAGGTTGAACAACTGAGAACTATATGTAAGCAAATGGCCCAGCATGAACATAAAAGGAAGTGATGGTGTTGTCATGGTAACCCCAGAAGACTCTGGGTGAAGTCACAGATGCACCATGGTGAAAGTGACTGGTGCTCACCACTCCCAGCCTTCCTCTCACACCAAGATTCCACACCTTGTTGCACTTAAGTGGGGTCATGTGACTGGGTCTTGTAACCAGAGGTGAACAGAAATGACCTGTGTCATTATTTAGGCTGAGGCCATACAGAATCCATGCACTGTTCTGTCATATCTCTGGACAAGGCATAAAAGTTCGTAGGCTCCTGGATCACTGAGTCACTGTCTGGAGGAATAGATTTTGGGAAATTCAGAAATAAAACCCTCAAGACAGAAAATATACCAAGCATCAATAAAGGATCTGCTATGCTCTAAATGTTTATGTATCCCCTAAATTCATATTGCAATCTAATCTCCAATGCAGTGCAAAATTAGTATGAACATGAGACCCTTAGAAAATGGTCATGAGGGTGGAGCCCTTGTGAATGCAATTCACATCCTTACAAAGGACACCCCCAAGAGCTCCTTCTCCCTTTCCTTCATATGAAGACTCTGCAAGAAGGTGCCAACTACCATCAGGAAATATGCCTTCACTGGACACTGTCTGTTGAGCCTTGGTCTTGAACTTTCCAGCCTCCAGACTGGGAAATAGATTTATGTTGTTTAGAAGTTACTTGTTCTATGTTTTATTTTTGCTATAGGACTGTGGAGAAAACAAAACCAAACTGCAACCTTACAAATAAAACTTGTCTCCATGAGGAAACAAAGTGAAACTACCCAAAACAGTATCACTCATTCAAGGTCTCTGATGACCAGGGAGAAAAATGTGTATCAAAAATGGACAAAGATGGGGATGGGAAGGAAAAACTGGAAGAGCACAAGAGAAGGCTGACACTGTCCAAAAAGAGATGTACTCTTCACCTGACTTAAGTAACTGCAACCCCTCTGTACATCACCTTTGTCATAACAAGAAAATGTTTTTTTAAAGATGGGCGTAGAGACTATGTCTTAACACAAACACAAATGAAGGGCACTGGAAGAAAGAACTGTGCAGGATAACCAGTACTTGAACTGAAACCTGTTGAAAAGGGATTGTCTCATCTAAAGTCGTGGGTTAGACATGATCAAAGGAAAATGATGTAAAGGCTAGTCCATACTTGGGGGATAACCAAAGAAAAAGTAGACAGCCTGCCTCTTGGATTCCAACTCCTCTATAAATGGGAAAGGAGAGCCATACTAAGAAGTCACAGGACCCGAGGGTAGGCAAGATGTATGCCTAGGAAAAACACATCATTCCAACCAAGAGATGTAGGTGGTTTTGCTCTACTTCCCCTCTGCAGGACTCTCCTGGATTTCTGTGCCTGGGCACATTTTGAGAGAGCATTGAGGAAGCTTTATCCAGTAAGACATATACAAGAAGAGGCTGATTTCAAGCACGGGAAGATCCAGTCTGAGGTGCTCCTCAGATCT
This sequence comes from Dipodomys merriami, assembly GCF_024711535.1. Taxonomy (NCBI): domain Eukaryota; kingdom Metazoa; phylum Chordata; class Mammalia; order Rodentia; family Heteromyidae; genus Dipodomys; species Dipodomys merriami. The sequence goes on along the minus strand of NW_027205159.1, from coordinate 7,929,183 downwards.
GCCTTCTGCTGCTGTCGGAACGTGATTTGTCCTCTGGGAAACGCATGTTTAACCCCAACTATGAGGCTTCAAGAGGGTGGGAACAGTTCAACTGTGGAATCTAGAGTGAGAATCTTGTGAGGTAATTAGGTAAGATCAGGTCACCAGGTAGAGTCCCATAATTGAATCCTGGTACACAAGAGCCATGGACATTGCTCTGGATGTGATTTTTGTTCTGGAAACATCCATGCCTCCTGACACAGACCTGAACTCAGGAAGGCATTCAATGCTCACTGGATAGATTCATGCACACATAAAACTATCTGAAGAATGAATGAAAGCTGTTTCTTGTCTTGCTAAATTCTTCATATCAAAGCCTGCCTATGAGTTTATTTCTACGGAAGAAAACAAAATGGAATGTTCTTCCATGAATACCCTTAACCAGTATCCCAGACTTTTAATTCGGCTTGGATTCCTTATTTGTCACTGTTTTTAAACATGGTTTTATTTTCCTTTCCTTTAGTTTAATTCTACCTCATAAGAAAAATCCTCTGAAATTTACAGAGTGACAGGGTAGTTTGCTCAACAACCAGGCCGTAGATCGATTTCCTGTTCTTAAGGCCAGGATAAAAATGAAACCCAATATAGGGAACGTCTGTTGTCTGTGGCTTCCGCCTTGGGGTGTCATCTCCCCTGTGACACTGCCTCACCTGGGCCCTGCCCTTATCCCTCCAACATCAGCAACATGCCATCTGTTTAGAAAAACTGCCTTAGTCAACTATGCTGCACAGTAAGAATTACCGATAGCCTCAAGGGCGCACCCCTCTGCTACTCTCTGTATAGTAGCATCGGCAGTAGGGGTGTGTCCTCCATCCACATGGAGGCAAGGGAAGGGTTTACAAGAGCCACAGGCTTTAAAGCCACATGGTTCCACCCCCACTACTCACAGCACAGACGTGTCTTGTGTGACACCTCTGATTTGCTTGTAAAAATGAAACCATGAGCTTTATCTCTGCTACCATAGATACTAGAAGTGATATTTTTGTGTTTGTTTTGTTGTTGTTACTTGTGCCAGTCCTGGGGCTTGAACTCAGGGCCTGTGTAATGTCTTTGACCTGTTTTGCTCGAGGTTAACACTCTACCACTTGAGCCACAGCTCTACTTCTAGCTATTTTGTTAAGTAATTAGAGATAAGAGTCTCTTGGACTTTCCTGCCCAGGCTGTCTTTGAACTGTGATCCTCAAATCTTAGCCTCCTGATTAGCTAGAATTAACAGGCGTGAGCCACTAGCACCCAGCTTGTTTTGTTAATCTTAAGAAAGTAGGTCTTATGGTGTGGAAACAATTGTAAGGTAGAAATGATTTTCAAAAGACATTCAGAGCTGGGTGCTGGTGGCTCACACCTGTAATCCTAGCAACTCAAGAGCCTGAGATCTAAGGATCTCAATTCAAAGACAGTCTAGGCAGAAAAGTCTGTGAGACTGATTTCAAACTAAGTGGCAAAAAGCTAAAAGCAGAGGTATAACTCAAGTGGTAAAGCACCAGCTTTGAACTAAAAAGCCAAGAGCATGAGGCCCTGAGTTCAAGGCCACAGAACCAACACACAAACACACACACACACACACACACACACATACACACACACACACACATACACACACGCACACACACACACACATACACACACACACACACACACACACATATATATATATAATCAATTAATTAAGTAAATAAACAAATAGATATTGGGAAACTACAGAGCCACTTCCCACTTCAGGTAAGCAGACTAGAAGTGGATCATAGAGAGATCCAATGACACAACCAATACGTTGAAGATCTTGGTGGTGTCCAACCATTGTGATATACACCCTCTTTTGACTGTTTATTGGGGTGGAGGGCTTGCAAAGAAGCCAGAAACAGTGCTGTACATTCCCACACTTGTGATTGACTGGTGCTTGGCAATACAGAACACCAGGGAAGGGAGGAACCTTGCTGGGAACAACAAAATACCCGTTTGGGCACATCATATCCTGATGGAGTTTGTCATTCTCAGAGTTAAATTCTGACTTCAGACCAAAGTCAGAAAGGCAAAACAGCAAAGATCTTAGCAACACAACACAGCATTAACATTATGACTCTATTAAAGATATAAAGACTAATGATGAAAGTAAGGGCTTATCAATTGGACGTGAAAACTAAGAGCTTATTTTCATCAGAAGTTACCAAAAGAACTTCCGTTTTCCCAATAAATAAATTGTTACCAAAATATACAGATAATTAGTATCAATTTTTTTAAAGGAGCCATGGTTGGTGTCTCTTAGAAGAGACTTACTGAAGAAATAACTTAACTTCTGATTATCACTGCTCTCTTTCTCATGGAAGCCCTTTGATGTCTAAAGCCCTTTTTCAAAAAACTAATTCAAGCTAAACCTTTCCCAGGAGGTACTGACAACCTGGTATTCACTTCCTCGGCATTGCTGTGCCCCCTTATGGTTACCAATTGAACTTCAGATTTGCAAACCACCTCTCCCACACTCATCTATCTATAAGTTCTTTTAAATTTTATTTATTCTTTATAATTTGTGACACTGTGTATTTTTTTTTTTTTTTATTGTCGGCCGTGGGGCTTGAACTCTGGGCCTGGGCGCTGTCCCTCAGCTCTTCAGCTCAAGGCGAGCGCTCTACCACTTAAGCTACAGCGCCACTTCCGGTTTTCTGGTGGTTTATTGGAGATAGGAGTCTCACGGTCTCTCCTGCCCGGGCTGGCTTTGAACCGCGATCCTCAGATCTCAGCCTCCTGAGTAGCTAGGATTACAGGCGTGAGCCACCAGCGCCCGGCGACACTGTGTATTTTTAAAAATTAGTTCATAAGCAAATTCCTTCTATTGACTGGACTTTTTTTTTTGTCAGTCATGGGGCTTGAACTCGGGGCCTGGGCACTGATCCTGAGCTCTTTAGCTCAAGGTGAGCGCTCTACAGCTTGAGCCACAGCGCCACTTCCGGTTTTCTAGTGGTTTACTGGAGATAGGAGTCTCACAGACTTTTCTGCCCGGGCTGGCTTTGAACCTCAATCCTCAGATCTCAGCCTCCTGAGTAGCTAGGATGACAGGCATGAGCCACCGGTGCCCAGCTATTGACTGGACTTTTGTGCTTGTTTGTTTGCTTGCTTGTTTCTTAAAACAGAAATCTTGCATATATGATTTTGCCAATTTCTGGGATTGCAGGCATGCTCCACTGCACCAAGTTGGTTTAACCTTTAAAGATCTTGAAAACCTGAATGCAAATGTTTTATAAATATATATTTAAGGCTATCCTTATCAAGGGAGATAGGTATCTTCTTCAGAATTTATGTTTGTCCCCTAAATAGATCCACATTCTGCACCTGATTGATTCCAGGCCTTAAGATTCCCAGAAGCCCAGAAGATGTGGCTGAAGCTTGTGTAGTAATGCTTTTATCTCCTCACATTCAGAATCTACTGTGAGTGCAGACAAGTCAGAGGGCAACATTTTCCATCTAGCAAGCCCAGAGCAGCCAGCCTCCTAGCTCATGCTCTTGTTAGGCTTCCCTTCCCCATCAGCTGAGCATAGTGTCAGGACTAGTAAGACAATTGTCTCCAGCGATGCTGGTCTCTCTGAGCTAATTAAGGGAAAAGAGACACAAGGCATTCTTTTTCAACTGACCAGTCAAAGAGAATTGATTTTGAAGGCTTTGAAAAGACCTCACCGAAGGCCAAAGATTGTGCTTCCTTCGCCACTGTGTTTGACCATCACCATGCAATCCAGGATACGTCTTTACCCAGGGCGTGGCAATTTTTTTCTGTAATTTCATTTCAGGCTTTACATGCTGGGTAATTTCTGCTGTAATCATTCAACTCTGAGAGTATAGCACAAAGCAGCCACACATAAGAGCTAGACCAGCTCATATGGCTCTCTTCCAAAAAGCTTCATTTACAAAAGCAGTACTGACCAACTCCTGCATTGGTTCTGTAGGATACAGTTAGAGTTAGGAAGTTGCATTATAGAGCCAGAAGTAACTGTTTACAAACATATACTAAAATCCCATATACAAGATTCCATCACAGAGAGGTTCTAGCTTTGAATTCAGGGCCTTTGCTTGCTAGGCAGGCACTCTACCACTGGACCACACCTCCAGCCCTTTTGTTCAACAGTTAGTACATTATGAAATAGGTCTCATTTTTTGCCGGGACCTGCCCCTGGATTGTAATCCTCCTATTTCATACTTCCCACCATAGTTGACAGGTATGGATCACCACACTTCACATCTTCCTTTGCAATGGAGTCCTCCTGAACTTACTTTTTGGCCTCAACTGGCCCAGAACCTTAATCCTCTTGATCTCAGTCTCCTGTATAGCTAGGATAACAGGTGTGCACCATGACTCCCAGTTAATTGGGAGATCTCATTGTTTGATCTCTTTGGCTTCAAATTGCAGTCCTCCTGATTTCAACCTGAACCTTGGATTATAGGTGTGAGTCATTGCAGCTGACTGTTAACACTTGAGTTGGATAACTCTTTGTCTAGAGGGGTATCCTGGACACTGTGCGGTGTTTAGCAGTATCTTCAGTCTCTACTCACTAGATGCCGGTAAGTACTCCTTTCCTCTACCAAAGATGTTTTCAGAGGTTGGTATTGGCAACTATCATTTAGGTAACAAAACTGCCTCTTGTTGATATTCGCTAATCTATCTGTCTAGCTATCTACTAATCTGTCTACCTCTCTACCAATCTATCCATCTGTCTATCTCTATATCTGTCTGTCTGTCTGTCTGTCTGTCTGTCTGTCTGTCTGTCTATCTAACTATGTATCTATCTACTTACCTACCTATCTACCTGTCTATCTACCTACTTATCTATCCATTCTTCAACTGGTTCTAACTCTCTGGAGAACTAATAAATCAATAATCATAGATTTCACTCTCCTCCCTCCTTCTCCAAGAATCCATCTCTACAGATTTGTTTGAAAGGCTTTGGACTTAGCATCAGCACGTCTGAAAGCTGCAGCCCCTCCCCCACATCCCTGTCTTCCTCTTCCTAAGAATATACTTGGGTAAGAGCATGGGGCCTGGCCCAAGTTAGCATTCAATCAACACTGGATTGGTCAATTGGAAATGGACACACATTTTCTAGAGAAAATGTTCATCTTCTGTGATCCAATCATTCTACTCCCAGGAAGGAGACTGTGGCACCCGGGTCCCTGCCTGTCTCTGGTACCTGGCTTGCGGACTGAGTACATGCTCTAATGCACCACACCGATCTACTGCAGTGTGCTGCCCTTATCACATGCCAAGGGTCTGACTGTGACCTTGACCTCCAGGACTGGGAGCACAAACGCCTCTCTGCACTTCACAAGGGTCCTCCGTAGGTATTTTGCTGTGGCGTGACGAAGTGGATCAGCATAGATACACATCCTTAACTGCTAGGAACTGACATCCTGAGGGGTGTCACCAGTTACACAACTGTGAGCCAAAATACAATTAACACAACAAATAGTCTAGGACTCTCCTGAAGTAATTTATTTTGGGAATGGTCATTTATTTTTCTTTTTTGGTTGGTCATGGGGCCTGAACTCTGGGCCTGGGTGCTGTCCCTCAGCTCTTCAGCTCAAGGCTAGCACTCTACCACTTGAGCCACAGCACCACTTCTGGCTTTTTTCTGCTTTTGTGGTGCTGAGGAATCAAACCCGGGGCCTCATGTATGCAAGGCAAGCACTCTACCACTGAGCCACCTTCCCAGCCCATGATCATTTACTTTTATATAAGAGTTCCTCCACACTATCAGCACTATTTGGGACTCGAGAATTCTCTGGGGACTGCCCCTCACTTCACAAATGTTCCAGCAGTCTCGCTGGTCTCTCCCCTCTGGATATTGGCAGAATATTCTTGACCATACAGTATTAAGGCAAGATAGATCAACACTTAAGAAGGTAAGAAATTTAAGAATAATAAATATTATTCAGGTGCTGGTGGTTCATAGCTACTTAGGAGAGTGAGATGTAAGGACTGAACTTTCCCCCCACCCCCTGTACACCCCCTCCTTATAGCTCAAGTAGTTTTTTTTTTAACTTTTTAGTTTTTTTAATTTTCTAAAGTCACAAACACCTTTTAATATTCACAATGATAGTCATCATTATCTTTTTTTTTTGGGGGGGGGTCCGGTCGTGGGGCCTGAACTCTGGGCCTGGGCGCTGTCCCTCAGCTCTTCAGTTCAAGGTTAGCACTCTACCACTTGAGCCACAGCACCACTTCCGGCTTTTTTTTTTCTGCTTATGTGGTGCTGAGGAATCAAACCCAGGGCTCATGCATGCAAGGCAAGCGCTCTACCACTGAGCCACCTTCCCAGCCTGATAGTCATCATTATCTTAATCTACATTGCTTATGAACTCTATGACCTTTAACAATAAAACTATTTTTTTACAAATTGGGCCATACATACATTTCTTTCCTTTTGCTTAGTATCAGCTGTTCTGAAGACTGCATTTTGAAGCCAGCCTGGATAGAAAAATCCAAGAGACTCTTATCTGCAACTAACCAGCAAAGAGCCAAACCTGGAGGGGTAACTCCAGTGGCAGAGTGCCAGCTGTGAGTGATAAAACCAAGTTAGAGCATGAAGCCCAAGTTCAAGCCCAGGACACACACACACACACACACACACACACACACACACACACACACACACACACACACACACACACACACACACACACACAAATGCCAAACTCAAATGAAACCCAGGGAGTAAACTGAAAACTAAGAGCAGCTAGGGCCCTCTTCCCTCACCTCCTTTTAGAGGTAAAGTTACAATAGAGAAAGCTAAATGGGGCCAAATGCTGCTGCCTTTTCCTTTGGGATATGAGTGTGCTGCAATCCTTTGAAGGAGTAGAGTGAGAATGGGAAGCCATGTCTAGCCAGGAGAAGTCCAGAAACTCTCCTACTGCTCCTGTGTTTGGGGTAGCCAAGATCATATCTCCCTGGTTCAGAATAATATACAGAACCCATCTTGGCCACCCAGAAGAATTGTCTGCAATGGTTAAGGGTTGCTAGACACATGGTGTATTTCCCCAGTCGGAGGGCATAAATCCCACATGAAGGGTTCCATTTTGGAGCTTGTCTGTCCTTGAACTTCAAGCAAGGAGGTGGGTTTTATTTTCACCCTTGGCCCATTTCTCCCTACTTCATTCTAGTGTGCTAAAATGCATTCTTGCTAAACTTTCTACCTGTGGCATTCAGCTTTTAGTGAGATCCCTTTAAACCCTTCGCCTTGGGATCTCACGTTTTGTGATTGTAAGAAGTAACTATGAAAACCACAAGAGACCCCCCCCCAACTGGTAACAGAATGACAATCAAAACTGTCTCCTGATATTTTCCATGCAAGATAAAACTGGCTCTCGATTCTGCCTGAGAGCCATTGATTTCCACAAATCCCGCTTATACATAAGATCAGTCCTCCTGTGAAATTTAGAGCAGGTCCCAAGCTGGGACCTCCACTAACCACATCTGGAGAATACCAGCTCCCAGGGGCCACAAGTACCAGAAAGGGAAGCATGTACTGAAAATCCATCTATTCCCATCCAATTGGGCATCTGTTATGTTCCTGAAACCTAGGAATGGTAATTGAATAATGGTACCGACTAGTTGGCTGCTCAAATTCTCATCTTAAAGGTATACTGAATTAGATAGAGGAACAACTGTCTTTCAAAGCCCAAGAGAAAGCAGAAATGCCATGAGGCTTGCAATCTTTTGTATTGGCCATTTAGAAAGACAAATATAATTTACCTTACACCTAATAAGAATGTAGCTAGATTGGTTCTTGGAGTTGTTATGGTCTGGCCCAGTGGTGCTATTATCAGGTGATTTATGCATCTGTGGAGCAGGTGTCTGTTCCCTCTCTTCCCCTACACTATTTCTGCCTCCGATTGGATTCATTAGACCAGATTGGACTGAAATTCTACTTTTTCATTTGTTTTGTTTCAAAGTCATCTTCACAGATCAATGGCTCTCTCATTAATCTTCTCAGAGAAAAGTCACACTAGAAACCTGCCCACAACAACAATAACTTGGGAAAATATTTAACCCTTTAGAAGAAAGACCCAGAAAGCTCAGCAGTTCATTCTATCCTGAAGTTATGCCTTAGCATTATGCTATGTCTAAACAATGCAGGTTCCCGGGTCCTAAAGGGAAGATGTTGAATATTCTTTGCTACTGACAAGGGTTACAGGAAGCCAGGAGGGCTTGAAATATTAGGGAAAAAGACTCCACAGCTTGAAAGGAGGTCACCATTGTATGACTATAGCATAAATCCACTCTATGTATGGACAATCCATTTATCCTCTTATCCTTGGCCTTCAGCTGATACCTGATCTCAGTAAAGTATAGCTACTATGAACACTCTTGTCCACATCTTGGCATGAGGATTATATTTCTCTTGCTTTGGTTAATTAAACTTCTTTCCTTGGAAAGTCTAGATCATATGAATGTTTAAAACTTTAGGAAGTAGTCCAGGCACTGGTGACTCATGCCTGTAAACCTAGCTTTTCAAGAGGCCAAGATCTAAGGGTCATGATTCAAAGCCAACCAGGGCAGGAAAGCCTGTGTAACTAGCCAATTAATCAGCAAAAAGCATAAAGTGGAACTGTGGCTTAAATGGTTAGAACACTAGCCTTAAACTAAAATGCTAAGGGAGCACATGAGGTACCAAGTCCAAGCCTCATTACCTACACACACAAATAATAACTTTAGGAGTCTGTCTTCTCTAAAGTGGTTCTGCCATTTATATTCCCACCAGAATGTTAGAAAACAACACTGGTCCATCTCCCTGACTATCCTTTAATTTTAACCATTCAAGTAAGTCTGTAGTGATATTTCTTTATAGTTTAATGTGCTCTTCTCTAGTACAGTGGTGCTTACCTGTTTTATTTCTATCTCCTCTATGGTTTGGTTGGTTGCTTCTTATTGAAAGCTCAGAGTTCTCATTTATTCAACAAATATGGTTTTGGGGGAATGCTATGTACCAGGTGTTGTGTGCTGTAGAGGAAAGGCAGGAAATCCTTTATCCTCCAAAGATGGCATTCAAGGCAAGTACTAGTGGCACACACCTGTAATCCTTTAGCTACTTAGGAGGTTGAGTCACTGTGGAGACAGAGTCAGGCTTCCTAAGCAGAAAATGCTTTCTTATATAAAGATGGTAATGACATTTTCTTAGCACATTTAGTGTAATTCATCCTAAATGAAGAAGTCATTTGGAGAAGTCACAGAAAGGAATGTCTGTTTTATTTTCCAAGTTATGCAAAATCAACAGAAAGAATTCTGGCTTCTGGCTCTGCTGGTACTGTGAAGACTACCATCTAACATCACTAAGAGCTCTGGGATTCTGTGACTTCCCAGCTGCTACCTGCAAGATGAATAGCTCGTTTCCAAGGCAGATGCCAGCAAAATGAGCGTGTTTAGGTAAACAATAATGGCTCATCTGCTGCGAGATGGGGGGAGGGGGCTACTCAGGACACCAAACATTTTGTTTTCATTAAATCCATCAATGCTGTTTGTGAGGGCTGGTATTTTTGTCATCATGGTTGCAAAACAAACCATCCCACACTTTTTTGGTTCAAACAACAGCAATATGCATACCTCACAGGAATCTGTGTGTGGAGGAAGACTATCCAGGAAAAGCTCTGAGGAAGTGTGAAAGTGAAAATGAGCCATTAGAGGACCATTCACGTATGTAATGGGATGTCCATCAGGGTGGGCTTGGAAGGCAAGCAGAAAGGAGAGGAGAGGGAAAAGGAAAGGAAGAGGAAAAAGACGAGAGGGCAGAAGGGAAGAGGAACACGTGGACTTGGAGCATCTGCGACTCTTCCCAGCGCTTCTGGCCTTCTGCAGTTCTGCACTGCACCACACGAGGGCAGCAGAATCCCGCCTGCCCCTGGGCCAGGCTGGCTCAGCACAGCTCAGTAAGCCTGAAAACTTAACCTGGGGAGGTAAAATACCAAGTGGAACTTCCCTAATATTGAACAGGGAAGGTGTGCGAGATGCATTGAGAAGAAATGGCAATGGCTTCGCTCTTCACAGAGCTGATGGAGGTTCTAGGCATGGTAGGTAGGAAGGTAGATGATAGGTAGACGATACATGCATAGATGATAGATAATAGATCGATAGATGTACTTATGTACTTATGTATTTACATATATACTATGTATGCAGATGTCTACATCTCTATTATATATGCATATATTACAATATGTCTATTAGAGATTCTTTTTATATATTGGAATATATTATTTGAGTATATGTTAGATACATATTAAGTATGTGTGTGTGTTATAAATACATATTAAATATGTTATTTGGGGTAGAAGATTTCATCCAAAAGAAAAAATAGATATATTTGTTTGTTTGTTTGGCAATACTGGGATTTGAACTTAGTGCCTCCTGCTTGCTTGTACTTAGCTAGGTAAGCTGATGCACTACCACTTGAGCTATGTCTCCATGTTTTGTTCTGGTTATTTTTGAGAAAGTCTTGTCAACTTTTCAGCCCAGACTGGCCTCGGAACATTCAGAAAATTATCCAGTTCTCAGCCTCCTGAGTAGCTAAGAATACAGACAGGAGCTCAATTCAGCACAAAACATCCTTCTATCCAGAGTTGCCAGCAAGACCCATGTGTTTAATAAATGATAAGAAAAATAAAATCATCACACTTCCAAAACAAAAACAAATAACACTGTATTGAACACAGCATACATATTGAGATGGTTTTTTTTCCTCACACAAAAAAAGATATTTCAGCTGATATAATAATTAGAAATAGCCAGGTGCTGGTAGCTACTTGGGAGGCTGAGATCTGAGGATTGAGGTTTGAAGACAATGCAGGCAGGAAAATCCATAAGATTCTTACCTCCAATTAACCAGCAAAAGGCTGAAGTGGAGTTGTGGCTCAACAGGTGTAGCACCAGGTTTAAATGAAAGTGTTTAAGTGTCAGTGCTCAGATCCTGAGTTGAAATGCCATTACCTGCTCATACCACACACACACACACACACACACACACACACACACACACACACACACACACACACAAATCCATGAGCATTCTTTACATTCACATAATGCAAACTTACGCGAGGCACGTGATATGCTCTGATACTGCCTATTCTCTAGTCTTTCAATAGATCGAGATATCATAATGCTCTCCAGCCACAATCATAGTTTGAAAATGAGATTCTCAGTTTCCCAGGCTTGTGCCATAAACATTTTGAACCAGTTAGTTCTTGGCCTTGGGTCAGTCTGCCTCACTACAAGCTGCTGAGCTATGTATCCTGCTTCTAGAGACTGGAGCCAGCCCTTCCCAAGTTCTGACCACCAGTGCTGTGCTGTGCACTGTCACCGCCAACTCTGGTCCATGCAGACATGGACCCTTAGGTCAAGGGCAGTCTTCTGGTTTGGCGGGAGACCACGATTGATCTCACAATCAGGAGCCAGTGGCCCTACTGCCACAGGGTTACTGAGCACCAGCCAGAGTGAAGACACTAAGGAATCTCAGGTGTGAACTCAGGGGAGGGTCCCAGGTCCAGGGGGAAGCTGTGGTGACAAGCAAAAGCATGTAAGCTCGTGGAGGGGTCTAGCCCCTGCTTACCTTGTCACTCACACAGAGGGCCACTCTCCCATGGCCAGCCCACCATCCAGCCACACCTCCCTGCTTTCATTTGCTCAAGCCATCAAGCCTGCCTCCTCCTCCCGGCTTTGAACACTTGTGCTGTTCTCTCTGCTTCTCACAGATGGTCCTTTGGACCATCAGGCTGTTGAATCAAGGTCACTTTCCCAACTCAAGGACATTCCTCTGAGTTGCAGCCAAGGCGCCCCTACTGGCCACTTCAAATGTCTTCTTTAAAAGGGAGGATATGCCAGGCTCTGGTAGCTCACTCCTGTAATCCTAGCTACTCAGGAGGCTGAGATCTGAGGATCACAGTTCAAAGCCAGCCCAGGCAGGAAAAGTCCACGAGACTCTTATCTCCAATAAACCACCAGAAAATCAGAAGTGGCTCGCCTTGAGCTGAAGAGCTGAGAGACAGTGCCCAGGCCCAGAGTTCAAGCCCCACAACCGACCAAAAAAAAGGGGGGGGTGCGGATGTGAATATCTGTCTGTTTGATTTGGATTGTATGAACCTCACAAGTGCAAGACTTTGCCTGCTCAGCTCAGCTGGATATCCACCCAACCTAGAAAAAAGCTGGTGAGCTGGTCCTATGCAGTAACTTTATTATTGATATTTTATCAATCTGGAGATTGACGCTAATGTGCTGATGGTGGGCTGCTCTCCAGGGACTAATTACCATTTCATTTAAAGTAAGAAATGTTTAAGAGCTTTTCTACTAAAATAAGGAAAGTATTAATTTCTCACAAAGGCTGTTTCTTTTTTTTCTTTTTCTTTTTCTTTCTTTCTTTCTTTTTTTTTTTTTTGTCAGTCATGGGGCCTGAACTCTGGGCCTGGCGCTGTCCCTGATCTCTTCAGCTCAAGGCTACCACTCTACCACTTGAGCCACAGAGCCACTTCCGGTTTTTTGGGTTTTTTTAGTAATTTATTGGAGATAAGAGTCTCATGGACTTTCCTGCCCGGGCTGGCTTGGAACTGAGATCCTCAGTTCTCAGCCTCCTGAATAGCTAGGATTACAGGTGTGAGCCACTAGCATACAGCTTCAAAGGCTGTTTATAACAAGTGCTCTCATGACTTTTTGGCGTGTGCATGTGTGTGTGTGTGTGTGTGTGTGTGTGTGTGTGTGCATGCGCATGCACACACACACACACACACACATAGTGCTATATTGGGGCTTGAACTCTGGCTCTTGAGTGCTTCTTCTTAGCTTTTTTCTTGAGACTAGTGCCCTACCAACTGAGCCACACTCACATTTACAACTTTTTGTTAGTTAACTGAAGAGCCACAGAGACTTTCCTGCCCGAGCTGCTTGTTTGAACCATGATCATCAGGTTTCAGCCTCCTGAGTAGCTAGAATCAATTACATGTGTAAACCCAGTTCCTTGGACTTTTTCTTTTAATCTAGGAAGTTTACCCAGTTCCTTCTCTAGCTGCTTACTTTGATAAGCTAAGCTGACATTAATTTTTTTCATTATTAGGAAAGCATTCCAGATAAGAGATTAAATTTCCTTTCGATCATGTTAGAACATTATATTTGGCTTAACTTTACTTACATAACATACATCATAACCACCTAAAATTAGTTCTCAATATAATCAAGCCAAACAATTAACCAAAACTCAGATTTATCATGAAACACACTAAAAATCAGGAAACCCCTGAAGAAACACAATATTCTCTCTTTGTCCACATGACAAAGGTTAAGTGATTTTAAAATGCCAAATTCTCTTCTCATTTTATCAGCCAAAGCAAGCTGGGTTCACAAACCAAGTCAACATATATTTTCACATATGATCCCTTGTGCTAAGTATTAGGAACATAAGTAAATATGGGGCTCATCTTTAAGGACATTTTGGAGTTTGGAAGAAACATCCTTCAAATGGATACCAGGCAGGGAAGAACGGTGGATAGACAGATGCCTTAGGCCCATGGGGTACCCATAAGAAACTGCACAATCGCTCTTGCTTTCCATCTCCCCAATGCAGGATGAGAGCCCCCTGAACGATCAGTATTCTCATGCTGGACTGCTCCAGCACAGAATCAGGCATAGCTTTTTGATTGCACACTGGATTATATACATCTTAGTGATATGTTTATCCTTTGAGGCCAATACATTTTCCCCTGAACTCATTTATCCACTGCTTTCAGTCAGCATTTAGGAACAGCCTTGGGAGCCAGGTTTTGTGGTAGCCAGGATGCAGGAGGACCCAGTCCCCTAGAGATCTAGGAACCTCATATATCATAACAGTCCTTACTGGGCCCTGAGAGCTTGGAGGGCACCAAGTGCTATTCTAAGTCTCACAGAGAGAGAGAGAAGTGTCCTGGCCTCAGGATCAAAACATCTGTGGGGGCTGGGAAGTTGGCTGGGAAGTGGTACAGTGCTTGCCTGGCATGCATGAGGCCCTGGGTTTGATTCCCCAACACCACATAAGCAGAAAAAACTGGAAGTGGTACTGTGGCTCAAGTGGTAGAGTGCTAGCCTTGAGCTGAAGAGCTGAGGGACAGCGCCCAGGCCCAGAGTTCATCCCCCACGACCGACAAAAAATAAAAAAATAAAACAGCTGTGGCCTTGAAGAAACGGAGGCCACAATTCTGAAACAAGTAAGTTCTGGAGAATTTCTCTCTTCTAGCAACTGGGCAGAGCCAGGAGTGCTGTCTGCACACCTGCCCCACGGACCAGCCCTGAAACCTGCATCTGTACCTGTCACCAGGTAGTGATTGCACATGCACAGGTGCACACTCTGGGAGGGGATGATTGGGTATCACCTCAAGTCCAGTAGGAGCACCCAACCAGTGATGAAGGTCTCAATCAGATGGCGGCGGCAGGCTGGCCGAGGAGTGGAACATGAAGAAGATGTGTGACATGGAGACAAGTAGGGTATCTGGTTCACATAAGGTTGAGAGTGGCCCTTTCCAAACAAGTGCTCATGACCCAAGAGTCCCGGGACACAAGTCAGGAAGAATAAAATGCAGGTGAGAATTTCCAGCTGAGGTGGAGGGAAGGTTACCCATGATTCCTCCTTCCTGTGCAGCTCAGGTCCCGTGACCTACCCCGCACCACCAAGATACGCAGCCACCATGACCAGGACACACAGACACTGTCATACACACACACACACACACAGGAGTCCTGGAATTCAGTGGAGCCAGTAGAGAAAGCTGCTGCCAAACAACATCCAGGAAAGAGATAAGAGACAGAACAGAACACCTGTGTGTGTGTGTGTGTGTGTGTGTGTGTGTGTGTGTGTGTGTGTGCGCCTGCCCTACCTCAATTTCTTTTTTTATTTTTTTTTATTTTTTTATTGTGAAAATACTGTACAGAGGGGTTACAATTACATGGGCAAGATAAAGAGTACATTTCTTATCAAGCATTGTAGCCTCCTCCTTTGTTTACCCTTCCCATCCCTTCCCAGCCTTCTCCCCCCATCTAATTCCCCCCCCCAACAAAGTTGTAAAGTTCGTTTTCGACATGACAACTTGTACTTCTCATTGTTGCGATGGGTCCACCTGTATCCTTAAACGACTTGTTTTTCCCCTTCCTACCTCAGTTTCTATGTCCCAGCACATACCTTCCTCAGCCAGACTCCTTCAGCTACCCACCTGTCTACTCCACAATCCCCTGAATGCAAACTGATAAGTATGATTTAGGAACTGGGTTGTATCACCATGAGAAAATGCAGTCATGAAAAGTGTGTGAGGTCTTTGGGAGTTAAGGTGATGGTTTCTACAACACTGCACCTAACAGCACTGGCTGGATACACCCAGCCAGTCATGGTACAACAATGCTCAAGATCGACCGTCTGCATAGCACTGCAATCGTTGAGCCTTTGAAACTCCTTCAGGGCCATCAAAACCAAGATATCCATTTGTGATCTCAGTGCAGAGATGTCTCCTTTATTGTACATTCATCTACCTTGCTAATTTCCCTGTGAAGTAACTGAAGAAGCTAGCTTGGCAACTGGCAGGTATGATGGCCGTCTGGAAGCCAACTGTTGCACATGCCTTGTCAGTGTGCTGCTTTCCCTTCTTGCCAGCGTGATCTTCTGAAGCTGCAAAATTCAATCCCAGCAGGACTAATTAAAGGTGACAACTACAAGTCCCTAGCAGGCTTTCCAAAAATCCACCATCTTTCCCACAAAGACAGCCACACTCTTACACATTTCTCATCATTTCCCTCAAACTTTCTATGGAGAGCTAAAAAATCTGGTATTCAGAGAGCTGAAAAGCACCTTTCAAACCAAATGTTAAAACATACGGAGAAATTTTAAGCATATAGGAATCCAAATGAGAAATTTGTGCAAATGTGCAAGGCACCTCCCTTTTTCTTCACCTCATTTGGAGATTTGTGTGCATACTTAAAAATAAAGTCAAGTGCATTGAGCTGTTTTTAAACCATTGTGTTTTGCTGATACTGAAGAACACAGTCTCTTCCCACCCAGCCCCCATCAAGCTCTTATAGCTTTCCAGTGGTGAATCTTAGACCAGCTGCTACATCAACCTGAGCTGACAGAGCGCCCCCAGTGTTCTCCTCAGCTGTTTCCTAAGTAAATTGCCAAACCAGCCAGTTCTGGCCTGTGGAGAAGTTAAATTTGCCAATCAACAATCAGATTACATTTCACTCTTGCAGTTGTGATCAGTGACAAAACTTAGCGTCCTTTCTCTCCACTCTGTCTTCTACGAAGAACACAATTCTATTAAAGCCACCTTCAGTAAGGGCAAGTTTATATTTTTATTCACTATTGTTCTTTTTCTAGAAAGTCTCTGCCTCTGTGTCTGCCTGCCTGCCTGTCGGCTTCTCCCCACTCCCTCTCTCTTTCACATGCACACACCAAGAGCCTCCCCCTCACCGATAGGATAACCTAACAATCTAATAGGCTGTCAGAGAAAAGACTCCATTTCTTCTCCAGCTATAACTCTTCTTTTTCAGCCAAATACCTGTTTCCAGGATGACACCTGTTCATCTGGCCACCTTTCTCTGCCCCAGACTTTGCTGGGCCAAGATGAGCTTGGATCCTTGTTCTTGCATATGCAATAAAGAAAGTGAGGCTTCTTCATGCCAGGAGCCCCTGCTCCCTGGGAAAGAAACCCCTGTGTGGGATGGAGTTTTCAAGGTTAGGAGTTCACATTTTCCCTCTTTCCTAATTAGTGCTAACTCTGACTGACTAAGAACTGGGTATTTTGTGCATGTGCTGATATTGGGGCTTGAACTCACAACTCTGTTCCTGAGGGTTTGGAGGTTTTTTGGTTGTTGTTCAAGGCTAATGCTCTGCGACTTGAGCCACACCTTCATTTTCAGAGTTTTGGTGGAGTCTCATACTGGCTTTGAACCAGGATTTTCAAATCTCAGCTTTCTGAGTGGTTAGGATTGCAGGCATGGGTCACAAGTGCCCAATCCCCTGTACTTCTTTATTTGCCATCTTGACTCCTTGGTGACAGAGAGTAAGAAATCAACACAGTAAGTGGTAAATAAGATGTTTGTTGAGAGACATTTACTGTTTGAGTCTCTTGGAGACATTGGAGTAAATGCAGCTCAGTTGACCTATGATCTTATTTGGCCTAAGCTGTGTAGAGACTTATCCTCTTCAACCTCCTTGATCACTGTGACCACATGGGAACATTTACTTAAGTGGTGTGGACATAATGTCTTACATGAGTTAGCTTCATATCTTAGAGAACAATTAAGAGTCCTGTCACCCTCCATTTAGCCCAATAATTAGTTCTAAGTAGTCCCTTCCTATCTCTGAGAGTCTGTTTGGCATCATTCCTCTGT
Organism: Dipodomys merriami; assembly: GCF_024711535.1. NCBI lineage: Eukaryota > Metazoa > Chordata > Mammalia > Rodentia > Heteromyidae > Dipodomys > Dipodomys merriami. Next base: position 7,911,776 of record NW_027205159.1, on the reverse strand, counting down.
CTTTAGGGGCAATCTTGCTCTCTCAGGACAAAAGAATCTATAATTAAGATTCCTTGCTTTTTGCAGGATTGGACATCTGGATCAGAAAATTGGGGGTCACTACAGACCTATAGCCATCTAATCTTCAATAAGGGAGCTAAAAAATAGATTGGAAGAAAGACTGCCTCTTCAGTAAATGGTGCTGGCAAAATTGGTTAACTACATGTAGAAAACTAAAGCTAGATCCTTATATATCACCCTGCACCAGAATCAACTCCAAATGGATCAAAGACCTTGAACTCAAAGCAGACACTCTGAAAACATTACAGGATAGAACAGGAGAAACCCTAGGTCTCCTTGGCGCAGGCCGAAATTTTCTTAATAGAGACCTGGAAACACAACAAATCAAAGAAAGGTTGGACAAATGGGATTGCATGAAGTTGCAGAGCTTCTGCATGGCTAAGGACATAGCTAGCAAGATCAATAGAAAGCCCACGGATTGGGAGAAGATCTTCACTAGCCATACAACGGACAAGGGTTTCATATCTAAAATATACCTGGAACTTAAAAAATTAAATCCCCCAACAACAAATCCTCAAAGAAACAACTGCCCAATAAATAAGTGGGCTAAAGACTTAAAGAGAAAATTCTCTGAAGAGGAAAGAAAGATGGCCAATAGACACATGAAAAAATGCTCAACCTCTCTAGCCATAAAAGAAATGCAAATCAAAACAACATTGACTTACTACCTCACCCCAGTTAGAATGGCTATAATCAAGAACTCTAATAACAACAGATGCTGGAAGGGATGTGGATAGAAGGGAACCTTACTGCATTGTTGGTAGGAGTGTAAACTTTTTCAACCACTTTGGAAAGTAGTATGGAAGTTCCTCAAAAGACCCTACATAGAGCTCCCCTATGACCCAGCAATCCCACTTTTAGGCATTTATCCAAATGATCACAAACAAGACCACACTAAAGCTACCAGCACAACTATGTTTATTGCAACATTATTTACCATATCTAAGTTATGGAACCAACCCAGATGCCTCTCAGTAGATGAATGGATCAAGAAAATGTGGTATATATACACAATGGAATTCTATGCCTCCATCAGAAAGAATGACATTGCCCCATTTGTGAGAAAATGGAAAGACTTGGAAAAAAATATATTAAGTGAAGCAAGGTAGGCCTAAAGAAACATAGGTCCCATGGTTTCCCTTATTTGCAATAACTAGTATATGTCTGAGACAAGCAGAAAAGGCCAGATCAGTTTATGTTAGGTGAAATGAACCCCAAGATAAGTACTCAAATGTTTTTTCTTTCATGCGATTGTTTCTAACATATTTAAAAGATGATTTCTTTGTTGCTTTGTATGTCCCTTCCCCACAGTATAACCCCTGCTTTCACTGTATTTGATGTTGGTATAATTTGTGGAGGGGAAGGGAAAAAACAAATCGTTTAAACAGGGATACATGTGGACCCATTGCAACAATGAGATGTACAAGTCCTTATGTTGAAAAACAAAGGAGGAGGCAACAATGCTTGATAAGAAATGTACTCATTATCTTGCCCATGTAATTGTAACCTCTCTATATGGTATTTTCACAATAAAAAAGTGGGGTTCGGTTTTGAGGGCCTCTTGAGGTCATGGTATGGAGTCCTCAGTCCAGCAACCTGTCCCAATGGGCTTTGATCAAGCCTCCAGCTCCAGACGTAGAGTTTCTGAAAGCAGATGCAGAAATGTGCTTTTGCACATGCAGATCCTAGAAAGTCATTTTTGGAGTGAGATGGAATGTGATGTGAGATCAAGCTGAACAGATGCTGTGGCCACCTCCAGCGTGGCAGATGGGTCCCACCACTGCATGGACCCCTCACAGTTGATGGGGTGGGAAGAGACCTGGACTGAAAGCGGATTCATAACAGTGGCATCAAAAGGTCACACATTCCTTGCTATGATAAAGATGGGAATCAAAGACTTGGAGGAGCAGGAATGCTGGGCTGGACTTGCCCTGTTTGTTCTACCCACACATACCCCACTGTTCCCTTCATCTGGGCTGAAGAAAGCCATGAGTGAGGATAGCAAAAGGCATTTGGAAGGATCCACGCTGGCTGTTCTCACAGAGCTGGAATGCCCCGTGGGAGGATCAACAAGAGAATGAGTTTCAGGATTGCAATGATGAAAAGAGGATTCAGGGGCACAGCAGTGACCCTTGTGGTAGAAGGCTGGCATGAGCAGTCTGATGGTGAAGACCATGAGAACAGGAAATGTAGGCTAGGTTAGTGGATGCCTTGAACAGACACTGTGAGACAGAAGGAGAGATAAATAGGGCAAAAATAGAAGTGATTGCCAGTGGGGTGCTGGATGGTCCAGACTTTGGAAATCTATTGGATTATCTCTTCCAAAAGAAAGGCAAGTTACCACATCTCATTCCCTGCCCACCATCACCAGCATTGAGACAGAGACCCAGCCAGGTACAGTGGCTCACATCTGTGATTTTACATCTCAGGAGGCTGAGGTGTAAAGATCAAGATTTGAAGCAAGCCCAGGCAGAAATGTCCATGAGACGTTTAACTTCAACTCACCAGCAAAAAGCCAGAAATGGAGGCATGGATCAAGTGATAAATCCACAGATCTAAGGAAGAGCACAGCACCCTGAGTTCAAGCTCTACTACTGGCACATAAACACACATACAAAAGGATAGAGACTCAATACTGTGGAATATATCTGTGGGTTTTAGACACAATGACAACTATATTGAAATGTCATGAATTCAACTGTCTGGATGACTCCCCAAAACCTCCTAATTTGATCTATAGCATAAACTCGGCTATTTGACTGCCTTTATTTATCTTTTGATGCACCTGCTATTTAATAGACACCTATGAATAGCTGGCCGCCCACACTTGACATTGGTTGGGGACCCCTCAGGTGCTGCCAGAGAAGCCAACCCCAGTGGGAGGGGCTGATGGCCCCAGGGACCCCAGCCAAGCAAGCTAACAAAGGGAAGGCACAAAGAAAAGCAGATGAACAATGGTCTCCAGAGGAACAAGAGAGGAAGGGGACAGGGCCTTTCCGGAGCCAACGTCACACAGGCTTAAATAAAATACTCTGAATGCTCTAAAAATGTTGCACTGGAGAGTTTTCAAGAGGGTTTTGTCCTGCGGGCATCAGGCTGGGCCCCAACTCAAGCTCAGCAGGGCCTGCATGGTCAGGCCCCGGCAGGGCCCAGTCAACCTACTCCTGAGGGTGCTGTCCTGAGTGGGCACTGTTGCAGGCAGCTGGACATCCCCTCCATGTGGGCCCAGGGTAGGGAGGGCAGCTGGCACAGAAAGGATGTCCTTTTAAAAATTATTACCTTTAAGTGATTGTACAAAGGAGTTGCCATTTAACAAAGTAGTTTATGAATCCAGGAATCTTGACCAACGTAGCCCCTTTCAACATCCTCACCCACCCCTTCCTTAGTTCTTTCTCGTTCTGTAGGAAATAAAATGGATTTCCCCCCTCTTCTCCTACTCATTTATGTACCCCATTCCACTTGACCCCACCCACACCTGCTTCTTGGTGTTTTATTTTGCTGAACTTTGACTTTTGCCTTTCCAAGGAATTTTACTAATTGAGATCTCTCTTGAATTTTTCATATTTGTTAATATATTTGTATACACTTGCATACCACCCAGCATATTTACTTATGGGGTTTTCCATTATATGTGAAGAAGCTCTTTGGGTTGTTTGTTTTTTCTTTTGGTCGGTCATGGGGCCTAAACTCTGGGCCTGGGTGCTGTCCCTCAGCTCTTCAGCTCAAGGCTAGCACTCTACCACTTGAGCCACAGCACCACTTCCAGCTTTTTCTGCTTATGTGGTGCTGAGGAATGGAGCCCAGGGCTTCATGCATGCAAGACAAGCACTCTACCACTGAGCCACCTTCCCAGCCCCCTCTTTGACCTTCTAGCTAGGGTCTTAGTATGAAGATCAAGCACAGCCTTTGTAGAATGCCAGATTTATTTCACCACCAAAGCACTCTGTTGTTCAAACCATACCAATTACCACCCAGGTCTGTGCCTGAAAGGAGGCCCACCTTGCTGCCAGGGATCATGGGCTGCTATTTGAGCTCAGATCCACTGGCTTCCCTTGTCACTGTTACAGTGAGCCTCGTTCAATGGCTACAGCTCTGGTGTGCAGAGAAGGCCCGAAGATACGCATCTGCTGTTCTCCCTTCAACATGTGCATCTCTGCACATTGTGATCACCATCACCTCTCATCCCTTCCCTGCAAATCTGATCTTCCAAGAGATTTCACAAGAGCTCATGAACAGTATCCATGCACACTTAAACTGCACTTTTAGCCTTAAAGATCTCAGAAGTATTGAATTTATGGGCAGCCTAACAAAATGAAATGGGATGAAACCATTGCCTCCAACTGTATGAGAAGAAATTCTTTCCCAATAAATTGATGGCCTTGTAAAGGTATATCCTAGGATGAAGTTGAAACAGAACTAGAGCAGCCTCCATCCAAAGGCTAGCTGTTTATAAGACAGCCTCTCTTCAGAGGGTTTGGGAGACTCAATTTCCTAAATATTATTTTAATCAATCAGTAATGTAGAAATGTTATGAAATTCACAAGGACACAAACACCATAAGAACCAGAAAAGGAAGGAAGGAAGGAAGGCAGGAAGGAAGGAAGGAAGGAAGGAAGGAAGGAAGGAAGGAAGGAAGGAAGGAAGAGAGGGAAGGAAGGAGGGAAGGAGGGATGGAGGGAGGGAGAAGGAAGGAAGGAAGAAATTTCTGTTCAGAACAGACACAGGATAAACTCTAGGAAGAGAAATCTTGTTGTCAGAAATACTGTGTGTAGAAAATGATCAGAGTAGGAAAAGAATATGTAGAAGGAGATGGGGGGAATAGACAGTCTTTTCAGACACATCCACATATTGTGACTAAAATGATTGCAAGCACAGAAGGGTGAACTTTAACAAGTATGTTCTCCTGGATTTTATCCATTTGGCAAAGAATGTCACATCGGGAAGCCTTTTGGCTTCCCAAGAAGGAAAATCTATGAACAAAGAAGTAAAAATTCCTATTACTTGTCCCTAATAACAATAATTGCAGTAGGCGCAGTAATGTTGTAGGAAAATACCTCATCATGGTGAGTGCTGAGGACTAACCTGGGCTGGCAGGCATGATGTAGAACACTTTCTTCTCTCTAATCCAGTTCTCATTCCTCAACTCCTGGACAGGAGGAGATGGCTCATTAACGCATTCACGTCCTCTCCATCACCAACCTGTGCCACAGGCACCAGGACTCCACTGATTCGATGATAAATCTTAGGCATAGAGAATGTTCTCTATTCCTGTTGTCTCCCACTACCATTTGACACCCACGGTGTGAGGGGACTTCCTCCTACCTGCCGACGTTCAGTCCAGAAGCAGATTTTCTCTAAGAACCCTGGAAGCCAAGGGAAAGGACAGTTGTCTCTGGCCCAAAGTTCCCAGGTCCTGTGTAGCTCCTGAGAAGATGAGATTCTACTTTCTCAAGATGAGGTTCTACTTTCTCAAAACTCTTCCCTATCCCCTCTCTAGGCAGCCAGCCGGTCCTCTGAGCCATTGTGGAGACGCTCAGTCTTCTCATCCTTCAGCTCACAGCAATTCAGCAGACAGGTGTTATAGATTGACTACTGGCAGTATTATGGGTGTGTTTTTAATGTGTGTGCTTCTTTTCTAAGCTACACACTGGACTCTATTTAGATCCAGTCAACAACTATATCCTGTAAGTGTTTGTAAACAAAAATTCCTATCATAATATGCCTAATTTCTATGAGAAAGTACTCTCTAAAGTGGAGAGGCGTTTACCCCCACTCCAGCATATACTCACAGAGGATTACTCCCAAGATCCTCCCTTAGATACTAAACCTAAGATGCTCAAGTCACATATAAAAATATAGAATTGTCTTTGCACATACCTTCTTTCATACCTTCAAACACTTCTAGTTGACAGAGAATACCAAATGCAAGTCAGTTATCACATAAATCGTTGTTATACTGTTATCATTTAGGGATACTAGCATGAGAAAGTCTGTTGATGGTCAACACACATATTTTCCCTAATATTTTCAACTAGAGTGAGTTGTATATGTGGATATGGAACCCTCAGCCCATGGTATTAAAGAAACAAACCAGCACCAGCAAGGTTTGCCCTGTAAAGATGCTCAAGGGAAGGGGGACCTCAGGAAAGACTGGAGGATCGAACCAGTGGTGAGTAAAATGAAGATCAGATCTCTGGTCCTAAAGTCTTCTGTGGGTTGAGGGCTGATCTTTAATGAATCCTTTTCTGGTATTACTGGTCTCTGCTCACTCTCTCCCATGAATAGGGCTTGACCTATTGGAGTAATGATTCTGAAGAACGATGGTAAGAATGGCAGCATGAGTGGTTTCCCAAATTCCCCTCCTTCCTCAGCTCTGTTCTGATCACAGGTTGCCCAAGGGTCATGAAAGTCTTCATTTCTCTCTAAAGTAAGATCTACAGGTGTGGACTCTGAGAAGAAGCTGAAGCATCCAGTGATCTGACCTGTTCAAGACATTGGCATTTAGGATGCCAACTCTGGCCACGTTTCCAATATCTGCTTCATCAACAATTGAGGTGTCATTATTACTTTCTCTGCAGACTCTTTCTTCTTGGTCATTCCAAAACTTGGGTAGGAAATAGAGGTGTTACTACTTAGGAAGTGCTTCAAGCAATATGAAAGTACAAATTGGGTGCAGAATCTAGGGAGCTGAAGGATGGAGGGACTGCACACATACACAATTTCTGGAAAAAAAAAACAACAAGATAGATGCACATGGAGCGTTAAGAAGAGTTAGAGAAAGTAAAACCTCATGTTTACTGCCTTTTCCCTTGGCTTCCTGCACTCATAGAGAAGGTCTGCTTCAGTACTGAACCTCTCTAGGTGGGAGAAAGTCCGTCTACAATAGGTGTCAGAGACAGTAGGAGACAAAAGGGATAGAGAACATTCTCTGAACCTGAGCTTTACTATTAAATAAATGGAGCCACAAGTGAAGTGCATTCATTTTTTTCCCTTGGGTGATGGTCTTGGTCTTGGGGCTTGACCTCAAGGGCTATGTGTAGTCCTTGAGTTGTTTTTTTTTTGTTGTTGTTGTTTTTTTTTTTTTTATCAAAACTAGTGCTCTACCACTTAAGCCACACCTTTACTTCTGTTTTTTAGGTGGTTAATTGGAGAATGAATCTCACAGACTAGCCAGGACAGGCTGGTTGCAAACCACAATCTTCGAATCTCAGCTTCTTAAGAGGTGTGGGCCACCAGGCCAGTTTTGCTCTCATTGTTTCAGAGTTTAAATGAAACCAGTGCCCTGCCAGGTAGGTCCCAATGGCTCTTCAATCTTTTCAAACGTAAAGATGTTAGAGTTCCCTTCTGACCACATCTTCATCACTATTATTGCAAAGTATTTTCTTGATAATGGCCTACATTTAACTGGAGTGGGGTGGAATCTCAGTGTTGTTTTGATTTGCATTTCCTTTATGACCAGAGAAGCTGAGAATTTCCTCATGTGTTTATTGGCTAGTGTTACTTCTGAGAAGTCTCTTGTTAGCTCATTTTTAATTGAGTTGTTGGTTTTCTAAGGGCTTAATTTTTTAAGCCCGCCTTATGTTCTGGCCATATAGATGACCAGATGTATACATGGTAAAAATCTTCTATAAGGTTTCTTTTTAGCTTGTTAGTTATGTTCTTTACTGTACAGAAACTTTATTTTTTTTTGATGCAATTCCATTCATCAAGTCTTTCTTTGATTTGTTATGATTCTAGATCTTTATTTAGAAAGTTCCTACCTATGCTCATTGTTGAAGAGAATGTAAACTTGTTCAACAAGTCTGGAAATCAGTGTGGAGGTTCCTCAAAAACAAAAAAATATTCCTAAACATACAACTATCCTATGACCCAGAAATTCCACTTCTAGGCACTTATCCAAAGATTTCTAAATAGGTTACAGTAAAGCCACCAGCACAACCATGTTTATTGCAGCATGATTCACCACAGCCAAGGTATAGAATGGGCCCAGATGAACCCCTAATGTACGAGTAGGTCAAGAAAATGTGGTATATATACCCATTGGAATTTTACTCATCAGTTAGAATTATATTGTATCATTTGTAAAGAAATGGAAAGACCTGAAAAAAATGTTAAGTGAAATAAATCAGGCTGCATGTTGGGTGATACACAAATGTATAATGTCTTAACTGACACATGGTAGGTTCAAGGGAAAACTCAAATAGTGTAATTCTTTAGAAAGGTTAAAGTTCAACAAATATACACAGGAAATGAATGTTTCCTACTTGAAAGGGGTGGGATGTGGTCAAGGCAAGAGGGGCAGACAAATGAAGAGAAATGGAGAGAATGCAGCCACTAATTCAATACATAACTCAAGGCTAGCACTCTACCACTTGAGCTACAGTGCCACTTCTGGCTTTCTGGTGGTTTATTGGAGATAAGAGTTTCACAGACTTTCATGCCTAGGCTGGCTTTGAACCATGATCCTCAGATCTCAGCCTCCTGAGTAGCTAGGTTTACAGGTGTGAGCCACCGCTGCCAGGAGATGGGTGTGATTTTTAAAAGGGGTGACATTGGCCAAGATGCATTGCATTCCTGGTAATATTTTTAAAATAAAGATTTCAGAGATATTGGTTAGACTCAGTTCCAGAGAAACACCATGAGAAGCATCTAGACAGCATCTGCTAAAAGAAAGCTTGATTTGACTTATCTACTATGTAAAGACCCTTGGGGAAGATAGAACCCAATGAGAAATCAAGGGGAATAAATTTGCACTTGGACTTTTAACTCACGAGCAAAATAAAATAATCTTCATACTTTTAATCCACCAGCAAAAACAGAATTTGTTTTTGTACAAGTGTTTAATAATAAATTTTATTTTTAAAAGAGTTTTGAGGTGAGCAGTAGTAATCCTAACTACTCAGGAGGTTGAGATCTGAGGATCACAGTTTGAAGCCAGCCCAGACAGGAAAGTCCATGACACGCTTATCAGCAATTAACCACCAAAAAGCCAAAAATGAAACTGTGGCTCAGGTGGTGGAGTGCTAGCCTAGAGCAAAATATTTTAGGAACAGCACCCAAGTCCTGAGTTCAAGTCCAGGGTTAGAACACACACACACACACACACACACACACACACACACACACACACACACACACACACACACACACACACACGAGTTTGATTTTGAACTTTGTAAATTGAATTTGTATTTTCTCTACACCAATACTAGGACTTGAACTCATGGCCTGCGTAGGCTGGCTTTAATTGGTTGTTCATTTTTAATTTTAATATGATTTAATTGGTGACTTGTTCCCCAAGGGAAGTTGTTAACTTAAATAGTGGACATATTTATGTTTGGGAATTTTATTCTTCAAATATCTGCAAGCATCCATTATTGAAAAATATCTACTAATTATTACTTGAGAACTCTTTGATCTCCTAATTTGGAACAGGAATTAAAATCTGGAGTGAGATTTCAGTCTTGTATCCAAGAGAGTCAGACATTTTATTATTTGGCTGTGGTCTTACTCTGAGATGCTTCTGAGGGGAAGAGTTTGTGCTGGTTATCAGTAGGTCAAGCAAACAGGAATTGAGGCTCAGCTTCACAAAGATTGAGGACAATCAATAGTCAGAAGAACTCCATGATCTCCCTGAATAGGGATAGTGAAATTCATGTGCTCTAGAGAGGTACAACAGCAGCCATTCCAGTGTGCTCCTGGCCAGCAGAGGCCAAGAATCCCCTGGGGGTGGGAAATGCGCCTTTAGGTCCTAGCTAGCCATCAATGGGATTCTAATGGGGATGGCCTTTGAAAACACTTCTGTTCAGAGAATCTTATAGAGGAAGTGAAGTCAGGGAGTCTCCCTCCCCATTATGCAAAGGGTACCCCACAACCAGGGCAACCAACTTGCCCAAAATTGCCTCAAGTTGTCTCAAATGCAGAAGTGAAAAGCCTATATCCTGAAAACTCCCCGTGCTGCGGGTTGAATATGATTTGCAGCCTGAAAGTCATGCAGGAGTGTAGTCTCTCAGGACTTACAATAAGGTTGCTAAAAGGATGGGAGCTTCATCTGATAACAATGTTTTGAGGTGGGACTTTGGAAGTGGTCCATTAAATAAGGCCATCAGGGTAGAGACCCCTGGACCAAACCCTGGTGGCTTTATAAGGAGAGGAATCAAAAATCAGACACACGGATATAAACATAAGCACTCTCTATTTTGCCATGAGGTGCCATGGGCCACCTCATGAACTGAGCTGTACATTCACAGGAATACGAAGACTATAAAGATCACTCAGGATTGTTTGTTTATATTGTAAAATTCATGGAGCCTATATCCAGAGTTTTGAAAATGTTTATCTTTTATCTATTAAAAAATACTGCTAACCCCTGGAGAGTGCTTGCTCCTGCTGTTAGCTTCTTGTTGCTGTGGCAAAATACCTGAGGAAATCAGCTTAAATGAGGAATAAAATTGATTTGGGATCATCCTTTCAGAGGTTTTAGTCAATGCTCTTCTGTCTCTGTCCATGGTAGAGGTGGTGCTAGGGAGCAAAACTACTGATGTTATGATGGATGGGACGAGGAAGGGAGGGATAGAGAAAGGGAAAGCTTATCTATCCTCACAAAACTATTCATGTTTTGATGGTTGGGAAGGGGAAGAAGGGAGAGAAGGAGAGAGGGAGGGGGGTTCCAGAGAGAGAAGGGTAGAGAAGGATGGTGAAGAGAAGGGAGAGGAGGGGGAGGGAGCGAGAGCACTTATCCTCACCCCAAATACTACTCATGTTATAATGGTTAGGGAGGGAATAGAGGAAGAGAGAGAGAGAGAGAGAGTAGGAGGGGGAAAGAAAGGGAAGAGAGTTTGTCCTCACAACAGAAGAATAACTAATCAATATAAAAGGTGTAATAGAGTTAGAAAACCAGTAGATGTTTAGAATAGTGGATGAAAACTTAGTGAGAAACCAGATATTGATAGAGTCTCTGGCCAAAAATCCTTCACAAATTCCAAAGTGAAAAATAGCAACTTCATGGTAGAAAGCAGCCATGTTCCTCAAGTGTTCCCATTAAATTCCACAGTCTCAGGCCACAGTGCATCAGCTGCCTTCAGATGCAATTCTCTGAAAACCACAGTGTTACTTTTGGGATATTCCTCCTCAAAAGGGATAACCAGAATCGAGTTACATGGATATATTAGACCAATCCAAATACCTAACCTATACTCTAAAATAACTTCAAGGTCAATAGAAACACAGAAAACTAGGTGCCAGTAGCTCACACCTGGAACCACAGCTACTCAGAAGGCTGAGACTTGAGGATAAGACTCTTTATCTACAAATGACCCACAAAAACCTGGAAGTGGGGGGTGTGGTTCAAGTGGTAGAGTGTCAGCCATGAGTGAAAAGGCCAAGCAAAAGCACATAGCTATGAGTTTAAGCACCAGTACACCAAAATAGAGAGGAAGAGAAAGAGGTGCAAAGAAAGAAACACAAAGACTCTTGCAGAACAAAGGAAATGAAGGGGCTATGACTACAAAATATGATGCATAACCTTGGTTGGAATCTAATCTGGGGAAATAAGATCTACAAAGGGCATGGCTGGAACATCTGACAGAATTTGAATCTGCTATAGATTGAATTGTGATGTTGTATGCTATTGAGATTTATGATCTGGATAACTATGCTGTGAATAGCTATTACTTGGAGAAATGATGAAATATTTAGAAGTGAAAGGGAAACTTACTCTCAAATGAGTCAAAACCCAAGAATATGAAATGAATATAACAAACTGCTAAACAATTTATGAGCTGAGGTGACAGGGATTTAAGAATTGTTTGTACTGTATTTGTAATTGCTGTATACCTTGGAAACTATTTCCAAACAAGTGTTGCAAAAGAAAGTGAAAAAGAAAAGAAAAAAAATAAAATGAAGTGATTTTAGAGAAATATAAATCCAATGTAATGCATAGACCTCCTTTTTAACCTAAATGCAACAAACAAATTTGGTTTTCCTCCAAAGTTTTTTTTGTTTTTTTGTTTTTTGGTCAGTTGTGGGGCCTGAACTCTGGGCCTGGACTCAAGCCTAGTGCTCACCACTTGAGCCACAGCTCCACTTCCAGCTTTTTCTGCTTATGTGGTGTTGAGGAATCGAACCCAGGGCCTCATGCATGCAAGGCAAGCACTCTACCACTGAGCCACCTTCCCAGCCCCTCCAACGTTAATTTTTGAAGCAATTAGGAAAGACTAGAAATGGACTAGGTATTACTTAATATCAATGAATTATTATTTTTGTTAGGTACTGTATGATACAAAGGAATAGTGTTGTCAAGTTTAATAGATGCAATTGTGTTAAGAAAAAAGTCTGTATTTACTAACAATACATTATAAAATATTTTCAGGCAAAGTGATATGTGTAGAATTTGCTTTAAGACCTTCCAAGAGAAGCCATGGCTAGCCATTGGTGGCTCACACATATAATAACCCCAGCTACTCATGAGACTGAGATTTGAGGATGAAGGCTTGAAGTCAGTCTGGCTGACAAATATGAGGGATTCATCTCCTATTAACTTCAAGTGATGGAATGACAGCCATGAGCAGAAAAAGCCCAGTGACAGCTCTAAGCCTGGAGAACAAACCCAGTATGGGCACCAAGAGAAGAGGAGAGAGGAAGAGAAGGAGGAAAAGAAGGAGGGGGAAGAAGGAAGATGAAGAGGAGCGGGAAGAAGAAGAGGAGAGGGGGGGGAGGATAAAGGAGGAGGAGAACAAGCAGCTGTAGAGAAAATGGATTAAAATTTCATTCTACTAGCTCTTGTTGGAACAAGGTGGTGAAGACATCACTTCGCTATTCTCATCTCTCTTGATGTAAAATCGTACATTTGCATGATAGGATTTTTTTAACTTTTCCTGAAATATTTCTTAGTTGATGACTATAAAAAAATGATGAGTAACCTGGTTTCTATTATTTTTCTCTTTGTGTTTGTTTTGCCATCTGGAGGCATGTCGAAGTGACACATTTTAAAGAAAGCAAAGTTGTTCTGGAGAAAAAAAATAACACAAATGCTGTTCATGTGCTGCCATAGTTCTGGAGCCATTTAATGACAGGAGACTAGTATTCAGAACATTTACAGCTACACTAGCTGCTCTTTTAGTAATGAATCTGCCGTGTGGCTGCAGCTGATTTCATTATCTTCCCAAAACAATTCCCCCAAGAAGGTTGTCATTGTCTCTGGAGGGAAAAGGGAAGGTGCACATCCTCATTAGACATGAGCATCCATAGCCACCAGGAAAAACGGCAGTGATTCACTGCCACCCCAGCACACTGTCACCAGCCCTGGCTGGAGGAGATGTGTGAGTTTATGGGATTCATCACAAGAACAGTCCTGAAGGGCTGTGGGGCAGGACTCACTTTCTAGGAAACAAAACTTGGGGATGAACCTTTCAGGTGAGGAAGCTGAGGTCATAGCTCAGTGGTAGAATGCACAAGGCCAGGGTTCAATCCCCAATCCTCTTGACCTCAAGCATAGGTAGAGAGCCAGCTGTGATGGCGCACACCAGAGATTCACCATCTGAAGAGAATGAGGCAGGAGGATCATGAATTCAAGATCATCCTGGGCTACACCTTTGCCAGGTACTGCTGGATTTGCCAGGTACTAGTGGCTCACACTGTAATCCTAGCTACTCAAGAGGCTGAGATCTGAGACTCCCAGTTCAAAGCCAATCCAGACAGAAAAGTCCATGAGACTCTGATCTCCAATTAACCAGCAAAATGCTGGAAGTGGAGCTCTAGCCTAAGTGGTAGAGTGACAGCTTTGAGAGGGGGGAAAAAGCCAAGCAAGAGTATGAGGCCCTGAGTTCAAAGCCTAATACTGGTGCAAGCACACATGCATACATGCGCGCGCACACACACACACACACACACACACACACACACACACACACACACACACACACACACACACACTTATCAGTAGAGTTTCTTATCTGGGTCTGTGACAGAAAATCATTCTTAGAAAAAAGTAAAAGTATGATCAAGGACTCTAATAGAAGAAATCATGCAGTAATCACAAATAAGCCTTCTATGCTAGATAGCAGGGTGAGAGAGAGGTAGGTAGGAAGAAGATGTGGGCCAGGGAGAAAGCACCCAATCCTAAAGACTGAGGTTGCTCAGCAAAGCTCAAAGTTCCCTATGGACTGTGGAGACAAGACTGGGCAGGAAGGTTGGTGACAAGGAACTGTTCACTAGCAGAAGGGAGAGGCAGGGAGTCCAGCATGCCTGCCAAGTCTGACTTTGACAATGGTCACTTCCCTCTCAATGATTATAGGAAAAAAAAGCCAAGGTATAAAACACAAACTATCAAGCAAAAGTTATAACAAGGAGAACTATGTGCAGTGGCTCAAGCCTTAAGCCTAGCTATGTGGGAGAACACTGTTTAGGGAGAACTATAGGGAGAACTATAGGGAGAACACTGTTTAAGATCAGGCTGGCCCTAAATGTTTGATAGATTCCATCTCGACCAATGGCTAGGCACTGTCCTACATTCCCGCTAACCCAGCTGGGGAAAACCACAAGGGCTAGGTGTAGGGGTCCAGACCTGTCATCCCAGAAACATGTGTCCTATCACAAAAAGAAAAAAACAATGCAAAAGAGAGCTGAAGGAATGGCTTCAGCTGTTGCAAGCTCAAGATTCTAAATTCTATCCCCAGTACTGCCAAAAACAAAAAAAAAAGTTACAATGGGAAGGAAAGGGGACATGCCAGGAAAAGGTCGACACAGGTTAAGGACATTCAGGCTGCTGCTAAAGGAGAAAAGAAAGGGTCGTTTATTGGGTTAATGCAATGGTCTGTGGCTTGGGAAGTTTTGCTGTAATGAGGTTAGTTTTTGTGGATTGTTTTTAAAGAAAACTTCATCATATAAGGAGATTTTACCACGTAAGGTAGCGATGGATGGTCAGGGTGTCCTTGGAGAGGGATATCATGGTGCCACCCTACACATGGTGGATTTTTTCTCTCTTGTGTTAGGGGATGATGGACAGGCAGAACCATACCGTGTTGAGAAGGGAGGAGAAACACTGTGGGATGAGTGTAGAGCATGCTCAAGGCCCCAGGTTCAATCCCCCAGTGGCCCCATTAAAAAGTGAATACAAAAAGGTAGAATTAGCTTTAATATGTCCTTATAATATATGGATGATATTACTTCAACATATAATAGATATTAAAATATTTCATCAATATTGTGTGTGTGTGCGTGTGTGTGTGTGTGTGTGTGTGTGCTCATGCTGGGATGGCTTGCTTGTTTATGGCTGGTACACTACTACCTGAACCATGCCACTAGTCCAGCATTTTGCTAGTTAACTGGAGATAAATTCCCAGATTTTTCTGCTCAGTCTAACTTTGAAATGTTTTACAATTGCATATGATACATAAGAATATTATTTAAGCTATAAAACTTGTATGGACTGAAACTACTGTAAAACTATTACTCAGGGGTTCAGACTTGAAAGTTACTATCTGATGACATTATTTTTATATTGAGTAAAAAAGACATGTCATTATTTAGAAAGTAAAGCCACGATGCATGTCATCAGGTTCCCGTCAACAAACACAGCAACTAGCTGATGTGTGATTTCATTTTCAAAGTAGTATTTTTAGAATCTAGTTTGACTTTTGCTTCAACTATTCCACTGAATTAATTTAAGGAATAAAAATGCACAAGCTGAGCATAATGGCTCATATTTGTAATCCTAGCTATTCAAGAAACTGAAAGCTGGAGAATCAGGGTTTGACACCAGCCAGGGCAGAAAGGTACATGAAATTCTGCATTCAAAATAACCAGAAAAAGGCAAGACTGGAGGCATAACTCAAGTGGTAGAGCTCCAGGCTAATAGGCAAGCCAAGCAAGTGCAAGACCCTGAGTTCAAAATCTCAGTACTTCCAAAAAAAGGAAAAAAAAAAGAGTAAATAAGGCACAAAACAGGGAATGCTTAAAGCAACCTAGTAGTCTAAGGAAAAGCCTTTGTTCCATCATGCTGGAGAGCCTGGCCTGCTCTCATTGTTTGAGAGCATATTCCACTAATGAGTGGTATTTGTCTTAGTGGTTAGCCATATAATCACCCAAGGTGTGAACTAAGTATCATGACTTCTGTGGTACTAAGGCTATTGGCCTTGTGTTAATCAGTAACCGGAGTATAAGATGGTTCCCAGCCTCCATTCACCTGACTTAGGATGTTTCAATTTCACAGTGGTATCAAACTAACCCAGTTTTTGAATCTGGAGCTTTTCCTGTGTTAGCACTATGCAATATAATCCTCTCTCTTGAAGCTGGACAGTGGCAGAGAGCTGCAGCTCCCAATCAACCCCACGAATACAAGCGAAAGTGCCCAGTTCTGTACAGTGTGAGGTTGTTAAGTAGGATAGGAAGAAGGCCAGATGCTGCCAGCACCTGTCCATGCAATATATACAGCCAGCATCTGGACCTATGGGAAGATAATGGGCTGTTTTCTCTAAGCAAAAACAAGGCACCCTAATAAATAGCTATGCTTCCAGTTGGGGTACCAAAAGAACTATACCTTAGAAATAGAAGTACAAAAGCAGGAACCCAAGCACAGAATGAGGCAAGCTCAAATCATCTCAATTTCTCATTATATTAAAAGATACACTATTATCTGAAAAGCAAAAGAAAATCTTATCCTGAAAAAAAAACAGTGACCATATAGAGCCTTAAATTAACTCCAGTTATACACATGTATCTGAGATTTATGTAAAATTAATCAGAGACACAAAAAGATATACTGACTGAGAGCTAAGAGAAAAAAAGACAAATATTGAATGTCAGGCACAGATATTGAACTAATAGTAATTAATCTTTTTAAGAAATCAAATGAGAAGAGGATTTTAGCAACAAATGAAAATCCAAAAGTAAAGCTTTATATGAACTTCTAGAACTAAAAAATATATTATCTGAATCTGTGAATGGGTCAATATTAGATTAGATGTAGAAAAAATAATATCAAATAACTGAAGAATAACTCAGAGGAAACATTTCTGAGAGGAGCCACAAAAGGATAAAAGACTGCAGATTTGTGTGTGTGTGTGTGTGTGTGTGTGTGTGTGTGTGTGTGTGTGTGTGTGTGTGTGTGTGTGTGTGTGTGTGTCCTGGTGCTTAAACTCACGACCCAGGTGCTATCCCTGAGCTTTTCTGCTCAAGGCTTGCTTTCTACCACTGAGCAATAGCTCCATTTCTATTTTGTGTGTGTGTGTGTGTGTGTGTGTGTGTGTGTGTGTGTGTGTGTGTTTAATTGGAGATAAGAGTCTCATGGACTTGCTCGCCTGGGCTGTCTTCAAACCAGAATCCTCAGATCTCAGCCTCCTGAGCAGCTAGGATTACAGACATGAGCTATCAATGCCTAGCAAGAGTAAAACTTTTGTGAAAGACCAGTAAAGCTGTGTAGGATTCACTGAGAAGGCATACAAAGTGACACAATACAGTCCAATTGACAGCAGAATTCTCATCAAGACTATAAATGCCAGAGGGTGGTAAGCAGCGTAAAATAATTACAGGTGATTCAGACAATACTGGTCTAAAATGTCCCCCCAAAAAACCATGTGATAAAATTATGGGTGCTAGCAGATTGATGAAGGCTCTTACTTTATCCACACAAGAAGTGGGTTCATAGCTCAAAAGGATTATTAGGAATTGGAAGCTGGGTTAAGAAAGCTGGTAATTGGAGCATGACTTTGAAGGGACATTTTGTCTCTGGTTGCTAGGTCAGTCAGTCTTTATATATCTGTCTCTTCTCCTCAGGCATCATGGGATGAGCAGCTTTGCTCTGTCAAGCCCTTCTGTCATGATCTACTATCTCACTGCAGGACCAAAAACAATGGAGCCAATTGACTATGATTGGGACTTCTGAAAGTATACGCCAGTATTGTCACAGTGATAAAATACTAGCTAACACAATGATATGGGTAAACTCTTAGGAAAAAAACAATTTAGCAAAACAGATGTGAGAAGGAACAGGCTGTTGAGCTGTAAGGGGTAGAGAAGTACATTTAGGAGGAACAGAGGTCACTTGCACATCAGGCTATATCTGGGGAAATTTCCAGGACAGGCTATATCAGCAGCAAACATCTCTCTTCCGGAAATCAAACTAAAGCAAAAGAACAATGAAAGATAAAATACAACAAAGCCAAGAGGTAGTTTAACTAATAGACACCAATAAGTCCTAGCTGTTGAAATATGTGAAACCCAGAGACCACATGAAAGAGAAGGCTAGAAAACCCTGCTCTAGTGAAAAAGGATGAAAAAGAGGCCTATCACAGCCCAGCAAAGAAAGGTTCAAAATTAAAACATTTCTACTGCATGCATATTACTTTCATACCATCAAAAAGCTAAAGTGATAAGTAACATTGTCATAAATTAGGGACTTCTGTAGTATAAATACAATAAAAAAATTATTACTAGTTTATCTAAAATAAAAAAGTAGTTGGAAATGCTTTGTTTTTCTAGTTTCTCTCTCCTAGTTCATGGACAAAGGGCCCTTTCTTACCTAACTATATACTCTTGGAACCCAGCAGAGTCCTTGGTACACAAACAATAGGACATTAATAAATCTTTGGCTAAATAAACAGAGAAGCTCATGCCTGTAATCCTAACTACCCAGGAGACTATGGTTTGAAGGACAGCCAGGGTAAAAAGTTCATGAGATTCTATCTCAAAGAAAAAGTTGAAGCCAGGCGCCGGTGGCTTATGCCGGTAATCCTAGCTACTCAAGAGGCTGAGATCTGAGGATTGTGGTTCAAAGCCAGCCTGGGCAGGAAAGTCCTTGAAATTCTTATCTCCAATAAACCACCAGAAAACCAGAAGTGGCACTGTAGCTCAAGTGGTAGAGCACTCTCCTTGAGTTGAAAAGCTGAGGGACAGTGCTCAGGCCCAGAGTTCAAGCCCCATGACCGACAAAGAAAAAAGAAAAAAAAGAAAAGGAAAAGAAAAAGTTGGCTGTGGTGGTATGCATTTGTCATCTCCTTTTCACAAGAATTGTGAATAATAGGACTGCACTTCTGTCTGGCCTGGGCATAAATGAAAGACCCTATCCCAAAAATAACACAAAGAGTTGTGGATGTGGCACAAATGGCAGAGCACCTCTTTATCAAACACAAGACCTTGAATTCAAGATGCAGTACCACAAAAAAAAAACAACAAATTTATAATTAAGGCATAAAAATTACTTCCAGAAAAGACAGAGTACTATACCATTGGGTAGCTTCAGAGCTTCAGGACTTACTTTTCAGGATAGCTCAATTTCCTCCGCAAAAATCTACTGGCTTCAGTGGGTAGATTTTGCTCTATGGTAATGCCTAAAAGTTACCAAGAGGAGTATAAAAATTTCTAAATTCCATGCTGTAAAAACAAGCATTTCTTTTCAGCATGACTAGACCCATCATCACATTAGAAGATAAAGCAGGATGTTCATTTGGTGTATTGTTGTTTTTTTTTTTTTGCTGTTTTTGTTTTCTTTTTTTTTTTAATATTATTTTATTTTATTTGAGAACATACTGTACAGAGGGGCTACAATTACATGGGCAGGATAATGCATACATTTCTTACCAAGCATTGCAGCCTCCTCCTTTGTTTACCCTTCACCTCCCTTCCCAGCCTCCCCCCTCCCCCCACCCAATTATACCCCCCTCCCCCCCACACACCGACATTGTAAAGCTGGTTTTGACATGACATTTTGTACTTCTCATTGTTGCAACAGGTCCACCTGAATCCTTAAACGACTTGTTTGCCCCCATCTCCTCCACATGTTATACTGACATCAAATATAGTGAAAGCGGGGGTTACACTGTGGGGGAGGGACATACAAAGCAACAAAGAAATAATCTTATAAATGCGTTAGAAACATATGCATGAAAGAAACGAAAACATTAAAATACATATTTAAGGGTTCATTTTCCTAACATCACATTATCTGACCTTTTCCGCTTGACTCATACCTATACTAGATATTGCAAATAAGGGAAACCATGGGACCTATGCTTCTTTGGGCCTGGCTTACTTCACTTAATATAATTTTTTCCAAGCCTTTCCATTTCCTAACAAATGGGGAAATGTCATTCTTTCTGATGGAGGCATAGAATTCCATTGTGTATATATACCACATTTTCTTGATCCATTCATCTACTGAGGGGCATCTGGGTTGGTTCCATATCTTAGCTATGGTAAATAATGCTGCAATAAACATAGTTGTGCTGGTAGCTTTAGTGTGGTCTTGTTTGTATACATTTGGGTAAATGCCCAAAAGTGGGATTGCTGGATCATAGGGGAGGTCTATGTGAAGTCTTTTGAGGAACCTCCATACTGCTTTCCAAAGTGGTTGAACAAGTTTACATTCCCACCAACAATAGCTAGCAAGATCAATAGAAAGCCCACCGATTGGGAGAAGATCTTTACTAGCCATACAACGGACAAGGGTCTCATATCTAAAATATACTTGGAACTCAAAAAATTAAACCACCCAACAACAAATCCTCAAAGAAACAACTGCCCAATAAATAAGTGGGCGAAAGACTTAAAGAGAAGCTTCTCTGAAGAAGAAAGAAGGATGGCCAATAGACACATGAAGAAATGTTCAACATCCCTAGCCATAAAAGAAATGCAAATCAAAACAACATTGAGATATCACCTCACTCCAGTTAGAACAGCAAAAATCAAGAACTCTAACAACAACAGATGCTGGAGGGGATGTGGACAGAAAGGAACCTTACTTCATTTGGTGTTTTTTTGTTTTTTCCATACCATGTAGGAGACACAAAACAGATAAGTAACTAACTATGTCCTTTCTGAGCAATCTATAGGTGAGAGAAACACAATAAATATAGGGAAAATGCCCACCCATTGAACTAAGGGAATTGGGATCTCAAGAGTATTACATATTCAAAAGAGAGCACTTTCTCTTTTCAAAGCAGAGAAAAGTTCTCTTGATATGTGCCAGCCTTGGGGGTCTCTGAGCTTCTTTCAAAACCTGGAGTGAAGTAGTTCAGGTCCCTAAAGCACCTCCCTGCCAAGCCCTTGACAGACAGCTCAGTGAGAGTCACTGAGCCCGCAGACTTGACTCGAGCTCTGGGATTCAACTTCTCTTGGAGTCAACATCTTTGATTCTTTGAAGAGAGTGATAAGCCTGTTTCGAAATTGATTTCTTTCTTGGGATTTGTCAAATCAGGAGCCCTTTGCTGTCTTGTTCTACTTCATAAAGCTATGCACTGTTTCAAAAAATACTTGACCTTGGATTTTATCAACCATGCTAAGATAGATAGGATGTGGCAAAGGAAAGAAGAGGAGGAAAGGCCCCCCAAGAGCTTAAATCATTCTCTGCTTTGCCATCAGAACTGATGAATGGGTACCCAAGGAGTTTCAGCTGCTTACTAACTAGTAGGACCATAAGAAAATAATTGGATTTATGACAGGGCTTCAGCAGTCATGTCACTGCCTACGGCCAAGTCAGAGAATTTCATGAATGAAAAACTAATTAATTCCTCCAATGAAGCTATAGGCAGAACTATTGTGAGATTCAGAGATGGACAGAGAAGAGTTGGTCTACTCTTACTATAGGAGACTCAATCCTAAAAGAAAATCATGTACAGACATTCAGTTTTTTCACTGAATTGTTTCTCTTCCTCACTCTGTCATTGAAGAATCTCAAGAACTTCAATTACCTGAGATTTTAAATAGATATATACCTCCATCTTTAGCTGATTAACATTATACACATTTCAACTTTGAAAGGCCCTTGAAGAATATCTTTGTTAACTTTTCCTTTTAGAAACAGAGGAACTGGGCCCAGGAAGGGAAAGAACAGTGCTCACCTTGTGACTGTGGTACTCTAGACCCTTTACAGACACAAGTACAAGGAAAAATAAGAATCTGTGGAATGGCCAAGTGCTGGTGGCTCATACCTATTATCTTAGCTACTCAGGAGGCTGAGACCTGAGAATTGTGGTTCAAAACTAGCCAAAGCAAGAAAGTTCATGAGATTCTTTAGTTAACCAGTAAAGCACTGGAAGTAGAGCTGTGGTTCAAGTAGTAGAGTACCAGCCTTGAACAAAAAAGAAAGAAAAGAAGGAAAGAAGGAAAGAAGGAAGAAAGGAAAGAAAGAAAGAAAGAAAGAAAGAAAGAAAGAAAGAAAGAAAGAAAGAAAGAAAGAAAGAAAGAAAGAAAGAAAAGGAAGATAGAGAGAAAGAAAGAAAGAAAGAAAGAAAGAAAGAAAGAAAGAAAGAAAGAAAGAAAGAAAGAAAGAAAGAAAGAAAGAAAGAAAAGATATAGCTCAGGTCAAGCCCCTATACCAGCACAAAATTTGTGGAATGAGTTTCATTGGTTTGAGTCAAGGTGAGATATTATTATAATTTCTCTATCTCTCTATGTGTTATTTTGATTTTTAACTATTCTGTATTCTTTAGAGAATTCAGGCCAATTTGAGTGGTATTTAAAATTCATTCTGACTCAACATTGACATAAAATCCCTTCCCAGATGCAGTCATAATATAAAATGCATACCCTATGAAAACTGAAGTGGAAAATTGAAGAGAAGGGTTGATATGGAAGAGATGGGGAAGAATGATCAAAAGAGTAACATCCATCAACATTCAGTGCATCAGTTGGTTGAATGGTAACTACTACCATTCAACAATTATTCAACAATAATCAAAAAATATAAGAAGAAAGCTCTCCCCATGACAAATGCTTAACTCTGGCATTCTAGCATTTCTGATAGATAACCAAAGATCCAAGTGCCTGTCTATGTGACTATTTGTGTCCTAAGAATATTTTTCACCTGCTGTCCATCTACAGGTAACAGAAAGGGACACCTTCACAGTCCTGGTACCATAAGGCAGGTTATTGGCACCTGGACATAGTGTCCACCACCCACATGAGCATATTTCCCCCAAAATTGCCACCCCTTGGAGAAGGGGAACTGTGTTCTTCTGTTCCCATCCTCACTGCATCTACCACATCAGTTTTCAAATGTGTTGGCCTCAGAAATGCTTTTTCTCCTTAAAAATTAATAGCCAGATGCTGGTGGCTCACATCTGTAATCCTAGCTGCTCAGGAGGCTGAGATCTGAGGATCACAGTTCAAAGCCAACCTGGAAGGAAACTCTGTGAGACTCTTATCTCCCATTAACCACCAGGAAACGGGAAGTGGCACCTTTGCTCAAAATGCTAGCGCTGTTAGCACTTAGACCCTAAATGCAAGCCCCATGACTGATTACAAAAAAATTATTGAAAACTCCAAGGAATTGTTATGTAATAGATCTGACAAATAGCTACCTTAATTGGAAATTAAAACTGAAACATTTGAAAGCATAAACTTAATTTTAAAAATAGTAAACCTGGGGCTGGGAAGGTGTCTCAGTGGTAGAGCGCTTGCCTTGCATGCATGAGGCCCTGGGTTCCATTCCTCAGCACCACATAAGCAAAAAGAAAAAAAAAGCCGGAAGTGGCGTTGTGGCTCAAGAGGTAGAGCGCTAGCCTTGAGCTGAAGAGCTGAGGGACAGCGCCCAGGCCCAGAGTTCAGGCCCCACGACCGGACCCCCCCACAAAAAATACAATAAAATAAAAAAAATAAAAAAATAGTAAACCCACCACACATTAATATAAAAATATACCTTTTGAAAATAACTTTTTTAAAACAGAAAGGGCAGAAGATAGTATCATATTTTGGGGGGAAGCTTTCTAATGTCTGAACTTTCATTTCTGCTTCTATATTCAGTGTATTTGATCTATTGCTTTTATTGATGCCGATGAAGTCAGTTCAAGTCAACCAAATACGTTTTAAACCCTACTGAAGTATATATAACTACCACATCAAAACTCAGTAACTAGGTTTTTTGTTTTTCAATTGTTTTGTTTTAATTTTTTAATTGTTTTGTTTAATGGTTTTGTTTTGTTCACATTGGACGTTTGAACCCAAGGCTTCATGCTCGCTGGGCTGATGTGATCCTGATGAGCCATGGCTCCAGCCCTGGTTTGTACTGTTTAGTTTTAGAGTAGGGACTTGATTCGTTGTATAGTACAGGCCTGGACCTACCTTCAACTGTTTGAGGCTTTCTGTGATTACGAGAATCACAGCTATACCACTACATCAGCTTGCCTTCATCAAGAGAGAGTCTCACAGCCTCTTCTGTCCAGGCTGGCCTGGTACTGTGATCTTTCAAACCTCAGCCTTTGTAGCTTAGGATGGCAAGCTATAGATTAAGAAGGAGTTCCCAAGCCAGGCACTGGTGACTCACTCCTGTAATCCTGGCTACTTAGGAGGATGAGATCTGAGGATCATGGTTCAAAGCCAGCCCAGGAAGAAAAGTCTATAAGACTTTTACCTACAATTAACTACCAGAAAACTGGAAGTGGTGCTGTGACTCAAAGTGGTAGAGCACTAGCATTGAACAAAAGAGCTCAGGGACAGTGGCCAAGGCCTGAATTCAAGGCCCACAACCTACTGAAAAAAAAAAAAAAAAGGAGTCTGACACTTTCCTACATGGTCAAGCCTTAAATTACCATCCTTTGGTTCTCAAACCTCCCAAATAGCTAAAATTGGAGATCTGAGTCACCTGCACCTGGCTACAAGTGGCAATTTTTGAGTGAGCATTGCAATAATCTGAGCCTGTACTAAAGAACTTTTCACTTTCTATGATATTAAAATCCACTGGTCCTCCTTATATTTTTGAACAGATTCTTTACACAGATTCTTTCTGTGCATAATTTTGTAACATCAGGCATAGGTCATTTAGAAAATATTAGTTCACTAAGTTATACAGAACTTCCAAGTGTTTATTCCTTTCATTGTATAATATCAAAACAATCCGGTACTAATAATCACTACTGACCTCATCAGGAAAGTCAGTAAGTACTGAGGAGCCATTCAAGTTTCCAAACTTCTAGTTTTCACTTGGGACTTTGGATACAATTATTGGCAGCAAACACTGCCACTTGTTTCTCTCAAAGTAGCAGGCTTTTTAATTTTTGAGGAAATGCCTGCTAGATACTAACGTTTGATTAGCCACTGTTTTTTGACATGGTCCTGTGTGAAGAAAATGGTATTGGTATGGATCACATGTGAGGGCATTTCCCACTGACTTCTGGCACAGTACAATGCCACCACAGGAAACAGGTAGCAGACAGGCTCATGGTTGTGTTGTATCAAGCATACATAAGGAGAAAACTGAACTAAAGTGAGGGGACAGGAGATAATGCAATCCTAGGAGGGTAGGCAAAGAATGAGAACGCCCCTGAAATGGCGACATGAGAGACAAGATCTAAATAAAAGGACAGGGCCAGGCACTGGTGGATCACATCTACAATCTTAGCTACTAAGAAGGCTGAAATTTGAGCATCACAATTCAAAGCCAGCTTGAGGAATTAACTAGCAAAAAGCCAGAAGTGGAGCTGTGGCTCAAGTAGTAGAGTGCCAGCCTTGGTTTCTTAGGACCATGGTAATCCCTGAATTCAAACCTCAGTACTGGCACAAAAAATTAATCAATTACTTAAGGGAAAGAGTGAATATCAATGGAAGAAAATACTCAGGAAGGGAACCAGACATGTAAGCCTCTGAGACCAGATCAAGTTTGCTTGTTAGAGAAACTGCCAAGACCCTTACATAGCTGAGCAAAGAGCAGAAGCAAGACTTTGTCTTCCCTCTGCATGAGCTATGAAGCTATTGTAAGTGTTGTTCAGTGTTTTCATCCTGTAGTCTGACTGAAATTGTTTAGAAGCTTCCCCTCCATATGTGGAGAACAAATACAGATGATTTATAAATCCACAGTAAATTGAAAATATCTTCAGTGGACAATCCATTGACTCGGTGTTATCTCCTGCACATCCTGGCTCAGAAGCACAGTACTCTATAAAGCTCAGTATTCCTCATGTTTGAAGGGCTGCCAGGGCCCCTTGGGTTCTTCCTGACTCCTGTCACGCCCCAAATCACATGAGAGGACCAGACTATATGCCTCTAGCCTGGGCAAAAGATCTTCGTTCAAAACATGAAATTTGGTTTTTATTCTCCCATCGTAAAATGGGGAATCATGAATCGAACTGTCTTAAGTCAGGGATGGTCTGTACCTAGGTACAGATCTGGAGGGTATGAGTATGACAGAGGGGCAGAGGGGCTGGAGAAAAAACACTTGAGTCTTATCAGAGTCAAAGTGGTATTCTATCGATTCAAAGGATTAGAAAATGACAGAAAAGCACAGAGAAGAGAGAGCACGCTTCACGATGAGAGGCATGGAGAAGACCAAGAGCCAGCCAAGAACTTTAGGAAAGCCAGCCAAAGAGGTGAGAGGAAGCCAGGCAAATGGCCCTAAGGAAGCCAGCAGCTTGGAATGCTGCTGTGGGATGCAGTGGGGATAGCCCTTAGAGCTGAGGATGGAGTTTAAAGAAGAGATTTCAGTGGAGTGACAGTGGAGCCCAATTTGACCATAGTGTGCTGCTGGTGAATCAGAAGGAAATGAGGCAGACAGGAGCATAGACACATCACCAGGTAGGGAGGTGAGAAATGATATGGCGATGGAGGGGGATGGAGGGTGTTGGGGAAGTTGGTTTTCTTCTGTTTTGCTTTGTTACTAGGAGTCATTGAAGTATACTTGAATGCTAAGGGTAACTCAGCAGAAAGGTAAGCTACATTTTTCTCAAGGTAAAGAGTACAATTGCTAGAGTAAACATTTTAAGTAGGTGCAGACAATTGAACTGCTGATCTGAGGAGCAGGAACATTTATCCAAATGTACCTACGTTTATAGCTTTGTGGGTGGAAAAGTAGGTTATCTCTCTTTGCCTCTGTTTTCTTTGTGATGAAAGAAATGAGGTGATCAGCTGAGAAGCAGAAATTTTAGAAGGGAGAGAGGATATCAATTACTAGAGAAGTACAAGACTGAGGCTCAGCGTTGATACAAATTTGTGGTGATGTGTTCAGAGAAGTAAGTCAAGGACACCATTAACTTTGAATTGACCTCAAGAAAAAAAAATAATGCTTAGGCTTAGAGAGATGAAACAGCAAGAAAAGAAAGAGATTGGGGAGGGATATGGTACCTTACACTCTTAATTTTTCATAGCAACAGTAAGTACTAGATCACTAGTTGTTGAATAAGTGAATGAGAGGAATTCTCTCTGTCTCTCTGTCTCTGTCTCTGCCCCTTCTCTGTCTTGTGAGCTGCTCTATTCTACTGCATCCTCCTGCAATGATGGGCTAACACCTAAGAAACTGTGTAAGTCAAAAAAAGTGAATCCTGGGCACCGTGGTTCACACCTGTAATTCTACACAAGAGTCTGAGATCTGAGGACCACAGTTTGAAGCCAGTCTGGGCAGACCATGAGACTCTTTTCTCCAATTAATCACTCAAAAACTGGAAGTGAAGCTGTGGCTCGAAGTAATAGAGTGCTGGTCTTGAGCTAAAAAGCTCAAGAACAGTGCCCAGGCCCTGAGTTCAGCTCCACAACCAACAACAACAACAGCAAAAGTAAATGAATAAATGAATGAATGGGTAGAGGAATGGTTGAATGGATGAAGAGGAATGGTTGAATGGATGAATGAGTAAAGAATATGTGAATGGATGAATGAGTGAATAAACAGGAGAATGAGTAAACCAATGGATGAATTAGTAAATGAATGAGTAAATCATGAATGAATAAATGAACTATTGGATGAATGATGAATGAATGAATGGGTGAGGGAATGGATGACTGAGAAAATGAATGGAGAAATAAATTAATGAATGGTTAAGTGAGTGAATGAATGAACAAGTAGACAGATATATGAACAGATGAGTGAATGAATAAGTGAATGACAAAAGCTATTCAGAGAATAATGCATGTGACCATGCTCTCTTAGGGTTTAAAGGGCCTTATTGGTAACAATTGTAAAACAGACACACCGACACTCATTTATCCTTAAACCTCCAGGCCAATAGAATGCTTTTTAAGGAGCTGGTTCTACCAATTCCTACACAACACAATTTTGATTACACAAGTTCTGAACTCCATGGAAACAAGACCAAGCTCAGTTCAGAGCCTCATAGTTGTATACTCTACTGCAAGTCATTTGTTCTCTAGCTTGTAGTGTTAGGCAAGAAGCCTTTCTTTTTGGCATGATGTACTCAGTAAATATTTTTCATGGCATTACAAGTACTAGTATTTGCTTCTTATGATACCTTGGCTTGGATTGTTGCTCACAAGGACCTTTGCATCTCCACATTCTCTTAAGAATTCCTCTATACTGAGTCATCTTGATATTTAAAGTTCTATATTATTGGGAATGGATTTAGTGTCAAGAGACTTACAGTTTCTCTTCACTTCACTTGTATCAACTATTTTTTTTTTAAATTGTATTTTATTTTATTTGACAACATACTGTACAGAGGGGCTACAATTACATGGGCAGGATAATGCATACATTTCTTACCAAGCATTGCAGCCTCCTCCTTTGTTTACACTTCACTTCCCTTCCCTGCCTCCCCCCTCCCCCCACCCAATTTTACCCCCCTCCCCCCACCCAATTATACCCCCCTCCCCCCCTTGTATCAACTATTTTTATTAAATAATACATCTATCTTTTCCATTGCAGCTTTTGACATAGATTAAATTCTCCTCAGTTCTTGGTACTTTATGGCTTTCTATGCTATTCTGTTCGGCATTTGTCCTTTTGCTACCACCAAGCTGCGTAGCTATTTGTGGCTTTGTGATATAGTGTCAAGATTTAGACCAAAAGAGGTAGATCTGATCATGCAATTAATATATTAATATAGTTAAGTTGATATTAACCAGGACTTATCTCTTTGGTTTTAGGTGAAGTATGAAGAAAAAATTGCCCTTGCCCTGCCCTAGTAAACACAGGAGGTGTCCATACTGGTAAGCTTTGAGTTTCCTCTAATCTACCTCCTATTAGTCAATGGCTTTGAGAAAGAACTACCTATCCAGATGCCCAAGAGATGGGAAGTATTATTGTTGGGAGTAGAGGGAAAGCCAGGAGCATCAGCCTTTCCTTCTCCAGCAGGACTACATCTCAAATGGAGCTCTGGTGCATTTATTCATCTGCATTAGGCAAAACCTTTTTCTGAAGTCACTACTTCTTAGAATCAAAAAGGTTCTAAAGTCATTGACCTTTCTTACTTGACCTTGACCTTTCTTACTTGGATCCTTAGACAGTGCTCTTTCAAAGTCTGTGCCCTGGATGGATGCAGTCTATATGAACGTCCTCTCTAAGCAACTGAGTCACCAAATTACTCTGATCATATTGTTAGTTCCAATACAGGAGAAAATTAAACATTGTTACACTCCTTAAAGGAGCAGCAGAATATCAATCCACTCCCCTGCCCCCCAAAAAGAAAACAATCACCTTTAATAATGCCTTAAAGAGACAAGGAGATTAAAACCCTCAGTTCTGCCATCTGGCGAAATTTGGCGGGACATAATTATAAATTGCGCAGGATTGAATTTCCATTCCCTCAGACCTGACTTCGATCACACTTCAAACAGAAGGTAAGAGAGGAAGAGAAAGGAAGGGTCCTCAGCAGGTACAGGCTGGAAGCTGGGAGAGCTGAAGTAAAGCACTAGAGTGGAGCTCTTTCAGGAAAAAAATCAATAAGCAGCAAATAGCAGCATAAAAGGTAAAAGCCAGTGACTCACCTGCCACAACCAAAAGGAGATCACTTACCAGCATCTGGCAGCTGCTCAGAACTGAGCTCAAAGGCTTAACAGATCTCAGGAACTCCATCTAACCTAGTGCCCAGTCTCTCCGCAAATCCATTGGGATTATGCTTCCCATCCTCTCCTTTTGGGGGGAGCTTTTCCCAGGAATCATTTTAGAACAAGTACTGTCAATTTCATTCAAACCATTCATCAGTAGAATGTTTTTCATTATGCATATACTTCTAGATGGATGATAGATTATTAGATAGATAGATGGGTGATAGACAAATAGCCTAAGGAGTTAGACACATAATCATTAAAGATAGGGATGACTTGATAGATGATACATGCCTGCAGATGTCTAACTTTTTGCATGAATTATTGGCTAGTGGAATCCATTTGTTTTTTTGGGTTTTTTTCTTTTCTTTTATTTTATTTGTGAACATATTGTACAGAGGGGTTACAATTACATGGGCAAGATAATACATACATTTCTTACCAAGCATTGCAGCCTCCTCCTTTGTTTACCCTTCACATCCCTTCCCAGCCTCCCCCTCCCCCCCCAATCCTTCCCCCCTCACCGACGTTGTAAAGCTTGTTTTCGACATGACAACTTGTACTTCTCATTGTTGCAGCAGGTCCACCTGTATTCTTAAAGGACTTGTTTTTCCCCATCTCCTCCACAAGTTATACTGACATCAAATATAGTGAAAGCAGGGGTTATACTGTGGGGGAGGGACATACAAAGCAACAAAGAGATAATCTTATAAATGCGTTAGAAACACATGCATGAAAGAAAAAAACGTTAAAATACATATCTAAGGGTTCATTTTCCTGACATCACATTATCTGACCTTTTCTGCTTGACTCATACATATACTAGATATTACAAATAAGGGAAACCATGGGACCTATGTTTCTTTGGGCCTGGCTTACTTCACTTCATATAAATTTTTAGTGGAATCCATTTGTGAAAGCAAATATTGGTGAATACAATCAGATCTGGAGGAGACCTGAAAATAGCTCTGGGAGGCAGAGGGTGTTGAGCTGTTGCATGTTTTAACTACAAATTGCAAGATGGACGTTAATCATCTGAGGCTGTTGTACTCAGCAAAATAGCATTCTTTAGTTCTGCTAAACAATTAAGCCCCACAGGCCTCAATGGCCCCACCAGGAGCCATTGTCCCATACTTGTAATCCTAGTTAGGCAGGAGGCTGAGATCCAGAGAACCAACGTTCAAAGCCAATCTGGGCAGATAAATTGTGACAAAAAAAGTGACTTGAGGAATGGGTTAAGCATTTGAGAATAACCCCACTTTTGGTTACAAATACGTATTTTCTTCTGTTTTGGCCATCTACTACCCTTTCATGTGTTATATTTTGACCTTTCTTTTGTAAGTGTATGTGCCATTCATCTCTGTCACTTTTATGCTGAACCCATAGGTTCAGTTCCTGACCTTCTGGTGGCTGAGCTGCAGGGGAGGCATATTCCCTTTGTCCTCTGTCTCAGCTCTAGGAACTCCATATGTCATCTGTTCTCAGCTTCATTGGGTCTGAGGGCCTGCTGGGAGTTTTATAAACTGCTCTTTAGAGCTATGAAGACACAGATGTAGAGAAAATAGAGGGACATTCTCTAGGTTAAGTGCTGCCCTTATTGAACTTCAGAGAATTGAACAGTTGACTACATGGAAGTGATAGCAATAGCTCCAAATTGTGAGTTAAGAAACAGCTTTAGAGCATAATTGGATGTCAATTCTCCTCTGGAGGAAAATGGTCAGATGATACTCTGATAGTAACAAGCTCTTTACCTGCCTAAATTATTTATGACTAGGGAATACTCTTGCACAGAGACGAGTCTCACCACTGATCACCCTGTGTCCTGGAAGGGGAAGCCTGAGCTTCCTTTGACAATTTCTGCCTCTAACAAGTCTGTCAGTGGCATCTATTAGTCATGTTAAAATCCATGCCCTGTGATAACAGTACTATACAGATGGTGAGAAATACAGGGAAGTTTGGGAGTGTTCATCAGCTTTCTTGGACACACTGCTTCCAAGCGCAAGAGCCAGAATCCACACACTAACCTTTCTGCAGTGAATGCCTGGGCTTTTACCCTACAGCTCAATGTTGAGTGGCTGTGGAATTAAATTTGCATTAATCTCCAAGTTGCTACCAATGCAGAAGTAATGCTTAGGTCAGTGTGTAAGGCAGTGACAGACCAGAGACCTAATATATAATGTGCTTCACAGAAATAAAGGAAGAATTGTATCAAAGAATGATGTGCCTCTTCATGTCTAATCTTCTAGTCTCAAAGGAAATTTCTCCCTGACCCTGAGTAGGATTACACTAATGAATGCTGGTACATGTACAAATGTGCCCATGTTAATTGTTTATATCATTTTCTTTTCTATTCTTTTTCTTTCCTTCCTTCCTTCCTTCCTTCCTTCCTTCCTTCCTTCCTTCCTTCCTTCCTTCCTTCCTTCCTCCTTTCTTCTTTTGGGGATACTGTAGATTCAGAGCCTTGCATTTGCTGGGTAGTCCCTCTACTATGTGAATCGTACAAATATTTGTGCTTTAGTTACTCTTCACATACAATCTGTGCTAAGGGACAGTGCATAGGTCCTGAGTTCAAACCCCAGTACTAGTACAAAAAAATCAAACAAACAAAAATCAGAATCTGCAGCTGCTGTGCTTGGTACCGGTAGATTGTGTGCTGAACAATTTTGTCATGTGATTCTTTTCTCTTATTTCTATTCAGTGTGTATTTTTCTTATCTTTGTTAGATTCAACCTGTTTCACTCTAATCATGTTTTGGTCACTTCCATGTAAAAGAACATATTTAAAATTCAACAATAAATATAGTTAATATCCAAACAAGATAAGATGCTAAAGATTTAGTGACAATTTTATTTCAAGTGTTGTATTTTCACCTGCCAATGATTTTATTAAGATGCTACCAAAGAGACTAGCCCTAAAAAATGGATGAAATTGACCAAAGTGAAAGTTTGCTAGGCTTTTATTGAAGACTCACACTATACTTTTGAAAAATTCATCTGCCTGTCTTTTCTATTTGAGCTTCAAAAGATAGATGCAGACAAAGTCATGAGGTTGCTAATATGAGCTATGTGACCAACTCTTGATATGGAACTATTAGCTGGAGAAAGCTATTAGTTAAGGAAAGATGACATCACAAAGCAATCTGCTCAGCCTCTTCCTCTAGTTGATGACTGTGCTGAGCCTTGTGAGTACTGATAATGCTGCCATGTCTAAGAGCTTCCTCCAGAAGCTCAAAGTGTTTCTACATGTTTGTCTGTTTCCTTCTTTTTGCTTTCCTTTGTGCTCCCTCCCACCCCTGGCATTAAATCTTTTCTTTTCTTTCTGTCTTTCTTTCTGTCTTTCTTTCTTTCTGTCTTTCTTTCTTTCTTTCTTTCTTTCTTTCTTTCTTTCTTTCTTTCTTTCTTTCTTTCTTTTCTTTTCTTTTCTTTCTTACTTCCTTTCTTCTTTTTTTTTCTTTTCTTTCTTTCTTGCTTTGGTGGTACTGGGGTTTGACTCAAGGACTCACCCCAACTGGCTAGGTCAATACCTATTAATTAATTTATTTATGATACTAGGGTTTAATGCAGGGTCTCACCTCAGCATTTCTATGGTCTTTTCTCAAACACTTCTTCAGCAAAGTGTATGTGTTGATTGATTGATTGATTGATTGGTTTATTTATGTACTTATGGTACTGTAACTCAACTTGGTGTTTTACCTCAGGCTTGAATCCTTAACCCCACCCCCACCCCCCAACACCAGCAAAGCTATTTATTTCATTTATTATACTAGAATTTAAGTCAGGCTCACCAGGTTTCATTCCACCTTCAGCAAAGTTATTTATTTATCTAGTTATATGATTAATTTCAAGTGAAGGTTTCACCTCAGTCTTGCTAGGCAAAATTTCCACCCTTTCATCCAATATTCCCACAGTCCTAATTCCAAAGGGCAAGGGTTTTTGTGGGTTTTGCTTTTCGTTGTTGTTGTTTTCTTTTTAAGGAACTGTAGCACACTGCCCTGACTACATGTGAAAGCCAAAAACACTTCTGTTAACTTCCCAAAGGACCTGAGCTGGGAGCTGCCTCCCATTCCTCACCCTGATAGAAGTCTGTCCTGTCCATAGGCCCGGCAAGCGCTCTATCACTGAGGCACGGGAGACGCCCTAGCTCTGACTTCTCTACATTTTACCCTAGAGGATGCAACTTCCTTCTGATTGCCTTCATCTTTGCAAGATCCTTGGGTAGGGAAATGTCAGCCTCTTACTGTATTCCCCAGCCAACTGCTGGCTGCAAGGGAGTTGCTGCTAACTAGAGTTGTTCAGAGGGCTCCCAATGCCTACTTTGTGACCCACTTGTGACCAGACAGATGAGAGGAGCGGGGAGGGGCATGGATGGCAATTAATCTCCTATCCCTCACCCCACCTCTCATAGCCCACTTTGTGATGCACCTGCATGTACAGACAAAGGGGTGTCCAGTGCTTAGATGGCAGCTGTAGGATCCCTCGCCCTTCAGGATTGAGTCCCAACCAACACTGCTCCTGTCCTGGGAGGCAACAGCAGAGAGGGTCTGCTCTACCCCCACACACCCTGGTATTTTCTGTATTTTCTTAAACTTTATGCCAGCACTTTCTTTTTCTCTATCTCTTTCTCCCCCCCCCTCTCTTTTTAAACACGGTCTTTCTATGTAGCCCAAACTAGCTTAGAAATCACATGTAACATAGGCCAGCTTGAAACTTAAAATCATCTTGCCTCAACTTCCCAAATGTTGGGATTACAAGCATGTACCACCATGCTCTCCTCTCTCTAATGTAGTGATTCAAAAGCAATAGACTTAAAACAACAACAACAACAACAAACCCAAAAGCACCAGAAGAAAGAAGCAAGCAGTCCAGGCAAGGTGTCTCAAAGTTAATGGAGAGAGCTCCAATTCACTACTCGTTTACCTCAGCTGCACCGCACTTGTGAGAACTCAAGATTAGCTCTTCTTCATGTTTTCCTCCTAAATAAAGAGGTTATACCAATTAGAAGTGGAAATCTATGTACCTCAAGACGTTGCATGCCATTAATTGGTTCAGTTCTAAGTGCTACCAAGTGCTGGTGGCTCACAACTGTAAGCCTAACTACTCAGGAGGCTAAGATATGAGGATTGTGGTTTGAAACCAGGTTGACCAGACAAATCCCAGAGACCTTTATCTACAATTAACCAAAGAAATGCCAGACTGGAAGTGTGGCTCAGTGGTATAGTGCCAGCTGTGAGTAAGCAAGCTGAGAAAGACCACAAGGCACTGAGTTCAAGCCCTAGTACTAGAGCACACAAAACATGCTTATAAATGCTGTTACTTCTTTTGGACATTATTGTGGTTATAGATTTCTCTATTTGGAAACAGTTCCCACAACACAGCCTTTGTACCTGTTCACAGTAGACGATGAGAAACTCGAAACTCAATGAGAAGCTTCATTTAAAAAAAGAGAGAGAGAGAGAAGGAAACTGCAGAAATCTCATATGATTCACTTTCTTTCTACAACAGTTAGCTCCAAATACACACATGTGCACAATCTCACACACACACACACACACACACACACACACACACACACACACTTTGGCACACAGAACAGGTTAGAAGAAAGAAGTCTAGACAATTAATGTTATTTGAAGGGGATGGGGTGCTGGTACTGAGGCTTAAACTCAGGGCTTAGGTATTGTCCCTTAGCTTTTTTTGCTCAAGGTTAACACTCAACCACTGAAACCATGGGGGAAAGCCACGTGGCCTTTTCTGGTTAATTGGAGATAAGAGTTCCACAGACTTTTCTGTCTAGACTGGCTTTGAACCTTGATCCTCAGATCTCAGTTTTTTCTGTGGCTAGTATATAATACTGGCATGAGCCAGCAGCACCCAGCTAGAGAAGTTTCACTGAACCTGAAACACAGTTCTCTGCATGAGGCCTACCCTGGAGAGGTCAGCAGCGGGCAGCAGAGTGACAGTCTCACACATAGGCCTCTACTCTAGATTCTCTACCTCCTCAACAGGCTGGGCATAATTGATGGGAGTTCCCTGCCGTCTTTGAGAAAAGCACAAAGTCCCAAGTCCTTTTCAGTATTTTCCACTAGTGTTTCTAAAATCTGCTTTGCTGGGACTAGGGGCAGGAGGCTGAGCTGTGTATTATAGAATATTGTGCATTCTCCCTGGGATCAACCCATTGGATGCCACAGGCATCCTTTTCCAAGTCATAATGATCAAAAACATCTCTGGACATTGCCAAGTGTCCCTTGCAAGGCAAAATTGCCCCCAGTAATGAACCGCTATTCTATGTCTACACTTAGAGGATTTTAATAACTAAATTTCTTCCAAGAATTGACTATTGTAAAATGTTACCCAGAATGCCATTATGCTGCAGAGAATGAACCAGAGCACTAAACAGAAAAACCCTCAGGAGGCCCCACATCAAAAAGGCTCAGATGGAATTGCAGAAGCTGCATTTCCACTCTCTGTCTTGGCTCCTTTTTCCAAGAAGAACTGCAGAACACCTTTCAAGTTAAACCTCTTGCTTAACTCCTTAAGGATTTGGGGATTAGGGATATATTCCTCACCTAATTATAGATGTCTAGGAATTTAGTGAAATGTTACACTAGTAATCAATGTTAAAATGGATTGCTTTGCCCTAAAACGCATGAGGATTATAGGATGGTTTAGTGATTAAGCAAACAAATTGACACCCATTATAATCATGTTACTACTGCTAACAATTACATGCTGATGATTAAATTATAGATTTACATGCACTTTAGGAGTAAAGTTAACTTCCTTTGCATTTTAAGGGTTGGACTATAAAAAAAAATAAGGCATCCATCAGTCAGGACTTGATTTATTTGATTATAAGCGTTACTGGTAACATTAACTCAACTGTTACAAGTATCAATTTATTTAGCATTTCCTTTCCTTTGAAATGCTCAGTGGTGGAGAAAGTTCCCATCCCTGATTTGTTAGGTTGATGTAGACAGACCTATCATTTATTGCAAAAACAACAAAGGTAGCATTTTCTAAGAAAAACCACCTGACAGGACACTGCTGGTACAAATATTTTGCTGTTGCGTTAGTAAGAATGTACAACACAAGCACAGTAAATCAGGCAAAAGCCTTCAAGAAATAATATGAATACAGGAAGTATTTTGCCAATGATATTAAAACAGAATAAAAGAAAAACTACTGGGAAGCAGAAGTCAAAGCTAGTCTTTCAAATGCAGCCTGTGGTATGTGAAATCTGACATGCCATTACCAGTGAAAAATTAGGAAGCTACACCTTTTATTTCTAGTCCAGAACAAAGGACTCTGCAACTATCTTTCCCACATGTTCCTTCAAATCATCCCCAAGCCCCCACCATGGGATTTCAAAATAGTTCTGTTGGTGGGTTTGTTTTATTCAGGATACTCTGAAAAGCAGGTTTCCCAATGGGACTAATAGGACCCAGATTCTACTAGGGAAAATGCTTATGTGAAAAAGTAGATACTGGTGGCCCATGCCATGGTTCAAAACCAACCCAGGAAAGAAAGTCTGTGAGATTCTTGTCTCCCATTAGCCACCAAAAAGCCAGAAATGTACTTGCAGCTTAAGTGTAGAGCACCAGCCATGGGGGAAAAGCTAAGGAAAGAGCCCAGCCTCTAAGTTCAAGCCCTAGTACCAGCACAAACACACACACACACACACACACACACACACACACACACACACACACACACACACACACACACACACACACACGCCTTCAGACCCCATTGCAAGTCTGACTTCTCTGGAAAGAGAAAGTTGGAGGTGAACACGTGCTGCAGACACAGTGCAGTAAGCCAGTAGGAAATCCTCTGGATATCCTTGAACTGCATCCAACAGAGGAGCCCCTGCCTCTCCACATCAGCTCTGCCTTAGCACCCATAGCACTCTGTGTAACTGCAAGCCTGGCTGCTGCCAACACTGAAGCGCTGCAGATATAGCCACTGGCCTCTCAGTTAAGCTCCTGTACTGTTTTCAGTGCAAAGCGCTTCAGAGATGCCAAACCCAATTTCAAAACACCACAATCTCAAAACCATCTGTGCATATTGGGAAACAGGAATGTACAAACAGGATTTGTACTCTAATCAGAAACATACTGCCAGGAAAGATGGTAACTGAGTGGCTGAAAGATTCCAATCCAAACTCCACTGGACACTGCCACAAGCCTTTTATTATCTTCCGTTTTCACCAGCAGAGAAGATTGAAACATTTAATATATTTAAATAGGCTAAAGACTACAGAGTTAAACTCATAAAACAGATTAGCATGTTTTTGTGTCAACATGATAGTTGTTCATGTTTCATATTTATCCCCAGACATGTTAGCATTGTGGCATTAACAGGGTAATGAGGTTATAAAGGTTATTCTGTAGCCCCAGTATTTTCCAAAAAAGAGATATATTGTGTTTAATGTTTGGAAGATTCCGGTCTAGATGATGGTGTAGTCATTTTTTTCCATAGCTGTTCTGTGGATTTAACACAATTTCAATCAACATTCCAGCAGGCTGGTTTATGGATATAGATAAACTTACTCTAAACTTTACATAGGAAGGCAAAGAAATTAACGTAGCCAAAACAAAATTGTTGAAACAAAAAAGAAAATCAGAAAACTTATTTTACAAGATTTCAGTATTTTCTCCAAAGCTTCAGTAGTCAGGACACTTAGACTGGTGCAAAGATAAATCTATGGGTGCATTCTCTATACATGGTTGTCTAGTTGTTTCAGTGCCTGTTGTTGAAGAGACAGTTATTCTTGGAATTGTGTCTTTTATCTGTGTCACAAATCCTATAACTGTGTATATTTCTATTCCGTTCCTTTACCATGGATTGAATGGTCTAGAAAAGACACCTAGGTCAAATTAGTGGGTGGAGTTTGATTTTTCTTTAGGTAGTCATTAATCCTACTTGGTTTTTGTCTATCTTTTTCTCTCATAAGAACTTTTCCAAAGTCATCCTGTTCTGTGTATAGTAGAGCTACTCTGACTCTGTTGGTTAAAGTTTACATCATATATATTTTCAAACTTTTGCTTCTCATCTGCTATACCTTAACATGTGAAGTGGGACTCTTGCAGACATTGTTAAAACCAGTCTTACTTCTTTTTTTCTTTAATTTTTCTTTTTGTTGTTATTCTCTACTGGGGCTTAAACTCAAGATCTCATGTTCTTTCTTAGGTTTTTTTGCTTAAGGCTGGGGCTGAGGCTCTACCACTTGAGCTACAACTTCATTTCCAGTTTTTTGATGGTTATTTGGAGATAAGAATCTCATCCACTTTCCTGCCTGAGCTAGTTTGGAACCATGATCTTCAGATTTCAGCTGCTTGAGTAGCTAGGATTATAGGCCTGATGAGCCATTCATACTTGGCTACCATTCATATTCAACGTGATTACAAATAGGCCTGGATTTAAAACTTTTATAGATGTAACTATAACCCCTCTGTGCACCATCTTGCCAATAAAGTTAAATTTTAAAAACTATGATATTTTCAGTTGTAAGTTGAACATTTCTATAATTCACATTAGCTCCACTATTGAGTTATTATGCATACATAATTTTCTTTTGTTGAAAAGTATTTATTAGCATTTAATAAACCTCCATGCATGTGACATCAAGCCACCAAGACACAGTCCCTTAAACATACACACCCTTAATCTTTACTCAGTTCCTCCACAGATGAACCTGGCATTCAGAATGATGGTCTGCTTAGGGAGTTTTCCCTTCCTTGCAGTAGCCCACATCAATGATGGGTGCAGCTCTACTCTAATTTTTGGCAGTGAGTTCCCATGTCTGCTCACCGACTGAACTCCCTAATTTATCCAAGCGTACAGTTGGGCAGAAGCCCTGGTTCCTCTTGAAGTGGTCATTCCCTTTCTACCAACTTTCCAAAGTAAGCAGGGTGATGTTTGCTGAAGTTTGTCCTGTGGCGCTGTAGTCACCATTTGCCGGGGCAAATTCAGTGTCCTGGGAGACTGTGGTACTAATTCAGGCAGCGAGGGCTCACATGGTCCAAAGATCCCAGGTCTCGCTTGACTGGGCTGGCATGTTGGTGGCCAAGATGAAAGAGCATACATTTTATTTTTGGTGGTTGCCTGAGCATTTACAATATACATCTTAAATCAATCAGAGTTTAACTTCAAATCATATAACAGGATTTTGCATGTAATAGCAAGATTTTAATGTAACATAGGCTCAATTCTCCCTCCCTTCATTGGAACTATTGTTATCCTATGTTTTCCTTGTGTGTATTATATAAACATATAATGTATCACGCTGTACTTGCTCTAGACAATTGACCTTCATTTAGAGACAGCAATTTTGCCTTCATTTATTCCATTCCCACCATGCCTTTTTCTGTCATTTATTAAGTATAAACTGCAATCATACTTACTATGTGCAAAGCACACTACTAAGTAAGATGAAAGGTGTGGCCAACTGGATTTGCCTCAGTGCTGTGATTCTGAGAAAGAAGGAAGGCCCTCAACTCTCAAACCACAGAGGTCCAAGCAATTACTCATGACCCTGGCTATTGTGACTTACATAAGCTTAATATTATCTTCGTGTTACCATAATATTGTCTTTGAGTCCTACCTTATGCCTTGTATACAGCAAATAAACAACTCCACTCATAAATGTTAAATCAAGCCAGGAGCCACTGGCTCATTCCTGTAACCCTAACTACTCAGAAAGCTAAGATCTGAACACTGCAGTTCAAAGCCAGCCCAGGCAGAAAAGCACATGAGACTCTTATCTCCAACCAACAAAAAGCCAGAATTGGAGGTGTGACTCAAGTGGTAGACAACCAGTCTTGAATGAAAAATCTAAGAGAGAGCTTTCTGGTTCCAAGGTCAAGCCCCCATACTAGCACAAAAATTAAAGTTAAATCGGTGTGCACAGTGCTGAACAGTGCTGATTTAGAAAGGACCATGCTGAGGAATCCTTGGATCATCTTGAACTCTCACAAACTAATTTTATGTGACTCAAAGGAATATTCAGCTGTGGAAATCATTTACAAATCCCTTCTTAAAGGAGTCCCAGGCTGAGATCCAACCGTGCTAAATTAAACGGATAAACTTAGTATTGATGACTGAAAACTAAGGCACCAGATTTTCATTCTCAATGTACTACTCAGGATTTTTTTTGTCAAAGTTTCTTTGATCCACACATTTCACATCTACCTTGAGTTGTAGATCTAAAGCAACATAAAACATAAATTAGCAAACTATATAGTCATGAGACACAATTAGCAATCCTTTCCCTTGGCCTCCTTTTTCTTTTTTTCTTTTTTCACCAGTACTAAGGCTTGAACTCCAGGTCTTGCTTTCTTGCCTAGCTTTTTCACTCAAGGCTTGCTTACACTCTACCATTTGAGCCACACCTCCACTTTTGGCTTTTTGCTAGTTAATTGGAGATAAGAGTTTCACAGATTTTTCCTTCCCAGGCTGGCTTTCAACTTTGATCCTCAGATCTCAGCCTCCTGAGAAGGTATGAATCACTGGTGCCCAGCCTACCTCAGCTTTTTATACATACAACAAATAACTATCATCATGATAGGATAGAATAAGATGAAACTTTCTCCAGCATTTGGGGAATGTTCCACAGTAGTAATTGCATGCCTCTGAAGCATTTGCACCTCTAGAGTGAATCCTACAGAAACACTTGCCACAAATACACCATGAGTGGAAATGAAAACCTAGAGACCACTTGTATGTTTGCCAGCTTAGACTGCCACTACACAGTCATACACACACATGTACACATATATTCATGTTTATATATGATCTATAAAAGAAAAAGTCTATGTGCATATGTAGCCTCTAATTTGTATTCTTTCATCGGATGTAGAAACCAGTTGTATGTTTGTAAATTGAACGAAACACATCATTAATAGCAATTACTTTACCTCTGAGGAAAGAAGTTGCATTCACAGAACTTGTGTATATGTGTGTGTGTGTGCCTATGTGTGTGATATGTGTGTATGTGTTGAGAAATGGGTTTAAGGCCATTCTACACATTGTAGATTTAAAATATAGAATAAAATCAAAGGCTTCATAACAATTACAAGAGCAAGGGCATGGTGTCAAGACAGCAGCCACGCAAAGTCAGAGAAGCCAGAACTGTGGGTATATAGATTCATGGGTGTGGAGTCTTGCCACATCTACAAAACCAGCAATCCTGAAGAAGCACTGCTGGTTGCTCACAATTGAATTTATGCACATATCTGTATACCTGCCACATCAAACCCAGCACTTTAACCAGGGATGGTCTCCGATAAAAATGACTTCCAAATCCCATGATGATTTCTCCTTGGATAGTTCTAACCCAGGCAGAGATCTAGACCCTGGTCTCAAGGAAGATTGGAGTGATGGTACCAACTTAACCACAAGTAGCACAGGCATGGACTTAGACTTTTTTTCCAATATAGATATTGAGATGGTTTCAAGATGGAATCGTTGCTGAATCAACTTGTCTGTTTAACTCCCAGGGTTCACACAAACCCCCATACTGAAGTCCTACCTGAGAGAAAATGCTTCTAACATACTGACTAGAAATATGACTCCAGTGATGTCAATGAGCAACATTTTAATTTTTTTACTGAAATAGAAATGTATTCTAGAAATTTGGTGTTTTCCAAATGAACCACTAAAAGCCTGCTGTCAGCTGCATGCAGAAATTGTAAACGCTTTCCTTAGTCCTTATCTTAGTGATTTACAGGCCTAGGAAGGTAGTATACTTCATACACCATTTTATTCAAAGTAAGAAATACACCAGGGGCTTACGTTCAGGACCACTTACTGTGGTTTTAGAATATGCCTGAATTCTACAATACAGTGGCAGACACATTTTTTTCCCTACAGCAGCCACTTCTGTCTCCCACGACTCTGGCAAGGGATGATGCATCCCAGCTCAACTTGGCACTTCCTGATCAGGAAGTGTCCTCAGTGTGTGTGGCCCAGGGGACCCTGGAGCAGAAGTCCACTCTAGAGCCTCTTGGACATGGTTTCCTCATTCTGAATCACTAACAGGTTGAGAGAGAAACAGCTTCTTGTCACAGCCAGACCTTGTGACATCTGAATGAAATGCTGCTGCCTGCCAGCTGGTATCCTCCAAAAGCCAAGCTGGGAAACAACCCTGGGATGCAGTCCAGCCCAGAGAGGGGACAGGGACATCTGGTACCTAATAAAACTGGAGAGCCACTGCTGGGCTTGGCTCTTTCTCTAGGCTTCCAGGGATTTTGACATTCTGTGTCACTGACTATTTGCATCCCAATTCATCTTGCCTGATACTGCCTGACTTTTCTGGAGTTCCTTAGCTATGATGCTAGGTGAACAATTTACTAAAATGTAATGATGGTAGGGATGTTTTGCCGTAGTCAACCCTAGAGCTACCATCATCTAAACTTCTTTACCTGTATGTTCCATAATTCATTCCTTTATTAAATAATACTGATATCGTTTACTCTTTTGTGAGTATTTTCATTCTTATTTGGAGCTAACTTGAATCCATTCTCAATGGACAGATGAAAGCTAGTAATAACATTTGCTTCAGAAGGAGCTATTGGAGAAGTGAACTAGCTAAGTCTGGAAGGAATCACACTTATTATGTGACACATTTTAATTTTTTATCAAGTCCAGAGATTTTTTCCTATATCAAACTGGAAAAGTCACTATTATTTGAATAACTGGACTTTTTGGAAGGGGGAAGATACACTGAACTTTCCCTTTATTTTAATGCTTTCATGTTAATAATCTGGTTCATTAACCAGCTTATTATGTGAGCTCTTCTTAAAAAATGTTTAGATTGATATCTTAAGGTAATATCTTTTGACTAGTTCAGCTTCTTCTCCTCCATAATACTTTACATGATAAATTGCATACTTGATAAATGTATGAATAAATAAGTGAATTACACCATACGATGTCCAACATAGAAGTCAGACAGTGAAGAGACAAAGGCACTACTTCTCCAGCTCTACTCCATTATGTGGGCCTCCATTCAAGCTTTGACATTTAGTAACAGATCTTCCTGATGTTACCGAACATCCTCAACAAGCCACTGTTTCCATGGTTACACAAGGAAGATATTAGCAAATATTTCTGAAGAGGGCCATTGTGATTAATGAGCCAATGTTCTGGGTGAGCAGCACATCCATCCCAGAGGGACCAGATTCTTCATAGATAATGGGTTGGGTGTCTAATCTGCCTTGGCTTATGTTCCCCTCCTAACATGTCCTGATCACTAATGAGAAAGAGAGAGCGAGAGAGAGAGAGAGAGTTCTTCCCTGTAGAGGTGCTGACAGCGCTGACTAAGCCCAGGTTCTGCTGACACCTGCCACCTGCACCAGGAGGAGGCCCACGTTGGTTATGCTAGCCTGGCCAAAACAAGCAACATCATACCATCAAGCTAATGAGATACTGTAACCTGACAAGTCCCAAGTCAGCACCTGTCTAGTGTGATGATGAAATATTTCCACCTGAGTAGCTAACTTCAATAATTTAAAAATATTTATAGAGACTGGCAGTATAATAATCTACAAATTATTAACATAATCCTTCAATCAAGCCTTGAGATGAAAAGATCTTCAATTTTTCTGTTAATCTTTCCTCTCGATGAGGAAGCATGCTTTTCCAAGTGCTCTATCCTAAAAGACTCCAGATGATGCCCATGACAATCCACATGGCATTCCCAACAGAGTGCACAGTGGTTCTCAGTGTACTCCCACACCAGCAACTTCAGCATTACCCAGAAATGTTGAGACAGTGTGTTAGAAATGCAAATTCCCAACACTGATAACAGATCTCCACAATAGACA
The DNA here is from genome assembly GCF_024711535.1 of Dipodomys merriami. Taxonomy (NCBI): domain Eukaryota; kingdom Metazoa; phylum Chordata; class Mammalia; order Rodentia; family Heteromyidae; genus Dipodomys; species Dipodomys merriami. Next base: position 7,867,192 of record NW_027205159.1, on the reverse strand, counting down.
CTCGTGTTGGAGGTGGGGTGAGGGTGGGGTGAGGAATCATCTCTGTTTGATCAAACCCTCTAGGAAGTCTTGATCCTTATTCACATCTAAGAACCTCACCGATCATGGATAGGCTCTAATGAGATGAGGAAATCAGTGTTTCGAAACAGCTTCAAGCAGATTAAATAGTTTAAACTCATAATCTTAGCTGCTTCGTGGAGATTGGAAAGGATCAAGGTTTGAGGCCAACCTAGGCAAAAAGTTCAAGAGATTCTATCTCAACAAATGGCCTTGTGCAATGGTTCATATCGATTATCCCAGCCACCTGAGAAGCAAAATGACTGGGCTCAGTGGTAAGGAGATTACAAACAAGACCCTAACTCAAAAATTAACCAATGAAAAAGTACTGGTAAAGTGGCTCAGATTGGAAAAACAACTTCCTGGAAAAGCCCTGAGTAAAGCACTAAATTCAAATTTTCACACATCAAAACCAACAACAAGGGAGAGGCGGGGACAGAGAGAAATGGCTGAAAATACAGATCCTGAAAAAAAATAAAACCATAGGTAAGCCAGCTCCAAAACAATCTGTAAGTACTCAAATTCTCTGCAAGATAAAAGAAATAGAAACAACCTTCTCCCCTACTCCAACTATGTTGGTAAGAGGACTTGGTTTTCAATGACTCACTAAGCATTTGGGTCAATTGCCCATAAGAGATAACATAAATATTGTTTAAGTGCCAGAATTATATACTGTACTATTTTTATTTTCATCTTATTGAAGTATCATCTTGAAATCACACACCTTAAGTACAGAAAAATTGCTGGATTCATTTTCCATTTGTGTCACAGAATACACCCAATGCTAAGACCTTTAGAAAGCACAGAGGTTTACTTAGCTGGTTTAGAAGCTGAAAATTTAAGATCATGTGGCCTTATCTGGTCAGTGGAAGCCCTCCTGGATAGATTACCATCTGGTAGAGAACTAGAGCAAAATCAGTCACATGCAGAAGGAGCCAAGAGCTTATAAACTGCTCATATTGGTGGGAACTGACCAGGGTCCCACAAGAACTACCATTCATCCAAGGCCACGCCCACAATCACCTAACCAGCTTCCACTAGGGCCTGCTTCTAAAAGGTTCTGCCATCTTTCACATTACCAAGTTTCCAACATGTGAACCTCAAAGCATAGCTGTTGTTTTTCAAACCTTTGAAGTCTGAGTTGGGGCTCAGTTCTCTTAAACATAACACCATACCACCTCCCAGATGTAGAAAATATTGAACGTCTGAAGGCTTATACCACAATACACAGATGAAAGAGAAGAGAAACATGAGGCACATCCTTTCTAAGGGAGAACTGACAATCCAACAAGGACAGCAGACAGAATGAATGGGCAGCATTTAGATAACACAAAAAGAAACAAGTGTCCTGCCAGAAGCGTAAGCATGATACCATGATTGGCCAGGGAGACAAGGAGGACTTCCTGGAGCACTTCTGTGAGCCAAGAGCTCACTCAGAAGAAAAAAAAAAAGGAAAAAGAGAAGAGAGGGAAAAAGAGAGTAAGGTGACAGCCAGAGACTCTATGTAGGATGCACAGCTCAACACAGAAAGGGCAGTGCATGTGGTCGTGGAACATGAGGCTGGAAAGCGGGACCTCCCTCCTGCCCCAACACTCCAAAGGGCTGTGAAGAGCCGTGGGTTTCCTAGCAACCAGTTTGGATTTCTATCTGCGGGTCACTTCCATTCATTTAAAAATCTTGATCCTTGGTGTACTGTGATTTGTTTTTGCTCCTCCAGGTCAGGTTCTGGGAGAGAATGAAAATTAGAGGGAAGAGAAAAAGATTGGAAAGGGAGAAGAAAGTGATACATTAAGGATTCAACAAAGAAGAAACCATTGGATTTTTTAAAAAAGCTAGTCAAATGAATAGTGTTTCAGAGCTGCACATGGTAGTACACATCTGCAATCCCAGTACTCAGAAGACTGACGTAGGGGAATCAAAAGTTCAAGGTCAGCCTGAGCAAGCCTCTATCTTGGGGAACCAAAAAGTAAAACAAAGGATTCTAAGTGACAATAGTTACCTACAGATGAACAAACAAATGAATGAGTCAATGGACAAAGCCAATTACTTAACAAGACTATGAGTTACAGAAACATTAAAAACATGAAAAGTAGAAGTAGAGAATTCTCAATTTAGGGGTGGGAAAAAGTGTGTGACTTTGTCAGGCCTCACCCACTTCCTGGAACATGCTTGCATTGCTTCATTTTATAAGCACTAGTTAAAGTGCTTATAAAAATGCAGGAGTATGCTTTGAAAAACAAATACATTGCCTGAACACTTCAAACTTAAGAAAGTAATTTCAGGGAACACTGAGTGATAGACACTACAGACCTTAAGGGTATCTTTGTAATAATTGTTTGAAGGCCCTTTATCTTGTTAAAAAAAAAAAGCCTCAAGTTCTCCTAAAACCTTTTTTTGTTTTGTTTTGTTTTCAATTTCAAAATACCTGGCTTGACTAGAAAATAGAGGACAATGCCCTTCACATTAAAAGTTACCAATTTGGAGGTTGTTTTGCTTTAAAACAAATGAAACCACCCAAAAGCTAGGGCAAGATGTTGGCAAACTGTAGATGAATCGCATCTTCCAGAATCCAGTAGCAGGACAAATGATGGGGCCTCTGAAAGGGAAAAGTCCAAAGCAAGAAAATGGTGTGGAGGGGGGCTGTGGGCAGGAATGTTCTCTCCATTTCCATAGGGTTATACAATTAATGGTCTTGTCCTGGCTGTTTATTCCAAGTCTGCCCCGTTCTCATCACTCAAAGTCCCTGTCTCTAGATTTATCCGAAGATGGCTTAGGGCTTCTGTTTATTTCTAGTTCTTTTAATAGAGAATATCTGAGGTGTATCAGGCTATTATAATGGACTACCATAGACTGGTAGTTCAGAAACAAGAGAAAGGTTGAAACTCCAAAATCAAGGTGCCAGTGCACTGGATGCCTGCTGAGGTCCAGAGATGGTCATTTCCTTGTCCACTGACAGTCTTCTCACTGTGTTCTCCTGGCAGAGGGATAGGGAACTGCCTAGGGTCTTCTTTGATAAGGTCACAATCACATTCATGAAGGCTCCATACTCATGACTTAATAATCTAATCACCCACCTCTCAATAACATTAGGGGTGGGGAGGAAAGTTATTACTTATGTATTTCAGAGGAATATAACAATTCAGTCTATATCAGTGACTAGTGTTTCTGTAGGTCAAAGTCATATCTGAGAGATAAAATCTCTGAGGAGCCCAATTGGAGAAGATCTAGCAAGTATGCTCAGAAGAGCTGGCTCCAAGGTTAATTCTGCAAACCCAGCCACAATGAGTTGAGTACTGGTCAAGGCTTAGGCTGGGGAGATATTCCCACCATCATCCATAAGAGATATGTCCCTGAAAAGCTATGTGAATGCCACCTCTCAGTGCGCTGACTCATATTTAAAATGCATCAAATAACACGTATATCAATGCTAAAGCAACAGAACTGTTTTCATGTGTCATTCTGACTAAAGTCCACATCAGCCTCCATAAGGTAGGTAGAATAATCACTACCATAGATCTGAGAAAACTGAAGCTCTTGAAGGATAGATGAATGAATGACAGAAACATGGCTGTGTGAATGAGCCTCTCCTTTGACAGCTGAGAAAGTACTTCCATATAACTTTTTCTGTGATGTTTGTTATCATTGCTCTTCTTTATTATTGGATGTTGTCAATCTGTTCCCATGCCTCCTTTATAAATTAGCTTAATTATTAAAATGTGAGTACATAAAAAAAGTAGTATTTGTAGGTATGAAAACTTTGGTACTTCCAAAGTTTCTGGTGTTCTTGAAAGGGGTTAAAGGGTATCTCCCATGGAGAGTGGAGTTATTTATTATACGTATGTTTGCACGCACATGTGTGTAGGGCTTCCTATGCTTATACATACATGCACATACACATACACATGAATGAGGGAAAGAGAGAGAGCCATAATTCATCAAGTCTTCCTTAGTGAGTGTGTTTTTCCATGGAAGTGAAATTTTCAGCCAAGTGCCACTTTAGTATCAAAATGTTTTTAGTTAAAACCATTTTGGATGGAAATATTTCTAAAATGAAATAATCCCTATAAAGCCTGTAGCACAGACCCTGGCACACAGCACTCCATAAGTCTGAGTCATTTCTGATGTTCATAAATTATGTTATGTAAGTTCTGCTTTAGGAGTCAGAAAATAGAGCACAATTTAACTTCTCTTGATGACTTGAGTCATCATAAACATTAATTATTTAATGGAGCTGGAAGCTCATTACTTAATGAGCACCTTGGGAGGGACTGGGATTGTGGGGTTGTTTGCTTCTGCATAAGCAGCTCTGAGTGGTAGGCATGGCCAGACTGAGACTGTAATCAGCCTACTCCTGGCTATCAAAGAGTTGCTTCTTATGGCTGCCAATATTCTGCCTGGCTACTCCTACCTCACCCCATAATTCCCTTCCACTACTTATCTATGAGCTGAAACATGAAGGTCTTTATATGTTAGAGGTGAGAGAAAGGGGAACTGGTAGGTAAACAGAGATTAAAAAGTGATGGACATAACACATAGCAGATAAACACGGTCCTATTATAGTACTTCTTCCTGTAATGCTCTAAGTTCCTGCTCAAACATTTTTCCTCCCCATAATGCACTGAGTGCCAGCTCAGCCAATGAAAATAGGCTGTTCATAAGCCATCAAGCAGTCAGCACAGGGAAGGAGACTTGAAAGAAGCTGGCATTATAACTGCCTTTCATTGGACTCCTTTACGAGACCCTCTCCAAATGGATGGGGAGTCTAGGTTCTTTCTTTCTTTCCTATCACTTTCAAATAAACTTAATCTGCTTATCTTAAATGGGTTCCTGCTTTTTAATTCTTTAATGGGTAGAGAAAATGAATTCATTTCCCTAGACTGCATCAGAGCCATATGGTGACATGAATCAGTGCATTCAGACTCCCTCAGCTTCAGCTTCTTGTTTGTCCAGGTCTTGAATTTTTCAGTTCTACGATCTATGAGTCTACCGAACAATTCAGTAACACTCAGTAGCTATTGTTTATCAAGGCAGGGCTTCTAGCAGTCTGGGGTTTAGAGTTCCATTTTAAGTATGTATTACTCTCAGGATTCTAGGGAACTAGGCAGGCAAACTTCCTGGCAATCAAAACTTACTCTTCTTTTAATAGGTTCCCAAAGCAAAGAAACATAGCAGAAAAAAATAGATATTTCAGTGAAGTGTGGCCTTGTGATAGATCTAGGATTGTTTACAATCATGTATGATTTAGGAACTCTCTTTTCTACATTGTAGCTGGACCTTCCCTCAGGAGAAGACAGACTGGGACAGTGGAGGAGAGATGAGATAGACAGCTAATGGTGAAGCTCCCTCAGATGGACAAATATATGTAGAACCACTATCTATTAACTGAGATCAGAAGCTGGCCACAGAACAGCTCTATGTGTAAATTCCTCTATTTGTACATCAGGGGACACAACACTTGCTCCATAGTATGGTTGTAAGGAGTGAATACAATACAGTCTATTCATCTTCTGGGACACCCATGAAAAGACTTTGGGGCTTAAATAACACACATTTATTTTCTCACTATTCTGGAATGCTTCAAGTTCAAAGTCTATGTGTCCACAGATTCTGTTTCTCTCCTGGGCTTGTAGATGGCTCTCTCACTGTGGCTTGTTTTTTACTGTTATGAGCATTGACTCATGGGTCCAAATTCCTTCTTTCAAGGTCTTGTGTCAGACTGAATAGCTTCCTGTCCTAATTTCAACAGCCTCATCTTGATTTAATCACCTTTTTAAAGACTCTCCCTCCTAAAGATTTATACTAATAAATTGTATCATATATACTCTATTTAGTTATTGCGGATTGTACTGCAAAAAAAATAATAAAGGAGTGTTAACATCTTAAAAACATTTTTGGCCTTTCCCCAAATACTGTCACACTCTAAGATATTGGAGATTAGGGTTCACCCCACCAGTGATCATCCATATAACCTAGCCATAACTCTATCCAAGAAAATACCTTGCAATTTCCCTACATGTAGCGATGGCTGCTGTATGCCTACATAGCACGGGGGACACTTGGCAAAGAAGGCCATATTGTTGTGCTGTGGCTCACAAGGACCAAGTCAGGGTGATTTGTCCCAACTTGGCATTAGTAGATAGTCATTTTGCAACCAACAATTAGTTTTTACAGCTATGTTTCTTCCATAATTATTTCTTGAATATCTGCCTGGCAAGCCAGGTACTGAGTTAGGCAGTTTTGAGTACTGAAGAGATTTCTGGCTTCTCTGCTTCATAAAGAAGGAAGCAAAGAATTGTTCCTAAATAATGGGTGAGGAGTGAACAGCCCCTACTGCTTGTCCTGGTCCTTCATACATCCTGTGTACAGTGTACAGGACCCTAAGTGTCACAGACATATATGCTCCTTAAACACTCCAATGGTACTTGGGAACCAGACAGTGAGGCTCAGAAGCATTATTACCCCAAACCAGAGTACTCTAAAGAGCAACAATTTGAATCCAAGTCTTATTTGTTAAAGCCTAGCCCTTTCCTCCTTAGGGATATGGGGTCAGCAGAGAGAGGGCTTTCAAATATAAATAGAGCTAAAGTTACAACACTGAAGATCATATACCTATACGTTAACTGGAGATTTTTCTTTTGGAAACTCTGTCTTGGTCTAGGGAACAATTTGTTACATAGACTGTCACAGTTAATAAAATATGAAGCTAGCCTAGGACAGTACAGGGTGGACACAATAAGTGAAGGGAAAGCAAAGAAATAAAGACTATAATGTAGCACAGATTGTGCCTTATTCTTTGAATCCTAAGGATTCAGCAGCAAAAGTTCACAAAGAATAGTATAGTTCTAGTCTTTAGAACGCAAGTTTGCCATTGATGTCTCAAAAAGATGCTGGGTGTGTTCACTAGTGGTGCATACCTGTAATCCTAGCTACTCAACAGGGAGGACCTAACGATTACAGTTTGACATTCATCTGGGCAGGACAAGCCGTAAGATTCTTATCTCTAATTAACCACCAAAAGGCCAGAAATTGAGTGTAGCTATAGTTCAATTGCACCAGTCTTGAGCAAGAAAATCTAAAATCATAGTTAAGCCCTAGTATCTAGTATCAGCACACACACACACACACACACACACACACACACACACACACACACACACACACACACACACACACACACACACACACACACACACAAGAAAAAAAAGATGCTGGGAAAATTAAAACCTATATACTCTCACATTCTTCCTCTTATCCTTCTAGCTTGATCATGTCCTTTAAGTTTTAAAAAATAATTGGTTTTTTTGTGTCTGTGTGTTCTTCCCTCAAGGTATAACCCCTGTTGTCACTGTATTTGATTCTGGTACCCTGCATCTTGTATATACATTTTTCTAATTTGGGGAGAGGAAGGGAAATAACAAAATGCTGAAACAATGATACAGGTTGACCCATTGTAACAATGAGACATACAAGACACTGTTGAAAATGAACTTTACAACTTAGGGGGGGAATAAGGGAGGAGTTGGGGAGGTGGGGAGGGAAGGATAGTAGGGGAAAAACAAAGGGAGGGTAACAATGCTCAGTAGGAAATGTACTCATCACCTTACTCATGTAACTATAACCCTCTGTACAGTATCTTTACAATAAAAATATCAAGAATTTTTATTCAAAACTCATCTCCTGAAGAAAGCCTTTGATCATTCCTGATTGATTGCTTAGACAACCCCCCTCCAGCTCTCGAACACCTCTTGTCCACTGACTAATCACCTCTTGTTGAGGTTTTATGCTTTTTCTTGAGGAAACTGTCAGATAAGAGGAGAAGATTTTCTCCTCTGGGATGATCCACTAGGATGCAGCAGTTAGGACATAGCTGGAAGACAAGACTGAAGTCAGGCCCTGTCTGATCTCTGATGACTCATCTAGAATTACATTGATTGCAGATAGTAAGACAACCATTTAAAAGAACCAATGCACTCTTTCTTTTTATTTGTTGTTTTTGTTTTTGTTTGTTTGTTTGGTCAGTCGTGGGGCTTCAACTCTGGGCCTGGGTGCTATCCCTGAGCTCTTCAGCTCAAGGCGAGCACTCTACCACTTGAGCCACAGTGCCACTTCCAGTTTTCTGGTGGTTACTTGGGGATACGAATCTCATAAACTTTCCTTCCCTGAGCTGGTTTTGAACTGCTATCCTCAGATCTCGGCCTCTTGAGTAGCTAGGATTACAGGTGTGAGACACCGGATCCCAACCCAATGTACTCCTTCTACTATTTGGAGAAATCATTGTATTACTCTTAACAAATTTCCCAACAGCTTTTCGTTAAAAAACACACACACACACACACAACATGGCTTTCAGTGCTTTTAATTTTAAAAGTAACATTATTTCTACACAAGACAATGTTCTGAGTATACTTTTCAGGAGCTGCCTAATCTGGAAATAATTGGTATGCTGGCTATAGGAGAAAGACAAACAGGATATATTATGCACAAGTGACAGAGCAAATCTTACAAGGCTCTTCTCCCACATGGAGGGAAATATATGACATGGGTTTGCGATTTAGGTAGTAATTAAAGCAGACAGATAAAGGACTATCTCTTCGAAGCAGTTACAGAGCCCAGAGTTACACTGGGTTTTTTTTTAAAAGACACTTAAAATGGTCTAGTATCACAAGATAACCATGTAATTAAAGTGCTTAATAGTTAATTGGGCTTCTGGTAATGAACAGATTTATATGAGATCAAGGCGATTATTTAAAAGGCAAGGACCCTGTGCGTAAACTTGATGATAATAGCAGTTTTCAAAGCAGACTTCGTGAGTACTGATGCTGTACATCTGACGGCTGCTTTTTTTTTCTTCCCTGATGGGAAACTAATTGCTCATCACACCCCAGAGAAATCATGCTCTCTAATGGCTAATGCAAACTTGACAAAATAACAAATCGAAAAGGTGATTTGCTTGTATAATGTACTTCTCTGGAGTCAGATAGTGTTTACTGAGTAGCTACAGTGACAGTTGGCATGTGCATTAAAGACTAGAATTTATTACCAATTCATCAAAATCTCTCTTTTCTAGAGAGGCCACATTGCCAGCCAGCCAGACAAATCATAGATAATGCTTTTTATGATGCAAAATAAAACAAGAAGGAAATCTTAAAGGAAAAAACCACAGGTATGTCTTTCTCCCCTCCTCACGAACAGTTATTTGGCACACAAGTCTGTTTTAAGTTCCTCTTACCAATCTTCCAAAATCTAAAGAAGCTAACAATTAAACATTTTGGAAAGTGTTAGGTGCCAGTGGCTATAATCTTAGCTACTCAGGAGGCTATGATCTGAGTATCAAGACTCTAAGACACCTTGGGCAGGAAAGTCTGAAAAATGCTCAACTCCAGTTAACTCCAGCCAAATGCTGGAAGTAGATGTGTGGCTCAAGTGGAAGAGCACCAGCTTTAAGAGAAAAAGCTAAGGGACAAAACACAGGCCCAGTGCTGGCACAAAAAGAAAGGAGGGAAGGAAGGAAGGAATCAAGGAGGGGAGGGGAGGAACAGAGGGAGGGAGGGAGAGAGGGAGGGATGGGATAAAAGAAGCTATGAGTCACACAAAAGTGAACTTAGGTTCCTCCTAAACTTGTTTTGCTGATTGCCAGATGCCAGCAAGATGGGGAAAGAGGTGCAGATTAGAAAAGCTGTCCTATGAGATCTGCAGTACTCTGTCAATGCCTGGGCTTATCCTGGAAATACAATGTCTTAGGAACTAGATAGAGGCCAGCACCCTAGAACTCTTTACACTTCATAGCACACATTCACGGTTTATCTTGCTTGGCAGAGATGATCTGCCTGGAGTTCTTGTCTTGCTAGAAGGATCCCAGCTGTGCTCCAACCGCACTCCACCCTTTGGTCATTGGGTACCTCTTCATTAGCTCAAGTGACCTAGACTACTTCACAATGAGTGACCAAGCCAACCCTCCTCCATATCCCCACAGTAATGAACTTAAAGGCATCTGTGGAGAATAGAGGTATGGCTGTTCCCCCCCCACCCCCGCATGCTCTCCTCAATATTGATACCATCAACATTTCAGATTCCACATCCATGAATTCAATCAACTATGGGTAGAAAATACTTTTTTAAAGAAGCATCATCTGTGTGCTGAACATGCACATACCTTTTTTCCTTACCATGATTTCTGAGATAATACATTATGACTATTACTTTTGTCACATTTATAGTGTATTAGGTACACTCCAGAATATTCTGGAGTATTCTGGAGGAATATGGGGGCTCTATGCAAACACTACAGTGTTAACCTGATCAGATCTCAATTGTTATGGACTTTGGTGTCTGTTGGAGTCCTATAGGTGCTAAGGAATGACAGTGTGCTGCTTCTTAACTCTCCCAGGGCACAAGGAGCAGATGCAGTAGAAAGATCCATGAACACCAGGCCCCAGAGTGGTCAGACAATAAGGGCAGATTCAGATAGCCATCCCTAGCCCTCACTGCCACCTGGGTCCCTGTCCTCAAACCCTGATTAATGGAAGTTATCCAGACAAAAGGCAGAGGTTGGGAGGTGAGAAACTCTTCCTTTGTTCTCTGTTTTTTCCTCTAGTTCTTCCTGCAGATAGAAGGGAGGCCATATGCTGAAGGTACATTACACAGGCATCTGCCCTGTGTTTATTCTATAAACCTGACCACCTCCCTTCTCCTCTGTGAACAGTAATATCTACAACTCAGAGCCACAAGAAGACTGCTCAGGGGTGGTGATGGGCAGGAAGCAGGTGTCTAATCTTTTTTTTTCTTTCCAAAGGCCAGGGTGTATGTGGTCTAATGAAGCAAGATCTCTATACAAATACAGAAAACACTTCTTGCCACCTGATGGCAACCAATTTCCTCAGCTCAATGTTTTCAGTAACTGCATGGTGCTACAATTTAAACGTGTCCTTCCAAAGTTCACACATTAGAAACTTCATCCCCAAATCCATATCTTAATGGTGTTTGGAGGTGGGGCCTATGGGATGTAATTAGGTTAGAAGAGGTCATCAGAGTGGTGCCTCCATGATGGCATTAGTAGGTTCACAAGAAAAGTAAGAGAAACTTGTGCTAGAGTATTTGCACCATGGATTTTCTCTGTCATTTTACAATGCAACACTAGGTCCACTCCAGCTGTTTTTGGCCTTGCTTTTAAACTACCCATCCTCCCGAACTAAGAGCCAATAAACCTCTTTTTTTAAAATATAGATTGTTTAGTTCTCTGGTATTTTGTTATATCAACAGAAAGCAAGCTAAGACATTCATTATCTTTTGTTTCATTTCTTTATAGACATATGAGTATAGACACTTTTAGGAATATAAATGTAGATCTGTTCCAGTGTCTATGGGCAATAGTTAATCTATTAATTTAGCTATAGTACATGATATAACATAATATATGCACTTAGATATTCTATTTTCCACATTTTTATTTCCTAGTTTATATTACCTTTGCATGTGACTATTTAACATAACTATTGTTGTTGGTACATGTGTTTTGTTTTCCATTTCACATTTTCCATATATCTACATTATACTTCTATATTCCCAACTATTGCAAGCATCAACATGGAACCTAACAGGAGTTTCTGTTCAATTGGAATAGATACTCTTTATTTTATATTATCTGTGTTGGAAAAGAATTGTCATGATATTGACATCCTAATCTGCTTTTTCCATGTATTTAAAGCTACTATTCTCCATTTCAGGCTTCCCAGCAAACTGTTCCTGAATTCTTTTAGAGAATACCTCTCTCACTCTACCTCAGGCTTCAGGTGCTAGCATGTGGCCCAGGCCAATCCAATCACTGTACCCAGTCCTGTGGGCCATAGTAACTGGTTTAAGGATGACTTCAGTTTCCCACTTGAGAAAAGATTGGCCAATTATTCACTTTCCTAAGTAATTATTAGAGTAAGTGGTAAAAATTCTTGTTCTTCAAAAAAAGGTTTGAGGGCTGGGAAGTTGACTCAGTGGTAGAGTGCTTGCCTTGCATGCATAAGGCCCTGGGTTCAATTCCTCAGCACCACATAAGCAGAAAAAGCCGGAAGTGGAGCTATGGCTCCAGTAGTAGAGTACTAGCCTTGAGCTGAAGAGCTGAGGGACAGCACCCATGCCCAGAGTTCAGGCCCCACAACTGACAAAAAAAGAAAGAAAGAAAGAAAGAAAGAAAGAAAGAAAGAAAGAAAGAAAGAAAGAAAGAAAGAAAGAAAGAAAGAAAGAAAGAAAGAAAGAAAGAAAGAAAGAAAGAAAGAAAGGAAGAAAGGAAGGAAGGAAGGAAGGAAGGAAGGAGGAAGGAAAGAAGGAAGAAAGGAAGGAAGGAAAGAAAGAAAGAAAGAAAGAAAGAAAGAAAGAAAGAAAGAAAGAAAGAAAGGAAAGAAAAGAAAGGAAAAGAAAAAGAAAAAAACGAAAGAAAAAAAGTTCTCAAACCTTTTTTTGTTTACTTTCGCTTTTATTTATTTATTATAAGCCACTGGTACCCAACTTGGGAAAAACCATTTCTATAAAAATTTTATTGAAAATTCAAAGTATTAGGATCGCTTAACCTTTTTTGTAGTACAGATTTTTGAATGAGAAGAATAGTATTCTTGTTTATGGGATGATAGCTTGCGTATTTGTGGCCAAACCAATTGCAAATGTTCACTTGTTAATATTGATCCGTAATGACTTACTGTTTATTTCATCATTCTCTTCACACAGACAAAGATATCAATGAACTTATAAGAACATGATCATCAAAAAATTGCCATTGCTTGAGAGGCTTCAAAGAAATTCTATCAGATGCTTGCCTTAATGTGTGCTCCTTAACACAAGATTACATTTGGACCTATCACTTCCAACAAAAGGTTAAAAAGCTTCTTAATGCATTGCTAGAAAGAATGGGAATATACAAAATTCCCTTAGTTGTACCAAGGTCTGATAAATAAACACTGTGAGAGCTAGAACCTGAGGTTCAAACATATCTGCTACAGATTTGGGTAGAAACAAAGGTATTTTTTCTTATTTTTAATTTTGACAGCATGAAAAGTGTGTGAAGGAGCTTGATGTGACTGTGGTTTAGACATTAGCTGTGACTGGTGATTAAATGGCATCACACAAGTTTAAGTTTTACATGCAAGAGTTGTTCTACTTTGTAATTAAGAGATGGACCTATTAGAGAAACATTAGCAAGTCTGAGATAGAAAATAATGTCCAAAGCCAGTCAGTGTTTGATAATGAGTTTAAGTGCAGTTATTTTTGTTTAGAAGTTTAATAGTCTTGACCTCAAAAAGGTGTACTGAAACTTTGCCATTGGCTAGCCACTGAACTGATAAATACTGGGCTAAATTGTGATGTAGAGATGGGTGAAAATTTCCCCTCTTCTCTCTGAAGTTTCACTGGGATGAGCTGACAAAGACAGACTGAAAGGGAGAAAGGGTATGTTAATGTATTAGAACATGTAGAAGGAGAAAATTTCCAGAAGTGTGAATACTCACAGCCCAGCATGATTCAGGAAAAGTCAGGGAAAGATGAAGGAATGATGGTGGTGGTAGGGAAAACTACATGCTTAAAAGGCATACCATTATTTGGGTTGAAGTTTATTATTTGTAGAAAAGCCAATGATTCGTAGATAATTCTCTATGTGATTAAAATTGAGGACAATGGTATGTGACAAATCTTCAACACATCACACCTACTGCTGAAGGCTAGGAACAGCTGTGGGACATTTCTCTTGGCGACTGTGTGTTCATACCTATTGCTAACTCACAACCTCTGTGTTTGCAGCCTGCTGTTTGTGACAGTCTTTATCATTTGAGGTGACACATTTTAAAACAGGCATTCGCATTTTCACCAAAGGCAATTGTCAGCATGTCCTAACTTGCATTTGTTTATGGTATTTGGTTCCGAAAAAAAAAGAAAAAAAAACAGGGCAAAATTATAAGGGAAGTTTAGTTCATAAACCCACATGAAAAAGGTGCTATTGAAATTTACTGATAGTACTAATTGCTAGAGTTATCATTGCTCTCCATCCATCATTAATCTGAAAGGTTTAAAAAGACACTTTGTTGCTATCCATGTTTATTGCTGGAAGAGTCAGCAAAATTCTAATGAAGTCAAAATTAGCCATGATAACAATTACTAATATTTATTGACTGTCCATTAGGTGACAAGACCTGCATTCTTTTATACATCGTATCATTAATCATTTCAGCCATCCGAACAGGGTTCATTTCTCAGTCAGTTTTATAGATGAATGCACCAAGGGCTTAAGTAATAGGTTCAGAAACACATCAGTTTCAGGCTTAGAACTGGAACCTTGACTCATGTGTGCTATTTCCTCCTGTTATGTGACAGCCAGCCATCTTTAAAGGTAGGGTGATGTGTAAGTCTTCATTGTGTGAGACTTTAGTCTAAATTTACTTTAAAAAAAGTCATTAATGTTCTTTCTCTTGATAAGTTGAATATAAATAATTCTTCACAGTAAAAAGGAATACACAAGAATATGGTGATGAGACAGATTCTGGAATGCAGGCCATCTTCAATATAATCTACTTTCATATCTTTGTCACATTTTATTTCATGACAACATGTATAAGTCACAATGATATATCACATCCCCTGTTCAAAAAATATTATTCGATAAGGATAAAGGAAAGGCTTGATGCTTGATCTCTCATCAAAATGCTTACGATTAATCAGTCTAGTCAGATAGGTTAGGTTTTTTAAAAAGAGGTAGCCGAGTAAGAACAGCACCACATACGTAGTATTCAGGTAAGAGGTAGGTTTATTCATCGTTCCAGCTGGCACAGGCCATCTTGGTCTTCCATGCGGTGGGGAAAGGCCTGGGAAAGAGAGCTGGGAGAGCTGGGAAAGAGAGAGAGCTGGGAAAGAGAGAGAGCTGGGAAAGAGAGAGAAAAGAGCTAGAAAAGAGAGAAAAGAGCTAGAAAAGAGCTAGAAAAGAGAGCGTCTGGGAAAGGTGGGAAAGAAAGAGAGCTAGGAAAGAGAAGAGAGCATGAACATTTGGATTTCCTTTCTAATCTCTGCCATGACCCACTGTGGCTCAACAATGTGTTTGAACAACACAGTGTGTTACAGTATTTCCTTTGGGGTCTTTTTGGTTTTGAATTATAATTTTTTTCCCTTGTGGTCTGGGAGAATGCAGGGTATAATTTCAATTTTCTGAATTTGGACAGATTTGCTTTGTGGCCTAGGATGTGGTCTATTTTGGAGAATATTCCATGTGCTGCTGAGAAGAAGGTGCAATTTGATGCTGCTGGGTGAAATATTTGGTAAATGTCTGTTAAGTCTAGTTGATCTATGCAGATTTTAAGATCCGAAGTTTCTCTATTGAGTTTTTGCCAGGTTGATCTATCTAGTGGAGATAGTGTGTTAAAGTCCAAAACAATTAATGTCTTTGGTTCTATGTGAGATTTGAGGGAAAGTAGTCTTTCTCGGATAAATTTGGGTGCTCCGTTATTTGGTGAGTAGATATTTAGAATCATAATATCCTCCTGAAAAAGAGATCCCTAAATTAGTATGTAGTAACCTTCTTTATCAGTTCTCATTGATTTTAATTTGAAGTCTATTTTATCTGTTATTATGATTGCAACTCCCGCCTATTTATGGGGGCCATTTGCTTGATAGATTTTATTCCAGCCTCTCACTTTCAGAATATGTCTATTTTTGTCTCTTGAAGACAGCAGATTGAAGGATCTTGGTTTTTGATCCAACAGGACAATCTATTGGAGAGTTAAGAACTAAGAGGTGTTTGTCTGTACCTTTTTATCCATGTTTTTTGGGGGGAAGCTATGCCTTGGGTGTTCTTGTTGTGATTAGGTATTTCTCTGTTTGTGGACTGCATCATTGCCTATATTCTGTTCTTGTTGGTTTTCTATATGTAGAATGCCTTCGAGGATTTTTTGAAGAGCTGGCTTGGTAGCAATATATTGCTTCAGATTTTCCTTGCTGTGGAAGGTTTTTATTTGTCCTTCTGCTATGAATGGGAGTTTAGCTGGGTAGATTATTCTTGGATGGTAGTTATTTGATTTTAAGGTGTGGCATACCTCTTTCCAGGCCATCCTTGCTTTTATGATGTCTCCTAAGAAGTCTGAGGTAATTTTGATTGGGTTACCTTTATATGTGATTGTTCTCTTCTCCCTGGAAGCTTTAAGATTCTTTCTTTAGTGGCTGTTGAGCTGGTACAGATTATAATGTGGCGTTGGGATGACCTGTTCTGGTCTGGTCTATTTGGGGTTCTGAAAGCTTCTTGTATCTGGATGGGCCTGTCCTTTTGTATATTTGGGAAGTTCTCGGCTAGGATTCTGCTGAATATATTTCCTAATCCATTGCCTTCCCTCTTGTATACCTATTATTCTCAAATTAGGCTTTTTGTATGTATCCTGTATTTCCTGCAGTGGTCTGTCATGCTTCTTAGTTTTGTTATGAATATTTGTGTGCTCTTTCTCTGTGGAGTCTAAATAGTCTTCAGCCTCCGATATTCTTTCTTTGGCCTCCTCCATTCTACTTTCAAGGCTTTTTACTTTGGTGTTTATCATCTTTTCTTCTTGCTAGATTTCTTAATGGTGGCCAGCTCTTTATTAAGGTTTTAAGTCTTGAATAGATTGCCTTACCTCCTGGAGTTGGTTATCAGACTTCTTTTCCCACTCCTTAATCTGGGTTCCTATCTTTTCATTAGATTCTTTTTCCCTCTGCTGGAATTCCTTTATCATTTTATTTGTGGAGGCCATGAAGTCAACTGTTAGCTTTTCATTGGCCTCCTCGTGTTCTCTGATAACCCTGTGCAGGGTGTCCAATTTTTCAATCAGCAGGTTTACCAGTTATGCTTTTAATCTATCTTGAGCATTATCCTCTAGGTCATTCTGGGACTGCTCTGTAGCTTGCTTCTGTGGAGATGGTGTTGGGGTTTCTTGATTGGCCATGTTTCATCTGTGCAATTCTACCCATTTGGAGACAAGAACCACACTGGTACGACAGTCTTTTAGGACCAGAGCCAACCCAGTGTTGTGTAGAAGTATAGACTTTAGGGTTTCAGAGTTATAGGTAAGTGTTTTCCTATTTAGCTCTCTTTTTCTTTGCTTGGAGAGGGATATTGTGGCTTCAGGGTCGAGATTACATATAGTTGTAACTTTTGAGACAATCTGGGTTTGGCTGATAAGTAGTCTGCTCCTTAGAGTTAACAAGATGGGTCCCTTGTACTCAAAATAGTCAAATGGAACCAATTTTGTAGTCAAATATAGAAAAAAATGTAAGGTGGGTCAGATAAAAACCATTAGGGCTCAATGAGCTGGAGCAGATGGAGAAGTGAAGGGTTAGGATTGGAGAGATATGAATTTAACTTCAGAAGAGAACTTGGGTATAATGATAGTAGAGGGGTAAGAACAGCTTAGGGGAGGGGTATATGTAGTAGGAAGAGACTTAAGACCTTGTTACCAAGTGTAAGAGGTGGAAAATAATTCTAAGAAAGGTTATGTAGGGAGTAGCTTAGAGAGTTAGATGAAGATAAGAAAAAGAAGTTATATATCAATGTATTTGAGAGACTTGCTGAGATTAGAAAAAGATTATTCAGATATTATTGGAAAGTCACTTAATCTAAGTTAACTCCTGTAATTATTGTTTACACACATAGAAAGAGGCCTTACTTTTTGTATAGAACTAGACAGGGTAGCTCTGATGGCGTAGTATAATGTGGAGAGAAAGGAGAAAGAAGGGGAGAGTGAGAGGAAAAGGAAGAAAAAGCTTACAAATTAGGAAATTGGAAAGTGGAAGAAAAAAAACAAATAATAATGAAAAATAGAAGCTTTAAGTGGAATAGCAAATCCTAAATCACAATACACATAAGTAACACATAGAAATGAAAACAAACATCAAATGATCAGACATAAAAACAAACAAACAAACAAAAACAACTATAAAAAACTAAAGAGCAGGTTTTTCAGGTTCTTTGGGGCAGCTTTAGTCTCCCCTTAGTCCTCAGAGCAGATTCCTGATGGAAGCTTGTATGCCTTGCTATAGTCCACTTTCCATGTGGCTTGGTTGGGAGCAGATGGCCTTTTGATGGGGGAGGGTGCCTGATTTCTGGAGTTCCACTCTAAGGCCTGGTGGCAGGGTGTTTTGAGGGTTTCAGGTTTGTAGGCTGCTATCATAGGCCTGGAGCTGTGTTCCCAGGCTTTCCCAGGTGGCCACAGGAGCCTTAGGAACAGAGCTTATGTCCATGTCCTGTTCTGGTGTGATCCTTCCCTTTTGGAAGGGGGCTTGGGCAGGAGGGATTTGAGATCCCGCAGGGAATTGCCACCTGCGGGGAGTGGACCCAATTGGGTTACTCATGAGGTCTGTAGCTGGTAGTACACTGGACCACAGAGCCTGTGCTGTGGTGGATAAGATGGAATTGGAAGGTTCTCAGGCAGAAGGTCTGGGTGTTGGCAGATCTGAGTGGGGGGGGGGAGGGGTGGCTCTGCTGATGCTGAAAGGTCTCCTCTGTGGCGGCCTGGGGAGTCCTGGAGCTGGGAGGACTGGATGGAGGTTGGTGCAGCAGGCTGGTGTGGACAGTGGGGGGGGCGGGGCGTGCTGTCTGCAACCGAGGCAGTGGGAGGTGACGGGTGGCGGTGGCAGCCTTGGGGGTGGGTGTGTGCAGCTGCTAGGTGTGTCAGCGGAGATGCCTGCAGCAGCTTATCAAGCCTCCTATTTATACTTCCATTGCAGGTGAGATGACAGGTATTCACCACTCTGCCTTGCTTTTACTGATTGAGATGGGATCTTGTCAACTTTCTTTTACAGGATGGCTTTGAACTTTGACTCTTGGATTTATAAGTCATAAGCCCTCAAATTTGGTTAGAATTTGTGCTTTTTTATTTTTTATATATTTTTATTGTAAAGATACTGTACAGAGAGGTTACAGTTACATGAGCCAGGTAGTGAGTCCATTTTCTATTGAGCATTGTTGCACCCTCTTTTATATTTCCCCTACCATCCCTTTCCTCCCCACCTCCCCAACTCCTCCATCGCCTCTCGCACTGCCACCCCCCCCCCCCACAAAGTTGTAAAGTTCATTTTCAACATAGTGTCTTGTACATCTCCTTGTTACAACGGGTCATCCTGTATCCTTATTTTAGCATTTTGTTATTTTCCTTCCCCTCCTCAAATTAGAAAAATGTATATACAAGATGCAGGACACTGGAATCAAATACAGTGACAACAGGGGTTGTACCACGGGGGAAGAACATAAAAAAGAAACAAAAAAATCACATGGTACATTATAAGTACATTAAGAAGAACAGCAACAAAGATAAAATCTCTTGTTCTTAACAGATGTCATGTCCAGGCTTCCTTATAGGGCTTCTAAAGGTGTTCCTTTTCTTTCATCTGGCCATTGCTTCTTGTGGATGGATGTCTTTGCACCATGGGTTTTTTTGTCTTTTTCTCTATGGTTTGCTTTTGTTGCCCCCATTTTCCCACACTTTTAAAATCTGTCCTTTCCTTTTCGCCTTTCCTTCATTTTTTCTTGTGCTCCCTATGTTTCTGTTTTCTCTTTCTTTTCTTTCCATATATATTTGTTATTGTAAAAATACCGTACAGAGGGGTTACAGTTACATGAGTAAGGTAATGAGTACATTTCCTATCAAGCATTGTTACTTCCTCCTTTGTTTTTCCCTTACCATTCCTTCCCTTCCCACTTCCCCAACTCCTCCCCCAACAAAAAACCATGAAGTTGGTTTTCAACATAGTGTCTTGTACATCTCATTGTTACAATGGGTCAACCTGTATCCTTCTTTTTTAATTCAACCTGTATCCTTATTTAAGCATTTTGTAATATCCCTTCCTCTCCCCAAATTATAAAAATGTATAGACAAGATGCAGGACACCAGAATCAGATACAGTGAAAGCAGGGGTTATACTGTGGGGGAAGAACATACAAAAGAAACAAGAGAATCACATAGTGCATTCTAAGTACATTAAAAACAATAGCAAGAAAGAAAAACACTTGTGTCCCTGTCTTGGGGTTCGTTTCGCTTACCATCATCTTATATGGTCATATGTACATAGCTTTTGACCTTTTTTGCTTGTCCTAGACATATATTAGTAATTGCAAATAAGGGAAACCATGGGACCTATGTTTCTTTGGGCCTGGCTTACTTCACTTAGTATAATTTTTTCCAAGTCCTTCCATTTCCTAACAAATGGGGAAATGTCATTCTTTCTGATGGAGGCATAGAATTACATTATATATGTATGTATGTATGTATGTATGTATATATATATATATATATATCTTTATATATATATCACATACAGTCATAAGCCACCAAGTTTGGCTAGAATTTGTGCTCTCTTTTTTTTGTGTGTGGGGGGCTGAACTCTGGGCCTGGGTGCAGTACCTCAGCTCTTCAGCTCAAGGCTAGTGCCCTACTGCTTGAGCCACAGCACCACTTCTGGCTTTTTTCCACTTAGGTGGTGCTGAGGAATCGAACCCAGGACCCCATGCTTGCAAGGCAAGCGCTCTACCACTGAGTCAACTTCCCAGCCTGACTTTGTGCTTTTTTGAACTGCTGTTCTTTACTGGGTTCTGTTTTCCTTAAGCTTGTATACTAGCTCAACAGGTTTAAAGTGTTGGCCAGGCACTGGTGACTCATGCCTGTAATCCTAGCTACTCAGGAGGCTGAGATCTGAGGACTGTGATTCAAAGCCAACTCAGGCAGGAAAACCTGTAAGAAGACTCTGATCTCCAATCAGCTACCAAGAAATCTAAAAGAGAAGCTGTGGCTCAAGTGGTAGAGCACTAGCTTTGAGCAAAAACGTTTAGGGACAGTGCATAGGTCCTGAGTTCAAGCTCTAGGACCAGCACACACACACATACAGAAAGAGAGAGAGGGACAGAGGGAGAGAGAGAGAGAGAGAGAGAGAGAGAGAGAGAGAGAGAGAGAGAGAGAGAGAGAGAGAGAGAGAGAGAGAGAGAGAGAGAGAACAAAGTGTCACCCATTTTCTCTGAATCTTCTCTTCTGCTCTACCTCCTAATCCTGTCTATTCTTTATACTTTTGTTTTGTGCCTTAAGCAATCCCCTATTTCAGCCTTCAGCTTGTCCACATAACTTAAAGATGAAGATTTGCTGCCAGCACATAGTCTGTGCTTTTGCCTCACATGGGTAATGTAACAGCAATTGTCAAGCTGCACATGAACTATGATAGAAAGTGACTGATTTGCATGTGTCCAAATGAAAGTTGTCTTTCCAAATCTTCACTTTGAGATTGTCTGCCCATCTATTTTAAGAGGCTCTTTATATTTATGCCAATTACCTCCTCCCACATGTGACTCAATTCAGTCACAATCCCACCTTCCTTTGACTCCATCCTTGACTGTGTGTTTTTGACAGTGGAAAGGGAGGACATGTGGAAGCAGACTGTCTTGTGTAGGATTTTTCATGCATCAGCTGCTTGCCTGCTTGAAAGTGCCTTTGTAAGTGGTAATTGGTTGTGCACTAGAGAATCTAATCAGAGCAAATCTAATTGCAATAGTTCCACAGCCCATAATGTATACAGAGAAGTCATTTTCTTCCTAACTTGTCTTTCATTTTCCCACTGGATCACTCCACCCTATGCCCACTTCTAGCCATGTGTAGTACGTATTCCTGTCCAGTGCATGTACTGACCAAATACATTGTCATGGAAAACATATGCATGCAGTTACTATGACTATTTCCTGGCAGGTAAAAATAAAGTGTGTTGAGAAAGGGGAGACATTTTTTGCTTCCTAGCACAACCTTGTGTGGACTAGCATTTGCTTCTTAAGATCCTATGGGAGTACTGGCATTTGCATCCACACTTGAAGGTGTCATTCTATGTGAAAAGGATGACTAAGTTGGGCAGGTTTCCAATTCAGTACTGCTTATCACATGGTGCTCTGGGCAAAACCCTTGACTGGCTTAAAGGAACTCATCACTAATAGGCTCTAACCCAGGTCCTTACCTCAGTCCATGGTGCAGGATGGTCATAAGCTAGATTAAAGAAACACTGTCTATGAAGGCTTTTGCTCGAAGTTCTCTGTTTAAATTATCTTTAAAACTGGTAGTGGTATATTTTTGTTTATGTTTTTGTGCTGGTATTGAGGCTTGAACTTGGGGCCTGAGTGTTGTCCCTTAAGTTTTTTTGTTCAAGGCTGATGGTCTATCACTTGAGCCATAGTTCCACTTGTGTTTTTTTTTTTTCAGGTTAATTGGAGGTGTCTCATAAACTTTCCTGCCTGAGTTGCCTTCGAATTTCAATCCTCAGATCTCAGCCATCAGAATACCTAGGATTACAGGTATGAGCTACCAACATCTAGCAAAACTGGTAGTTTTAAATGTGGGGGGTAGCTCATGCTTGTAGTTCTAGCTACTCAGAGGCTGAGATCTAAGGATCAAGGTTTTAAGCCAGCAGGGGCAGAAAAGTCCATGAGACTCTTACCTCCAATTAAATTAGCAAAAATCTGAAAGTAGAACTGTGGCTCAAGTGGAAGACCTCCAGCCTTAAGCAGAAAAGCTAAGGGAGAGAAAGAGGCCTTATAGTTCAACCCCCCAGCCATACTACCAGCATAAAACATAACTTAAAAAAACAACAACAATGAAATCAGAAAAACACAAACTCAAAATCAAAAACAAAACATTTCTTCCTTCAAACCCACAGCATGTTCCCACTGACTGGGTTCTGGAGCCTTTCCTACTTAGAAATTCTGACAGTTTTCATAAGAAAAGAAAGGAAGGAAGAAGAAAGGAAGGAGAAAAGGAAGGAAGGAACGAAGGAAGGAACAAAGGAAAGAAGGAAGGAAGGAAAGAAGGGAGGGAGGAAGGAAGGAGGAAGGAAGAAGGAAGAAAGGAAGGCCGGCTGCCCAGTGCTGCTTAGGAGTCTGAGATCTGAGAATCAAGGTTTGAAACCAGCCATTTCCCAGGCAGGAAAATCTATGTTACTTTTTTTTTCCAATTAGCCAGCAAAAAGCTAGAGGGGGTATGTGACTCAAGTGGTAGAGGCACCAGCCTTGAGAGAAAAGGCTAAAGAACAGCACCAGACCCCTGAGTTCAAGCCCAATAGTGGCATAACAGAACAGAAAAGAAAAAGAAAGGAAGGAATAGAGGACAGGAAGAAAGAAAGAAAAAACCTGAATAGATTTTCAAACATTCTCACCATAAAAAATAGCCATGTGGGATAATGAATATATTAATTACATAAGTTTACCCATCCTACAACATATATATATAAAATATGATCTTATATGTCATATATACGTATAATCTTTATTACTTTAAAAATTAATATAATGGATGGAGGTGTGGTTCAAATGGCAGAGCACTTGCATAGCAAGTACAAATCTCTGAGAACAAACTCTGGGACTGCAATATAAATAAGAAAAAAATTATTTTAGGAATATTATATTTTTAAAGTAGCAACAATTGCAACCCATAGAGTTATTGCAAGAATTAAATAAGATAACATTTTAACAGTCTTTGGCCCATTGTTGAAGTTGTATAAATGCTAGTTTTCTCCCTTCTTTAGGCTATTAACACTGTAGGAGAGTAGGCATATTATGATTCATTTTTAAATTAGCCTAAGTGTCAACCACACTGCCCTGTAACTAGTAACTGCTTAAAAAACATTGTTAAGGAAATCATTGGAAGAAGAAAGGGTTGAAAGCAAGGGCAAAGTAGGGGTAAGGACTTGGAAAAATAAAGGACTGAAAGCAAGGGCAAAGTAGGGGTAAGGACATGGGTGTGGGATGGGCTGAGTGAAAGAAAAAGCAAGGGACCCAAGGAAGAGCTCAGAGGCCCTCTTCAGCGCATTAGACATGTTCTTACTCTTGCCCACTGAACTCTAACTGGCTGCCATCTGGGTCTGGGGGTACCAGCACCTTCTGGCAATAATGATGGCAATTAGTATTTCAGCCATAGCTGCTAATGGCATTCCCATACACTTCATTCAAGCCAGAGGTAGGGGGGCATGGGGAGGGGCAGACAAATTGGCAACAGTGTCTAGTGGCAGAAAAAAACAGTCAAAAGTATGGGTTTTGTGTAGAAATGGCACCTATACCACAATATAGGTCTATTTATCTGGATATTTTTATCAACTAAAACCTGGATACATTTAAAATTTGCTTAGAACTTTCAGTCTGATATTGTCATTAGGCCAGCAAAACCTTTTCTCCCATCTCTGTTTTTCATCTTTAAAAACCAAAGGTTGGTGTACATTGGGAAGAGCACAGAGGCCATCTTCTCTAGTTATTCTTCTTTTCAAAAATCACAGATGAAAAGGAATGTCAATGAAAAGGAAAGCAAGACTCATAGACAAAACAGTTCCAAATAGCTCTGCTCAAGAGCCTGGTTCCCCTTTGGAAACTCAAGAGTTGGCCTCCTGTGCCAGGTGCTTTGTCACAATTCAGCCTCCTTGAACACCTGAAAGATAAGGAGGTGATCTTCTTGTCAGGAGACAGCATGAATAGTAGTGGGAACTGCTCCCCTTGTTTTCTCCATTCAATGATTATCCATGTATTTATGGGGAAGTGAGCAATGCAGAAAGGACAAACCAGAGTCATTGGCACAACATTTGTGCTTAGGAGTTGGAAGGATGGTAGACATCAGTCTTTTCATTTACCAATAGTTGGGTTGTTTATCTTTTTTGGAGGTTTCTAATAACGCAGAAGTAGAGTGCTCAGTGGTTACGTTTAGCAAAATGGGTTAGAGGGGGTTCGAGACCATGATACTAAGACTGCTCCCAGGAGCCAAAGATTAGCACCTCCTAATTGTTTGGGAGCTTGGCATAACACTGATCTCAGTGTATCCACTTTTCTCTTGCTCAGCCAGCTGTCTATCTGATGATGAACTACAGGTACCTGTGTGTCATCCTTCAACACATTGAGCTTCTGATAGACATTAAATCTGGTACCTGATATGTAGGTACCATTATCAGTACAGCAGCACATTTCACCCTGTAATGGTGTAGTCGGCCCACAGCCTGTTGTCAGTGGCTTACGTTTGCAACCCTAGCTACTCAGGAGGCTGAGATCTCAGGATAGCTGTTTGAAGCCCCCCCCCAGAACAGAAAAGTCTGTGGGCCTCTTACCTCAAAACGCTGGAAATGGAACTGTGGCTCAAGTAGTAGCGTACCAGCCTTGAGCAAAGAAGCTATGGGATAGGACCATGACCTGAGTTCAAGCCTCAATATAGCGCGCGCGCGCGCGCGCACACACACACACACACACACACACACACACACACACACACACACACCAATGGGCGTGGCAGAGTTTGGTCTAATCAAAGACATCCGTCTTCTTAGTTTGTTTCTCTGGGTGGACTAAGTGCTAGTTCATCTTCCCCTTCCCTTTGGCTGATTTATCCTAAATGTAGGTGACGAGGACGACTTTTTATATTAGTAATCAGATATTTTATCTTTAAAAGAAGGAAATCCCAGTTGAGCAGGACGGAAATGCTACCCGGTCGACACTGGCCTCACTTGGGGAGAGGGGTAGTTAGCATGTTCACCGCTCTGGCTTCAACTCCGGCAGACTCAGAGCTAGGCAACTCTCCGAGGGCACCATTCAAAGAACTCAAAGCCATACATGTTTCGTTTGCTGGCAACCCAACGTGCCACCCACTGGGTCAGGTTCCCCACACTCCTCCACTACTGATCCCACCTCCCGGTGAGGGACGCACCTTAGCAACTTGCAAAACCCTAGGAGCCCCGGGCGCACAGCGCCGCTAGGCGCGGGGGAAAAAACATGCCCGCTCGCGCATGCGCGCGCCTCGGCCCCTCCCGCCCCCACCGCCAGTCTTGAAAAATCTTGCAGCAAGCCTCAGCCACCGCGCCTGCCCGTAGAGGAGGCGGGGAGGGTGGGGTGCTGGCAGGGGCGGGGCTGGATGAGTGGGCGGAGCTGCGCGCGCGCAATGGGCCGACCGGCAGGAAACCCGGGCGCTCGGGGGCGGGGCTCTTGGAGCGGCGGGGGCAGGGCTGTCCCCGGCCGCTGCCTTCGCCGCCGCCGCCGCGCATTGTGCAGCAGGCGGGCCCGCGCGGCAGGGCGCTGGACCGAGTGCGGCTCCCGGGTATGGTGAGCAAGACTCTGCTGCGCCTCGTGTCTGCCGTCAACCGCAGGAGGATGAAGCTGCTGCTGGGCCTCGCCCTGCTCGCCTACGTCGCCTGTGAGTGCGCGCCCGTGGAGGGCCGGGGAGCTCCATTCATTTCCCCGCACGGCTGCGGGGACTGGGGTCGGGGAGCCCGCGGTGGGCTGTGCGGGGGGGGGCCCGGGCGGCCCCCTAGCCAGTGTCCCTTCCTGCCCGGACGGTACCTGCACTTCCTGCCTCCACCCCTTTCCACGCTTGCAGCGAAGCTGCGGGCCGGCTTGGGGCGCAGACCCGCGATCCTTTAGGCCCGGACGCGGGAACCCTGTGGCGGGCGCAGGGGCCTTTGCCTGGGGCACGGTGACTGCGGGCCCCGCGCAGCGGACGCGGATCTTGCGGTCCTTGCACGGGACCCTTCAGCTACACTGCTGTCCCCCCCCCCCCCCCAAGTCCCAACTTGTGTCCCGGCCGGCGATTCCAGAGAGGCGCGCGCGGGGACACCCGGCCACGCGCCGCGTTACGGAGGATAAAAATACTGTTGCCATTGGCAGAGTCCCCGTGCGGAGTGCTTGCTCCTCGGGAAAATTACTCCGCATGTAACTCCGGGGGTGGGCAAAGTGTTGTCAGCTCCTCCTCCTCCTCCTCCTCCTCCTCCTCCTCCTCCTCCTCCTCCTCCTCCTCCTCCTCCTCCTCCTCCTCCTCCTCCTCCTCCTCCTCCTCCTCCTCCTCCTCCTCCTCCTCCTCCTCCTCCTCCTCCTCCTCCTCCTCCTCCTCCTCCCCCCCCCCCCCCCCCCGGGTCTGCAGGCATACCCGCACCCCTGTGTCAGGTGTCCCCCTGGGCACCCTCAGGGTCATCGCACTGGAGATCCGGCTGGGCGTGGGTTCGGTGTGTGCGGTTCTCCTTTCTATGCCCACTCAGCCTGCTGCCCGAAGAGAGGGCGGGAGAGCCACGGTGTAGGCGGGCAGGAGGGGGAGGCCCCTCTGGCTTCCAAGAGGTGGCAGAAGCTGTCCTTTTAAAAACGATCTATTAGTCGGGAAATTTGCTGCTATTAATACTTCCCAAAGCACCAAAGTTGGACTAAAAATAGCTCCCAGCGTGAGCTCTTTTTGAATCCTGGCCACCCAGATAGACACCTACTGAAATAAAACCACTTGCTAAAGGGTTTGAGTAACCGGGGGTCTGATTCCCAGGTGAGTAGGTACTGGAGAAAATGAGTTCAGTTGGTAGAAAGAAGACCTTGAGTAGGATTTACCTTGTCCACTAAAGCCCAGCTATTCCCAGGATGTGGAGCCATTGGACGCTCCAGCAGGACTCCTGGGTGCTGGGAGAAGTTTCGGGCTGGGGCTTCTGATAGATGTTAGATTTGAATAGTTTTGCAAAGACGAGCTGTCCTGGAGAGAGAGAGAGAGAGAGAGAGAGAGAGTGTTAGAGAGAGAGAGAGAGAGAGAGAGAGAGAGAGAGAGAGAGAGAGAGAGAGAGAGATCAATAATAAGAAAGTTGAGACCCCAGAAAAAAACCCTTACAATCGAACAAGAGTGACAGTCTTATTATAGCTGTCTTTATAATGATTATTGTAATAACAATCCTATCATTACAATGATCGCACCTACATTTATGGGGCTTTTCTCATTCCACAGTTCACTTCCCTTGGTTTTGTCGTCCACTGAGGTAGAATCCCCTTTGAGCTGTCCATGCACATGTTTTCGACTCTTGTGAAAATCTGGTCCTCAACAAGGATGAAGTCTCACTGTTTTTCAGCTGGTGAAAGGCAGTGCTTAATAGCACATTGGAAAGCTCAGTAACTACCCAAGGGATTAAACTGAAATTCATGCCAACTTACTGGGTAACTTGCACGCAGAGATCCAACTCGTGTTATCATTAGTAGTTTGTTGTTTTGTTGTTGTTGTTGTTTTGGTTTTCTTGTGCCATTACTGGGTCTTGACCTCAGGACCTGTGTACTTAGATTTTTCTCTCAAGACTAGTGATCTACCACTGAAGCCACAGCCCCCCTTCTGATTTTTTAGTGGTTAATTGGAGATTTTAAAAGTCTCTCAGCTTTCCTGCTGGGCTGGCTTTGAATCTTTTTTTTTTTTTTTCTTTGCCTGTCGTGAGGTCTGAACTTGGGCCTGGCACTGTCCTTCAGCTCTTCAGCTCAAGGCTGGCGCTCTACCACTTGAACCACAGCTCCATTTCTGCTTTTTTTTCTGCTTATGTGGTGCTGAGGAATCATATCTAGGGCCTCATGCATGCAAGGCAAGCGCTCTATCATTGAGCCACCTTCCCAGCCCCAGGCTTTGAATATTGATACTATATCTCATCATCCTGAGTAGTAGGATTACCTATGTGAGCTCCATGCACTTTGGCTAGTGTTTTTGTTTTTTTAGGTTGTTTGCAGATTGAAAAGCCAAGTGGGTCCCTGAAAGGTTTGTAGTCATAAGCCCTCTGCAAAGCTTGTTTGGCTCAGTAGTCTTCCTGCCACCACCTCTCCTACCCAGAAGCAAGCCCTTGACTTCTAGCTCATTGTTTATTATTATTATTTTTATCATTGTTCTCCTGAATCACAGGCTTCCTGACTTCTCAGTCATAGATATATGGAGTGACTTTGTTCTCACAAGCTTCCTGATTTCTCAGTCATATATACATGTATGTAGTGATTTTGTTCTTCAGAAGATGACTGTTTGTTCTCCCTTTATGACCACTTAGTGTTTCTGTGTATGACCGTAAATGCTACAGGTCATGAGCCATGACCTACATTACTTTTTATTCTCTCTGGAGCTAATAAGTTGATATTCTATATTTTACTGTATTTGGTGTTTTTTTTTTAACTGTATTTACTGTATTTGGTGGTTCTGGGGTTGAAGCAGGCCCTTGTGCATGTTAGGCAGGCACTCTACTACTTGAGCTATACCCCCAGCCTTTTTTGTTTTATTTGTTTTTGAAATAAGGTCTTGAGTTTATTTCCGGGATAGCCTGGATCACACTCCTATTGATGCTTCCGAGGCAGGAGGAATAATAAGCACATGCATTACCATGCCCAGTTGTTGGTTAAGATGGGGTCTCAATAACTTTTGCTCAGGCTAACCTTGAACTATCTACTTCTCTCTATCTTCACCTCCTTAGTAGCTAGGATTACAGGTGTGAACCTGTAATTACCACTTGACCTTTATTTATTTATTTTAAAATTTGCTTTGCTTTCTACGTACTATGGCTGAATAAGTCTACACTTCTTTGCATTTGTCTTTGAACAGGCTTTTTGCAAGCACCAGGACATCCCTGATGACCCACTTTCCAGAACTTGTCTGGGGACCCTGTGCCTCATCCCCGCATCTGCCTGGATCTACTCACCTTGGGGGTTTTATTTCTTGACTTTCTTATTTTACTCCCTGGTTTGGATTGGGACATGAGGTAAAATGTGAGGTTTTATCCATAGTGGTTTTTCTGACTTCATACTTGATGAACTGATCATGTAGCATTCCAGAAAAAAGTATTTTCAGTATTTCTAAGGTATTGTTCCATGCCCGCCAGCCTTGTTGTATGGTAGAGGAATTTCAAGCCAGTGTTTGCCTTTCTGAAAGATTGAAGGCTCTTCTATGTGCCCCATATAGTTGTTGGGCATCACTTATTTCCATCCTGTTGCCCCTCTTCTTACATGACTGTTCTTTATCTTGCGTGGTGGTCTTATCCACTCACTTCATCCAGGTTGAACCCATGTCTGCAGGAAGCTGAGCTAGCCTACCACCTCTTACTCCTGGGCCCTGTGCTCTGTCACAAATGCAAGTTGTTGCTCCTCACCCCTCCCCACCCCTTTTTTTTCTTTTTTAGTATGGCTTGGTAACTTACTACATTCAAGACAACAGTGCTTGGTATACAGAGGACCTTCCCTCCCTTTTTCTCCAGTCCACAGACCTCATCAGAAGAATCAATCTCTTCATGATTTCTACTTTCCTTTGGATGTTTCTTTTGCAGTTTCTAGAATTGTTCTCCCTTTTTTCCCTTTCCTGAAAACTTTCCCCTTTTCCCTTTCTCCTTCCTCCTTCCCCCTCCTCCTCCCCCCTTCTCTCTCATGCACTTTCTCCTCCCTCCCTTCTTCTTTCTTCCTCCCTCCCTCTTTCCCTCTCTTCTTCTCCTCCCCTCTCTTTCTTCCATCTCTTCCTCTCCTCTCCTTCCCTTCCTCCCTCTGTCCCTCCCCTCCTTCCCTTCCCTTCCCTTCTCTTCCCTTCCCTTCCCTTCCCTGCCTCCCTCCTTCTTTCCCTCCCTCCCTCCCTTCCTTCCTTCCTTCTTTCCTCCCTTCCTTCCTTCCTTCCTTCCTTCCTTCCTTCCTTCCTTCCTTCCTTCCTTCCTTCCTTCCTTCCTTCCTTCCTTCTTTCCTCCTTCCCTCCCCATCAGCTCTTCTCAGGCCCTTGCTTAAGGCTGGAATTCCACTGCTTCAGACACACCCCCACTTCTGGCTTTTTGTTGGTTAGTTGGAGATAAGAGTCTTAGATCTGTCTGTCCAGACTGGCTTCAAACCTTCATCCTCAGATTTCAGCCTCCTTAGTAGCTATGATATTCAGATTTGAGCCACTAGTGGGCCTAGTCTGCTCTGGAACTACTCTATTGTGATATAGAGTGGCCCCAAATCAATGCATTTATTTCCTAGTTTCCAGTATTTTAAAGTTGTAGTTTTACTTTCTAGAATTTGCCCTCATCTTTGTATTTGTACTCTTGTCATGTCCATTGTTTGTTTTAAAATTTCCAGTAGTCGTATCGTTCCCCCCCCTTCACAGAATAGAAGAAAAATGATCTTTTCTTTGTGGTTGCATTCTTTTAATGATACTTTTGCCTGCTCATCTTTTTTCTCATTGAATGGTCGCTGTCCTCAGGGTTTGTGTTGGAGGTCTGAAATTGTTTGCTTCTACCTCAGAGTGGGAATTCTGGAGGCAGCTCTGGCTCAGGAGAGGACTCTCCTGATCTCGATGCTGAAGTGCTGTTATGGCCAGAGTTTCCCTGCCTTCTTCTGGGTAGAGAAGAATGGTTGCCCAAATGGGGACAGGGCTGTAGACCCAAGTAACAAAATCTTATCATTCCATTTGGCTCGGAACTCCCCAGTCCAGAGATGGAGCTGCTGGTCTTCTGTCAGGATGGGACTTAATCTTGGAAGTTGTGCTTGAAATCAGACTGCCTCAGCTACCATTTCTTCTCACATAGATGTGCCAGGCTCGCCCAGTGCTTGGCCTTTCTTAGGAATAAGTCAGCTGTTCCCATTGCTGACTTCTGAGCCTATCTTCCCAGAACCTCTTTGCCCACCTACCATCTTCTTTCTACCTTCTATCAATGTTGTGTTCCTGGTTCTCCATTTTGCTTTTCTTAGTCTGTATAGACTGTCCCTTCAATAAGAATACCCCCAAAAAAATATTCAAGGAAATTTCTCACATTTAGTAAGGCTCAGGAGCTATTATACTAATGATGACTTTTCAAGTGTGCAGTTTTCCTAAAACTGTTCAAATTATGTAGAAACCAGACCTCAGACTTTGAATTTGGATCTTTGTCAGGCTGATGATAAAACAGTTGGTTTCACTCTTGGGATGTTGAGTCACAAAGGGCTGCAACCCAATCAGTTCTGGGATCACAGGGGAAACTGCTCACTCTCTGCATTGTGCAGTACTAATGAGCCGGGATGTAAGAGTTTAGGTGGGTTAAGCATATTTTCTGTTAAGGATAATTTCCAGTTTGTTGAATCTACCGTGATGTAAATCCACCTTAACTAGAGGGGTACTTTTAATTTAGACTTACAGCATCAGTACCACTGTCAGGAAACAGGAAATTTGAGAAATTCTCTATAATTCTTTCTCCTCTTAGATTATTTTGCATTAAGGATGCATAGTTAAGAGCACTTGTGCTCAGCTATCATATAAACCTGACATATGGGGTCGCATTCCTATAATCCCAGCACTTAAGATACCGAAGAATTGGGACTTCAGAGTGAGAACAGGTCTCAAAAAAAACCCCAAATTACATAACATGATGTCTTTCTATGCCTAATCCAATTTAGGCTTATGTCATTCTTTTTTTGTTGTTCCTTTTTTTTTTTTTTTGGTGCAAACCATTAAGTGGTTTAAAAGCCAAACCAGCAAGTTTCACTCAGATGCCTCCTATCTCTATCCCAATCTGTTTCCTTGTTAGTTTGAGTTTAATTTAGTAGATACAGGCAGATAGGTGTTTTCTGTGATCCGCTTATATTTTTGCCCATCTTTCTGCTGGGTTGCCCTTTACCTCTCATTTCTAAGAAGTCTGAATATGTTGAGGATGGTAATGGTCCTTAGTGATGTAAATTGAAGCCAGTTTTTTTTTTTTTTTTTTTTAAATCCTAGTATTGTCAAAGAACACAAAGAATACATTTGATCTTTGTACCTGGCTGGATTTCCTAAACCCTTGAAGCCTCAATATCTTCTCTTACCAAGAGAACCTCTTCTGATAACACCTATTTGTGAGGCTGGGGCCCTAGACAGACTCAGGTTGGGGTGGGAAAAGCCCACTCTTTTGATTTCAGAGGTGTTCTGTAGAAGTAGGCTTAGGACCCGAGAATCTTCATTTTCAACAATTTCCCTGTGTAGTTCCTGTGGTTTGTGCTAGGCAAGAACACCACCACTGAGCTACTCTCCTGGGTCCCTATAGTGCTTAAGAAACTGGTCCTGCTGAGTGCCAGGTAACTTGTGAAAGAGAAAGGAGACAGGAGACCTTCAATGAACAGGACTACCTTTGAGGCAGGGTTATTGAGAGGACATTTAGCACATGACTAGGGCTTGGACAAGGGAGTTGAAGGTAAAAAGGAGGCCTGTGTGGAGGCTACTGAGGGACAGGCTTGGGGAGCAGAGTTCTTGGGGTCCCAAAGGCAGAGTAAGGAAGGCTGACCCTACGGGAAACTTAGTTCAATGGGATGAATGGACATTTTGTGAGAAATCAAGCATCCTAAGAAAGGAGATAACCACTTTTGCATTCTGGGCCTCTGCATGGCTGAACAGTGCGTCTTGCTATGTGCCTCTCTGTGCCTGTGTGCAGGTGTGCTGGTGGATTTTAGCCGACATATATTTTGCTGTATGGATCAGTCTGTTCTTGACTGTGAAAATTCATCTGTTGAAATCCTTACCCCAAAGCATTGGCATTAGGAAGCTGGGCCTTGGGAGGTGACCGGGTCATGGGGTTGGAGCCTTTCTGAGTGGGGTCAGTGTCCCAGGGAAGCCTTGCTGCTTCTGCCATGTAAGGACCCAGCAAGAAGTACCATTTGTGAACAGGCAAGCTGGTCCTCACCAGTGCCTGGTTCCTGGGCTTCCCAGCCTCAGAGCTAGGAGGTAGAAAGTTCTGTTGTGTATAAGCCACACAGTAGGGTTTGCTAGAGCATCCTGAGCTGGCTCAGACAGGCAGGTCATCAGGAAGGGTCTATGGTGAAGTTGAAGGCTTCCTCCATACAGAAGTGTCTGTAGGTGAGGTCAGATAGCAGATTACTGTGTGCACTACACCTCCATTCATGTTGTCTTCACCTTTCTTCTCTTGCTTTATGTTCTACAAATGTGACGGACTTAGGAATTACCTGAGGAGTAAAGGTAAGGGAGACAGCTTCAAGGCTGACCCTTTGCAGCCAAGTGGGAACTCCTAGGTGGACGGAATTTGAATTTATCAGCCAGTTTCTTTTCAGTTAAGAGTTTCAGAGTTTCTTTAACCAAAATAAATAACTACATCAGAAAACATTTGGACTTCTGTAAAGCAGGCTTTTTTAGAGGGAGTCTGAATGTGTTAGCAAACCCAAACAGTTTTGTCAGGGTGGTGAGATCTTGGAGTGTTATTCATAGTATCTTTGCATATTTTTATAGCATTTTCAGAAATGCTGTAAAATTGAGAACAGAACATACTGGTTCTAATTGACACAAATACTGTGCATTCTTGGCATTCACGTATGTATTTGTCTTAAGATGTCAGCAATAAAAATTGGAGGACTAGATGGCTCAGCTATAACCAAGTAAGGGAAGCAGGCTAATCTGATATCCATCCAGGAGACAGTAATATGTGTTTCTTGTAAATTATTGTGGGCTGTGAATATGGGGTCCTTGGAAATTGGGTTCACAGCAAAACTGGCTTGTAGCCAAGTCAGGGTCTTCCTTTTTTCCCCCTGAGTTTCCTTTGTTATTAAATAGAATTTAATTTGAACTTCCTTGCTTCCCTTACCTTACTGTATTTTCATTATTACTTTAAGGACAAAAATGTTTCTCCTAGGTTCTTAGTGCAATAAGCCCCTACCCCTGTACATCTTTCATGCTCACTAAGGCCTTCTTTGTCCTCCTCTTCCCTTACCTGTATTTGTCCCCTAACCGGTGACCAGCTTGTCCTGCAGTAAGGAGTTGAGGGGGAGAGAGAGGCATGCAGCAATAAGTACCCTCAAGTATGTGGTTTCCATGGTGTCATGCATGGACCCCAGGGTTGCTTCTATTCAGTTCATTAGATACACTTAGCACAAATGTATCGTGTGTGTGTGTGTGTGTGTGTGTGTGTGTGTGTGTGTGTGTGTGTGTGTGTGTGTGTGTGTGTGTGTGTGTGTGTGTGTGTGTGTGTGTGTGTGTGTACCCCACACTGGGAATTGATTCCAAGACTTCATGTGTACTAAGCATGAGCTTTATCACTGAACCAACCCTTACCTCCATTTTAACTACTTTCAAATATATGGTTCAGTAGTGTCAGACATTCACCTTGTTTTATAGCCAATCTCCAGAACTGTTTCATCTTCAGCAGCTGATCTGTACCTGTTACATAGCTTCCCCGTGGCCTCTCCCCCATCCTCAGCTCAGGCAGCTCCCTTTATACTTTCCATATATGAGTCTGACCACCAAAGATACCTTGTATTAGTACAATCATACAGTATTTGTTTCTCTATGACTGGCTTGCTGCATGTAGCATGTTTTCAGGTTTTATCCAAGTTGTAGCATGTATCAGAATTTCTTTCCTAAAGACAAAAGGCGTGCAATGTATGTATGTACCACATTTTATCAATCCATTTGACTTCTGAATTTTTGGTGCTTATCTTATTTGTTTGCTTGTTTATTTATTTATCGCTTGTTTATTTACCTGAGCTTGCTCAGCTTGCTTGTTGAACTTGCTTGCTTGCTTGACTGGGGCTCTACCATTTGAGTCAAATCTTCAGCTTATTTTGAAGTCTTATGGATGTTTCTCACAGGCTGTCTTTGAACCACAATTCTCTGTATCTCAACATCCTGAGTAGCTAAGATTATTGGTGTCAGCCACTGAGATGTTGCATGAGTGTATAAATATCTCTTAAGGCCCCTGCCTCTAGTTCTTTTGGGTATATACCTAGATGCAGAATTGTTGGATCAGGGGCTGGGAAGGTGGCTCAGTGATAGAGTGCTTGCCTTGCATGCATGAGGCCCTGGGTTCAATTCCTCAGCACCACATAAGCAGAAAAACCTGGAAGTGGCGCTTGTGGCTCAAGTGGTAGAGTGCTGGCTTTGAGCTGAAGAGTTCAGAGACAGGGCCCAGGCCCAGAGTTCAGGCCCCACGACCGACAAAAAACAACAACAACAAAAAACCCAAAACAAAACCAAGAATTGCTGGGTCACATGATAATTCTCTTAAACGTTTTGAGGAACTGGTACTGTTTTCAACAGCAGCCACCCCATTGTTTTTACATTCTCACCAGCAGTGCATCAGGGCTGCATTCTCCATTTCCTTGGCAGCATATGTTATCCTTATTTTATATTTGAAAAAAAAATTGGCAATGATGGGATTGTAACCCAGGGCCTTGTGATGCTCGGCAATACATGTTGGACCTCTATCACTGAGGTACATTTCCAGACTTTATTTTTATCATTTTATTAGAGTAGAAATCCTAATGAGTATGAGGTGGATATATAAGCTTTTCATGAAAGGTCTTGAAAGAAATGTTACTTTTAGGAAGCCCTGATGGGTTGCCTACAAAACAGAAGAGGGATAAGAAATGTAGTTAATCATCTGTATCCATGTTTGACCAACCATGCATGGATTAAAGATATTTTAGAACTATTTCTGTACTAAACATGCACAGACATATTTTAATCTTCAATCCCTAAACATTAAAGCATAACAACTGTTTACACAGGGTTTTGCACTAGGTGTTATAATAAGTAATCTAGAGATGATTTAGACTATTTAGGAGGATGTGTAGGAGTTATATGCACATATTATGCCATTTTATAAGAGGGATTTGGGTGTTTATGGATTTTGGTAACTAAGCATGTTCCAGGGTTGGGGAGATGGAATTTGGAGATGTTTCCCACTTTGTCATGGGTGTTGGTGGGTAGCAGTGACGTCTTATCCTCTTTTTTTTCAACTTCCAGTGGGAGCTCTCTCCATGTTTTCTGCACCTTGAATAGGCCCACAGTATGGTGGTCCTAGGTGGCCTGGTGTTAGGTTGTGCAGATTGAAGTCCTCATGACTTTCTTTCCCCTAGTATAGGTGATTGGAAGCCTCATTCCTCTGAGCTAGTATTACTGGTCTAGTTAGCTGCTCTGCACCATTGCAGGGCATCCAATCAGTCTGGGTGGAGTGGCAAGACTTGGACCTGTTGCATACACCTGCCTGTATGCACTCGTAGGTACTGCTCTGCCTCCCTCCCCCATTGCTGATTCCTCCAGAGGCATCCCAAGGCACCAGCCACTCATACTTCCTTTGTTCCTCCCCTATCTTTGCACATCCCCCTCCACTCTTGACAGTATCCCACTTGTGACCCTCCTCTTTTGCCTCTCAGTCCCCACCTCCCATCCTCACCTCTTCCTCTTTCCTCGCCTCTCACTCCTCCTGGCTTCATCCCCTTGCTCTTGAATCCTCCCCCATCTATTTACACACACACACACACACACACACACACACACACACACACACACACACACACACACACACACACGGACTACTCCACTCTCCTAATGACATCCCCTTGCTCTTGAATCCTCCCCCATCTATTTACACACACACACACACACACACACACACACACACACACACACGCACACACACACACACACACACACACACACACACGGACTACTCCACTCTCCTAATGACCTAGTAATTGTCAGGGCGTTAGACTGACCTCTGGGGACAGCTATGTCACACAGGGTCCAGCTATGAGACTTGATACCACACAGTAATGAGTCCACAGTGCCCTTTTACTTGGGCACAGTCTGCTGATGGTCATGCTTAGAGACCCAGGTCATGGCTAAGTAATGCCTTTGGGTACTATGTTTTGGAGGCGGTCCTACTAAATTTCCCTCACCCTTTCTTTTCTGAGCTTCCTTTTCCTTTTCTCCTCCTCCTCTTCTCTGCTTCCTCCTCCTCTTCCTTTTCTTCCTCCTTCTCCCTTCTTTCTCCCCCTTCTTCTTCCTCTTCTCCTCCTCTTTTTCCTCCTCCTCTTTTCTCCTCCTCTTTCTTCCTCTTCTCCTTCTCCTTCTTTCTTTTCTTCTTCCATTCCCCTTCATTTTCTCTCCTCCCCCCCCTTCTCTTTGTCTGGTAGTTAATTGGAGATAAGAATCTCACAGCCTTTCCTGCACTGGCTAGCTTGGAACAGTGATCCTCAGATTTCAGCCTCCTGAGTAGTTAGGATTACAGGCAAGAACCACCAGCATCCTGCCCCTTTCTGTCTTTATAAACACATACTGAAAAGGCTGACTTACCATGATCAAGATTTTCAGAGCTCCATTAAATATTACAGAGTAATGTACAGATAGTAAAATCAGGTGCTCAGTGTGGAAAGGGAGGAAGGAAAATGGAAAAAAATCATGATATTCATAATGATGCCTATTAAAATGTCTTCCCATTCAGAGATACCACATCTCTTCATTTTAACAGTTTTGTATTTATGGCCCCTAGGTAAATTTGGTTATTTCTTTCATAAGGGTTTTATGCCTTTTGTGTGATGTTTATTTCCGTCAGCTTCTCATGTGAATTCTACCTAAAAGTTCAAGTATCAATTACTAACAAAACTTTTCAGTAGCAAGGCAGCAATGCAGTTAACCTCAGGGCCCTAAAATTCCCCTTTACCTTTCCCTCCTCACCACAACATATAATTGTGGTGTTCTACTCTCTTAAAAAAAATGAGCACAGCTTTGCATATTAGTAGGAGTGATATCTGACTTGACTTTTCCTCTTACCTGGTCCCCTTGTACTTTTTTTTGCCTTCGGTATTCTAAGAATAGATTCATCACTGTTATTCCCACATTAGTCCTTGTGTTCTCTGCAAGTGGGTGGAGAAGCTGTGCATATAGCATTCATTGCCTGTGGCCGTTTTCAGCAGGGTGTTAGCTCCCTGGCAGCCCACTCGCTAGTGGCCAGCTTTGTGTCTGGGCTGGACATGCTCTGCTTTCTCTTTCTTCAAGAAATGGATGGAGGGGCAAAGCACAGGGCTCACTTTAATATGCAATCAATGAAAATGAGGCCACTGATAGACTTGGAGAATTGGTGGTAATGGGCAGGAAGAGACCAGTGTTTTAATTGCCTAATTCATTCCTTCATGCACAGAGATGCACAGACGTGCTTTGTGGGTTGGATTTTGGCCCCTTTCTTGCTTTTTTCTTTTAAGATTTTATTTTCATCAGAAAACTAAGGAGATGGTGTTTGTTTGGTAGCCTCGGGCAAAGTTATTTCATTTTTCCATTATTAGAGAGAAAATACTGCTACATGTCCTGAGGTTGACACTACATCTGTGTAAGTTGCAAAATCAAGAGAAACATTGTGGCAACACTTTGGGAATACAGCAGATAGTTAATCCTACTTGGGAAGTCTAGAACTGGGTAGAAAAGGAGAGTCTACTTTTTGCTACTTGTTTTTAAGTAGCTATGCTATACTAAGGGATTTCAATTCCACCTGTCAGTTTATGAGCACAGTGCATCTTGAGCAGGGTCTCCCTTTTCATCATTCTCCCCCATGTCTCCTGACCCCATCCATGCCCTCAAGTTTCCTTATTCCATTTTCACTATATACATTGAATATTCATTTGTTTTTTGTTTTTTTTTAAATCTCTTATTTTAATTCTTGGCGTTCATTGCATAAGATATTATTATTATTATTTTTTTTTTAGTTTTGTACCAGTGTGCTGTATTGTGAAAATACTGTACAGAGGGGTTACAATTACATGGGCAAGATAATGAGTACATTTCTTAACAAGCATTGTAGCCTCCTCCTTTGTTTCCCCTTCCCATCCCTTCCCATCCTCCACCTCCCCCCCCCCCCCGTCCCCCACCCAATCCTCCCCACTCCCCCCCCCCGCAATATTCATTTGTTTACTCCTTTTTTATTTCACCCTTCCTGATAAACTCAAGTTCAAAGAAGTTACATCATTAGAATCCTCTGCTGCATATACCATACTTTAGCAAGTGTTTGAATATATATATATGCATATAAACCTGTATATATTTACATATGTATTATAAGTAAAGTCTAACTTTAAAGATAATACTTCACAAATTAGAAATAACATGCCATTGATCTCTGGGCCTGAATTAAGAGGCATACTTTTTTCAAGTTCATTCATTTCTCAGCGAATATATTCTACTTCCTGATGGATGAATAAAATTTTTTTATCATGTTTTTTTCATGAATTCATCCATTGAAGGACATCTTGCCTATAGTGAATAGTGCAACAGTGAGCGTGGTTGTACAAGTATTATATCCTGATTTGTATAATCTTTTGGATAAATGCACAAAAGTGGTATCTCTGGATCATAGGTTAATTCTATGTTTAGTTTTTGGGGAATCTCCAGAATGCTTGTCTCTAGACATTTGCAGAGTTAAAGTACAAATTCTTGTTTGTTTGTGACAGTGTCTGACTATGCAACCAGGCTAGCCTGAAATTCCTTATTTGCCTCCCAAGATGACAGGTATACGCCACCATGATCTGCTCAGCAGTACTTTTTGCTGTTCACAATTGGTCTAGCATACTTCTTTCTATTCCTACCTGTCCTCTTCTCCTTATTTGGTGCTGAGAATAAGAGATTTCTGATGTTTACTGATTCCATAGCAATACTGCAGAACCTTGAGTGATACAAAGGAGGAAACTGTTTACAGTCATCCAGGTAATCTGTTTTGAACAAAAGGTTTTACATGTTAGCAATCTTGAGGAAAGCTCTGCCTTGCAGTGTCAAATCTGTCAGATTTTCAGACAGAATGTATCTTAGTTTCCGTCTAAGAATTAGTCATGGGTTTGTTGTTAGGAATGTCCATTTCCAGAAAGATTTCCTTTAGTTTTTTTTTTTGTTTGTTTGTTTGTTTGTTGTTGTTGATATTCACGGGGCCTGAACTCTGGGCCTGAGCACTGTCCCTCAGCTCTTTAGCTCAAAGCTAGCCCTCTACCACTTGAGCCACACTGCCGCTTCTGGCTTTTTCTTGTCATGTGGTGCTGAGGAGTTGAACCCAGGGCCTCATGCATGTAAGGCAAGCACTGTACCACTGAGCCACCTTCCCAGCCTCTTTTTAGTTTTTTTGTGCAGATACTGGGCCTTGAACTCAGGGCCTTGAGCTCTTATTGAGCTTGCTTGTGGCTAGGGATCTACCACTTGAACCATACTTCCAGTTCCAGCCTTTTGCTGACTAACTGGATATAAAGTCTCTTGGATTTGTCTACCCAGGCTGGCTTCGAACCTTGACCCTTGGATCTCATCTCTTGACTGGCTAGGATTACGGGCATGAGCCACCTGCACCCAGCTCAGGAAGCTTTTTCATTGTGGTTTTGTTGCTGCTAGGTACTAAGTGACCAAGTTTGGGACTCGGTTACTTTGTGGTTAAGGATAGTGTGAAATTGGGTAGTAATGTTCAAGGGTTATTGATACTTTAGCTGTCTTTCTGAAGCTTACTTTTAGTTTATCATTTGCAAGTTTTAACATTCAAACAATTATGGGGACATTTGGGAAACCTCTGACTTCTAGCTAATCCAGTTCCATGCCCATCAGACACTGGATGACAGTTTAGTACTGTATGTACAAATCACCATGGAGCTCCCTTTGTGTTAGTAAACGGTCTCTAGGTGCTTTTAATATGTAACAGCTCTCTACCTTAGGTTTTCCTATGATTTGCTGTTTTCCTTTATGTGTGGAAAAAAAAAATTTCAATATAGAGATCCACTCATTCATCTGAATGGTTGTTCAGAATATACTGCATGTTCATTTAAATGAAAAGTCTGATGGAAGGTTTGGGAGGGAGAGCTTTGTTCCTTCAAACTATTGTTCTATTTTTACAAGTAGGGTCAAGCTCACTATTAGGAACTTTTTTTGCCTTGGGGTTCCAAGGTCAGCTGTGTTGCAGTCTTCATTCCTTTCATTGTGTAACTTGCAGAGTAATTAGGACAAAGACCCTAACTTCCATGTGTGGGTAAAGGTTCCACAGCATTACAAAGGGTCCAAGAGGGCACAAGAAGCGACAAGTATCATTTTGCAAGTTGACTGAAGTATGGAGGGAGGAAGAGGAGGGCCTGGTAAAGGAGAGAGCAGTGGGAAAAGGGGGAGGAGTGGAAGATGAGACTAGAGGTAGTGGGTAGACCCTTATCACAGAGGGTTCCTTAGATGTCCTGTCCAGGGAATTCCAGTGTTGGCTTGCGTCAGTGGAGAAAACATCTGCGTGTGCCCACCCATGAGGAGCCTAGTGTGGAAGTATTGAGCACCCTCATGGAGGAAATAGAAGACACCAGTGGTCACACAGGGCTTTGCTGTGCAGAGTGGGGTCCACAGGAAGTTCTGAATCATGCCTAGTCCACACAGGTTGGCCTGAGAACTCCCTGCTTTCTCTTAGAGACCTTGTGATGGAACCAGTTATTTTTGGTTGGAAGTACATCTGTAATACAAGCAGCTATTCTTCCTGACCACTTTTGATTAGGAAGACCCCACTTCATAATACTGCTCCATTGACAGTTAAATTTCCCCTTGTGTCCGGGAGGGCATTCCAGCCATAGCAGTAGGGTGTTATTAGGTAAGCCTGTGGGAAGGTATGAGTCACCTATAAGGATTTTATAGTTGGAATTCAATACCATCCAATGGGGGCTGGGAAGGCAGGGAATGGAAAGGTTGGTCTCCCGTGCTTTACGCCTGGCCCCTGGTACCAAGAGCAGGGCTTGGGTTCCTTGGAGGGCTGTCAAGTCTGCTCTTGTATGTGAGGCATAGATAGTAAACCAGTTACTACAGTGTACTTTTAGTGTGTGCACAGACCCGGCCCAATTGGCTGAGGATAGCTCTTAGCCTTAGTGGGTCTCCTGGGCCCATTCTGTGAGATACCCTGGTGGCTCTTGTTGCCTGTACTTTAGCACCTTATTCCTGAAGTGGGACCTCAAGACAAGGAAGTTTCTGCATTTTTGCACGGCCCCTGTTTGTACCGAAAGGATGAATGACAATGCAGCATCTCCTTGTTTGAGCCTCGGGTCAATAACGCCACAAGTTCAGTACTTTTCTTATTCTGAGAATAATGTGCCTCCTTATCTGCTTTGTGAGAAGATTTTTCATTGCCCAGAATGAGTCACAAATTGGATCTTTTCCAGAGTACTTGCATTGTTGGGGCTCTTCGGAGGTAAGTGAAGTACATCTTTTCGAGGCAAAGTGGATGCTTTGTTCATTGGGGCTGGAAGTATTGTGCTGCATGGTCAGATCTGCCCAGGGCTGCGCACTGGACCCTCCCTTTGTACTCAGGTGGCCAGTGTGTGGGCAGTATCTTATAAGGAGGGGTGCAGCCATACTTGGTGGGGAATGCTGTGGGCCAGGAGAGGTTTAAATCAGTACCTTGCTGCTTTTGAGGACTGACTAAGATATCTTGCTTAGTATAGGCTAACAGGGGAGAGAGATCTAGCGCTGTTTTGGTCCTGGTTGTTTAACCAACCACTTTGAAGTGGTAGAAACCAGCTACTGATATATTGTGCTCACCTGGCTTTTCGGGTTGAGAATGTGGAAAATGATGGTGGTTCTTCCATGTTTTAGAATGTCTCGACCTCTATCAACCATGCTGGAGGATTTGCCTGCAGGTGGCTTCTTCACACCCCCAGAGGAGCAGACTTAGCACTGGTGGTTAGTCACTCCAGTCTTGTGCCTC
The DNA here is from genome assembly GCF_024711535.1 of Dipodomys merriami. NCBI lineage: Eukaryota > Metazoa > Chordata > Mammalia > Rodentia > Heteromyidae > Dipodomys > Dipodomys merriami. Next base: position 7,823,971 of record NW_027205159.1, on the reverse strand, counting down.
AGATTTTTTTTCTGCCATGACCCAGGACTCCTAGACTAGGGGTTGGAGCAGCTGAAGTGACATGCCATCTGAGTGCAGCTTCACAAGCCACTCAGTGTCACCTTTGTTTTTTATTGTCAAAGCAACCCAAGCCACCTTGGAAGACAGACACACCCACCTTCATGGGAGGTGTGTCAAGACATTTTTGGACAAGTTTTGTTTTTTTTTTTATATTTTAATCTTTAGTTTTTTGGAGGGGTGCCTAAGGTGGCCCTGGAGGTTGAATCATGCCTAAGGCTTCTTTTAGTTTATTTTTTTTTTTTTAGATAAATACCTCCTGGTAACCAGCCTCAAGCTGTAGTCTTCTACTTATGTCTCTATCGAGATGGTAGCACAGGTGTATGCTGCCACATCTGACCCTAGGACACATTTCAAAAGCTTCACTGGGAGCCCAACCCCATTGTGTGAAACCAGTAACACTGTAAGCTTTGCACTGAACCCTTGGTAGACACAGTTACAGGTCAGGTGATACACTTTGGTGCCCAGGAGAACTTGAGGGATGCAGTAAACCCCAGCAGCAGACTGGATGCAGTAGCAGTGTTCCAGAACATTCTGTGGTCGTCATACTTTAATGTGCTTGATTGCTTGCCTAAACTGAAGTTGTTCTGGCCCTGAGAGGAGCTGAGGGCTAGAATCACTGGGCATGTCCTGAAGTGGGGGGTGTTTTCCATGTTGGACTAGGCTTAGTTGCTCCTGAAAGGTTCACTGAGGTGATTATCACTCCATTTGAGTTTGAACCACATGGCATCAGAAGTTGGGAGGTTATCATAGAGGCCAAGTTTGGAAATGAACAGGTACCTTTCTTTTCTTCCATACGTATGCTTGGTTCTGAAGCCCTGGACAAGGCACACAGGCCTTAGCATGAGGCCTCATGCTAGGAAGAAGAGGTGGCTTGGCACTGGGAGTCATTAGGTTCCTGGCCAACGCAAGCCATAGGCAATTTCTTGACTCCTTCCTATTTGCTAGTGGCATTGAAATAGTAGAGGGTTATCATGTGACCTTGGAATTAGAAACAGTGAAAATACAAGGCATTGTCCCCATCATGGGGTTTGAGGCTTTCCAGAGCTGTACTTGAAAGCATGAAGCAGGCAGGGTTGTATTCTAATGGCCTCACACATGTCCTTAGTTGCTCCCTGTGCTGACACCGATCTTCCCAAGGCCAGGTCTCAGTTTCTACTCTCTGGTTTGACATCTTCATCAGGTCATCCCCACCTCCACCAAAGCATTAAATTTATGGCTTCTGGCTCCACTGCCACCACCATCCTCTGCCACTCACCTTCTTCTTGCTGTGCCAACCCCTCACACTCTTGTTTCCAGTGAAGGTACAAGCTGGAGCATCTTGTGGACTTCATCATTCTTTGGAGCTGTTGTCCATTGCCTACTAACCAGAGTTCAGCATCAAGGAATGTGATAGGAAAAGAGAATGAAGGTTCTGATATTTGGCTCATTAGCAGAGTCTGTGGAAACTAAATAAGAAACTGCCATCCTGGCTCACCTTGATCCTGCAGTCTCCCTTCTTCTTCAGGGTCCTCTGCCAGCATTGCTCGCCCTTCCCTGCCACTTACTACAGGATATAGTAGTTACTTTCCTGTGCGTGGTTCCATGACTTGCCTCCCCTCTGTTCCCCAGGACAACACTGACTGCAACCTGTACTTCTCTGACGTGTATTTTACTCAGGTTGCTGTTGACTGTGGTGAAGGACAAGAACTCTTCTAGCTGGAATGGGCCTAGTACTTCTGGTCTGATTAGTATAATAGGATTGGTAAACTGTGGCCCATGGGCCAATTCCAACAGGCTGTTAGTTTTTGTAGGACTCAGGGGATAAGAAAGTTTCCACAATTTTTAAATGGTAGGAAAAAAGTTAAAAGAAGAGTACTATTTCATGACACCTGGAAATGATATGAAGTTGAGTCCTGTCTGGGATTGCTGCTGTGTTTTTATGAGTTTCCTGTGTCTAGGTGTCCTGAGGTACTGGAGGTGAGTCCTGGCAGCAGAGATTGTGTGCCCCCGCCCCAGAGCCTCAAGACATAAAGTTTTGGAAATACACCTTTCTATACATTCTTAGAAAGGTTTGCTAACTTGGTGCAGTAGTTCTCATTTAAAGGAGTTATGGTCATTCCTTCATCTATTCACACATTCATTCAGCAAGTACTTAGCACAAGTTCTATGTATCTTTCTTGGTGTCCCAGGTAAGGGAAGTATACCAAAAAATAGAACACCTTTGCCACTTTGGAGCTTGCCTTTGGGGGAGGGGGCACTAGATAGTAAGATTATAAGCAATTAGATATATGGGTTTTAGGTTAATCTAAAGTGCCAAGTCAGAAAAGCTAAAAAATTCAGGACTTTTTTTTTTAGCACTGACACGATACTCCATCACCATATCTTTGATTATTATGTCCGAGAAAGTGTAGGAAGTGATCTGTTATTGGTAGCGTGTAAATTCAGATCTAGGGATCTTGTGATATCAAGGTACTATCAGAGTGGCCAAGATACAGCTTTGCTTTCTGTGGGTTCGACCTCTACAAGCATACAAATTATTAAAAAAATATTGCCAGAAGGTAACAAAATTACCTTCTGGCTATATGCATATGGCATATATGAAACAAGTTTTGTATTTAGACTTGGACCCCAGGCTCAATCTTATTATGCATGTGCACATATTTCAAAATCTGAGAAAACACAAAATCCCAAGTACTCTTGGTCCCAAATATTTCAAGTATACTGAGTCTAGAACTCTACACAGGTATATAGGCTGGTAAAATGTGCCGTCAAACATAAAGAAGTAGGAATGAGGATGCCAGAGGTGTTCTGACAAGTAATTAAGAAAACTTTCTCAAGTACGGAACTTTGGGGCTGAGACCTATATGACTTGAAAGATGGCAGGAGATGAAAAGACAGTTGTAAGAAGAGTAAGTGCAAAGACCGTGGAGCTGGGACAGACTTGGCAAGGTGGAGAAACTGCTTCTGCATACTGGCTCCAGCCTGGAACGAGGTATAACGTTATCAAGAAAGCCCTTGGTGTTTAACACAGAAAAGCTTGTAACATGGTGTTGCATTTTTGCAAAAAGAGAAAGCCTTTTCACACAGCAAATGGACAAGGAGGTCAGGAGCTAAAAACTATAATTTACTTCTTTATTCCTTGGCAGTAGGGGAGAGGAAATAGGAAACATTTGTAGGAAAAGATATGGGAGCAGTTATTTGTTAATAGTGGGGGATTATGGTAGGGGTGGTATTTACTGGAAATGGGGGCAATTGCTTTTTGGTTGACAAGGCAGTGATACATGTTTCTTGTAGGGGCAGGGACATTGTTCATGGGAAGATTTTGAGCTGTGACCTTATTGACCAGGCCTACTGGTTGCTTCTTCTCTGGTCCATTCCTGAAAAGTGCCTTCCCAACCATAGAGGTTATTTATGAAAGGCCCAGAAGCTTTTCCAGGCAGACAGTGTAAGAACTTGGTCGTGTAAGCATGTGTGTCCTGGCTTCAGGTCTGTTATGGTCTCAGTGATTTCAATAGTATCAGGGCTCCAGAAACTAGAATCACCTGGGCCGCTAAATACTGGGCCTTCTTCAAAGACTGACTTCACAGGCCTGAAAACCTTGATTTTAGTGGTTGAGACTGGAAAGTTGGTTCCCAGTTCTCAGTTATTGTTAGGTCAGCAGAGCATTTTCAAGGCTGAACTACTGTGAATCCGGAGCCTGGCTGCCAGACCTCACACATTGCTTGGCTCCTATCAAGGACTGAAAAAAAAAAAAAAGAAAACAAATCAGATTTCAAATGAGGCCCACACTTATGTTCAGCAACTGCAGCTCTCTTGTTGCTATTTGGGGGCATGTATTTCTCCTCTGTGTTCATCTGATCACCAAATCCTGGGTTAAATGCTGGTGGTAGGTGCTTGCTTTCAGCGCTTGCTTTCTAGTCTGCTTCCTGTAGTCCAAGAAGGACCCATTCTGCCAACACCAGCCAGATTATCCTTTGGAAAGCCACTGTGTAGCTTGGGCACATCACCTGTGTATGTTGAATGGTTGGTGGATGAGCGAGGAAGGATTTAGGAGACTTTGGAAAAGGAAAGCAAAGCCAGCATGGAGCCTATGTATGATCTAAATTGCTTAAATGCTGCCCAGTTGACTGGGGAGCATCAGACATTCTGGGGTACAGTGTTACATAGTGTAAGTCTGTGTGAGGGGCAGGAGAACAGTTTCCTGAAATCCCGCATCTGTGAGATAGGTATATACTTTCAAGCTTGGAGTGCTGATCAGAATGCCTAACGAAAAGGTGCCAAGGCACTTTGCAGCCATTTAAAATGGGTGGGGAGGTCAGGTGCTGGTGTGTCGGGCCTATAATGGTAGCTACTCAGGATGCTGAGATCTGAAGTGGAGCCTCCATCCTTGTTGTGGTGATGGCCATTCTAACTGGAGTGAGATGGGATCTCCTTGTTTTTTTTGATTTGCATTTCCTTTATGGCCAATGTTGCTAAGCATTTCTTCATGTTACTATCTATCTTCAGTTCTTTTGAAAAATTTCTATTTAGCTCTTTTGACCATTTATTAATTTGGTTATTGAATCTTTGGCAGTTAAGTTTTTTGAGCTCCTTTTATACTCTAATTATTAGGCTCTTGTCAAACATTTGGCAAAGATCTTTACCCATTCTGTAGTCTGTCTTTTTAGCTTTGTAACTATGTCCTTCACTGCGCAGAAGCTTCTAAGCTTGATGCAATCTCATTTGTCAGTTTCTCTTATTTTTTAAGCCTTGAAATTCTAGTCAGGAAGTTCCTGCCTGTGCTACTAAGTTCTGATGTTTCTCTACTCTTTCCTGTAGTAGTTTCAATTCTTACATTGAGGTCTCCAGTAGACTGAATTCATATTAGTACTAGGTGAGAGACAAGGGTCTAATTTCAGTCTTCTGCATATGGATGTCCAGTTTACCCAACACCATTTGTTGAAGAGGATGTCTCTTTTCCAACATATGTTTTTAGATTCATTGTCAAAAATCAGATGGCTGGAGGTATGTAGGGTTTATTTCTGTGTCTTCTAGTTGGTTCCGTGGGTCTTCAGGTCTGTTTTTGTGCCAGTCCCAAGCTGTTTTGTTCTATAGCTCTGTAGTAAAGTTTGATGTCTGGAATTGTGATACTTCTAGGATTACTTGTTTTGCTCAGGATTGCTTTAGCTTTTGAGAGCCTTTTGTGGTTTCATAGGTACTTTTAGATTGTATTCTTTCTCTCTGAGAAGAATGATGTTGGGATTTTGCATTGATTTTATAGGATAGCGTCTTTTTAGTATGGCCTTTTTCACTATATTCTAGTAATCCACGAACACATGATCTTTCTACCTCCTGGTAGAACTTCCTTCAGCATTTTATGGTTTTTGCTATAGAGTTCCTCTATGTTTCTTCCTAGGAATTTATTAAAAATTGTTTTGATGTTATTGCAGACAGTTGTTTTCCTAGTTTCTTTCTCCATTTGCTCATTGTAAACAGAAAAGGTATACAGAAAAGGTACTGACTTTTGGAAGTTGCTTTTATATCCTGTTACTTCTTCATAGATTTTCTTGAACTGGATTTCCAGCATACCCAAATATTTAGATATACATGTGGTACAGATTGTGAGTGATGTGCCTTATTTATTTACAGGGTGTTTTAAAATTTTATTTTGTGTTCCATGTAAGGGAATTGGGTTTTAATCCCTTTATCAAAAACAGCAAATACATTCTTTTAAACTTTTTTCTTCTTTTTCTCCCCAGGTTGTGGGACTTAAACTCAGGGCCTGAGTGCTATCCCTTAGTTTCTCTGTGTTCAAGGCTCTACCACTTGAGCCATAGCGGCACTTCTGCTGTGGTTAGTAGTTAATTGGAGATAAGAGTCTCACAGAAACTTTTCTGCCTAGGCTGGCTTCAAACTATGATCCTCAGATTTCAGCCTCCTGAGTAGCTAGGATTACAGGCATAAGCCAGCAGCGACTAGCTATTTTTTTCTTTGGTACAGTGGTGGGTCACTTAATAACCAGATCATGTCCTGAGAAATGCATCCTTAGGTGATTTTGTCACAGTTAGAGTAAGTGTACATTTTTATCAACACAGATGATATACTATCCATACCATCTGGCCTCTTTTTGTGTGTGTCAGTCTAGGGCTTAAACTCAAGGCTTGGATGCAGATGTGCTGTCCTTGCCTTACTGTGCTCAAGGCTAGTGCTCTACTACTTGAGACACAGCTCTGCTTCTGGCTATTTTGGTGATTAATCCGAGATAAGATTCTAGGGACTTTCCTGACTGGGCTGGCTTTGAACCACAATCCTCAGATCTCAGCCTCTTGATTAGCTAGGATTACAGCCATGAGCCATGTTGCCTCTCTTTTTAAAATTTAAATGTCTTAGCATGTATTGGACAAAGGGTTTCACTGTGATTTTACATACATGTACTTATGTACTTTGATCAAATCCTTCCCCATCTATATTACTCTTTCTTAACCTCCTTCCTCCTCTCCCCTCCTTTTTAACAGTTCTTAATGGGTTTCATTATGCTATTTATGTACTTACATAGATACATGCATACATATACACATACATACAGATACATAGATAGACGATAGTCTTTCTGTCATCTTTACCCCATCACCCTCTCCTTCTTACATCCGTACTGTCACCTGTAAACACTCCCCATTTTACAGTCATTTATACCATTTGCATGTCCTCTTTTTTGTTTTTAATTTTTTTTTATTGTTGTTGTTGGTCATGGGACTTGAACTCTGGGCCTGGGCGCTGTCCCTCAGCTCTTCAGGTCAAGGCTAGCACTCTACCACTTGAGCCACAGCGCCCCTTCCTACATGTCCTCCTGATGTACTCAAGAGGCTTGGTAAACATGAGATATATGAAGCTATTGTTAACATGTAAGAAAAACACTATACTAAACACATAAACCAGTAATGTTGTATTTCATTATCACTATTAAGTATTATGTGCGGTACATGAGCACATGTGCTGTACTTTTATATGATTGGCAATTCATACCTACATCACAATAAGCATGTGAGCAGTGTGCTGCATTGCTTTGCATTGCCTCATCACAATAGTTAATGATGTCACTGGACTGTTGTATCAGAAATGACAGGAACTTTGCCCCTCCACTAAAATCTTGTGGGACCACCATTGTATTTTCAGTCTGCATGGGCTAGAGTGTTGCTGAATGCCTTTTGATATTGACTTCTAGTGTTACGTATAATGGGCTTATGTCAGCTTATTTGGTTCACATGTTTACAGAGTAATCAATTCCCAGCTGTCTCTTTGAGGCACTGTAAATCAGGTTGTAAAGTTTTGGAACCTTTTTTTTTTTTTTTTTTTTTTCCTGCCAGTACTGGGGCTTGAACTAAGGGTCTGTGCATTGTCCTTTAGCTTTTTTGTTTTTTGTCCATGGCTGGCACTTGCCACAGCTCTACTGCTAGCTTTTTTTCTTTTGTGTTGGTCCTGGGCTGGAACTTAGGGCCTCTGTACTGTCCCTGAGCTTCTTTTGCTCAAGACGAGCACTGTACCACTTGAGCCACATCTCCACTTCCAGAATTTTGGTAGTTTAATGGAGATAGGTTTTTCCTGCCTGGACTGGCTTTTAACTGCGACCCTCAGATCTAAGCCTCCTGTGTAGCTAGGATTACATGTGTGACCCACTGGTACTTGGATTAAAAGAATTGTTTTCAATAATGTTTGACTTTTAAAGCCTATGTCCCGCTACTTCCAGCCTACTGCCACAGGAAGCTACAGGAGGAAGGCTGCAACTATTGGAAATTACTTATGTGCTTCCCTTCAAACAAGTGGACTGCTTTCAGGCTGAGATGTTGGCCTGTGCTGGGCTCTGAGTTCCTTTGTGTGCTCCCAAGCAGAGCAGGTAGAGCTCTTGGTCATTTAAAGAAAGCCAAAACCCCTTGACACAAAAAGCACCATAGAGATTTTTGTGTTTTTTGTTTTTTTGTTTCTTTTTGCACTATTGAGGATAGATATTGTGAGAAAAGGGACAACATTCTTGACATTCATTTTCCTACTTGGGTGGCATGTGTTGCTCATGTGAATGAGATCTCTGTATCTTGCAGGGTTTCTCATGTAAGCTGTCCATTAGAGAAAAGCATGACATGGACACTGGTAGCATAGGATCCCCAGCAGTAAGGACAGAGTCCCGTACTTTCCTGAGATGGTGCTCAGGAGGGCTTGGCCTAGACCACCTGTAGAGGTTAAGGGGTGGGGAGTAGGGGAGAGTTCTTTAATGAGGCATTCCTGGAGTGGGCTGCTATGGGGGTCCAAGCTGTCCTGGCTGAGCCAGGCATGAGGGGATATGTCCAGATGCCAGCCACTATCTAATAGGTCTGAGTTGTGAAGTATATCTGGAACTTACCCATTTATGCCCATTCTCCTTAACCTACAAGGAGTAGTAAAGCAGGGGTTTGGCTACCAGCTTCCAGTGGGAAAGTGGGGAGGGCCAGGAAGGAGAAAGAGTCCTCCAGGAAGATGGCCTTAGATGTTCTGAAATGAACTAAATGACCAACAAGCTTGAGAGATGCTCCTAAAAATGGATGCCAGCAAATGTGGCTAGGAAAACTACACAAGCCAGTAGCCATGGAATGATTTGAAAAGGTTGTCCAAGGAGCTAACACAAGATGCTTAAGAATGGTTATAGGTGTTCCTTACATGGCTCCTTTTTACAAAAAGAGATGGTCTGGTTTTAGTCTATGTTGAGGACTAAAGCCAGAGTGAGACAGTGTATTTATTTGAGCTAGCACAGTGAGGAAACATTCCCATTGCTTGGCCACAGGTGTCTCAGTGAGGTGATCTTTGTAGGCTCTGATGGGTGATCATGGTGCCTGGTGTCTGTTAACCCAGATATCCTCAGGTATCTAAAAAGAGGCTGAGAGCAAGGTAACCGAAGCGTGGGGTTTAGCAACCTTTAGCTATCTCTTCCCCACTGCATATTATGTGCAAAGTGAGCACATAAGTATAAGGACAAATAAACTCTCTTATATCAACACATAACTTTAGGATTCTGGCAATTTTTTAGTCTACTTTTTAGTGCTTTTGAACAGAGTCTCACTGTATCACTCACAGTGGTCTGGAAGTTGCTAATGTGGCCTAGGCCTCAAACTTAAGATCTCCTGAGTTCTGGGGTTTCAGGTGTCAGCCTATCACACCTGTCTTTCATGCTGTTTTTCAATGTATTTCTTTGCAGAAATCATACTGTACAAACATATCTTCATCTAGCACCGTCATAACTGCTTTCTCAGGTACTAAGACCTAGAAGATGATACCCCCAACGTGTGGCATGTTGGTGTGTTGAGTACTTTGAACTGAGGATAGTCAGGGCCTCGGAAGCCTCCTCAGAACCTGGGCCCTTCTAGAAGTCCCAGACTCCTCTCAATCTCCCCCCAGCCTCTTATAAAACCCAGGAGTCCTCTTCCCTAAGCAGGTCATAGAAACTTGAATTCTTTTTCCTAGCAAGCCATAAAGCCTGAGAATACTGCTGTAACCCTCACTGCCCTCTTGTCTCAGTTTCCAGAAGGAAATTCCCGAACCAGCTTGCTTGAGAGTAGACAGTAAGACACTCATGGCAGAAAGGCCCTGCCTCATTCTGGGGGGAAGGAATGCTGCTGGCATTGTCAGAACGAATCTGGACAGACCGGCCTGGCTCCCCCCCCCACCTCCCAACGTCATTACCTGAGACCCTTTTGTCCAGTGACTTTCCTACTAGGCCTTATGACACTTAAGCATCAAATGGTCAGTTCCCTTTATGTCTTTCGGTCTTCATCTGGAAGGATCCTGTGCTTAAACATTTTCATAACACTTTCCCCTTGTTAGGAAGGATCTCCCCCATTCTTCCCCCCACACTTCCTATCACTTCTTCTACAAAATGCTTTCAGATCTCATCCATTGGCTATAAATAACAGCAGGTCTCATTTGTGAGGCACTTAGTTTTATTCCTTTGTGTGTGAGAAATTATAAATAGGGCATGGTATTTGTGAAGGCAACTTTCCTATGTCTTTCTACTCTTGGTGCTTATTTCCTGAGAATAATACTCAAAAAGAATTCAGAGATATAACTCTCTGTTATGCTTTTAAATGATTAATGACTCAGCTGAGTACCAATCGCTCACACCTGTAATCGTAGCTACTCATTAGGCTGAGATCTGAGGAGTGTGGTTCAAAGCAAGGCAGGGCGGACAAATATGACAAATTATCTCCAGTTCGCCTGCAAAAAACTGGAAGTTGGAGATGTGGCTTAAGTGGTAAAGCATCTATTTTGAACAAAAAAGCCAAGCAAGAGGATGAGGTCCGGAATTCAAGCCCTCGTACTGACATGCATGAACACCACACACACACACACACACACACACACACACACACACACACGCACACACGCACACACGCACACACACACACAAGTAAAAAATAGTTGCTGTGGTATAGCTTCATTTTAACTTCTCCCAGGTCTTGCTTTTTGTTTGTTTGTTTGTTTTTTATTGTTTAGGTCAGGTGGCTTTCACCTGGTACAAAGGATGTGAAAGATTTCAATGAAGGTAGGATGGCAAACAAGAAAACAAGTTTATTCTCTTTATAAGGGAAGAAAGGTTGCAGGTACCATATGCTGAATGGGGTGAGGACTGGGATCAGAACATTTCAGGTATAAAAGGATTGGACTGCTAATGTTTTGCTCTGTAGTTTTAGTTCAGCTATCTATGCCAAATAGCTGCTGGAGTGGTCAGTTTAATGTTTTTTGCCTCTCTCTCTGTGTGTGTGTGTGTGTGTGTGTGTGTGCGCGCGCGCACGCGTGCGTACGAGCGTGTAAGAGTTTATACAATCCTTTCCAGGAATCCATTGTTAAAACAGGACAGTGGTAGGGTTCTGCTTCATTTCAGAAGAACAGTTTTGGCAAAACAAAGTAAAACAGCCTTCTTGCCAGCCAGAATGGAGTCCTATAAAATAGACCAGGTCAGGCTGATTTGAGCTGGAGGCCTTACCTTCCCCAGTCATGTTTTGGTATTGATTGCTGCCTTTTTTATCAGTTCTCTTTCTGTATTTGAAGAGAGATTTATGATATCAACAGCATTCCCCTTCTTGGCAATGGGGCTTCTTCTGAGCGATGATCTTGGATACTGAATCCTACGCAGTAAGCATCAATTATGTCTCTGCTCTGTCCCAAGGGTAGCAGGGAGACAAGGCCTGGGCTTATTAGATATTAACCTCACAGTCTTCCCAAGCTCAGAGTCAACAGCCTGGGTCCCGGGGCATTTGTATCTGCTCTGTGCCCTTCCCCTGCACCTGCTTACACATAAGAATGCCAGGCCTGAAGATACATTCTGTATCTGGGGAGAGGCCAGAGAGGAACGTAGACCAGATGTTAATACCAGTCATTTAAAACCAAGGTATCTTGATTAGTGGTGGTATCATGTGATTTCTCATGTTTGGGGTACTGGATCACCTTCCCTTATTCAAAAATAATTGGACTAAGCCAGTTGCCAGTGGCTTGCAAATGGCTTACCTGGCAACAGGATTACCTGACTTTTCAGGAGTCTAAGATCTGAGGATCGTGGTTTGAAGCCAGCTCAGGGAAAGTTTGTGAGATTCTGATCTCCAATTAACTAGCCAAAAGTCAGAAATGGAGCTGTGGCTCAAGTGAGAGAATGCCAGCTATGATCAGGGCCCCCTATCAGCAAAAAACAAACACATATGCACATGCATACTTGAACTGCAAACGCCAAAACTACCAAATTGATAGGAGGATCATGTTTTTGTTCTTAATTGAATTTCAACAAGTGTACATTATTATCTTCTTAAAGTTTAATTTGGGTTTCTCAGTGAACTTTAGAATATTGGTTAAAAATTAAAATTTTGTCAGTTGAATGTTATAGACATAAATATTGACTTTTTCCCTCCTTTTTTCTCTTATAGCTGTCTGGGGCAACTTCGTTAATATGAGGTAATTGTTTTTCATTACTTGGATATAGTAGTTGGGTTTTATAAAGACATTTCATTTCATATTTCAGTTATCTATACTTTGTTGGTGTCATGGACTAATAAATAACTGTTTTGGGTTTTTTGTTGTTGTTGTTGTTGTTTTGTTTTTTCTGTCGGTTGTGGGGCTTGAAGTCTGGGCCTGGGTGCTGTCCCTAAGTTCTCTTCAGCAGAAGGTCAGCGCTCTACCACAGCACCGCTTCTAGTTTTCTGGTGTTTAATTGGAGATGAGTCTGAGGGAGGGCTGGGAAGGTGCCTCAGTGGTAGAGCGCTTGCCTTGCATGAGGCCCTGGGTTTGATGCTTCAGCACCACATAAGCAAAAAAGAAAAAAGCCAGAAGTGGCGCTGTGGCTCAAGTGGTAGAGCGCTAACCTTGAGCTGAAGAGTTGAGGGACAGCGCCCAGGCCCAGAGTTCAGGCCCCATGACCAGACCCTCCCCCCCCCCCCAAAAAAAAAGTCTGAGGGACTTTCCCAGCCTGGGCTGGCTTTGAACCACGATCCTGAGATCTCAACCTCCTCGTAGCTAGGATTATAGGTGTGAGCCACCAGTGCTCTTAATGGAATTTTTTTTGCTGGTCACCAATCTGGGCTGTTTCTTTTCTTCTGAGAACATTTCCAGGGGATACAGCTAATTTCAAAATTTACTCATCTAAAGCTTAAGGTGAGCTTTAAGGTGGTCTATGCCTCTTCCTCAGCAATAGAGGGCTATCCCTGGCTTTCATATGACCTAGGGCATTTCTGGATGTCCTGAGTAAGAACATGGGTGTCTTAGAGAGATGCTAGCTGGCCCTTCTGCACCAGGGATATGAACCCTGCTTCAATTTTCCTTATCTGAAATGAATAGGATCAGCTCTTAGATTTTTCTACTTCTAGATTTTGGAATATTTGCATATGCATACTGAAATATTTGGGGGATGGAACCCAAGTCTAAACACAAGATTCATTTATTCACTTATGCTCCTTACCCACAAAGCCTGAAGGTAAATTTTATACAATAGTTTTGGTGTATCAGTATTGAGGCAGGTGTTGAAATCACGTGAGGTCAGGTCTGGTATTTTCATGTTGCTGCTATTATGTTTTAGACTTGGAGGCATTTTGGATGTCAGACTTTTGGATTTTCAAGTTAGGGGGTGCTCATACTGGATATGGCTATTGAGACCACTTCCCTGTCCAAGTGCTGGGACTATTGGTGTGTACTGTCACACCCAGCTTGACTTTGTTTCTTAGTTGAGAGGAGGGATGCTTATAAAAGTTAAATCTTCATGTGGATTATCTTTGCCAAACTTAAAAAAAACAACGCTTTTTGAAACAAATCACTAGAAATGTAAAAAAGCATTTATTGTAAGAGCAGATTTGGCTCTGTTGTACAATTTTCCATCTAAAGAAAAATTCTCCCCACTTTGCTATTCTGTGGTGTCAAGAAATGAAAGAGTTTCACTGCAGAGTGTGACTATGAGGTTGGCACTGGAATTTTAATGCTGCTGCCCAGCCTACAAGGGTGGAAGATTAGAGCCCCTCACTAGGCATTTCATGTGGAGTTGGTTTTGCAAGGTGGGTGGGGCTTGTTGATCTGAACCCTACCACCAAGTTACATGTCTCCTGACAAAGGTAGCTGTGTGTAGCTAGGTGGGGTTCTTAGATCTCATTTAGAGGAACTCTGTTTTTAGCTTGGAAAAATTCCATCTTGTGTTAAACCTCTAGGAAAACCCAAAGACATACTCCTATAGACATGCTTCCTACTTCTAATTTAAAATCCAGTGTTAGTGTGTAACATGGGATTATTTTAGTTTTGACAGAAACAATCAAGTATGGAAAAGGCAGCGTGTTTATAGATGGATTTAAGGAAATTCCCACTCAGTCCTCTTTTTTTCTTTGTGCGCCCCCTGCTGGAGTGAATTAGCACCTGTGATTGGTACTGGGGTTAGACTGGGAGATGGTCTCAGCCTTTAGTTTGTATTATGGTAGTTAGTTCAGGTGCTCCTGAACTTGACTAATTACAAAAGCCTTTTTTGACTGATCTCAGTTTGTTAGCTTCCTACTCAAAGCTTTCTACTCAACAGGTCTATACAGGAAAATGGCGAACTAAAAGTTGAAAGCAAGATTGAAGAGGTTAGTCTCTTTTCCATCTTCTGCTTTTGTTTTACTCATTTATCTGTCACATTGACTTCCTTTGCTCATGCTGTTATCTTTATTGTGGTGGCCAGGTGGTTTTGAAACTAGTTCTCAAAAATTCCTTTCCCTTTGTGTCACCATTTTTCCATTTGTGTAAAGGGGCATGTTACATATATTCTTCCCTAAAAGCAGAATGCATTCAGGATTTGTACAGTACTGTCTAGGTGAGCGTTTCTTAGAAGAAAGGAAGGGGTTGCTTTAAGTGATGGAGACAAGCACCAACATCCACACTGAGCAGATGCTGAAAGTAAGAGTAACCCCAGACTAGTCCCAGAACTCGAGAAACAATGAGCATCTGGGTGCATAGATAGCCACACAGTGCCTGAGAGTTGGAAACCTCTTATTTTAAAATTACTGTCTGTAGTTTATAGACAAGTAGACAGAGGTATAGCTAGACTATTGTAACATGGGTTGAGACAGGAGGAGGGCTTACATTATGGTTGAAGCTGAATGTTAGAGTCCTAGGGAAACCCTTGAATTGCTCTTTTTTGCTGTAGACCATGGTGGGTGATGACCCACAGGGATGTGGGTTGCCTGACTCATAGCCTACAGTTTCTGTCCTCGAGCTTATAACGTGGACATAATCACAGAGACAAGATGTTAAGATTTGTTGACCATAGTACAATTGTTAGTTCTTGAAGTGAAGGGTAGTACCTCTTCTTATGAACCTCTGATGTCTTTTACATTCTTCGTTATAAGGTGCTAATAATAAGAGTTTCAGTGTAGAGTGTATCTGCTTAATTCTAGTGTTGGGTTCAAAGTGGAAATGCATTAAAATTTATTCTATGTCATATCATGGTCACTTGAAATATCAGAAGAGTAAGTAACGGGAAGTATGTTTTTGGTCTAAAACTAATTTTGTTTATTGTTGTTCTAGATTGTTGAGCCACTAAGAGAGAAAATCAGAGATTTGGAAAAAAGGTATGTGCATTTTTTGTTTTGTTTCTGGTCTTAGCTGGGTGTCAGGAAAAGTCAATATCAAATAAGTATAATTTATCTCGGAAAGTTATGTATGAACTTGTAAAATATGAAAGACATGTCTTCCTCAAGACAATTTTTCGATAAGATAATTTTTTTAATTTAAAGTTTGGATGTAGTATTTTAAGTCTTTATCTTCTTAGTAAGGACTATTTTATATGAAAGGTATAGTTTCTTACCAGGAAAATAAATATACTGCTACTTTCTTTCCAGAGGCATTGTTGTAGCACAAACACAGATACTAAGTTCAAACCTTCTAAATCAGTTTAACTTGTAAAAACTATGATAATCTGTGCATTGTCTGAGCAGTCGGAACACTGGAAGAAGGATTTAGATGTGTTGAAATCTTCTTTAGTTAAACATTACAGTGTAGCTTGAATGGCCACAAAGAGCAGTTGAGACGGGATCTTTCCTACCTTGCGCTTCTGTATGGCAGTGAGTGGCAACTATCTATCAGTTGTCTGATTCCAGAACTGTAGAGCCATCTGCAAGGTGCCAAAGTGCCACTGTAAACTCTGAGAAACTGTGAAGCCAGGGAAGTGTCACATTCAGTCACATCCCCTTTGTCACTGCAGCACCGCAGAGGGACCAGAATGTAGTCCAGGTGAAGTGACTAGAGAGGAAGAATTGAGTTACATAACAGAATTTCTGTTGGGATCAGAATTGTAGTGAAATACCTTCCTGCCTCCACTCCTCTCTGAGCTGTGAGTCTGACACAAAGACTCTGTCTCCATCACTTACTTCTAAATCAATTCAGTCTTTGGCACTGGAGCTTGAGGGTCCATATGTGAAAAATGTGTATGTTGAGTGACAGTTGGACCCTCAGAATTTAAGAAAAGGAAAAATGAAACAAACATCCATTAAAATTTATGTTCTTTTCGCCCTTTTGGATGGTTTATGTTGCCATTCTGTAGCTCTTTATAACACCTAGAACAAAAAGGAAGAAAAGAAGTGCAGTTTTTCTTCAATTTTCAGTAAGTGACCAAATGGAAATAGAGATGGAGGAGATTCATCCAGCCCATTCATTGGTTTTCTTCTTTCCTCAACTGAATGGTTAGGCAGAGTATTGCTTTCACCTCCCTATGCTGAGTGTGGAAGTAGTGCTCAATTAGAGTTCCTGAATAAATGATGAGCTAGTATACTGGGCAGAATTTTTACCTCCATCAGGCCTTAAGAGAAGCCTGTACCTCTCTGCTTGCCCACTGCTCAGCACCCATAATCACAGGTGTTTGGGACTACTGAGGGACCAACTGATGGAACCATTCAGCCAACTGCACTTAATATTGTGCTCTTGCCACCTTGCCCTGTCACTCATGGCTACAAGAAGGCAAGTAGTAGTGTTAATACTGCCAGGAGCCCTGACGACTCCCCAGCCTGTCACTCATAGCCTTGTGTATGTGACTTCTACAAGGGAGATATGAAGGTGTTAGACAGTGTAAAAAAGTTGAACAACATGATCCTGTGTATGTTATCTAAAATTTAGTTGCATCCTATTGTATAAAAAAAAAAAAAAAGTGGGGCTGGGAAGGTGGCTCAGTGGTAGAGCGCTTGCCTTGCATGCATGAGGCCCTGGGTTCGATTCCTCAGCACCACATAAGCAGAAAAAAAAAGCCGGAAGTGGCACTGTGGCTGAAATGATAGAGTGCTAGCCTTGAGCTGAAGAGCTGAGGGACACCACCCAGGCCCAGAGTTCAGGCCCCCCGACCAGACCCCCCCAAAAAAAGCAAAGCATGAAAATGTTATGTGTGGTGGTACATGCCTACAATTCCTAATCCTGAATAGCTAGAATTATAGACATGAGCCACTGGCATCTGGCAGAGAAACCAGGTTTTTATATCTTTAGGGGTCCTGGAACCCATCTCTGAGGAAACTAGGGGACCCACAATATTCTAAGCTATTAACTTGGATGAATTTGTTTTCATGGTGACCTGTGTGTGTATTCTTGGGATTATCATGCCGTCTCCTGCCTACAGTCCTCACTTTAAATTGGTCTCTCTCTCTCCGTCTACTTCATTTTCCAATGTGTAGCTGCAATCTTCTTTGAAGTCACCTAGATGGTAGAGAAGTCGTAGAGAATGAATTCTTGGACTGGTGCAAGTGTTCAGTCCCCAGTACTGCAAGAAAACACACACACACACACACACACACACACACACACACACACACACTCCGCAAGTGTTCAGTCCCCAGTACTGCAAGAAAACACACACACACACACACACACACACACACACACACACACACACACACACACACATATTCCCCATTTGGAACTTCTTTGAAGTCACCTAGATGGTAGAGAAGTCGTAGAGAATGAATTCTTGGACTGGTACAAGTGTTCAGTCCCCAGTACTGCAAGAAAACACACACACACACACACACACACACACACACACACACACACACACACACACACACACACACACACACACACACACACACACACACACACACACACACACACACACACACACACACACACACACACACACACACACACGATACACACATATACAGAGCTCAACAGCCTGGGTGAAGGAAGGTGGTGAGTCTGTGATGGTCCCACTGTTCCCCCTATGATCTGGAGGTTGCCATGTTGGTGTGCAGTACTGCCCTGGGAGAAAGGTACCACATAGTGAAGAATGCATTTCAAGGTTGAGGCAACAGGTATGGATGTCCTGAGCTCAGAGAAGCAGTTGTGGGATCTGCATCCAGCACACCAGAACTGTACATGATCAGTCTCCACATGAGTAATGGAGGTGAAGTGGCTGAACGTGTTACTTGGCCAACAGGACATCTGCCTGGCTCTTCCTAATTCCTCCATCATGGTTTCTACTCCCCAGCAGCACTGAAAACATTCCTCATGTGCTTGCTAGGAGCAATGTGTGCTGTATATGACTGGGATGGTTGTGTGGATGGAGAGCTGCTCTGTCCCTTACCGCTGAGCTGCACAAAGCTGCTGCGAGTCTTGCTTGGTGACCACAGAGCTAACAAGGAAGGCTGGAAGCGCTTCATGGGGGAATTCTTGTGTATTGTGAAAGCCCTTATTCCACTTCCCCTATACATCTGCTCCGAGGTCTCCTGTCTGATTTGCTGCCACACACCATTTGCTTCAGCAACAGTTAAGGAAATGCACCTGTATTGTAGGGAGAGCTGGTGCTGGGGACAGGTTCTGTGTGGCCCAGCACCTGCAGTGAGATTAACTAATCTGCTGATCATGCAGATTTTACTCAAAGCTCTTTTTGCTTCCTCCTGATTGCATCTTTTGAGAATGCATAGTTCACATCTGCATTTGTCTTCTCTCCGTGGATGTTTGCTATGCCATTTATGTTGCTCGTCCCCTAAAATATCAGTGTAATTGGGGGGCCTGTGGCACCTTTGGGGAACAGAAGGACATTGAAAGATAAGGTGAGATTTTGACAGGGTCAGAGCCAGCTGTGGGAGACAGAATGTGAAGGTGTTGAATCACTGGACACAGGACACTGGTCGAAAAAGAGCCGTGGGACCTGTGTTGCTTCTCAGAACAGGAGATGGCTTTATTCAATTTTTTTCTCATCCTAGGAAGCCACACCCTCCCACATGGGGCTGAGACTCCACACAGCCTCTGTCTTCCACTTAAGCTCTGATTCAACATCTCTACCACCTCTGCTGGTGGTTTTGTGGGGTTTTTGTTTTGATTTGTTTTGTTTTGTTTTGTTTTTGCTGCTGGATCTTGAAGCCAGATTCTCACCATTGAGCCACACATCAGTCCTTTTAATTGTTTTACTTTGAGACAGGCTCTCACTGTGTAGTCTGGAATCTGAGATCATCCTTTTGTATGCCACCATTTCTGGCCTCTCCTGGATTGTCACTTGTCCCCAGAGGGGTATACTACCCATATTTTACAGCTGTTGGTAGCCTGCAGCCTCTTAGCTAACACTTCTACTTATCTTGGAGCTTTAAATTGTGTCCTTAGCTTCATCATCCCCCACAGACAGGTGGGGATGTCTTGAACCATTGTTAGCCAATGACCCTTCAGCAGCCCCAGTGAAGGAAAAGAAAGGAGAAGCCAGAAGAGGTCCTGAATATGGCATTGTTCACTGACAGGTGGAGACAAATACCCACCACGACATTTGACTTTTGCTTTTTAATCTCTTCATATTATACAGCTTCACCCAGAAATACCCACCAGTAAAGTTCTTATCAGAGAAGGATCGCAAAAGAATTTTGGTAAGTTTGCACATCTGATTAATATGTGTAATATTGAGACCTTCCTATTTTAATCAAGATAATTCATTTGCCATAAAGTTACACCCCTTCAAGTATTGAACTCAGCAGTTGGTAATATGTTTTCAGAGTTTCAACAGTATTTCCACTCCTCCCCTACACCTTGAGGAGAAACCCTTCATCCATTAGTAGTTCTTTGTTACCCATCCTCCCAGTAGCCACTGAAACTACTTTTTATTGCTGTGGATTTGCCTTTTTTGAATGTGTCATATCAACAAAATGACACAACATGTGGCCTTTTGTGTTCCATTTCTGTTCACTGAGAACAGTGTTCATCACATTGTAACATGAGTCACTACTCCATGCTTTTTATGTCTGAACAATAGTACACTGTAGGGTTTTGGATATCCTTTCTGCATGGATGGACATTTGGAGTAGTTTCTATTCACAGGATGCTGTGAATAAGGCTGCTCTGGACATATTTTTTGAGTAAATATAGGTTTTCAATTCTTTTTGTGTGTTCTTATAAATAAAAGATATCTATATTAAAAAGGTAAAACTTAAACTACATGTAATTGCTGGTGAGTAACATGATTTTGTATTTAGAAAACCCAAAATGAGTAGCTTCTTAAAACTACTAGAACTAACCAACGTTTCAGGATACA
Organism: Dipodomys merriami; assembly: GCF_024711535.1. Classification (NCBI taxonomy): domain Eukaryota; kingdom Metazoa; phylum Chordata; class Mammalia; order Rodentia; family Heteromyidae; genus Dipodomys; species Dipodomys merriami. Next base: position 7,803,933 of record NW_027205159.1, on the reverse strand, counting down.
CAAATTATGTTTGGAAGCCAGAAGTCCTAGAACATATTCTTCACCTGGAATATTCTGTGGGACAAACTGTTTCCTAGGCCATAATGCAAATACAACAAATTTAAAAGTAATTGAACCACACAAACTGTGTTTTCTGATAAGAAAATTAAATTAGTTATCAGAAATAGGAATAACTGTAAGCCATTCCTAAGTATGTACAAATTAAATAACAAGTAAAGAAAAAAATCACAAGAGAAATTAAAAAAAAAAACAAACAACCTTTTAAACAAATGACAAAGAGAGAAAAGCATACCAAAACCTATGGTTTAACATATGCAGTTAAAGAAGCAGTGCTTAGAAAAAAACTTAGAAACTATAAACATCTATATTTTAAAAAAGAAGACATCAGGTGAAGTGGCTTATACGTGTGATCCTACATATACTTGGGAGGCAGAGATCAGGTGTATATGAGTTCAAGTCCAGCCTGAGTCAAAAGTTAAAGAGACTTCATCTCCGTAAGCTTGATGTCGTAGTTCATCATGGCCCAGGCCAGGCTTGGACCAAATGCAAGACTGAATCCCAAAAACAAGGGATGTAAAAAAGGGCTAGGAGAATGCCTGCCTGGCAAACAGAGGTCCTGAGTTCAAACCCTAACTACCACCTTAAGACAATAGAAAAGAAAAAAACAACACAAATAAAAAGAAGGGAAATAATAAAGATTTGAACAAAGCTGGATACCAGTGGCTGCCATCTGTAATCTAAGCTGCTCAAGAGGCTAAGACCTATAGGGTGGAGGTTTGAAGCCAGCCTAGGCAGAAAAGTTGGCTAGACTTCATCTTCAAAATAACCAGCAAAGAGTATGGCTTTGTGAGGCATTGCTCACAGTGCTAGCTCTGAACCATTAAGCCAAGTAACATCAGGTCCTGAGTTTTAACTCCAGTACTTAAAAAAAAAAGATTGTTTAGAAATATTGAGAGAATAAAAGGAGGCCATAAAAAGGATATTAAGAAAATCAAAAGATAGTTATTTGAAAAGATTGATAAAATTGACAGATCCTTAGCTGATAATCAGATACCAATAAAGAACCTGTATCTAGATTATATGAAGTGTTCTTTTTTTAATTTTATTTTTTATTCTTTTAATTAATAAATTTTTTATTGTGAAACTACCGTACAGAGGGGTTACAGTTACATGAGCAAGGCAATGAGTACATTTCTCATCAAGCATTGTTGTCTCCTCCTTTGTTTCCCCTTCCCATCCCTACCCTTCCATCCCCCACCTCCAACCCGCCAAAGTTGTAAAGTTTGTTTTTTGACATAACGTCTTGTTCGTGCTCTTTTAACCCAATAATTTACAAAAACTGTCAATTTTAGAACTGGGCTAAGTATCTCAAAAGAACTTTGTCCAAAGATACAAAATGACCAATAAGCCCTTGGATGAGCCTTGACATCATTTTGCTAAGTGGAAGAAACCAGTCATGAGAGGACAAGTGTGTCATCACTGCATCTAGATGGTAAATCTTAGGCTGGGTACTGGTGGCCAACCTGTAATCCCAGCTACTCAGGAGGCTGAAATTGGTGGATGATGGCTCAAACCAGACTGGCCAAGAAAACACATGAGACTCGTATCTCTAATTAACCACCAAAAAGCCAGAAGTATAGCTGTGGTTCAAGTGGTAGAGCACTAGCCTTGAGCAAAAAGCTTAGGGACAGCACCTAGGCCCTGAAGTCAGAACTAACCCTCCACCCTCCCCTGCCCCCAGTCTTCTCCCCACAAAGATGATAAATCCAGAACTGGTGAATCTACAACAAAAGGAATGAGCAATGATCGTTAATTAATGGCAGGGCTTCTTTGTGGAGGTGGTCATGGCTGCATAATTCTGTATTATATTGAAAACACTGCATTTTACTCCAAAGGATAAATTGTGTGTTGTGTGAATGATATCTCAATAAAAATGTATGTTATGAAACAAGGGGCTGGGAAGGTGGCTCAGTGGTAGAGCACTTGCCTTGCATGCATGAGGCCCTGGGTTCGATTCCTCAGTACCACATAAGCAAAAAAAGAAAAAAGCTGGAAGTGGCGCTGTGGCTCAAGTGGTAGAGCACTAGCCTTGAGCTGAAGAGCTGAGGGACAGCGCCCAGGCCCAGAGTTCAGGCCCATGATCACACCAAAAATAAATTAATTAATTAAATAAATAAAAAAATAAATCACGAAACAGTTCAATCTCTTCAGACAGTTTACTACATAAAAGTTTAATAGTTCCCCCTCACCCCCCCCCCGCCATGAATTTGTGTTGTTTAGTGAGAAAACTGTTAGCCAAGGAAACCACAAAGTATTCATTAAAATGATCTTAAAACCAGAAAAGGTTAAAAATACTGTTCTAGAAATTTTCCACTTCTTCTAAAAGCTAAACATAGGATTACTATATAGATGTTTCTTTTGGTGTTGATTTGTTCGGATGGGGCGGGGGCTTTTGTTTTGCTTTTGGACCAGTACTGTAGCTTGAACTTGGCCTGAGCGTTGACCCTTAGCATTTTCCAATCTGGTGCTCTACCTCTTGAGCCATAGACTATTTTCACCATTTTGTTGGTAAATTGGAGATAAGACTCTCTTGCCTGGGCTGGCTTTGAACTACATTCCTCAGAGTTTAGCTTTTGGAGTTGCTATGATTATAAATGTGCGCCACCAGCTCCTGGTTTCACAATATATCTTTTTAATTGCTGACTGATTACATCTTCCTTTTTTTTCTCTTCCTTTTCCCTCCCCTCCCCCTTTCCTTTCCTCCTTTCCTCCTTTCCCCTTCCTTTCTCCCTTCTCCATCTCCCTCCTACTTTCTTTCCCTCCCTTCTCCCTTTTTCTCTCCCTCCCTCTCTTCCTATTCCCTCCCTCTTTCTCTTCTTTCTTGGCAGTATGCCTACTTTCTGAGGTTATTCTTGTATCAAAAATATGTGTACATTTGAGCATGGATTTAGAAATAGATTAGTGTCTTAAGTAGCAAAGTTAATCTTCCTAATCTGTTCGTTGCCATGTGTCACGTTGATCACAAGATCTGTTGCCAGTTGTCTTGGTCCTCTAATGCTGTTGTACAGAATGCCACAGACTGGGTAACTTATAACGAACATGACTCTTCTCACTGCTCTTGGTTCTGGAGACTGGGAAGTTCAAGATCAAGGTGCTGGCATCTGTCCATGGCTTTCTTGCTACATTGTACTTGACAGAAGGGCAAATAGGGACAATCGAGAAACAGAGAGGCATGTAACTTTTTTTAAAAATAAGGAATCAAGTCTCACAGCCATAAGGGCAGAGACTTAATAACCTAATCTGCTCTCATTAGACTCCTTCTCTTAGAACGGTGTTACTGGGAATTACATTTCTGCTGTGTGAAGTTTGAGAACACGTTTGTCCTGAAGCACAAGTTTGTGAACACAATACTATCTTGCCAGTTGTTTCTCGGTAGCATGTCTTCCTGTCAGTGCCACATGTAGAATTAATTCTCTCTACACATTACACAGTACACTTAGTGTTTTTCTTTCATCTGCCATATATAGGTTCAGCATGTCTCAGTCATTTAGTGCCAGTCTCCCATCTTGGCGCTAAAACTTAAAGCCTTTTTGAACCTCCATGTTCAAAGTGGTGTAATGCTAAATAAATTCTAATCCATTTCAGCTTCTTTGTCTTTTCTTTTACTGTCTCCTAGGCGTTAGCTCCTCCTTGTTATCCAAAGAATATACTTGGATTTGGTGATTAGTGTTCCTTAGGAAGTTTTAAAAGAGCTGAAGCTCCCTTGGTTTTGCTTCCATTTGAAAATCTTGATCACAGAGTAAAATTGATTAGGAAAATAATTATAACTCTCTAGCATCTCACTATGGTACATAAATCCTTACATTTTTTTAATAGAAAAGCATATATATACACATATTTACATGTATGTATATATTCATTTAATAAGTGAATATATATATTCATTTCACAGAATAACCTCAACTAATTCCATTGTATTTCAGTAAAGGCTTAAAGGCATTGAACAACTTGATATCCCTGCTCAAACCATTAAAATGTTAGAGGAGATTATGTATGATTTAAACACCTGCATTTCTGCCAGCTTGGACTTGATGTAGAAATAATGTTATGTGCCATAGAAATCTTACTTTCAGAAACATTTGCATATAGATATATGGAGTTACAATAGAGAATGTCTTGTTAAGTAATTATAATTGTTTTTATTTTAAAAACCATTGACATCATTTAAATTGGCAACAGGAAGAAGTTAAAATGAAATCTCATGACTAGTGGTGTGTCACATTTGAAATTCCAATATTTTCCCAAAAATCTTTTTTCATAATCATTGTTTTAGGCATACAGGTAGAATGTAGGTATATTGATGCAACGAAATACCTGGATATGGGCATTTAATAAAGAAAAAATAATTAGCTTGTAGTTTGAGAGACTGAAAATCCAAGGTTGGACAGCCTCATCTCTTTGGCCTGTGGAGAGGACATCCTGGTGGAGGACATCATTGTGGGACTGTGTGTATGTAGGGAAATTCAAAAGGCAAGGAGAAAGCCAGAGAGTAGGAAGAGTCTAGACTTGCTGTTCTATGATGACACTCTGTCTGTCTGTCTGTCTGTCTGTCTGTCTGTCTGTCTGTCTGTCTGTCTCTCGCTCTCGCTCTCTCTTTCTCTTTTTTTTTCCTCTTCTTTCATGAGAAATGAGGACTACATTAATCCCTTCCATGAAACTGGAACCCCTCTGTACATCACCTTTATAATAACAATTAAAAAAAAACAAAAAGGAGCATCTTCAGTGACATAGGGTCTTAAAGATTCATTAAAGATACATCATTACGCTCAGGACCAAGCTTCCACTCTATAAATTCCTGGGAAGAAGTCACATCAAGACTAGCTGTTAGGAAGGTTAGGATGAAACACAGGTGAGACAGATTTACAGAGCGTGAAAAGAGCATGTAGGTAGGAAGAAAGTGGGTTTATTCTGTCAAAACCAGTGCTTGATCTGAGGATCTTAGTCAAGAAGTCAACTTCTCAACCCAAGAAAGGGCTTTGCAAAACAATGCTCTTGAGCTGATTGCTAGCCAGTAAACATCAGGACTGGACTTTCTACTGTGCTATGGGTATTTTTCTTAGCTCACATGTAACTATCTCTGGTAGTTGATCAAACAGTTCTTCTCAAGGCCTACCTACCATTACCTCTATTTTCCCCAGGTTGCTTTACTTTCTTACACCTGTGGCACATATCACACTGTGAGATTTTAATTTAACAGGAGGTTTATGAAAAAACAATTTCAATGTTTTTAATCTTATGTGGCACATACATTTATCTCTAAATACTTATTTCAAAATATGCTTGAAAATTTTGCTAATGTATTCTTGAATAGTAGGTGACTTTTATAGTCCGCCCTCACCAATAGTTAGGTTATCAGGATAAAAATAAATCAATCAAAAAATGCCTGAATTATTCAATTTTCTGTCCTAGATTTCCATCTTCCATTATTATCTCAATAAACACCAGACATTTTTAAAGTCCTATACAAAACTGACAGTCTCTTTGATAACTTAACATGGAAACTTTTCCTTGTTTTGAATTTGCCAACACAAAGTAGCAGTTTCAGCATCTCCTTCTCTATCATATTGTTCAAGCTGCAAATAAATATAGTTATCTTGAGACAAAACCAAACAAAACCACAAAACTAGAGGTTTATATACTGTCAGTTTTAGGAGAATAAATGTCTTCTTACTATTAGTAAAAAGCTAGAATGTTTGTTGTAAGATTAATATCCTGTTTTAGTAATTTATCAATTCTTTGTATTTTGCTTGTTAATAAACAAGCTTTTTTTTGTGTGCTAGCTCTCAACAACTTGAGCCACACCTCTACTTCTGGCTTTTTTGTGTCTAGAGATAGGAGTCTCAAAGACTTCCCTCCCTGGGATGGCTTTGAACTTTGATTCTCAGATCCCAACCTCCCGATTACCTAGGATTATAGGCTTACATCACCAGCACCTGGTCCTTTCTCATCACTTTTTAAAGATAAAGTAATTCTAAGAAGTTTTCAGTTATAGGATTAGAATGATACATAATTGTCCCTTGGTACCCTTCGGAGGGTGCCAGGAGGGGCTAACAAAATCCAAGGATGCTCAAGACCCTTAGATAAACGGGCATGCTATTTGTAGAACCCATGCTCCTACATATGTTAAATCATCTCTCAATTATCTAATCTAGTACAATGTAAACATCAACTGGTAGTTGTGACATTGTTTAGTGAATAATGCCAAGGAGAGAAAAGTATATGTTCAATACAGAGCTGCAACTGTGTTTTCAGTCTTTGCTTGGTCAGGTGGACATAGACATGGAACCCACATCTTTGGGTGGACTGTAAAGGATGTTGAATAGCTCATCTGTTATAATGCCAGATGTGTTTAGTAATGTAAAACTCCCTATGAAGTCATTTTGAATCCTGTAACTGCAGCTTTTTTTATATCTTTCCCCAAATAATAATTTAAATGGCACACTGCTTAGAAGTTTACAGATAGTACCATTCTTTGCTGAGGAGGGAAAATGATAATGCTGCCTGAAATCTTTGCCTTCTTCCTTATCTGCTTCCAAAGTTTAAGCTGTACTTGTGCCATAGTTGCATCTCCATGGTATCTATCATGACTGTGTTCTGACCTGCTATTTTTTTTTTTTCATTGAATCAGGAGGAATTTATTATAGGTGATTGATTTTTGTTGGGAGTGTTGAAAGAACAGACTCTAAACTGAACTCTAGGAATGACTCCCAAAGCCACACCAAAGGACTGGTTCACCAAGAAAGCCACTACTTTTCCCTTCAAAGGAAGCTATGTTTTTTTTTGTTTTTTGTTTTTATTTTTTTATTGTAAAGATACTATACAGAGGGTTACAGTTACATGAGTGAGGTAATGAGTACACTTCCTCTTGAACATTCTGACCTGCTATTTCTGGGGGTGTTTTACACCCATCTTCCCAATACAGATCACTGGAGGTGCAGGGTTCGTGGGCTCCCATCTGACTGACAAACTCATGATGGATGGCCATGAGGTGACTGTGGTGGACAACTTTTTCACAGGCAGGAAGAGAAATGTGGAGCACTGGATTGGCCATGAGAACTTTGAGCTGATTAACCATGATGTGGTAGAGCCTCTCTACATTGAAGGTGAGAGAAAACACGGCATCATGTAGAGTGGGGGTGCTCTTTAGAGTGCAGTCCCAGAGGGTTTGTCTGACTTGGCCACACACTGAACGTTACGATTGTAAGAGTGCTTATTACCATGTGTCTGTCTTCAGGGCAACATGGCTCCCCTAGTTTTAAACTTCTTGAATCTATTGAGGTAGGATTGGTGTGCTGCACATTTGTTTGTTTATGCGCTCCCTACATTTGTTTATTGAAATCCTCATCCCAAGGTGATGGTATTAGATGGTGAGTGGGTGATTAGATCAGCCCGCACAGGTGGGATCAGAAGATAGGCTCAGAGAGCAGCTTGCCCATTCCTCCATGCAAGGACATGTGAGAAGGGACCAGTTATAAACCAGGAAGTAGGTCCTTGCATATACTGACTATGCCAATCCCGTCATCATCTTGGACTCCCAGCCTGTACAACTGTGAGAAACCACGGTTGACTTGCCACCCATGCTCTGATACTAGGTTGCGGCATGCTGAGCCAATTAAGACAATCCCTGTTGCCTGAACAAGGCAATACCTGAGCTACTTCCCTATGACTCGTCCCTCTTATAGTAAGTTAGCTGACTTGTAGACTAATGTTACAGTTTGGATCTTGAATGTTGCCAAGAATTCTTTGTGTTAAAGTGGTACAATTGAAGGTTGTTGAAGCCCTATTGGAGGTCCTTAGGTTATTGGGGATATGCTTTTAAGGGAGATTGCAGGTCTTTGCTGTACCACATACTCCTGCTTTGACTGTTGCCTTTGCCAGAGGCCCAAATCATGGAGCCTTCTGATTTTGAAGGGGAATCTCTAGAACTGTTACCAGAATAACCCTTTTCTCTTAAAAACTTATTTTATCTGAGGTGTTTTGTTTAAGTAGCAGATAGCTGGCTTCCAGAGATGATGAGTTAATTATGATATTTCAGTTGTGTTTAAAGCCCTTTAGTAAATGCTACTTTAAAAGAATTATGTTTTGGCATGGTTGAGTTTGGGTCCCCAAAAGATTTATCCACATCGTAATTAATCCCCAGAACCTTTTCATGTGTCCTCATATGGAAAATAGGGCTTAGATGATTCAGAATCTCCCCATGGGTTTTACTTGGATTTCTAGGGTAGGTTGTGATTTCAGTGATAACAGTTCTTATGACAGAATTAGAGAAGATGCAGGCATACTGAGAACATGCTATGTTTCTGTGATGACCCATAAACAGGTAGCTGGGCAGCCCCAGGTGGAGGAAAGCTAGGCAGAAGCAAGGAAGGACTCTTCCTTGGAGCTTTCCTTTGGAGAAAATATGGCTGGCCAACACTTGCGTTCAAACTTTTGGTTTTTAGACTTGTTTGAGAATAAATGATTCGTATTTTAAACCACTTACTGTGTGGTATGTTAGTCACATCAACCACAGAAACATATTCACCTTCACAGATCTCCTTCCCCTGAAATTCTGTGAGGTGTACTGATGAGACTTGCCACCGGGTAACTTGCCTCTGGAATTAGAATTGGGTTGGACCTCTCCAAAGTCTGGGAACTATTAATGGCAAGAGTTGGAATTCAGCCTTGCATAACTAACTCTGGGCCTCCAAGCTCGTTGCCTCCTGCTGGTATACAGTGCAGGCGGTGCTTTTCCTTAACATAACCAAAGTAAGACCATTTTCCCTTGTCCTTAAGAATGTCGTGACCTGTCAAGAGTTATCCCTGAGCTGAGCAGTTTTTATTGTATAGCTGTACCATGGTTTATTTAGTCTTGTTTAAAGTTCTCCGTGACTTTAAAAAAAAATAAATACCTTGGTCTGAATTTTGGTTCCTCCATATAAGAGTCAAAATACAAATTATACACAATGTGAAAAGCCCAAGGGGAGGAGATACGGGAGGAGACCTATACTATGAAAACTGCCCTCCTAGATGACTCCATTGGACTCCTCTTTGAGGCCTCTCTCTGGGGGCTTGCTGTTTTCATAGCTTTTCTTTCACTTTCAAATAAACTTACTCTTGTTTACTTCAACATTTTCCTGCTTTTTAATTCTTTAATGGGGAGCATGATTCATACTAGAAATCTTGGCCTCTGGGCTGTGATTTAGCATTTCCCCCAATCTAGCTTTTGTATTTTCCGAATTCTACTGAAAATTTAATTTGTAAATATAGTCTCATCTGCTCATTTTCTCTTTACTATTTCATCTGTGTCCTTTATGCTGTAACGATCCCAAGAGTAGATGAATGAACATGTGATCTAAGTTTACATTTTAAAAAGCCATGGTGTTTTTGTGTTGGTTAGTTGGTTGATTGTCCCCCACACACAACCCCGCCCCTTATTGTTGAGCACTTAATTATTTAATCAACTTGAATTTTATTTTGGAATTAGTCTGTAGATTTTATAAAGTAAAACAGCTTATCTAGATAGATAATGAATCCAATGACTCTCTTCCCTCTGGAGTCCTGTAGGTCAGCTGAGGCACTGTGACAGGCTCTGAGAGGTACAGTTCTGAGAGATCCCACTTACATGCTGAGAATGACTTTTGCTGGTACAGGAGAGATTATAAGCAAGCTGGCCATAGTAGAGATTATGCTAGTCCTAATCAATCACCTAACCCTGTAGAAGCAGAAAAAGAAAGTGGAAAAATAAGGCATTTGGAGGAGCTGCTCTGAGGACTCTAGGCAGAGGGAAGGCTTGGAAGACTTGCAGTAGAGAGAGACTTAACTCACCACTGCCAGCCGACATTGAAGCCTCCCAGCCTCTGCAGCCAGCTGGCATAAGACCTCTTAGAACTGAGTTTTCAGTATCCTGCATCAGCCTGAGAAGAAAGAAATGATCAGAGGCAACACCTTCATCTCAGCTTGACAGAAGCAGAACAGCTAGCCAGTTGAGCTATTCTGGGCCTGACCTTTGACCTGCACAACTGGCAGATTATAGGTTCCTGGGATTTTTTTTTTTTTTTTTTTTTGGTCAGTCGTGGGGCTTGAACTCTAGGCTTAGGCGTTGTCCCTCAGCTCTTCAGCTCAAGGTGAGTGCTCTACTGCTTGAGCCACAGTGCCACTTCCAGTTTTTTAGTAGTTTAGATAAGAGTCTCATGGGCTTTCCTGCCCAAGCTGGCTTTGAACCGCGATCCTCAGATCTCAGCGTTCTGAGTAGCTAGGATTACAGGCGTGAGCCACCGGTACCCAGCTGGTTCCTGGGATTGTGTGTGTGTATGTGTTTGTGTGTGCATGCACACGCACCAGTAGGCTTGATCTCGTCTGGGTATTATCCCTTACCTTTTTTGCTGAAGGCTAGTGCTCTACCACTTGAGTCACAACTCCATTTCTAGATTTTGATTGTTAATTGGAGATAAAAGTCTAATGGACTTTCCTACCCCAGCTGTCTTTGAGCTGTCATCCTCCTCAGATCTTACCCTCCTGAGTAGTTAGAATTATAAGTGTAAGCCACTGTTGTCCAGTTAAGTTTCCTAGTTTTTAAACCTCTATATTTGTTGGAGCAGCAGTAGAAAAAGACCACAGAGGTTTAGCACAGTACCTGCTCCTCAAATGATAGGTTTCCCTCTCACTGTGGTTTTTTGTTTTTTACTTGGCAATAAACATATATTCTAGCATGAAATTACTGATGATATAACTTTAGTACCAGAAACTAAAACATAGTAAAAATGCTGTGTTCATAAATAAATTACATTCTTTAGCTCTGAGCTTTGACACCAAAGCTACACTCAGCCATTTCCACTGCTAATCTGTAATCTACACATAGGACATGCATGGGCACACATACAACATGTGCACACACATACATACAGTAAATGCCCAGCATTTTTCATCCTCTGCTCAGATTATTAAATTCCCCCAGTTGTCATATATGTTGGAAGAGCATAAGGTATTCCTCCCCCTTAGTTTTAAACCCATGTGCCCAGCCCTAGTGTTGGGGTTTTCCATGGATTGATAAAGCCTTTCCCTTTCTGTCCCTGGGTCTCACCTCTTCACTCTGCACCCCACACTCTGCTATATCCCACAACAGAAAGCTCATTCTTCTCATGCTCCCTTAGGACATCCAGCAAGGTTGAGCGTTTCCAGGTCTATACATATCTCAACAAACCTGGAAGAATAAAACCATGGAGTATGCAAAGTGTCACCACAGTGATATGAATTTAGAAACCAGCAGCGGAAAGAGCTCGGACGAGCTGGGCACCGGTGGCTCACGCCTATAATCCTAGCTACTCAGGAGGCTGAGATCTGAGGATCATGGTTCAAAGCCAGCCTGGACAGGAAACTCTGTGAGACTTCTCCAATAAATCACTAGAAAACTGGAAGTGATGCTGTGGCTCAAATGGTAGAGTGCTTGCCTTGAGCTGAAGAGCATAGGGACAGCACCCAAGCCTAGAGTTCAAGCCCCATGACTGACAAAAAAGAAAAAAAAAGAAAGAGCTTAGACACCACAACATGCTGAAAAGATTAAGCAACATGCATCTACACAGCATGTGCTAAAGAAAAAAAATCTCTAGGATTTAATACACTTGAAACTAAATGCAGGAATTAAATTTTTTTGATAAAGAACGTGATGTAAGAGAGTCTTTAATTTTTTCTCTTTTCAAAAGAATATTCTTTCCTGGTAATGAAGAAAAATATGTGTGTGTGTGTGTGTGTGTGTGTGTGTGTGTGTGTGTGTGTGTGTGTGTGTGTGTGTGTGTGTGTGTGTGTGTGTGTGTGTGTTAAAGGAAACTTGGAAAAGAATAGGAAGGCAAACAAGATTATCCTTACTCTCCTGTTTAAAAATAATCCTATGTTAACATTTGGTTCATTTTCTGTTTTGTTTTGGTCAGTCATGGGGCTTGAACTCTGGCCCTGGGTGCTGTCCCTCAGCTCTTCAGCTCAAGGCTACCAGCTACAGCGCCACTTCGGGCTTTTCTGATAGTTTATTGGAGATAAGAATCTCATGGACTTTCCTACCCAGGTGGCTTTGAACCATGATCCTCAGATCTCAGCCTCCTGAGTAGCTACGATTACAAGTGTGAGCCACCAGCTTCTAGCAACATTTGATTCATTTTCTTTTTTTTTTGGTCCAGTCGTGGGGACTGAACTCTGGGCCTGGGTGCTGTCCCTCAGCTCTTCAGCTCAAGGCTAGCACTCTACCACTTGAGCCACAGCGCCACTTCTGGCTTTTTTCTTTTTGCTTATGTGATGCTGAGGAATCGAACCCAGGGCCTCATGAACGCAAGGCAAACGCTCTACCACTGAGCCACCTTCCCAGCCCTGATTCATTTTCTAAATGAGATTTTCTAAAAAGTAAAAACCTGTTTAACAGCAATGTAGTTTTTTTTTTTTTTTTTTTGGTCTGGTCATGGGGCCTGAACTCTGGGCCTGGGCGCTGTCCCTCAGCTCTTCAGCTCAAGGCTAGCGCTCTACCACTTGAGCCACAGCGCCACTTCCAGCTTTTTTCTTTTTGCTTATGTGGTGCTGAGGAATCGAACCCAGGGCCTCATGCATGTAAGGCAAGCGCTCTACCACTGAGCCACCTTCCCAGCCCTAGCAATGTAGTTTTATAACTAACTTCAAGAAATTAAAAATTTATACTGTGAGAAGTCTCCCGCTAACCTGTCTCATCTTATTTTTTGCACCTACTAGATCTGGTAATTTTTCTATGTCATATGTGCACAACTACTTCATTTTTTGGCAGCTGGTTCATTTCTTTTATGTGGCCATACTACTTCTCTCCACTGACACATTCCCCCCCCCCCCCCCCCCGCAACAGTACTTAGTACAAAGTTCCCTATGGATATAGTACCATGCAGCTTGAGGCTATCAGATACTCTTGGGAAGACTGGGTCTCTGTCCTTGTGATCACAGGGTACTTATCTAAGCTTTTATGCCTTTAGCCTCACTGCCCTGGAAAGCTTTATCATGATCTGTATGAATAAGAATCTGTGTGTGTGTGTGTGTGTGTGTGTGTGTGTGTGTGTGTGTGTGTGCGCACACGCGCACTCATGCACACACGTGCACACACATGCATCCTCAGGCTGAGACTTGAACTCAGGGCTTGGGCGCTATCCCTTAGCTTTTTTTGCTCAAGGCTGGCAATCCACCACCTGAGCCCCAGCTCCACTTCCAGTTTTTTCCTGTTTGATTGCAGACTCATGGACTCTTTCTGCCCAGGCTGCTTTGAACCATGATTATCAGATCTCAACCTCTTGAATAGCTAAATTATAGGTGTGAGCCAACTGTATTTGGCACAGACAGGAACTTTTGGCATCAGCATTTCTGCGGGGATCAGACAAACACAGCAGTTTCAATTCCTGGAACTACAGTACTGTGTAGAAGAGTTTATGAAACAATCAAAGGTTATTTTCAGCATCCTGAACCATCCTCTGAATGACCTGTGGAGCACTTAATGAATGCTTCTGGCATTCCAGACACCATTTAACCTGTCTTTGATACAGATTCAGCTCACTTAGGACTCCTGTGAGGCAAGCAGTTATCATTTTCACAGATGAGGAAACTGGGGCACAAAGCCCTTTGTCTTACAAACCTTTTATCTGATGCTTAAATCTTATAAGAAGATGTTAAGCAAGGATTCCAGGACAGGAATAACAAGAGAGCCCCTCTCCTGTCCCGGGTGCCCACTGTGAAAATGTGCAGGGAAACTGATTGCCAAGGAGATCCTGGTCATGTTTATGTAGACATTTGAGGTATGTTGCTTTGATGAGAGTCTTTCTGTTGAATTATAACTTGCAAATTTCCATCTCAACGTATGTGGAGAATGTAAATAAATATCAGCTACAGAAGCAGCAGTGCTCAGAGGTCTCATCTGTTTAATTTGGAGCCGGAGGGGTTTCCTGCAGAGCACAGGAGACCTCCCTCTCTGTGGTGGTGTCAGGGGACAGTGAACCTCTGGATAACCCCAGGCCTGGGGCTAAGCCAGATTTCTGTCTGGCATGTTCAGTCCTCACAGTACGCAAATAATATTTTATGAAAACCACGGCAAAAGTTCCTCTGATCTTCTTGTTGACAGAGATTTCAAAAGTACTGAATCCTCTGAAATCTGTTTCCTGTCATAAATCCTGTTACCAAGGGACAAGGATTAGGGTTATATGTGGAGCTTCATCCTATAGAGTGACCTCTGTTGTGCAGCAAGTGTCTTCTGTATACTGTTATAGCATTTCTGTAAAGCTTACACAGGTCTTTCTGTAAACTAAATTCTGTGAAGTGATTTACAGGACCTCATACAACATAAATTCTGTGTAAATAGCTGTTATACTTCATTGTTGAGGGTAACAAGAAAACAAGAGTAAACAAGAAAAAAAGAGTCACAAGAAAAAGGGTCTACAGATGTTCAGCACAGATGCAATTTTGGGAATACTTTTGATCCATGGTTGGTTAAGTTGGTTGGGTATATGATCCGTGAAGTATGCAAAAGAGAATTCTATAGCAAGTTATAGTATTTCATGTGCATTTGGAACATAGAATTGGAAGAGCCTTGCTATAAATCCTCTAGGAGCTCTTCTTAGGGCATAAGTAGGACTCTCAAGGAAGAGCCTTGAGGCACCTAGGAGGCCAGAACCTCAGAAGAGACAATGGTGAGAGCAGAGGGTGGAAACAACTCACAGGTTGGTTCCTGTGTGGATTTTCCCCTCGTGGAAGATGTTGCCTAATTTCTTTGAGGGCTTTTGGATAGTGGTTTGGGATCATCTTAAGTGTTAGATTTCAGTGATGACTTTGCCTTTTCCAGATACATGGCATTAGTAGGTTCCAGTGAAATCTTCCTGGAGAAGCTACAGGAATCTCCTCCACTGTGGTGCTGGTGGTGTGTCCTACTCCAGAACCCAGGAAGGCCAAGCCAGCCCCTCTTCCCAACTTAAAGGCACATGCCACCTTCTGGGAAGAGTGCTGGTGACAATTAATGGGAGCTCATTTCCTAAGGCTCCCCTTTCTTGCTGAGGTCACAGCCTTGTAAATGTGAGAGGGTCATGGCCTGGTCACGGGGCAGTCCGCAGCCAGAGGCACTGTGTGTCCATCAAGTGAGTAGCCGTGCCTTTTCACATTGGCTGTCTCTCTTGACCCCTAACTTGAGCTTTTGAATGTCACATTCGTTTTTCCTGTTCTTTGAACTACGTGGTTGAAATGTGCTGAGGGCTTTTCTCTGGATTATGATTAACGTTCAGCTTTATTTACATTCCAGAGCTAGTTGTTATTAATATCGCTTGTGGCATCTCACATTCCTCTTTGTTTATCCCTGCTCTGAAGTCCCTCTTCCCCCCCTTCTATGATTCCTTACCAGATTAATTAAGTCAACAGACTCTGAACAGTGCCCTTTTTAGGTGAGGAGCTAAAGCTACTGTCGTCAGCATAACAGAGCCCATTGGCCAGGGAGGAGGGGCTAAGGAGAACCTGGATTTTCATAGTGTTTTTAGAGTTCTACTTACACAAAGGTCATGGCATACTATTGTGGGACATTTGATAGATCTCCAGGACAGCATTTGGACTGAATGTGAGATGGGAAAACAAGAAGTCTTTGAGGATGAAAAAGCTCCAGTTTATAAAGCAGCTCATCTCTTCACTCAGCTAACTCATGCCTGGTCCTAGAGGCCCAGGCCAGAGCTCAAATGAGAGATGGAGTATTTGTTTCTGGGCTCACTGAGAGGTAGTGAAGTGGGATCCTGTAGGCTCAGGACTGTACTTTCAAGAGCTCCTTGGGCAGGGGTGGGGGAGAGTGCTGCCCTTCCTGTACTCATAGTTATATGGAGATAGGAAGAAGTGCGTTATGCTGTGCTCAGTAAACTTGTTGGATACTGACTTGAATTTGTTAACAAAGCAGCAAAATCACTGAGGTAGCAGCATAGATGGCCAGGGGTCAGAAGGATTTTCTTCTAGCAAGGGACAGTAGACTTGTTAGTGTTGATCCTTGGTAAAGAGAGCCTATGGGTAGAGTGATGGGAAAGGAGAGAAGCATGGTGTTGTTTCTCATCTGAGAAATACCAGGCAGTCACTCTCAACACACTTTCCCTTCCTACTCTTATTGCACTCGTTTGTCTTTCCCTGCTGAAAAAATGGTAAAAATGAGGCTGACTGATTAGTTCTGTGTGATCGTAGCCCATTCACTTGAGCATGCATTGTCTGAGGAATGAAGGGAGGTCCCATTTTCAAGAGCAGAAATTCTCCTCTTCTGTAATGCGGATGGGTAAAAGCTTCTGGTCTTATCACTTCGAGTTTGCTGGTGTTACACTCAGCTCTAGACGTCTATGGAAGGTTTGACTTGGACTTGGAGGCTGTCTGCTCTAGGTTATCAGTAGGTGTGCAGACACATTTGAGAAAGAGATTCTGTGCCTATCTCTGATTGACCTTCTTCCACATTCTCCAATAGTCATGGAAGTTTTTCTCCTATGTGCAGAAACTGACCCTAATCAGCTTTCTGTTACTGTAATAAACACTGGACTTACTCCATTTTAAAACAGGAAAGATTTATTTGGGCTCACAGTGTTGGAAGGATTTAGTCCATGGTAGTTGGCCCTGTTGCTTTTGGGCCTGTGGCAAGGCAGCATATCATGGAGAGAGCATGGTGGAGTAAAACTATTCAGTTCAAA
The DNA here is from genome assembly GCF_024711535.1 of Dipodomys merriami. NCBI lineage: Eukaryota > Metazoa > Chordata > Mammalia > Rodentia > Heteromyidae > Dipodomys > Dipodomys merriami. The sequence continues at coordinate 7,787,212 of NW_027205159.1, read as the reverse complement.
GCAGGGAAAGGAAATTAAGAAAGGGAAGGGATGAACTTCCCCATTCCCCTTTCAGAGCATGCTTGGCTGATCTTAAGATTTCCTACTAGGCACCCCCATCCCCCACCCCAAAGGATCCACATTCTAGAAACAGCACTATGGCTTGGGGACCAAGCATGGTCTTTTAAGATCCAAAGTGTAGTACCCAGCCTCATGCTGGTCATCTCTATAAGCTGGACCAAAACAGAGTGGCCTAAGGGTTATGAGATTTTATAAGATTTAATTTTTTAAGCTACCTTGTAAACCCACAGTTCACATAATAGGAATTTTGTTCACTTTTTGTTTGTCAACTTGGAATAACTTGGCGGGGTGAACGGGGAATAACAGTCATGAGATTTTGCTGTTATTTGGGCAGAGCCTTTCAATAGAGTTTGCATATTGATACTCTCAACCATGGAAAGAAGCTTTGTATTTTCTTAGTTCTCTTGAATAAAGACTTCCCTTTTCACATTGACTTCTATTCTTAAATCAAGTCAGTATTTTGGTCTTAGTTTTTTAAAAGGTATATACAAAGTTGCATCATCTTCATCAGAGTGGAGCATGTAGATACTGTCATTCTTTTTCTGTCATTGTGACAGTATACCTGATATAAGGTAATGTATGAAGAACAGAGGAGTTTTAATGCATGGTTCTGAAGGCCCAAGAGCATCACACTAATTGTGGCTTTTGGTGAGGGCTGTCTAGTAAGTTAGCATCATATACTAGGAGTTATACAAGAGTATGAGAGAGAGGTTGAGAAATGGACACAGAAATCACACGTAAAACAGGAAGAAAGACCTAGGAGTGGTCAGTTTCACTTTCTATTGCAGTCCCCTCTCCCAACTATTAGTCTAGTCCCATAAGAGATAAACTCTCTTCTGACACTAGGCCCTTCCTCTTAAAGGTTTTACAACCCTCAATATTGCCATAGAGAACTAGGCTTTGGTACTGAATGCTTAGGAGGTGAAATGCAGCACAGGGATTGATGAAGCAGCTCCAGATTGACTCTGTATGGGTACAACAGCCTCATCCTTAGTTCTCGTATTCCCATGACTGGTAAAAGGGGGGCAACAGCTAGCCCAAGTTGGGAAGACGGGAGCCATCGGAGAGCTGGAAGATCAGACAGAGCTTCCTGTAGGTGCTTGCCCAGATGAACAAGAGGATTCATTTTGGCAGTCTCACCTTCTGATCCCTTAGTCTTCAGCTCTGCCAAGAACATTGGAGTGGAATGGCATGGCACAGACTTTGTCTGGAAGATTGGCGTTCTTGTATATGTTTATTTGCCATTATTTAAAGAGAAGCTGATCTCTACAGGCCTATGCTATGTACAGTCCATGTCTGACCTGGGTAGTAATGTTCAAGTCAGTGCCCGTGCAAGAGAGGAGCTGTGCAGAGTTGTTGTACCATGCACAGCTTTAAATCCATCCTCCCTAACCATCACCTCAGGGTCTGGTTTCAGTATATGAGAAAAGGCTCTGGTCTCCCATAGTTCTGTGTTTCTTCTTTCCTACTTTGCTCCATAAGCTAAAAACATTTACTTTAGATAGTCATATTTAATTCTGGATCTAAAAAAATCAATCTTCTTTCTCACATGAATGCTTTGTCTGGGCCAGACACATCAGAAAACCATCAACTCCATGATCACATTGATTTCACTTACAGGAAAACAGACTCCAATTACTGTTTCACCATGTGTTCTTTCCAGATAATTAGACTTTCTATTTCTGTTTAAAGTTCTTTTAATTGCAAATGTAAGTTTCTATAAAGAGCAATATGTTAGCAACTAGAATTTCAATGGTATATAAACTCACACTTTTATTTTACAGCCCCTAAGAGTTTAGAATTATTTTCTGCCTTTTTTTTTTCTTGGAAATAATGTTTCCTTTCTGCCTCCTTTAGTTGATCAAATATACCATCTGGCTTCTCCAGCCTCCCCTCCAAACTACATGTACAATCCCATCAAGACCCTGAAAACCAATACAATTGGGACATTAAATATGTTGGGTAAGTGTTGTTTTCTTTCATTTCTTTGTTGGTATTGAGGCTTTAACTTAATGTCTATATTCTCCTTTGACTTTTCACTGAAGGCTGGAACTCTACCACTTGAGCCACAGCTCTACTTCTGTTTTTTTTTTTTTTGTTGTTGTTTTTTCCTGGTTAATTGGAGCTAAGAGTCTTAAGGACTTTTCCTGCTCTAACTGTCTTCAAACCTTCATCCTCAGATGTCAGCTTCCAAATAGATAGGATTACAGCCACCAGCACCTGACTAGGTGTTCTTTTCTTATGTTGCTACCCTTTAAGTGTTTTAAGCAGTTCCAAACACAGGTAGGGTAATTTCCCCTTGGGCACAGGGGTCTATTTTCCTCAAACCTCAGACTATACCAAGTGTAATATGACACCTTTTCTCTCTTCACTGAATACTTACTATGCACCTGGCTGTTTCTTCTGCAGCTTGAGGTGCAACAGCAAAACTGGCACACATTTCTTCCTTTTTTTTTGTCTTGACAATCTCCCATATGAAGATTAGATTAGTTCTTTCTGAGGCTCTTCATAATCTCAGCTTATTTTTCTTCCTATTTTTCCACTTGAAGAAAATGCTTGATGACTTTTTGTTTGTCCTGTCTGAATCACCAGCATCACTACTTTGGGCATTGTGATACCTTGTCTGTCAGTCATCAGGATGGCTACTGAGTTGACAAATGGGTGGGTAGCATATACAGTAAGATGATACTAGGCAAAGACTTGATTTCACATCTTAGGCAAGATGGACTGAAACAGCACAAGAGTTCATGCTATTCAATAAAGTATGCACTTGAATACTTTCAAATTTTTCTGGGATTTTTCTATTTAACATTTTCCAATTGAGATTGACCATAGCTAGTTGAAACGGTTGCTAAAGGGAACTCCTGTAATGAGTTATCCTGTTAGCGTGTTACCACAGTCTCTGCCATAAAACACTGGTGATGCACCCACTATGCAGACTTATGTGGGGTGAAGCAAGTGATACCTGTGATGGTGTCCTGAGTATTCCATCTGGTACCCACCCCCTTCCTTGAGGATCTGTTTAGCAACTCTTCTCTCATCCTAGCTGTTCATGTTTCAGACTCCCTGCTTCCTTCCCCAGATGGTTACTCGTACTCCTGAGTCCTTCCCCCCATTCCCACTCTTCACCCTAATTCCTGGCCTCCTCCCCCATGACTGCCCTTTGGTGATGGAGGCAGCTGGGTGTCTTCCTCCTGGCAGGGTGAATGCGAGCCAGAGTCCAGCACAGGTTTAAGTGAAGGTCCTGGGTATCTATCTCAGTCTACCAATGACCTCTATCTTTTGGGAATGCGGGAAAGTTTCAAGGACTCTCTGGTTGCTTGACCTACCACAAATAGTACTCATCTGGGGTGCTCTCAAGTCAGGAAAGAGATTTGAGAGGATGGAGGAGGGCACAGCTGCTTTGGGAAGGTGTTGTGCATGGGGAAGCTGGAGGGCAGCTGGAGGGTGTACTCAGAGTTACCCAGACAGTGGCAGAAGATCTCAGGGCCTTCTGAATGCAGTCAGTGGTCCATTTCGGAAAGTAAGGTGAGAAGGGCCTTCTGTCTATTTAAATAAAGTCAGAAAATAAGGGGCACACATTTGCAAGGAAATGGAAAGACTTGGAAAAAATTATAGTAAGCAAAGGAAACCAGAGCCAAAGAAACATAGGCTGCATGATTTCCCTCATTTGTCATAACTAGAATGTGCCTATAAATCTACAAGTGAACCCAGTAGACAGTAAGGGACAAATAATTACACCTGGACATGATTAATTAAAACAGCAATCTAAACGTTCACACAGGGAGAACAAAGGAGGGTATTTTTAGGAGAGGATCACTAGGGCTCAGTGGCTCTGCACGTAAGATCATATAAAATGATGCTTATTTAAATGAACTCCAAGAAATGGAAGTAAGAGGTTTTTTTTTTTTAATCATACTGTTTGAGGTTCTGTTTTCTTTTCTTCTTTCCTTTTTTCCCCCCTTTGGTTTATTCCCTTGTGTCACTGTGTTTTTGATTTCTGTACCCTTGGTCATGTATGTAAATTTATCTAATTTGGGGAGAGGAAGGGAAAGCACAAAAACAGTAGGGCAAAAACGGGTATCAGACCCTTTATTGGAAATGAACTATATAACTTGGAGGGGAGAGAGACTGGATGGGAAAAACTGGGAGAGAATGAGGGAGGGGGGAAACACTGTCCAAAAGGAAATGTACTCATTGCCTGACCCATGTAACTATAACCCATCTGTATATCACCTTTACAATAAAATTTTAAAAATAAAGAAAATAGGGGGCAAAGGAGATTTCATGAGCTTTCCTAAATCATACCTTAACAAACCAACAGGTTCTTCTTCTGACCCTGCTACTGACAGTTATGTATCTAACCACTCTGTTCTGAGGATCGATTTGCATGATTATGATGGTGATGATGGTTTAAAGCTGATAGCAGTGATCAGATAATTTGATGGGTATCATCAGCTACCATTAATATTAAAACATTGCTCAAACTGGCCACAAAACAAACTTGGCTGTTCACAGAACGTGGCAGCTTCTCTGTTCATGTGTCTGTCTTCCGTAGGGCTGGCAAAGCGTGTGGGTGCTCGTCTGCTCCTGGCTTCCACGTCAGAAGTTTATGGAGGTGAGTGAGTGGGGCTCTTGTTGAGGGTTGGGGTGCTCCACGGTCACATCAGCCTGTTTGCCTTTAGCTTATGTACAGAAGGAACCAGAGCTCAGGATGTGTGTGATGGCTGTCTGACTCTCCTGCAAAATCACATAGCTCCTCCACTACGCCTGGTTCCATAGAAGTGATTTTTCTATTCTGCTTTCAAAGTTCCCCAGACACGACATTCACTATAAAGCGTTTGCCTCTTTGGTTGGCATACACTATAACTAAGAGCAGTACTTGCTGTTGTGTGGCCTTTAGAGCTTTCTGACAAGCATGTGCTGATTGCCTGCCTCATCTGTTGTACATTTCTGGGAGAACCTTAATAGGGAATTTCAGTATACTCCAGAACCTCCATCCATCATCCTTCCCAGTACACCTCACACTTGGGAACTTGTGGGAGGAATGGAAAAGTGAGCTATCAGTCTACCTTGGTTCTTATTCATCCCCACACCAACCAGGTGCAGGGTTGGGAGAATTGTTCAGTTGATGCAATGGGAGCCAGTGCTTCCTTGGCATAATAATAGTTGCGGTATCCTTCCTTCCTTCCTTCCTTCCTTCCTTCCTTCCTTCCTTCCTTCCTTCCTTCCTTCCTTCCTTCCTTCCTTCCTTCCTTCCTCCTTCCTTCCTTCCTTCCTTCCTCCCTCCTTCCCTCCCTTCCTTCCTTTTCTCTCTCTCTCTCTCTTCCTCTCTATCCTCCTCTCTTCCTCTCCCTCCCCCCACTCCACCCATCTCTCTTTTTTTCTTTCTTGTCCCAATACTGGGGCTTAAAGTCAGGGCCTAACACTCTTGCTTGGCTTTTTTCACTCAAGGCTTTTACTATACTTGAGCCACAGTTGTATTTCCGGCTTTTTGCTGGTTAACTGATGATAAGACTTTCACAGACTTTACTGCCTAGGATTGGCTTCTGACTGAAATGCTCAGACCTCAGCCTCCTAAGTAGCTAAGATTACAGACATGAGCTACCAGTGCTGCCTGGCATATTTTCTCTATTTCACATTTTTTGTTCTTGATAAAAAAGAATGAGGTAATAGAAGGGTAAAATCAGAAGAGACACATTTTTAAAAGTAAGAACACCAAATATGTAGGAAGATACAGCAACAGGGAAATCCCACAAAATATAGTTGTCTTTTTGCAACCCCTTCAGTGTATATAATCCCGTTTTGAAGTGCCTGCCAGTTGAGGGCATCCTTCTACCTGTGTTCTCTGTCCAAAAGGCATGGAGACATCTTTTCCCCTCTTCTTCACTCATCCAAGTTATTGTTTGCATATTTGATAAAACTTGGTATCCTTTAGGGTTCTTAAATGAATTGAAGAGTTTAATTTTTAGAATTCACCCATTGCCTTATACTAATGATTATTAATTCTTTGCGGATTTGTTTAGTCCGTTAGCCTCACAAGATGTGGGTAAAGTGGGTGATGGTGAGAAATGTATCCAGAATCTGTTCATCCTCTATCTATGTACTTATCTATATTTTTTTTGAGTTTGGTACTCATGATCCTCACCCCTCAGCTTGCTGGGCTCTGTGATTGTAGGCATGCACCACTGTACTTGCCTTGGAAATCACTTTTTACGAGACTTCTACTTTTACAATATGAAGTGGTTTCTAAAGTGATTTTGTGAGGAAACTTTAGAGTCCAGACAGTGCCTGTTGAGAGCCAAATGTGTACACCCAGCTTTTTCTTATCCTCTGCCATAAGTTTATATCCCATGCTGTTTAGGTTCTAGCTTATTCAACTCATGCCAAACCTCCCTAGAAAAAGATCTGGGATCAGTTATCTGCACAATCTTCTACATTGTCTTCACCTTTTCTCCCACTGTGCACTGAAAACTTCACTTTTTCCTAAGCCACAACAACAGAGGCTTGCCTCACTGTGCGGAGCAGGGATGCATTGCTACTGCTGCCTCCAGAAGGCCCTGCTGACTCAGGAGCCCATGATCACGAGGAACCTGGGACAGGCATAGATCAGCACTATGTGAATTTATAACAGAGTCTACATGCCCTTTTATCTGGATTTCAAAGCCTGTACCTTTTATCCTATGGTTGTATTTAAATTGGGTATGATGTTATCGGTATACTAGCTAAACACTCCAGAAATATACTAGTGCTCCAAAAAAAGAGTTTGTTACCTGGTTACTTTAAACAGATAGTGAAGTATGGTAAACAAGAACTGGGAATTCTGCTTATCTGTGACTACTGCTTCCCTCTTCCTAACTGCCTAGGCTCCTCATCTTTGAATTCGCTGTTGTTTAACCTCATTATGGGGTTCAGATTTGTTCTGGTAATATGAAAACCATCCTGTTCTACATAGATGTTGCATTTTAAATTTGTTCCGTAAATACATACTTTTCCCTTATTGTACATTTTGTAAGTGTAAAAGTAAGCCATGCATTTCTTCATCTAGTTAATCTAACAGCCCAAAAGTTAATGACAATTCGTGGAAGAAAGAAAAGATATTAAGAGGCTTTGATCCTTTTTGCTTTTTCTTGTAAGCTAATATCATATTTGATCAGTAGTAGAACATAGTGTCCCTCTAGAACTTAAGATAATGGGGCAAAGAACACTGAGCTTCCTCTTTGATATTCCTCTCCAGTTCTACATGTTTCTATCAGTCCAGAGTTCTGTTTTGCTTCATAAATATGCATTGTTGCTAGTACAGACAGACTTGGGGGAAATGATGAACAGTTTCTTTTTGTTTTTCCTCCTGCTTGTAGATCCTGAAGTCCACCCTCAGTCTGAGGATTACTGGGGCCATGTGAATCCTATAGGACCCCGGGCCTGCTATGATGAGGGCAAACGTGTTGCAGAGACCATGTGCTATGCCTACATGAAGCAGGTATCCAACCATGCTTTGGGCTTATTCATTAGCTATGAAGGGTCCCCTTAGGTCAGACAGGAAACATCACAAAGAATTGAATACTGTGGCTAATTGTGCCTGGGGTGGTTTGGGGGGAGGCCTAGTTGCCCACTACTAGAAGTTAATGGTATTATCAACAATTTTTCCCATGTATCTCCTTATGTTGAAAATGGATCCTTGAGGTGAGTTCTTAGGTTTCAATACTGTAAGTAGTTATGAACAGTTCTCTTTGTGTGTGTGTGTGTGTGTGTGTGTGTGTGTGTGTGTGTATGTGTGTGTGTGTATATGTATGTGTGTATGCATGTGTGTATGCATGTGAACATGCATGCACTGGTACTGATGCGTCGAACTCAGTGCAGTGTCCCTGAGCTTTTGTGTTCTAGGCTAGTGCTCTACCATTTTGAGCTACATATCCATTTCCTGCTTTTTTTTTTTTTTTTTTTTTTTGTGGTGGTGGTTTTGGGGCTTGAACTCAGGGCCTGGGTACTGTCCCTGGGCTCTTTGGCTCAACGCTAGCAATCTGCCACTTTAAGCCACAGCATTACACCCAGTAATTGAGTGGTTAATTGGAGATAAGAGATTCACAGGGATTTTTCTGCCTAGGCTGGCTTCGAATCACAGTCTTCAGATGTCAGCCTCCTGAGTAGTTTTAAAATTTGTCCTGAAGCTAGGCACCGGTGGCTTATGCCTGTAATTCTAGCTATTCAGGAGGCTGAGATCTAAGGATCACGATTCAAAGTCAGCCCAGGCAGGAAAGTTCGTGAGACTCTTATCTCCAATAAACCACCAAAAAGCTGGAAGTGGCTCTGTGGCTCAAGTGGGTGAGCGCTTGCCTTGAGCTAAAGAGCTGAGGGACAGCGCCCAGGCCCAGAGTTCAGGCCACAAGACTGACAAAAAAAAAAATAATTGTTCCATAAATACATGCTTTTCCCCAGTTGTACATTTATTTTTTTTTTTGGGTCCGGCCTGAACTCTGGGCCTGGGTGCTGTGCCTCAGCTCTTCAGCTTAAGGCTAGCGCTCTACCACTTGAGCCACAGTACCACTCTGCTTTTTTCTTTTTGCTTATGTGGTGCTGAGGAATCGAACCCAGGGCCTCAGGCATGCAAGGCAAGCACTCTACCACTGAGCCATCTTCCCAGCCCCCCCCCCCCAGTTGTACATTTTATAAGTACAAAAGTAAGCCACTAGTGCTTGCCTCATTTCTGGCTTTTTTGGTGGTTAATTGGAGATAAGAGTTTTACAGACGTTTCTGCCTGGGTTGGCTTTGAACTGTGACCCTCAGATCTCAGCTTCCTGAATAGTTAGGATTATAGATGTGACTCCACTGGTACCAGGTTCATTCATGGAGTTTTCTCTATTTGCAGTAAAATTGAACTTGTTTTTACCTAACCTCAGCCTCTTAAGTGACTTACTTGTATTAGTTATATTTCTTATTCATATTATTTACATGCTTTATTATTCACCAGTGTGCTGGGTGCTTCTGCCATGAATAATTTAGTACCCATGTGCTGTAGCGAAAGTTGCACACAGAACAAGCTTCCTATAATTGGCTCTGTCCCTGTGTGATCTGGAGTCATGACGTGGGCCTTCTCTTTAATTGCTGGCTTTTCATGTCTGCCCTACCTGCCTGGGGCAGGGTCCTTCTGTGTCTTTTCTCAGCCTGTGTGTCGCTCTTGTGCTAGAGACATACCCTGTATTGATGAGGGACACAAGGAAATAAATGTGGAGATGCAGTATTGTCCCAGGACAGGTCCTGCCTCCAGGTTAACTGGGTACACTGAGAGACAGCAGGGCTATGTCAGAACATGTCTGAGGCAAGGCAAGGCAAAGCAAGACCTCCAGTCTTTGACTGCTCTGTGCAGGCAGGCAGACCTTCTGTCTCAAAGAACTGAAGACGATGACATAATGTCAAGCCACACAGGCTGCCTCTTTATTGTGAGGGAGGGGTCTTCTTCACCATTTATTTATTTAAGTAGTTGTACAAAGGGGCTTTAATTCAACATGTCAGGTTATGAGTACAATACTCTTTCTTAGTGACACACTAACATAAATGGTCCATAAAATAAACCATTGTAGCTGGGTGCTGGTGGCTCACATTTGTGATCCTAGCTATTAAGGAGGCTGAGATCTGAAGATCATGGTTTGAAGCCAATCAGGGCAGAAAAGTCCTTGTGAGACTCTTATCTCCAATTACCACTCAAAACTGGAAGTGGGGCTGTGGCTCAAAGTGGTAGAGTGCTAACCTTGAGAAAAAGAGCTCAAGGACAGCGGTCAGCCCTGAGTTCAAGCCCCACAACCAAAAAACAAACAAACAAAAAACCCATTCCATTGTGCTGGTGCAGGTATTTAGACCTCTCTCCATTCTCTGCCACAGGAGATTTGATTGCTTTTCAAGTCCCTTTGGACTGTTGTCTTATATTAGCAACTTTTTCTAAGAGTATCATTCATAGGAAGAATGTACACTTACCATTTTTAAGCCCAGATTATTTAGACCTAAAATTGAGATGCTCTCACGCACCCACAGGGCAACCTCTGTGCTTATGGGAAGTGACTGGAGCATAGTAAGAGAAAGAACACGTAAATGGGTTCCACTGAGGGAAAGAAATGCATCCCAGTTCTGTCTTCTAGTCTTAAAACAGCTGTATCTTATTTAGTGAATCATCACGTAAGTACAAGCTGGTAGGCCATGTTGATTGAAACTTTTTAAGTTTTATTAAATGACTTACAATTGAGCTTAGTTGATAATTTTCTCATTATGCATATCCTTTAAGAATGAACTTATGACAGTTATTCAGTTATATAGTTACACAGTTTAGTAACAGTGGAGCCAGTGATTATTGAGTGAGCACTGACTGCGTGCCAAGCCCTCTCTCAGTATGCCGCTGACCCCTGAATACTGGGCCATTCTTATCATACTTTAGGCTTCACGAAATAGCAGCTCCAGAACTCAGCACTTCCATTCTGCTTGCTTTGTCTTGGGTTTGACTGCATGTCGGGCAGTGCTCTGGAAAATGTAACAGAATGTAACCCTGTGTGCAAAGTTGGTCCTCATGCCTATGACTAAGGATCCCTGACGAGAACCCCATCAGAAGGTAGTCCTACCCAGCAAGGACCATCTCTGGCACAGAGTTTCTTCTCTGAATCACCAGGCCTCCCACCCAGGAGAGCCACAGACAAACGTGGTATAACTGTAACAGTCCTGGCCATAGCCAACCTCACCTGTCAGTAGGACATAGTAGCTCCTACTTGTGGGAATATCACCCACAACATTTCCTGTTACAGAACTGGGCTTAGGAATTGCCCTGTGGAAGACAGACTCAGCACTCTTTGGATAAAAGATGGTGGAACTTAGGATCTTGGCTGTCAGGTTGGATAGTCTGTAGTACTATAGACCATATCACTCTGTTCAGCACACCTGGTCAAGGACCCATGTCTGCACAGGTGAGCAATGCCATTCCTGTAATCCTGGAGATAACACTGTGAAGATTGCCTGAGTGTGCATCAGGACTTGTAGGCAAGTACAGTGTAGCATCCTGTCCTCACAAAACCTGGACCATTCCCCCTGTCTGGTCATTAGGTCAAAGAATGATGTGAGCCTGGCTTCGGTGGGCCAGAATTCCTTCCAGTTCTGCTAGCAATAGGCAGACAGGGGAGATTGTGGCTTTCTGAAGAGGAGGGGATGGTAGAGCCAAGAATCAGACCAGGGTGGATATCATAGTGACCTTTAACCAAGTTCTCACAGGTCTACAAGGAAGGCATGATATAAACTTACAACCTTTCCTTCCTGTTTTCTGAGTTGTAAATATTGGGCTCCCTCTTAGGAGTCTCTGGCAGGGCTCTGAATGACACACACCTTAGAATTAGTGCTGAAGAGGAAGGGAAACAGTTTTTCCTCTCTGTACAGAACAGAGGCCACACAGTTAAGCAAGATGTTTTGTTGTTATACAAACAAGAAAACAAAGATAAACCACAACAAAGAATAGTTGTTACTCATAATGCCATCTAGAGACAGAGAAAAGCAGGGAAAATAGATGAGGCAAACCCACTATGTGAAGACATTGAAGATTTTTAAGCATTGAAAATTTGGAGATCATTCTGTAGCTCTGGATTTCCAGTTAGCACTAGTGAAGTTGGGTCTGAGCCTTGCTGGGCTTGCCTTGTGGGTGTGGCTTAATCTTGACTTCTCTGTGCTCAGACTTGCTTTCTGAGACTGTGACATGTCCATTTCAGTATGTGTCTTGTTTACTGAGCTTAGACCCCTGCAGGGCACTATGACGATGTGCTTGCCCAGTGTGCCACTGTATGGAGGTATCATGTGAGGTTCTGGTATGTGCCTGGAGTGGATATTACAGAGGAGCAGGCGATGAGGACATGGTCTTTCCTTGCACTCTGTTGAAATGGTTAACCCATTTTACAGATGGTAAAGTGGGATCTAAAATGTTGTTTTCAGCTCTCTGGCCCATTGGTGGGGCTGGCTACCCGAAGAGCATGTCCTCTTCCCCTTTGGCTGTTCTGGTGAGCTGTTGTAGGTAAGGAAACCATACTGAAAGGAAGAAGGTGACACTGAATCACAGAGCTCAGAGGCGCAGTTGCCATCCCCATCACCAGTTCCCCCAAGACAGGGAGATGAATCCACAGGTAGCTGCAGTGACTTTGTCAGGTTTGAGATGATTTTGGAAAAAAAATTTAACATTTTACTATTGAGGTTTATGATATCGAGACAAATGAAAACAATTAGAAAAGTGACCCAAGTACAATATAGTATGCCTTCGACATATTGTTAATTTGTTGTAATAACTTAGTTTTTTACTTTTTTTTATATATCAGGACATATCTCCTCTTTGGTAATAATTGTCATTTTTTGAAGATCTTTTATGGTTTATGGGTGTGTTTTATGCTAGATAAATGTAATATATAAGGATATATATATATATATATATATATAGTATATATGGAATGAAAATAGGACAAATAAAAGTACGTGTGTGTGTGCATGCATGCATGTGTGTGTATATGCATGTGCGTACATATGCCAGTACTGGGTCTTGAATTCAAGGCCTGGTGCTGCTCCTTAGGTTTTTGGCTAAAGGTCACAGGTCAACTTACAGCTTTTTGTCAGCTGTTTGGAAATCAGAGTCTCATGGACTTTCCTTCTTGGGCTGGCTTTGAACCATGATTCTCAGATTTCAGCTTTCTGAATAGCTAGGATTATAGGCATGAGCCACTGGCGCCTGGCTGAGCAACTTTTAATAAAAAAAGAATTCTTTTGAAATAGTCTCTTTTGAATTCTCTTAATGAATGAAATGTACTAATGTATTCAAAATAAAATTTCAATACAGAAAAGAGATGAATGAGATGATGTTGGTCTCAAAGGGTAGAACATCCTTTTTGAATAATGTGAATTTGTCAGAGAGGGTTTAGGATGCCACTTCTGCATGCTTGTGGGTTCAGTGGTTTTAAAATGTGAGACCCCACCCAGAGGCTGTGGTCAGAGCACAGTGTGCATGTGAATCTGTCTTTGAGCTGGCTCCGCAGAACAGGCAACCATTCATAAAACCATAGACTGGCAAGCAGAAAGCAAACTCAGAAGTCATCTGAGGCAGTGGCCTGGAGGGTATGGCTTTTTTTTTTTAACATCAGAAAGAGCTGGTGCGCATATAATATTATAATAAAGAAACCTAAACATTGGCCTAGTGTTCATGGATAAAATTTACTCCCAGAGTCATTCCAGAACCAGATCAGCTGTCCTAGCGGTGTTACTTGCTCTGTATTTTGCTTCCCACCTAAGAACTAGCAGGACAATATTTGTGCTCTTTTGACCTTGTAAAGTATTTTAGCACAGCCTGTTACATAGTGAACATCAAGAAGGAGAGATCCATTCTTTTTCTTTCATTTAATTTTTTTATTGTATTATACATGTGATATACAGAAAGGCTGCAGTTACATAAGTCAGATAATGAGTACGTTTCTTTTTGGATAGTGTCATCCCTTCCCTTGCTCTCTCCTAGTTTTTCCCTCCTGTCCCTACCCACAAGTTGTGTAGTTCATTTTCAACATAGTGTTTGGTGAGTGCCCCCTGCTGCATTTGTCCACCCTTTGCCACTCCATTTCTCTGCCCTCCCAAAGACAAACAATATAAAAAGAAAATAAAAGAAAAACAACAAAGAAAAAACCTCTTATTTCCATTTATTGGAGTTCATTTCTATCAATATTATGTTATATGAACAGATGCACATGGGCCTTGTGCCCTTTATTCCTCTCCTAAGAATATCCTTCTGCTTGCCTTGAGCTTAAGAGCTCAGGGACAGCATCCAGGCCCAGTGTTCAAGCCCTACAACCTACATTAAATATATATATATATATATCCTCCTTCAGTTTCACAGTGTGTGACTGTCCAAAATGAGGCAAACTCTTTTTTTTAATTTAATTTTATTGTCAAGGTGATATACAGAGGGGTTACAGTTACATACGTAAGGCAGAAAGTACATTTCTTGTCAAACATGTCATCCCCTATCTGATTTTTCTCCCACTTTCCCTCCAATTCATTTTTTTTTTTTTTTAATCAGTCAAAGGGCTTGAACTCTGGGCCTGAGTGTTGTCCCTGAGCTCTTCAGCTCAAGGCAAATGAATGCTCTACCACTTGAGTCACAGCGCCACTTCCAGTGTTCTGGTGGTTAATTTCTTTGGAGATAAGAGTCTCACAGACTTCCCTGCTTGGGCTGGCTTTGAACCGTGATCCTCACATCTCAGCCTCCTGAGTAGCTAGGATTACAGGCGTGAGCCACTGGTGCCTGGCCTCCCTCTAGTTCTTAATCCAGTGGTCCTACCTTACCAGAGATGGGTACATTTCATGGCCCAGTGGATGTCTGAGGATAGTACTGAGCCCAGTTATATCCTATTTCTTCCTTTACATGTACATCTATGAAAGTTTAATTCATAAATCAAGCACAGTAAGAGATGAGCAATAATAGCAAAATATGACATTTATGACAATATGCTATAGTAAAAGTTAGCTGAATGTTTCTCATACCTCAATGCACTGTCTTCACTCTTGCTGGTGAGTATAAGGGGAATCTTTGCACTAAAGCAGGGCTGTTGGAAGATAGCCAGTTGGCTCCAGGCATGTTCCTACCACCCCTGGCCTGGGTGTGGCTACCTCCAGCCACCCTCTTAGTGAATGTGAGCTTGTTAGCACCTAGGAGAATCCTGCTTCAGCCCAGTGAGCTGCAGTGGCCTTGTTCCCACCCAGGAAGCAAACCTAGTGAAATGCAAGCATGAGACACTCTCTAGGAAGACTAAGGGAATGTTAAAGAGTATGTGTGCTGATGTGCTGGGAGTTCTTCCTGTAGCTTCCCTCCAGGTAAATATGTCCTAGGTAGTTCCTGCAGAAAAGACATTGGCAGCTGGGTGGGTGGGGGTGATGTTCTCTTGAGCACTGTACCCATCTGCCCTATGCAGTGTTTCCTGTTTGCATTCTAGTACATCCCATCAGTGAGTGCGGTGAGCTGGTCAGGAGGGCTTGGCCAAGCAGATGGGCATGGATATGTTCACCCATTGATAGTTCAGAGGCTCTCCCTTACTGAGACACCATGGCCTGGGTTTTTAGCCTGATTTCTCTCTTTCTAGGTAGGTAGATTTGGGTCACCTACTGACCTTCTATCCAAGTGTGAGAGGTAGAATGATGATACCTTCATATTATATGTGGTTGCTAACCCAGCTACAACAATAGACGACTCCTTCCAAGTCCCACCATGAA
This sequence comes from Dipodomys merriami, assembly GCF_024711535.1. Classification (NCBI taxonomy): domain Eukaryota; kingdom Metazoa; phylum Chordata; class Mammalia; order Rodentia; family Heteromyidae; genus Dipodomys; species Dipodomys merriami. The sequence continues at coordinate 7,771,894 of NW_027205159.1, read as the reverse complement.
TTTGGGAAGATGTCAGGTGGACTGGACATCTAGAACAAGGGTTTTCCTCTGTTGAAACAAATACTTACTCTTGCTAGAAAGAGACATGCTATTGCACAAAATCAAAAAGACAGCCTCCAAGAGAGGAATTAAGCTCTATATGGAGTGAGCCTTGGATTTATCTTTATTGCATTTAAGGGGTTTAGGCATAAATGTAGCTAATCCTGCTGTGAACTGGGCCACAGAGCCCCATGCTCTGGAGGAAGGGACAAGGCTGGCAGAGGTTGTGATCCAGTGGCTCCAGTCACTGCAGGGGCTCACTGGACTCTTGGGGATCTGGAGCATATCGCATTTAACTTGCTGTCCTTGTCCTGTGTGGCCTAACTATTTCAGATTCAAATGGAGAAATGAAAACAAGCCAGCCAGTGTACATTGGCCAGTTAATGTCTGCAGAGCTCCGCTCTTAATGAGGCCATGTTATGGAGTATATTTCCTGAAGAAGTAGAAGTCAAAGGCATAAAAGCACTTGATTTGTGGCATACTTGGCAGAGCACACTGAGCTTTCCTAAATTTGCTGCAGTTTTCTTAGAAGAAAGCCATCTTCATCCACTTCTAATTCTTTCCTGGTCCCAGTGATTAAATGAAAGTGTACATTTGCGTTTTGTTTCATTGCAAAGCACCTTTACTCCTCTTTCCCACTGTTGTAAATAAGACCCTTTTATCCAGGGAGTATGCATTCCAAGACCCCCAGTGGATGCTAGGAACTACAAATTAAACTGGACCCCATTGTTTAATACTTTTCTATCTTTACTGGTAGCTTACCAGGCACCGTAGCTATAACTTTTATAGTCTATGAATGACTATAAAAAAAAAGCTAGCACACTTCTGTTTTGGTATCCTTCCATATTTTCTAAGTAGATTTGTTCTTATTATAGATTTCAGTGGCCTCCACGTATGAATTTTTTCTTTCTTTATGTCTACTTTTCTTTTTCATCTTTTCACTTAAAGAAGGCATTCTGCGGCTTCTTTTTAGCATATCTTAGTTGTCAGAATCACTTTGGGGGTCTGGGGACATTAAGTAGAATAAAGGTTACCTGTGCATGTGCATGCATGTGTATGTGCACACGCGCACACACACACACTGCCATATCTCCACAGTCAACCTGACCACAGGACTGCTACTAAGTAACTAAACGAGTGGGTAGCTTATCCATTGTGTGGCTCTCCATTGTGTGGATAGAGGTGTGGCTCACATCCCAGACAGAACACACTTGGATCATGAGTGATGTCACCAGGTCATTCAGTTTAAAATTTAGATGTTGTTTATTTTTGTAATTTTCCAAGATAACTTGAAACTACAGAAAGCAGAGCTACACGTGTGATGATTATTTAGTCCAGTAGAGAAAAGGGTTAATTTATTCCTGGCCTAGAATAAGACCTCATATCACGGTCCTAAGAATCTCAGTAGCTCATTTGAAATTATAATCAATCGGATAGTCCTAGGAAGGAAGAGTTAGCATGGATAAATCTCTCTGGTTAATAGAAATTAACTGTGTGCTAAATTCAGGCATTCCAACTCCTTCCAGAACCCAGCACAGCAACCAACTGTCTGGGAGATAGATAAGGCTTCCGTGGGCAGAGGTGGCAGCTGGGGGACTAGACCTTGTAAGGGCCCATAGGAGCCCCTAGGACTCTGCAGCACTTCCCTCTAACTCACTGTCAGAGTGGAGAAATTCTGTGTTAAAGCAGCTTCATTAGCTAAGGGTCTGTTAGATTTCTAGCCCATGCAGATCCGAAGTGGTAGAATTAGCAATGGAAAGAAAGGTTTTGATTGGCAGGGACAACAACAGCAGCTATTTTCCATTACCATCATTGGCCCCTGTGCTAGGCACATACAGGGACTGACTTGTTAATGGTCCCTCCCTTTGCAACTGTGATTAACACGAGGAGACATAGGCCTGGTGAGGGGGGCAACGTGGGAAGGAACTGGGAAAAGCAAGAGCCTCACCTGGTCACACCTCCTCCCATCTGCCCTCAGATTCCCAACCATGAACATCTGTAGTATACTGGATCAAACACTAGCAACACACTGTGAAAGCCCACTGACTCGGGCTTTGTGATAACAGCACGGAAGTTCTTTATCCAAGGCAAAGCAGCAGCGACATTTATAGTTGAACCAGATTGCTTGGGAAGGCTTTTATGGTTTAACAAACACATTGAAAGTATGTTTTGCCAGATTACAAAAGTGTCTTTCATTGTAAAAATAGGCATTTTAAAAAAAAGACAAGGCAGTGAATATAGAGGTAAAAATGAACAGCAGGACGACTGTATTAAACAGTATTTATGTGTGTCCAGGCCCTTAGACATTCACCTGTGTTAGAGACTAACTTGCATTTATTTATCACTGTACAGAAATTTAGGATATAGATGCAAGATAGCGGTTTAGGAATACTTAGATCCTTCTTTTTCTAAGATAAAGGACTTGGATGTTTTTTTTCTTGTCAGCTATCAAACACTGACATTTGAATCTATATTGAGTGATTAACTTGCAAAATGTATTATGTGAAAAAGGTGATAAAAGAGTATTCAAATTGTGATGCCATTTGTAAAAGTGGGAAACAATTCTCATACATAAATTTCCCCTTATACTCTCAAAGACTGTCACATAGCCTCTCTTACCTGAACGATGATGTTGGTGCCTTTTGGGAAGTGAGATCTGGGACAGCTTTGATGATCTTCGCTGTAGCCCTGGCCTGGAATGAAAAGCAAACCATTTTCTGCCTGCTTTCTATGCAGGAGACTTGAAATCCACACCTGCAGACTGGGAAAGGAGGCTCCCCTCACTTCTTCTTCTCTCTCTGTTTCAGGAAGGTGTGGAAGTACGAGTGGCAAGGATCTTCAACACCTTTGGGCCACGAATGCACATGAATGATGGGCGGGTGGTCAGCAACTTCATCTTGCAGGCACTTCAGGGGGAACCCCTCACGGTAGGTACCACTTGCGGTGCTCAGAGGCCACTTGTTAACCAGATGGAGAATCAGCCCACAGAGGTGAAAGACAGCAAGTCATTTATTCAAAGAAAAATGATTCTGTAATTGTCATTTCATAGTCTTTTGTATCTCTTTTGTGAAGGGGAACGAAGGTATGTAGACAGAACCCATATGTGGAACAGTTTCACAATGAAATTTGTGCATCTATTTTGTCCATTGCCCATGCCTGGGACTCGGTGTGCTTGTACCAGAATCCTGTCCACTAGGCAACTGATTCATGTCTGTAATTCTAGCTACCGGGGAGGCTAAGATCTGAGGATCACAGTTTAAGCTAGCCTGGGCAGGAAATGTCTCTGAGACTCTTATCATCTCCAGTTAACCAGCAAATGCCAGAAGAAGAGATGCTGTTCAAGTGGTAGAGTGCCTTCCTTTAGCAAAGAAGCTAGGGGACAGTTCTGAAACTCTGAGTTCAAGCCCCATACTGGCACAAAATAAACAAACAACATCAACAACAACAAAAAAGCTCCTGTCATTTTCCTGGTATACTGGGTTCTAGCTAAGGGTATCTGGGAAAGATCAGGTCAGGATAGGAACAAGGTGATGTGACTGGATTGATCTGGGCACTTATCCTGCCAAGAATGACAAGCACTTGGGTCCTTCCTCCCTCCCAGTAGGATTCCCTGGTCTGGGGGTCACAAGGCACTGTGAGGATATCTGCTGACACTAACCACTCTAGCTATTGTTGGGGGTGGGAGGTACTACACATTCCACATCAGTCCCTGACTGGTTGCTTCCCTGTTGGAATTGTGCCCCTGGTCCGCTCATAAGTTTAGTTGAGTTTCTTTATTGGCTTAATTCTTCTGGCTCTCCTCTGACTCTGGACTCTTGACTCTCTCTCCTCTGGACTTCTTCAGTGTCTTCTCCAATTTGCCTCAAAGACTTGGTTGGCTCTTCTCGTCTGTAGCCTTTAGAGACTCTGGAAACTAGCAATCTGTCCTGAAAATCCTGCTTCATAGTTTATTTATTGGTGGGTTGTATCTTGGAAAAAAACATTGTAACTATCCAGATACTCCTCAACCCTCATTAGGATTACATTCTGATAGATGCATCATAAGTTGAAGTTTTCAGATCATCCTGGGTCCAGATGCTCCTTGGCTTCAAATGGGGTTCCATGCAAGTAAAGCCATCGTAAAGTTGAACCATCATTAATTGTGGACTGTCTATGTGTACATTGGTATCCATCTCCCAGTCACTTGATCAATAGTTAGTGGACTGATCTTTTCTCTGATCTTTACGGCTCTTAACTCACAACACTCATAGCAGTTCTGTGGGTTCCAGTGACATTATGCCCATTTTCAAAGTGAGGAAATGAGGCACAAAAATTAGTTTCTAGGCTTCTGCAGCAAATCATGACAACTTGAGTTGAACCCAGAGCCCCTTCTTAGTCCTTGTTTTCCATGATATCTGTCACTCATATGCTAGCTGCTTAGCTTATACCCAAGGGAGAGGTGCTCTGCAAGAGGGTTTTGCTGGGCATAGGTGAGTCCAGCACCAGTTCTAAGTTCCTCATAGCCAGCTCTCCTCACCTCCTTTTCTCTCTAAGTGGCATCTCTGTGCCCCTGACAAAGGTTCCAGCATGGCTCTTCTTCCCACACCAGCACCTCCTAATGGCCTGGCTGACGTATTGCCATGGGACTACTCTTTTCCGTCTGTTCTCTCCTAAGAGCTTACCAGCTTACCATCTGGAGAAACAAAGAAAAACAAAACCTCCAATGCTTTCCTCCCAGGAACAGCTCAGTTCACGGATCTCTCCTGATATGCCCCACTGCTCCCCACTCTCCATTCATTGACTTGTCCTGGGAGTACTTCTTTGGACAGTCTCCTCACTAAATGTCACTCTTTATATCATGGCCTAGTTACCATTGTCATTGTCATTTTCGTTATACATGTCGCCGATGAAAATACTAGTTTTCCAGCCTTCTGCCGGTACATGTTAGCCCTTCGAACCCAGTAACTTTATTCTATTGGCAGCTGTGTATGTCCCAGGCCCCAGCACTCAGGCAGTGTAAGATAAATATTGATAAAATGATTGAGTTTATGGTGGCTTCTTTCTGTGGTGATTAGTCAAAGCAGTGTAACAACATGTCATAGAAGCTAGTGGTTGTAGCTATTATTCCAAGGTGGATCCTGCCCCTGTCCTTCTTGCTGCTATCCTTGGCCTCTGTATCTGCAGGTCCCACATCCACAAATTCAGATGACTTTAGGTTGAAATTATTGGGAAATAAATGTTGGTTCAGAACATGGACAGACTTTTTTCCCTCATCATCATTCCCTAAATAAAGATAGTATAACAATTATTTACATGGTAGTGACATTGAATTAGGTAGTCTGAGATAGTTTAATTTACCACAGGAAGATATGCGTAATCTATATGCAAATTGCTACACCATTTTATCTAAGGCACTTGACCGACCATAGATTTTGGTATTCATGCAATGTTCTGAAACTAGTTACTGTAGATACCAAGACAGTACAGAGTTCAGAGGGACTTGTGCCCTAGAATAACTTTCTCCAGCAGTTCTGTTGAGGATTCTGCCTCTTCAGGAGAGTGTCTGGTACCTTTTCAGATACTGCTCTCTGTAACTCGTCCTTACACAGTGAGATCAGAGCATTTTTTTTAAACTGTACCAGCCTTCTACTTGATGTATTACCTCCTTAACTACCTGCAGTAAGAGCCCCTGTCAGGGCTGGGGAGTGTTCGGGAGGAGAGTAAGTTCCCTGGCCAGCCCCAAAATGCACTCATTGTTAGCAGGTGGAATAAACTCATGCATTGTCTTCAGGCCCAACACATTTCTGTCCAGGGACGGGGGGACAAGACCGCCGGTGCCACTGAGAGTGCCATCAATCCGGAACATCCCAGGCTTCCATCCTTCCTAGATGCCCGTGCAGGAGCCCTCAGGGAGAACTTCTAGAGTGTGCTTCTAGAGTTTCCTTTTGTCACACACACTTCTTTCTCTCATCAAGAACTTGATAAAGTCACTACCTTATTATATTTCTTGCCCTTGTCAAATGGTAAGGAGTCTGAAGAGAGCCACATTAGGCTTTCTGTAAGCAGCCTGTTTTGGAACACTTTATTAAGGGAAGGAACTAGGGGAGATATGTTTTATTTTCCCTTTGCTGTTACAGTCTCAACAAGTTTCTTTTGAGATGAAAGAAAGACCTTTTGGGAGCAAATGGACTCAGCTCTGGCTTTTCTCTCTCCCTTACCCCTCCTTTGTTTTTTTCTCAGCCTCCTGAGTAGCTAGGGTTATAAGCCACTGTGTCTGGTCCTTCACTTTCCCAGTCAGTTAATGGAACCTGCTTAAGCTGCCTTTGTTATCTGACAGCTCAGCAAAGTTCAGTCCTTGAGCATACCTTGGCTTTGATTCTTACTTGATACCATATCAGAAGCCTGCCATGAGAACTTGGCATGAGTGTTGCTCAGTTAAGTACATTGCCATGCATCCAAGTTGTATTTTAAGTTGAATCACAAAGAAGTTCTAAAATACTGCATCCTACTAGAAAGTTTGGAAAGTAGATGAGCATACCCAGGTGGAGCTAGCTTACTAAGTTTATCTTTGAAGACGCTTTGGCTCACAATGTAGGTACGGCATACACATTCACATTTGGGTTTAATTCTGTTGTGCCACAAATTTATTCTAGTTTGCAGACAAGAAGCCAGCATATTGAGATGAATTTGCAGAGGTCAGCTTATATGTGCAGAATTGGAGTATGAATCCAAGACTGTGTCATTTATAAAGCCTTTCCAAAGGGCAGTTTTGGAGAAATTACACTTAACCAATTTAAAAATGGATGTGATATTTAGTTTGATGGACACCATAGAATATTAGGTGATCATGACCTTCCCTTTTTGGAGAGAAGAAGAATGCCATTCTGTTACAGAAACAGTCATTCAGTGACACTTGAAAGCATAGGATGTATATGGAGACATAGCAGTCTTGACTTTTTTTTGGGGGGGGGGCGGAGAGAGAGCACTCTCAGCTCTAAGCACAGCATAGATTAGTGAGAATTTGCAACCAAGAAGGAGGCTGTCAGTGTGCGGAAAAAAGTAGGAGACAGTGTAGGAGCCTGGCCACCCTGTCCTAACAGGATTCTTCTTGCTGCTTTCTTTTCTCTTCTTCTTGTGCTGGTTCTGGGGTTTGAACTGGGCACTGGGCCTTAGCTTTTTTTTGCTCAAAGCTGGTACTCTTGTATCCTATCTCCACTTCTGACTTTTTGGTGGTTAATTAGAGATAAGAGTCTCATGGGCTTTTCTGCCAAGGCTGACTGTAAACTGTAATCTTCAGGTTGCAGCCTCTTGAGTAGTTAGGATTTCAAGTGTGAGCCATCAGTCCCCAGCTATCACAAGATTCTTACAGAAGAAAGGTCAGAGTGTTCAGAGCTGTGAAAACTGGTAAGATGAAAAGTGATGAGACGGAGAGGGAGGGTTTATAACTAAATGGACTTCACAGAGAGCTTGCTACAGAAGGATTGTATAAGAACACAGATGGATCTATGAGAAGTTTTGGAGCCTGACTGAAATGATTCCACAGGAAATCTTTGTCACATCTTAAGCACACAGCACATAGTAGAAGTGGACAATCCCATGCTGTCAGCAGAGAGCTCCCTTCTGCCTTCAGGCTTGTCCCTTCCCTTGTTGAAGACTTCTAGGTCACCACTTGACTCAGACGTTCTCTGCATGACTCCTATCTTGTGAAATGCACGAGTACTAGATCTCACACATTCTGTGAGGAGGACAGCACAGGGGCCATCAGCATTGATCCGGTGTTCCCTGCCACCCCAGGCCCTGCAGTGTTCACATTCTGGCCTTGCTCAGCACCTACTCTGTGCCAGGCCCATAGACAAGGTGAGGCCTCTGTCCCTGCAGACAACTGTGTCTGAATATCAATGAAGTGAGAGAGGTGGGTTCAGTTAGTACCAACAAGTAGCTGAGTCTGCTTCTCGGAGGCCCCATTTCTTTTGCTGAGATTTGCTGCTATTGTATGCCTCGCCTCAGATATTCCCCAGCCTTTCTTCCAGGCCTCCGACTCTGCAGTAGAACCTCAAAGATAGCAGTGCAAGCCAGGTGAACTGGCATGTGTGAATGCATGTTGTGGGTTGCTTTTGCAACCTGTCTTTTAAAATGGCATATGAGGCATGCTTTACTCTCTTGCCTGCTGCTACCCTTTTCCGGCCAAGATCAGGTGAGATGAATTCCCAGAAGCAGTAATAGGGGAGGACCCTGGGGCTGGGGCTGTCTTTGCAGAGAGAGAGGGCACTCCAGATTATTATTATTATTATTATATCTTTTATCTTGAAGAAAGCCACTGTCCCAGTTGCCCTCTTTCTTCCACAGCAGACAGTAAGCAGAAATTTTCTGCCCGTGGATGGCGGGACTGTAGGGTCAAGGACTCTCACAAAGCCTCTGTTTTAGGCTTCATTAATGGTATGGGTTGAGTATCCCCAACTCAAATATCCACAACCCCAAACGCTCCCAAATCTAAAACCTTCCAGGTGTCAACATGATATCACATACAGAAAATTATATCACAAGTTAAAATCAAATTCACACCTACCAAAAAGACTGTATAAAATTACCTTTAGACTTTGTAGGTTAAGTGTATAGAGAAAAAAGTGAATTTTGTGTTTACAAAACACACACACAAAAAACTTGGGATCTCACTCACAAGTTATTATTGTGCTTGTATAGATATCCCAAAACTGAAAAATATATCGTTCCAAACACCTGGTCCCATGCACTTCAGAATAAGAGGTGCTCAACTTTTATAAATCCATAACCATGCTGAGCTGCTGTAGGACACAGAGGAGCCTGGCCCAGGAGCTCACAGAGATGATGCTTTCCCCAGAAATTACTGCAGTTATTTTAGGAGCTTAATAAGCCTGGTCTTGCCCAGATTATTTAAATCTGACTTTGTACATGGTATTCAGAAACTGGTAATTTTAGAAGGCTACAAGGAACCATTGTTCAGCCAAGACTGAGAATTACAGACGTGGAGATTACGTATAGAGCTGCAGACTAGATAGGAGGGCCAGTAGCCTTACAGAAAGTCATCTACCTCATCCTACTCTCCTTAGTTTTTATGACCCTCTCATACAGGAAGAACAAGAAGAGATTAATAAGATTCTTTCAGGTCTGCTCCTCTTTTCCCATCCAGTCTTCTGGAAGGCTAGCAGCTTGACATTGGTCAGCTGTTGGGATCACTGGGCATTTAGCTGCAGAGTATGAGGACACATCTGTCTCATCTTGAGTCTTGTCCTGTCTGGGCTGCGTTCTAGTCTATTCTATAGCCATCCCGGGTAGAAAGCTCCAGTTGAATGTTTGTATTACTCTCTGCATGAGGGTCAGTTGTCCAACAGACTGAGATTGTATTCCTCAGAACTTAATGTGATGTCTGACCCATTATGGGTCCCAGAGAGAAGTGAATTCCTCCAGGTAGTGTCCTTTGAAGATCTTTACATTGGGGCTGGGAAGATGGCTCAGTGGTAGAATGCTTGCCTTGCATGCCTGAGGCCCTGGGCTCGATTCCTTAGCACCACATAAGCAAAAAGAAAAAAGCCAGAAGTGGCACTGTGGCTCAAGTGATAGAGTGCTAGCCTTGAGCTGAAGAGCTGAGGGACAGCACCCAGGCCCAGAGTTCAGGCCCTACGACTGGACCAAAAAAAAAAAAAAGATCTTTACATTTTGGTGATTTTGCTACCTTCTCACTATTGGGCATAATTTTGAAGTAGGGTGAGGTGTGACTTGAGATGCTTTGAAACTGTATCACTTCCCTTTCAAGGGTCTGTTTTGGTATTGGTATCCCCAGGATTCCAAGGGATCCCAATTTCCAGTGCTGGTGTGCTTTTTTTTGGCAGGCCTAATTGTTCATTTCCTTCTAGGTATATGGATCTGGATCTCAGACGAGGGCTTTCCAGTATGTCAGGTAAGGCTGTGTGACTTAGCACTGGCTGGGAACTGGGGAATAGACTTGGACAGCTTAGTATCTGCTGTGTGTGTTATTTCTCTCTTTTGTATATGCTGGTTAACAGTGACATTTAATGTTAGAAATGGAAACCTCTTGCTCTTTTTCTGAAACTTAAAACTAACTAGAATGTGCCTATAAATCTACAAGTAAATACACTGGATAGTAAAAGAAAAAAGAATACACTAGGACATGATAAAAAATACAGGTGGTCTCTAGGCATTCACACAGAGTGAGACTAAGAGAGGACATTGTTAGGAGAGGATCATATAGGCACAATAGCTATGTACATATCGCCATATAAAATAATATTTACTGAAAAGAACTCCAGGAATTGGAAACAAGAGGTTTTGTTTTTTTCTTACTTGCTGTTTTTGTTCTCATCTCCTTGCATATTGTTTGGGTAAGTGGGGAGGATACAGAAATAGTGAGACAAACGGTGAACAAATGCAGCGGTGATTGTTATTAGATGCTGTGTTGAAAATGAATTAGACAACTTGTGGGTGGAGACAGGGAAAAACTGGGAGATAGTGAGGGAAAGGATGACATTGTTCAAGAAGAAATGTAGACTTCATGTAACTTATGTAACCATAATCCCTGTGTACATCACCTTTACAACAACAATAAATAAATTTAAAAAAAAAATCTGATGTTAATCTTCGTCACTTCTGTGACTGCTGAGTTAGTCTTTTACTGCCACCTAGTGTTGTGGAGGTGAAGAGGCCCAGTGCTGAGGGGCAGCTTGTGTGATCTTATTGCAGGCCAAGTTAAGAGGTAGCTACCCCAATCATCCTTCAAGCCTGCAGATAGTGAAATCAGCTCCATTTAAAAAGTGACTTTCTAGGGTGGAAGACAAAGTAGTATAACTTCAGAAATTTGTTCTGAAACAATGCAGGAAAAAATAAATTCTTTTTTTTTTTTTTTTTGTCGGTAGTAGGGCTTGAACTCTAGGCCTGGGCACTGTCCCTGAGCTCTTCAGCTCAAGGCGAGTGCTCTACCGCTTGAGCCACAGTGCCACTTCCAGTGTTCTGGTGGTTAATGGGAGATAAGAGTCTCACGCACTTTCCTGCCCAGGCTGGTTTTGAACTGTGATCCTCAGATCTCAGCCTCCTAAGTAGCTAGAATTACAGGTGTGAGCCACCAGCACCCAGCTAATAGTATATTCTTTAGAATAGTTTCATGTGATGCTTTTTATTGTTGTGGGCTTTTTTTTCTTTGCTTGGTTAGTTAGTTACTTTTGTGTGCAGTCCTTTTAAATTATTTTTTGTATTCATTGCAATTGACTAACTGTAAAGTGTTATATGGATTTTGAGAGAAGAATTACAATACCAAAGTTCTACCCACCACTGACATGGCTATTATAAATTCTGTAGAAGTTTCTAATCCCAGTTCATTGTAAAAACCCGTTTCTGTATTTTGTCATCATGTAATTTTATTCTTTGATGTAAATACTCCAGAATGCCTGAAGTGCCATTACTGGTGTCTTGGGCCATCTCAGAGACACAGTGAGGATTAGGTTGGCTATGGAATGCAGGTCTAGCCAGCCCTCAGTTCTACCTCAGCCAGAGCAACCACGTGGGCTTTTACCTCATTAGACAGAACACCTGGAAGGAGTCTCTTAGAAAAACATAGAACTACTAGCAATAACTTACGAGGTTAAATCAGCTACTGTTGATTTTTCTCAGTAGTAGTCATAAATTCTTAGATTTAGTCCAGAAGAAACAAATATACACCTTATTCAGTGATTTTTGGCATTTTTCCCCCTATGTATGACTGTCTCACAAAACAAAGCAAAAAGCCTATCAGGGAAATATATCCAGCCCACATGTGGCCCAACAGGTGACCTTATTCTAAGAAGTTAGTTTTGTGGGGAGATGGCAGCTGTCACTGCTTCTAGACTCTTCCCATTTCCAGTCATGTATCTCAGGCACAATGTGCCATGGGAAACATAGCTGTGAGGGTACTCTCCTGCAGCAGGACCGTGTCAGTCAGACAACTTCTTTCTACTGAGTGCCACCTTTTCATAATAATATGTTTGTCTCCCATCTTCCACCACCCACTTCCTGAGGCAGGGTTAATATCCTCAGGCACACACGCACCTTGGATTTCCTAACTTCCTCAGCTCCCACATCACACGCAGGATCACAAGACTTGATGCAGTATAAAGGGAAACGAATTACCTCCCTTCTTTTTACTGGGTGCATTATTTCGAAGGTATCACATACAAAATTTCTTTAAATAGCTTCAGATTCTTGGTATAGGGGTTGGGGTACGAAGTAAGATATTCTAAGAACTCAGGAATGCCTGTGCATCTGCAGTGACATATCCGTGTCAGAGTAAGACAAACCCATAGTGACAGGCCTGCATTGACAGCCATGGCTCACACTTGGTTTCTATATACGCATGTACACACACAGTCCAGGCCACAGACAGCTTGGAAAGAAGGCTTAGGTACTTTTTTTGAGAACGTAGGTGTGAATCCTCTTAGCATACCCTATCTCCGTGATGCTACAATGCTTTCTCACTGTGGTGATAGCTAGTGACCAAGCTTCAGGGTCTTTCCACACTGGAGCCAAGAATTCCACAACATACATTCATCCATACATTCATCTGAGAACTGACCAGTTCACGTATTCTCTCTCTCTCTCTCTCTCTTTCTCTCTCTCTTTCTTCCCCTGTCTGCCTGTCTCTCTGTCTCTCTTTGTCCCTCTGTCCCTCTCTCAGTCTCTCTGTCTTTCTCTGTCTCTCTCTCTCTCTCCAGTCTTCATTCTAGTAGTAGGCCTTGAACTTGGGGACTGGATTCTGTCCCTTAGCTTTTTATACTCAAGGCTGGCACTCTACCACTTGAACCAAAGCTCCACTTCTGGCCTTTTGCTGGATAAATGGACAGAAGAATCTCATGGACTTTGCTGTCCAGGCTGTCTTTGAACCAAGATGCTCAGATCTCAGCCTCCTGAGTAGCTAGAATTACAAGTTTGAAACAGCAGTTGCTGGCAGTTTTGTTCTTAACCAGCTGCTATTTTAGGAATTGAGAATATTTTACTTCACCGAAAAGAAAAAACAAACTTTAGAATACCTGAATCCATATTTACTATACTAAATTCACTGTCCCCAAGAGCCACAATTGCCTTGAAAGCATTGCGGGGACCCAGAGGCCAGGTGTCACCTGCATCAGCATTTGGCATGACTGTCTGAATTTCCATAGTCGGGTTCTGTCTCCATTCACATAACAAGGCATGCTGTATTTATTTAAAAAGTCACTTTGTCAAAATGACACTTTTAAAGGGCTCAGGTGAAATGAGTGGTCTAAGCAATTTTGACCTTAAAAGTTGCCAGCTAGTTACATAAAAGACGCACGGCCCCCCTGTCCTCTCCTCATGAAGATGACTGCTTAAGAGTCAGCATCTTCCCACTTCAGGTGACCCCACCTCTCATGCAGCCTGAAGACCTCTTATGGGTGCTACTGAATGGCAGCTTTTAATGTCTCCTTTTAAATTCGCATAGCAGATGCCCAAGATCGTGATGCCTAAGAACACTGCCATAATGATGAAGTGACTTTTTGCCAGTTCCTATTTTTAAAAAAAGGAGTCATCCAAGGTCAACAGTGATTTGCATTTACACTTGATCTGAGAGTAGAATGTTAAGCATGTTCGTATAAAATACCCATTTGTTGCGAAAGGAAAAGCAGAACTAATCTGTTTACTGAACGCCCCCTCTCCCCCAGTTTTTTTCTCCCTCAATCAAAAGGAAGCCAAAGAAATCCTAGGTTTTCTTTTGAAAGTTGATCATGACACACAATGACCTGCTCCTCACTGGTAATTATGGAGGAAGAGGAGGGAGATGTTTCAAAGTAGACTTCTTTTGGATCACCAGGAAAAAAAAATCTTCAGACATTTAATAAGAGTAGCAGATGAACAGTAGCCTTAGAGAAAGTTCTTACGTTTAGCAGTGAGGTGTCATTTTTACGAAGTAACTTTTTTTTAACAGAGCCACACTTTAAAGCTTCTGAAAATAAGAACCAAACTTTGGTAAGCGAAAATTTGCTTACTTACCTTCACCTTCATGGCCCAGTCAATCATGATCCATCTGAAACATCCTGACACCCCTACAGCTTCATGTGAGGTGTTTTGAGGGGTGGGTTGGAGGTTGGAGGGTAGGGAGCACTGCTTCTGGTTGATTTCAACACTCAGTGTAGTTTGGCTTTGTCTGTGATTTGCCAGTATGGAGACTACATACTGGAGTCCATTCATTTCAGCAGATTTTATTTTATAAACTAGTCATGCTTTTGTACAGGTCAACTAACTTGGGTTCACAGTAAACCTGGGCTTTCATTGGAGACTTCTGCAAACCCCATCTTTTTCAGGTGTATTGTCTATTTTAACTTCCTTTTTGTTTTTACTTGGTCCAGGATTTCTGAAATGCACGGTGGGGGGGAGGGGGAGGCAAACTCCACCCTATCACCCAGGTTTCATCATCCTGTTTAATTCTCCCACCCCACCCACAAAAGCAAATCCCAGATGTCATACATGTCATTTCATCCATAAACATGTTAGCATTATTACGTACCACATTTTTTTTAGGGTTTTATTTTGGCATCCAGTTTTCCATGAGGGTGTTTGTTTTCTCCTGGGAAGCGGTAACTTTTCTTTTGGGAGGGCAGCCCCTGGTGCAGGGGGCTCAATGCTGGCATGCCTCTCTATGCAAGGCCTGAGCCACCTCCCCTTCTCTTCCAGCGATCTGGTGAATGGCCTGGTGGCTCTCATGAACAGTAATGTCAGCAGCCCTGTCAATCTGGTAAGTGTTTCTCCCTGCCCAGCTCTCCCAAGGCAGTCCAGGTCATGGTGAAAGGCCCCTTTGCTTCATTTGCTCTTAGCATGTTTAGGGCACATCTATTTGTGGTGTGCTAAGTACTCAGTAAAAGCAAAACAAAGCAAAGTAAGATACACAAAGAATATGTCTGCCAGACATAGTGACCCAGGTAATAAACAGTACAAAACTGCCTGTGTCTGCAGGGCCCTCATCTAAAGATCAGGACTGTAAGTCCTAGCCACTTCGCCCTGCCATTTCCTGTTGCAGGAACAACCCTTAAGTAGTTTTGTTCCATCTCATCCAAAGTTGAGCACTTTCAGGATGAGGAGCTTACTTCTGCTCAAATCAAAGCAGGTCACTGTCTTTAGCCAGTTCTCACCAGCAGGAAGTTCTTCATCTTTAGATTAAAATCTCGTGTCCCTCCTGCATACCCAGTAACTTCACTTCCCCTGGAAACCATTCTCAGCAAACCGCCAAGGGTTTTGCAGAGCATGTGTCCCACCAGGTCCTCTCACCAACCTGTCCCTGATTCCTGATTCTGTCCCATCTCCTGTAAAACTTGTGTTCCAAATGTGTCAACCGTCTAGCATGCACAACACTCCACCAATGAGAAGCTACCTCAAGAGCCCTGTCACCTGTTAAGATGCTGCCAGTCCCTGCTGGGCCCTCACAGAGCCTTCAGGTCATTTCAGGTCTTCTGAACTGTACCTTCTGCAGTGCTTTAGGGGTCTGGGGTTGGTGGTGGGGAGGTAGGGAGGCAGAATGCATGCCTGAAAGTTCCTGAAAGCTGTAACCAGCCATCTCAATCACCTTTAAAACCATTGGTTTCCTCCTGAGTTGAGAGAGAGTTTTTATCTTGGAGGAAGTGGACAGGAGAGTGCTTACCTAACTGTGCTTGGATTATTGTGGGTTCATGGTACAAGTTGGCTGCAGCACGGGGTCAGTGTTCCATTGATGCACTTTGGAAAAACCAATTAACTTAAAGAACAGAAAGTACCTCCATTCTTTTGGAGCCTTTGCCCACCTGATATGCAGTAGACAAAGCCATTTTTGTCCAAGTTCCCATCCTCCACTTTGCCAGTCTGGCTTTCTTTGTGCTTACAATTAGGCATCTTTTTGCTGCTTTCACCGTCTAGCTTCAGACCATCTGAAGAAATTGAGAGTAAAGAGAATTGAGGGCACAAAATCCCCCCCCCCCAATTTACTGTGGTCTCTTGTAGCTGGGGTGGTGACAGCAGAATGAGAAGAGCCAGATAAGGAAGGGGGGTTGATGGGAAGGAGGGAGGAAAACAATTTTCCTAACTCCTCCCCCTCCCCCCAAAAAAGATAAGCACACTTTATACAGCTCTTGGAGACAGTCCTTTTGGCTTCTCTACCTGCTGGCATAAAAGTCATCGTGGTTGTCACAGCTTTCTCTGCCAGCTTCAAGCCCTCTGTTACTGAAGTTGTTGGCACCCAGAGGGAAGGACATTTTCTTAGGAGAGCTAAGATTGTGAACCCAACCTTCATGAAAAGTAGCACAGCTTTCACAAGAATGTAGATACAGCAATTGTTCTAGGGCTGGGGAAGTAGCTTTAGTGGTAGAGCCCGTGTGTAGCAGCTATAAGGTATTGAGTACAAAAATAAACAAGGAAGGAAGAAGGGAAATTCAGCCAGTAGTGTCTCCGTCCTGCCTGAAGGCTGTTCTTCTGCACTGACAGACTAGAGGACTCAGGTTAGCCCTTGGCCAGGTGAGTAACCATCACCTTGAAGCATTTCAGTGATTCAGAGAGCTCAGGTGAAAGTACACAGGACAGCAGCTGCGTCTGGTGGCTTTTGGGACAGACTTTTGAGCCAGCAATATTTCCCAAGTTGTTCTTGTGGGTTGATAAGGGATGGCTCCTGTGGTAATTTCATTTTTAACTGAATCCCATTTCTTCCTTAGGGAAACCCCGAAGAACACACAATCCTTGAATTTGCCCAGTTAATTAAAAACCTAGTTGGTAAGTACAAGAAACTACCCAAAAGAAACCAGATATACTTAACCTGATCTGTTGATAACATCTTGACTAGAAATTGGGTAACGAATACAAGCTGATTTAGTTGGATCAGAGCAGAACATTTTATGAGGAACACGTCGTTGTTTTCTAGTTCTTTAATCAAGTAACATAGCAAAGGGTGATAGGTTAGTATGGTTCATCATTTTAGTTGCAAGTCTGTGTGAATTGGAAGGAGGTAATCTGTTCACTGTGTCTAACTTGAGATTGTGTTAGTTCCTCCTGCATCAGTAATGTGACTTCATGTGCAAGCACAGGTCCTGTTGAGAATAGAATTTCAGAGAGCGAGTACCACCAGCTTGTAGGTTTCTGGCCTGTCTGAAATGCTTTGTGGTTCTGGCCAAATTGGCTTATGTTGGTGATCAACATTTTAGTATTGTCTGCGTCGAGGTAGAAGAGGATTCTGTGGTTAGACCACAGGCAGAGAATAGGTGATCCCTCAGCCTCACCCTTAGGTTTATGGGAGCTCCAGAAAGCCTGGCTCCTGGAGAGGTCCTTTCTGAGTTTGATCCAGAAATTTGAGTTCAGGTACACATCAGCCTGTCCTGGTTGGAGGGCCAGGGATATGATGTGCATGCTGTTGGCCACTCTGGAGTGACCATCCATACCCCACCAAACTGGGTGGACTCTTCCAGGTTGGGATTGGGCCATTGTTCTAACTGACTGGACAGGAGGGATCCTGGTTCCAGGAGACAGTGGAGGCAGAAGCCTTCCCGACACACTAACTCTAGCACTTTTCAACATCAGCAACCCCACTGAGACCGCTTCCCCAGCTTTGCATTCCAACCCTGTATGTCCCTCACCAGATGTGGTCACTGTGTTTGTGCCACCCATGCCTTCTAAGCCATGCTGCCCACAGTCAGGCCATCCCGGACAGTGAATGAGATAGGGACTTTTGGCCTCAGCCTGTCACCTGTATCTCCCAGATCAGAATCTTGCAGTTTCACAAGTAGCTCTAGTGGACCATTTGCCCTTTGGTGCTTGAGAAGTCCCCATCTTCAACCCAAGAAGGTTGGGTTAAAGGGATCCCCAACCATGTTACTACATGTTCCAGTGCATCAACCACCCTATCTGCTTAAACAACAGCTGTTTTTATTTGTTCCCAGTTCTGCCATCAAGGCCAGCCTGCACTGAAGATTTCTTCTGTGAGTCTGGCTGATGTCACTTATGTGGGTTTATTCCACGATGGTGGGTCTGGGCTCACTGAGGGTGCCAAGCCAGCCAGGCTTTCCTGTTCTCCCTATAAGCCCTCCATCTGATACCTAAGACGTTTTAGTCCTCTGCTCATGCTTGCTCTGACCAGAGTATCAGTGGCTAGGTCTTGTGAGCTAAAGCTGGTCAGTTATCTGCCAGCACTCATCAATTGAACAAAAGAAAGGCTACTTGATTCCAGGGGAGCATGGCCAATTGGTGGGATCCACATCATAGCTGACTATCCCACTGCTATTCTGTCCTTCAGAATATCCTTTGTAGTTTTCATGTGTGTTTACTAACATGGAAGGATATTCAGGTGAATATCCTTCCCCTTCCTTTCCAGCTGGAAGGCACAGAAAGAGGCCAGGACACCTACAGGGTCAGTTGCCAGGGTCAGCCAACCATAGCCATGGCACATATGCTGCCTGAACTTCCAAGGACTGTCACTTTTTCTTTCTCTCATGGCTTTGTATGAGGTGCTGTCACACAGTCTGTGCCCTGATTCACTCCACAGATGGTATTTTACCTCATTGCACATGGTAGAATGGCACACATTCAGGTGGTCTGGAGTTCTTTTTTAACTATTTTTTTCTTTTTTTTTAAATAACTCAGGTAGCAGAAGTGAAATTCAGTTTCTCTCTGAAGCCCAGGATGACCCACAGAAAAGAAAACCAGACATCAGGAAAGCAAAGCTGATGCTGGGGTGGGAGCCTGTGGTAAGTGTGGGGAGATTCACCTGCCACCTCCTGCATCCTGTGTCCTGGGCACTGGCCCTTGTTGGGAGACTCTTATCTCAAAAGCAGAGTGAGGTGGGCTCTGGCATTCAGGCAGGTATAGGGTTTTCTCCAGGCCAACAAGAGGTTTCTTTCCCCCTTACGAGGTATCTCAGCCTCTTATGTAGAAAGACCCAGGCCTGCTGTGGGCCCTGTTTTCCTGAAATCACATGCATGGCTCCATCTCTAAAGAAGTACTGAGGTGGAGATGTCAGCATTCACTCAGTTGTGGGCACACTTACTGGGCTGGGCAGGGTTACTATTTGAAGAGGAAGAGCCAGTCCACATCAGCCCCGAGGCAGGTGGAACCCTAGGTTAGAAGTGTGCAGCCCTGAAGGGTAGGGAGGATCCCAGTGCCTTTCTGGAGCTCTTGGGCAAAGTCAGACCCTTCGCTGGCCTGTCACACACACAGTAAAGGGTGCTCAGCCTGCCTCCATCGCACTCACCTCCTTCCCTTGCAGGGAGCTGAGTGCTCCTGCCACACTTTCTAATGCCCATCCCACAGTCCATAGGGGGTCATGTGGCTGCTTCATTCTGTCCCCTTAAGGACTCTGTCCTTCAGACACTAGCTCCTTAGAGATTTCTGCCCATTCCAGCTTTATTGTAGGAGCCAGCCTGCCTCATTTACTATCTGCTGTGTCTCATCCTTACCTCATAGCTAACTCCTGTGTACCCCCAATGGAGTGTGGCTCTCCTGGAGCAGAAGCATGTGCGGTATTGTGCGTAGCAGCAGTCTCCTGCCACCGAGGCAAGAACACATTACACATCACTAGTGGATAAATGTTGGGCCATCCTAGTGGATGGACATGGTCCAGTAGGTATGGCTGCCTCACCTGCAGGTACAGTCAGAGAGGCAAGGGAGAGCCTAGAGCTCAGTTTACCTTTTAAAGATGTAAAATGTCATCAAAGCACGGTGGTTAATGCCTGTAATGCTAGGTACTCTGGAGGCCAAGATCAGTAGAGTCTCAGTTTGAAGCCAGCCTAGGCAAACAATTCATGGGATCCCATTTCAGCCAATAAAAGCTAGGGTACTGGTATGTATTTGTCACCTCAGCTCTACATGGAAGGCATAAATAGAATCATGGTCCAGGCAAGCCCTGGCATAAATGAGAGACTCTATCTCAAAAACAAGTAAAGCAAAAAGGACAAGAGAGAATGCTGGCTTAGCTAGTACAAGGCCCCAAATCCAGACTTTTAATATCATGAATGAATGAATGAATGAATGAGTAAAATGAAATAGAACTGAGTAAGTGCTAAACCCTAAAGGGACATAAGAGTTCAGACCAACATTTACTCTGTCTTGTGATATCTGAGGTCTGAGGGATCTACTGGAGATCACAGAAATGCAGTGTATGATATAAAAATATGATTATTCCCCCAACTTAAAATGCAGTAATACCAGTTATGGCATGACTTTGCAAGTCATGACAGAGACTTTGTTCCTTGAATATTTTTGTTTGGTTTATTTGGGATTAATTGATTGATTAATTTTGCTAATATTGGAGCTCAGAGCCTTGAGCTTGCCCAGCTTACTTGCTTGGCTGATGCTCTACTACTTGAACTATACTTTTTATTTTGGCAATGGAGTCTCAAGGACTTTTCTGCCCAGATTTGGTTTGGATCATGATCCTCCCAATCTCAGCCTCCTGAGTAGCTACCATTACAGGTGCCACCAGAACCCAGCACCCAGCCTGTTCGTGTGTGTGTGTGTGCGTGTGTGTGTGTGTGTGTGTGTGTGTGTGTGTGTGTGTGTGTGTGTGTGTGTGTGTGTGTGTAATGTTGTACAGAGGGGTTACACGTTTTAAGGCAGTCAAATGTAAAGAAACCTGACTATGCTTTGCATGCCTCTGTGTGTGTGTGTGTATGTGTGGGTACACACACACACACACATACACACACACACACACACACACGCTAGTTGAGTCAGAGCCATTCTCATAAAGGTGAGGTGATAGCTCATGGTTTTGATTGGCATTTCCCTGGTAATTACTGATGTTGGGCATTCATGTACTTTTGTCCACCTCAGTGTCTTCCGTAGGAAAGTTGTCAAGTTTTGTCTGTGGCCCACTTTTTTATTGTGTTTTGTTTTTGAGTTGTTTAGAGTTCTTTACATGTTCTCATTAACCTTGTCTGATCTGTAGTTTACAAGCATTCTCTCCCATTTTATAGCTGTCTCTGCTGCTATTGATTATTTCCTGTGCTCTGCAAAGCTTTGTAGTTTGATAGAATCTCCTTTGTCTATTTTGCTTTTGTTTTCTGTGCTTCAGAAGTCTTAATTGTCCAAGCTTATTGAGGTTTAATGCACGCGAGGCAAAGTAGTCACATTTAAAATACACAATTGTATAAGTTTTGATGGTTTGACACCTGTGAAGTTACTACCACCATCGATACAGACAACCCCTTCCTCCTAACAGTTTCCTGCTTGCCCTTGTAATGCCTCTCTCCAGTTTTCTCTTTATCATTAACAGCTGATATGGCTTCTGTTTCCTGTTTGCTATAAGGCATTAAGTCCATGTCATATTCTAGGGTATGATGTTGTCATGGTCCCTCTGTGCCTCTTCTGCCATTGAGAATGCAGGTAGACCCATCTGCCAAAGATCATGGGAGAAGATCAGGTTCTAGGGCAGATGCAAATGACCTTCTTTTTTATTTTTTTTAATTATGAAAATACCATACAGAGGGGTTACAATTACATGAGCAAGGTAATGAGTTCATTTCTTATCAAGCATTATTGCCTCCTCCTTTGTTTCCCCTTTTTAAATTTTTTTTTGTACCAGTATTAGGTCTTGAACTCAGGGCCTAGGCACTGTCCTTGAGCATTTTTGCTCAAGGCTAGAGCTCTACCACTTGAGTCACAGCTCCACTTCCAACCTTTTTGGTGCTTAATTGGAAATAATAATCTCACAGACTTTCCTGCTTGTGATGAGTTTGAACTGCATTCCTCAGATCTCAGCCTCCAAAGATGACTTTCCTAAAGCATCCTCCCTTTACCTCTAGGTGGATTTTTTCCCAAAAGAATGGGGCCTTTGTACATTACTTTAAAAGTGATGCAACTAATTCTGACTGGACAAGAGATGATTTAGAGTCTTGAGGGGAGGGTCTCACTGTACAATAGTGCATTACTTGTTGAATCACACATATTCTAAAAGCAGCTTTTTATTTATTTATTGCTAATATGGGGGTTTGAACTCAGGGGTCTCATTCTCACTCTGCTTGCTTGTTCACTTGACTGGTACTCTACCACTTGAGCCATACCTCTAGCCCAGCTTTTTTGCTGATTAGTTGAAGATGGAATGTCTTAAGATTATTTCCTCTGGCCACCTGTGAGCTTCAGTCCTCTACTCTCAGCCTCCTCATGACCCAGCTCTGAAAGCAGATTGTAAGGATCTCTCTTCTACAGAAGAGGCCTCGGCTCTTGACCAGCTTGTGGCTTTATGAATATCCCCAGAGAGGAACCACCTGACCACAAGTCAGCACTTTGTGGATGATACCATCCTGTTTCTTTCAAAGATGCCCCTGGCTTTCATATGATCCCATCTCTTATTTTCTCTCCAACAGGTCCCACTAGAGGAAGGACTGAACAAAGCAATTCACTACTTTCGGAAAGAACTGGAGTACCAGGCAAACAATCAATACATTCCCAAACCAAAGCCTGCCAGAATAAAAAAAGGTCGGACGCGCCACAACTGAGGCCCCACTTGGGACACGAGACTCCGTTTTACACTTGATGAGATGTATTTTTGTTTTGTTTGGGTTTTGTTTTTATTTTGTTTTGTTTTTTAAAGAAAGACTTAAACTGGTGTCATGAAGAACCAACTGGAATTTCATTCTGAACCTTGCTTTAAAGACGTGGATGTGCCTAAAATTTCCCTCAAAAAAAAAACCTACAGCCTTTGCCTTGCACTTTTCAAATCTGTCTTTTTATGTAAAATAGCCTAGATGCATCTCTGTGTATTTTCCAGTTTTTTATCTTGCTGTGAGAGCATACGTTGTGACTGTCGTTGACAGTTTTATTTACTGGTTTCTTTGCGAAGCTGAAAAGGAACGTTAAATGGGACAAAAAATAATGCCGATTTTATTTATAAAAGTGGGTACTTATAAATGAGATGTTATACTATGCATAAAGAATAAAAAAGAAAAAAAAACTAGCAGTATTGTCAGGTGGATGGGGCACCGGCATTTATTTTGGAACAGGTAAAAGAATTCTGTTTGAGAGCTTTATGTTTCTTTTTTAAAACCAGAATTTTTCCAAGGTCTAGTTTTTAGTTGCAAACTTGAATTTGAAATACTTGTGTTGATTCTTATGATCCAAGGATATTGAAATCACTACTGTATTGTGCTGCATTTTCAGGGGTGGGGAGACAAAATTAACGTATTCTTGGTTAACCGTGGTTATAAATATGCTATTTTAATAAAATATTGAAACTCACCAGTTATGGGCTTTCCATTTCAAAGGCTGGCTTTCTACTTCTCATATAACATGGTTGGATTGATGCCTGGCATAGTGGCTCAAGTCTATAATCCTAGGTACTTGGGGAGCAGTGATTTTGAAAGATTGTAGTTTAAGACCAGCCTGGGCCAAAAGAAGTTAAGAGGTTCTATCTCAACCAGTGGCTGGGTATAGTGGTGCAGATCTATTATCCAGGCTATGGGAGAAGCACAGTGACAGCACTGTGGCATATGACCATCATCTCTGCAACATAGGGAAGTGCTAGTAGCACACCTGCCCAACATACAGCAAGCACTACCTTAAAAATAACCAATGCAAAAAAGAGGTCAGAGGCATGGCTCACATGATAGAGCACCTATCAAATAAGCATGAGGCAAAACAAAAAACAAAAACAGACATTGTTCGATGTTAAGGAACTGAAAATTCAGTTTAAAAGAAAATTCAAAAAACATTCAGGTTTATGTAATTGGATATGTGGATATTGAAAACACTTCTGTGCTACTTGTATGAGGTCTCTGTGTGTGACACAGGTTGTGTCTATTTGAAATGCTTGGAACAGATTTCATTGAGATTTTCAGTTTTATAGAGTTGGGGATATTTGGGTAGGTGTTATTGCCTGAGCAGTAAAATCTGAAAAGGCAGGAAGGCAAACACCAAAATCTGAGAAGCTCTGAAATCTGGAACTTCAAGTTTGTCAACGTACAAATCTATTAGATTTCAATTTTTTGGATTAGGGATGAGTGTTCAATTTACGTCCACTGTTTTGTGAAGTTCTTAGGTTTTACCCAGGGTTAGAATCCCTTTTGTATCTTTCTTTAGCAACCTAGGCCAAATTGATCAACAGTTTCATTTGTCTTGCAGAGAAAGGTTTACAAATGAAACTCATTCTGTGAACACGTGAAACCCTTTCATTTTCATCAAGAACTCTTTCAAGGCCTATGATAGGACCTTCTTTTTGCCTTATAATAAGTGAAGAGCAATGTAGTAAGTCAAAACAGCATGTTTTCCAAGTATGTTGGCTCTGCCTAGCAACAAAAAAGCCAGAATAGGCACTGAGGGGGTAAAGGTCACAGAGGACAGAAAAAGTGTGTCCTCAGTGTCTGACAACAGGAGAGCCAGGGTGCCCAAGACTTTCTTGGCCTTTATAGTCACCTGGGGATTTCTTTTTAATTGAACATGATTTTCAAGTCAGAGTCTCTGAGGTCCCCAAAGGTTCCTGAAACCTTTGTGGTATAAAAGAGAGAAGAGGAAAAAAACGTGAGAGGAAGGAAGGAAGAAAAGAAGGAAAGAAAGGAAGGAAGGAAGGAAGGAAGGAATGGAGGGAAGGAAGGAAAGAAAGAAAGAAAGGAAAGGAGAAAAAAAGAAAAAGGAAAGAAAGAAAGAAAAGGAAAGAAAGAAAGAAAAACATGGCTGACCCACCCTTTCTGCCTTCCTGCTTTGTTGCCTACCTGCTTCCTTCCCTTCCTCTCTTTGCCTCCTTCCCTCCTTTCCCTGACATAAGTGCATGTCCTATCTGAGCCCCACTTTGGCCTCTTACATTTTTATTTCTGTCACTGGTCTGAAGTAGATGATGCACCTTTGACAGAACTGGGAAGCTAACTTGGTAACTACTAAGGGTGAGCTCAAGCCATAGATAGGAATGGTTCAAAAGTTTTGTGGAGCAAAGCTTACCTTATACTTGCTAATATCCCAGATGGGATTCAGTGTGATTTTCATAAAACGCATTCGTTATCTTGCCCATGTAATTGTAACTTCTTTGTATGGTATTTTCATAATAAAAAATTAAAAAAAAAAACATTCTCAAAGTAGGGAATAACAAATAGAAGAGGAACAGTGTGTAATTACACTGGATGAAAGGGCTAATGCACCTTGGGAGATACTGTGGGATTCAAATTAAGCATCCTAGGCAGAGAGAAATGTAGAATTGAGGGTACTGGAACCAATGAGTAGGTGGACAGGTGAGGACTGCTATGGTTTAAATGTTTGTGTCCCCCTCAAGTTAACAAGTTGAAACGATAATGTAGTGATGTTAACAGGTGAGGTGTGTTTGTGAAGCAGTGAAATTAAGGGGGCAGAGCCCACATGGAAGGGGTTAATGCCTGTATAGAAGAAGACAAAAGGAGATGTTTGCCCCTTTTACCTTGTGTTTATGTTCTCACTTCTTCCTGCAAGCAGGCACCATCTATGAACCAGAAAGTGGACTCTTGTCATACCCCAACTCAGCAACTGGATTGCAGGCTTCCCACTGCTCAGAACCATGAGCAATGAATTCCTGTCATTTATCAACGACCCAGGCTGTGGTATTTTGTTACAGTAGCCTGAAGAGATGAAGACAACACTGCCCCTGCAAATTTGAAATGGTTCCTGATGAAACAGATACTTCTCATTAGTTTTAGTGACAGGGGAGGCTAAGCAAGGTGTAAACGGCAGTGTGAATGTACTGTGTACGTGGCAGAGCTGTGTCCACTTGGATACTGATCCCAACCCACCAGCCCCAGGTGGAATCTCACAGCACCATCACTACTAGAGTCCCATTGGTGATTTTGCTCCTGTTTATGGTACTAACAGGTTGCCCATGTTGGTTCATGGTTCTTAAGTTATAGGTGAAGTTGACTTCAGTGAAATGGTGCTCTGGTCATTGCTTTGAATCATAGTTTTTTTCATAGACTGAGGGATAATGTAGAAAGTCTCCAATAATTCCCTGGTACACAGGAATTGTGAGTTTTAATGTATTGTGACTTGTATAGCCAGGCACCGGTGGCTCACGCCTATAATCCTACTCAGGAGGCTGAGATCTAAGGATCTCAGTTCAAAGCCTGTCCAGGCCAGGAAAGTCCGTGAGACTCTGATCTCCAGTAAACCACCAGAAAACTGGAAGGGATGCTGTGGTTCAAGTGATAGAGTGCTCGTCTTGAGCTGAAGAGCTGAGGGACAGCGCCCAGGCCCAGAGTTCAAGCCCCACCACCGATGACGACGACAACAACAACAACAACAAAAAGTGACTTGTATAGTTGGCCAAATCTTTTTCTGTGGTTGGTAGGGAGCTGGAAAATTGCAGTCCCCTGAGCACTGGGACCACAGTATCTGATGCTCTGCTTCAAAGGTTTGATGTTTTAATGGTAGGCTTTCTTGACTGTATCCTGTATGTATCTCAGCACACTGAGGAATAAGGGCCATTTTTAATCAACAGGATGGGAAGGAAAAAATACAGATTTTTTTATTCTGTGTTTTAATATGGCTGGAGTGTGTATCCTAGTGGTTTGTGTATTGAAATTGAATCCTATTGGGATATAGAAGAGTGGGACTGTACTCGTACTGTGGCATTTCAGGCAGGGCCTTTGGGAGGTGATTGGGGTTGGACAAGATCATTAGTGCAGTCTTACCTTGATCCCTGGTGATTTTATAGGAAGAAAGACCAAGACACTCAATGTCTATTGCCCTGTGCATATCTGTGCCACCTCAAACTTCTGCCAGCAAAGACATCACCACATGCAGCTTCTGGACCATGAGTCAAAATAAACTTTTTAAAAGGTTATTCAATCTGAGTTGGTAGCGACATAAAATACACTAAAAGGCCAGGTACTGGTGGGTCGCACCTATATTCCTAACTACTCAGAAAGCTGAGATCTGAGGACTATGTTTCAGACCTATCCCTGGCAGCAAAGTTCAAGACTCCTAACCTCCATTTCACTAGCAAAAAGCCAGAAAAGAACCCTTGGCTTGAGTGGCAGAGCTCCAGCCTGGGGTGGAAAAGTGATGGGATAGTTTCTAGGTCCTGAGTTCAACCCCCAGTACTGGCATCAAAAAAAAAGTATGAAAAGAAAATCTGTACATAGTATGAGTCCTATT
The DNA here is from genome assembly GCF_024711535.1 of Dipodomys merriami. Classification (NCBI taxonomy): domain Eukaryota; kingdom Metazoa; phylum Chordata; class Mammalia; order Rodentia; family Heteromyidae; genus Dipodomys; species Dipodomys merriami. The sequence goes on along the minus strand of NW_027205159.1, from coordinate 7,744,792 downwards.
TGGACTCTACCTAAATATGCCAGACATGGAGCTTTAGGATTTAATGCCTGCCTTGTATTTCAGTCTTGCTTTGAACTAATAGTCCCTATTTCTTTCTTTGGGAAGAGGCATGTTTGTTCTATCCCTGTGCTGGTATTATATTTGGAAAGATACAGTTCAATGAGTGTGTGTGTGTGTGTGTGTGTGTGTGTGTGTGTGTGTGTGTGTGTGTGTGTGTGTGTGTGTGTGTGTGTGTGTGTGTGTGTGTGTGTGTGTGTGTGTTTACAGGTTTAACAAATGGAAGCATTTACCTTGAATGTCACAGGAGACTGGGCTTCAAAACTGAAGCTAAAAACTGAAAATGGGGGGAAAGTGCCTGACACCTGACCTTCCCACTTTAGAAGGTTAGGTAGTGAGGTTGCCAAGCAGATGTAACATGGAGATGAGATGATAACTGTCTTTTTATTACTTCCAGAACACAACTGCAGCTGAGCTGGCTGGCTGACTGGGAGGCTGGCAGCTGGACAGTTAATCACACTCTTTATTCTCAGCTTCTCTGGTCAAAAAGCAGTAGGTAAAGGTTTTCTCTTAGCAGTGTAGTACAGACCTGCCCAGTGGTTTCCTTTCAACATTCGGGCTATTTATTTATCTTTTGAGCTATGATTTCTCTGAAGTTGACCAGACTGGTCCCCAGTCTAAGGCTTTAAGTGATCATCCTTCCTCAGAGACCCAAGAAGCTGGTAGTAAGCTTCTTAAATAATAGATGTTTACCATGCTACATTGCTCAGTTTATTCTCGCAAAATATTTCAGCAAGAAAAGGAAATAGAGGTAAAAAAAACAAGACAAGCCAGGAGCTGGTAGCTCATGCCTGTAATCTTAGTTCTTCAGGAGGCTGAAACATGAATATTCTGGTTCAAAGCCAGTCTGGGCAGACAAATCTGAGAGATATTTATCTCCAATTAACAACAACAAGCCAGAAATGGAGGTGTAGCTCAAGCACCATGCTTGAGCAAAAAGCAAAGTACTGGCACCCCACCCCACCCCCACCCCCCAAAAGAAAGCCCAATAAAAAGCCAGCAGCAGCAGTCTTAGGTTACAATGAATGAGCCAACCCCCTCCCCACCCCACCCCCGTCATTTCATTTGTAATACAGTTGATTCCCCTTCTAGATATATGTTGTGATGTCCTTGTCACATTGCTGGAGCCCCCAGCAACACAGCTTTGTCTTCTTCCCAAGTCCTTCACATTACGTAGTTGATCACTGACAAGATAAGGATGCACCTCAGTGAACGTACAGAGTTCTTTATGAATCCCAGTTTCCTTTGTCTACTAAACTTGTTTTGTCCATTTGCTACAGTAAACATGACAGCCAATGGCTGGCAAAGGTGTAGCTTAATTGTTTCCAACTTCTTTGACTTCCTCCAGCTTTCATTGACTTGTCTTAGCCTGAGGGAAACAGGAGGTCCCTTTGGCCTCTTAACAATTCCTACATCTAGTTCCTACATCTAGTGCTGCTAGCCTTCATAATGCGCACAACCTCTTTGTTTAATCAGAGTAAAAATTGCAATCATATATCACAGGAATCTGGCACTAGATTCTTTTTCCTACAGGCTGGGCAAGGATGGGGAAGTAATGGCTGCTTGAGATACTGAGAAACTAATCGGTAGGTATGGTCCTTTGTCTCTGTGGTCTCAAAGGAGGAGTCCATGGACAGGGGGAGAAGTAAAATGGTGACGATTTATTAAAGAAGTTAAATAGCTCCTACTAGACGAGAGGGGTCCCAAGGGAGGGCACCACCTTGAGTGCACTGTGCCAGGGTTAGGGTTAATAAGGTACCTCTAGGAGAGAATTATATGATGTGACTCAAGATTTTGGGGCAGCCTGAAGGCCATATCAGTCCCCAGACCCAATCAGAGACTCCATGAAGCCCACCCGAGCTCTCCACGCATCTTTTGGCTATTCTGATTGTAGGCCTGTTCTGGTGCACACTTCCGTGTTCAAATGTCAATCTTCCAGGGACGATGGGCATGATGGCCAGGGGCCCTGCATGCACAACTGCTCAAGGCCTGTACATGAGATTGCCCAAAGCCATGGTGAGGGCTGCAGAACCTCTGTTCTGAAGGAGGGCCTTTGTGCTGATCGCCCAGCCAGGCTTTTCTCTGCTCTCACTTAAGTGAACATCATTATTCCAACCTGATAGCACCAATCATGAGCAAGAAAGCTGAGTGAGAGTTCAACTCCGAGTTTAAGCCCAGTTCCAGCACACACACACACACAGAAACAAAAGAATAACCAAATAGAAACAAGAGCCTAATAGACTAATAAGATATTACTAAAATTAGAGGCAAGCATTGTCTAATAATAGGATTCAGACAAAAAAATAAGCAAAAAAAATTTAAAACTAAAAAAAATGGCTATGTAAAGATAAGACATTCCATTCCCTATAGAAATGCATCAGTCTCAAATATGTGGGTTCTATATCTTCATAATATGACTACCCATACCAACAAGATTAAAGGGAAACATCAAAACCCCCATCATAGAAGGAGATTTTAACACACTTCTTGGTGATGGTTAAGTAAAGCTAAGATAAAAAAAACCCTATTAGAAAAGAAAAATGCAGGCTTTGAATGAATGAACTTCACCTTGTTTGACATCTGAGAAAGATAGTCCTTTCAAGTGTGTGTGGAACAGTTAATGGTGTGACATACCCCAAATATACTGCTGTAAGGCACTGCTTGAAGGGACAAGGACCTGCCAGACGGCCTTGGTTACTACAAAGCAGTTAAGCTACAAAACAAAGCCAGGAAGATAATTAGAAAAGCCCATGCACTTGGAAATGTAATAATACAATCAATGCATAGGTCAAATGAGAAATACTGAAATGTGAAGATTTTGCCAGCTACTTTTTCACAGCAGACTCCTGGGACATAATATTAGAGCACTAAAGAATGAGAAGGCCTGGCACCAGTGGCTCATGCCTATAATTCTAGCTACTTAGGAGTCTGATCTGATGATGGCAGTTCATAGTCAGCCCAGGCAGGAAAGTCTTTCAATTAACCACCAAAAAGTTGGAAGTGGAGTTGAGGCAGGATAGCCTAGGGAAAATGAGGGATGGTAAATGACACTGCCAGGAATTCAAAGACTCAAGCTTAAAGATTGACCATATACTTCCCTTAAGATTAAGGAAACAAAATCATTTAAAGAGAAATGAAGCAAGATAAACTAAGGAAAATGAGAATGGTCAGCATACAGCAAATATAGGAGATATCCCTTCATATACTTCCCTTAAGAATAAGGGAATGAACTTTACAATTTAGGCTGGAGCAGGGGGGGAAGGGGGGAGTGTAGTTGTGGAGATGGGAGGAAAGGGATGGTAGTGGGAAAACAAAGGAGGAGGCAACAATATTGGATAAGAAATGTACTCATTACCTTGCTCGTGTAACTGTAACCCCTCTGTACAGTATTTTCACAATAAAAACTTATTTTAAAAAATTAAAAAATAATAAAGAATAAGGGAACAAAAGTCATTTTAGCGGGGCTGGGAAGGTGGCTCAGTGGTAGAGTGCTTGCCTTGCATGCCTGAGGCCCCGGGTTCGATTCCTCAGCACCACATAAGCAAAAAGAAAAAGCCGGAAGTAGCGCTATGGCTCAAGTAGTAGAGTGCTAGCCTTGAGCTGAAGAGCTGAGGGACAGCGCCCAGGCCCAGAGTTCAGGCCCCATGACTGGACCCTCCCCCCCCCAAAAAAAAGTCATTTTAGCGGAAACAAAGTCGGATAATTTAAGGAAACTGAGGATTGGTAAAGACAACTCAGAACTATTGTATTTAGAAACATAAAAGTGCCATCTTTGCTTCAGAGAGACAACAGGATGCATTCATTCCTGAGGAATGCGTTTATATATGCCTTCCTAAGAAAAATGCTTCCCCAAACTTAAACCACCTGCTCACAAATAGATATGAGGGCCCCTCCTTGTCTCAAGGATAAGGATCTGTTTAATGCAGGATGCATTCTCACCTGGAAACACAGAGAGTAACACCAGGTATAATCAGAGCCAGACTCCCTGCCTTTACCCTATAAATAACCCAACCGCCCAAGGAGCTGTGGGTCTCTGTCTCAGAGTCTATGTCTGTATGTGTGTCTGTGTATGTGTCTCTCTCTCTGTGTCTCTCTGCCTGTTTGTCTCTGTGTTTTTCTCTGTCTCTCCTGATGAGAGCACCCACACCTGCCCTTCAGTGTGTGTCTGCTTTCTGTTTGCTTGCCTGCTTATTTACTTAATAAAGCTCTGCCAAGTTTTCTTACCATCATGACTTGTCCAGAAATTCTTATTCTGTAATCAGTCACACACACACACACACACACACACACACACACACACACACACACACACACACACACACACTCACACACACACACACACACAGAAGTCTTAAAATGGAACAATGATCAAATTAAAGACACAAAAATAGAAGAAAATGAAAAGAACAGAAATTAATAAAAATAGACAAGTATACCAAAGAAGAAATTAATCTAACAAACCACATGTTTGGAAGTCTAAATTCAGTTTGCCACCTGGCACAAGTAGAATGGGATGGGAAACGAATAGCCACAGACTCAAAGAGGGATGTTCAAAGCAACTCTTGTTTACACTGTGAAGTTTGATATGTAAGACTTCCTGCAAAGATGGACATTAGAGAGACACACACCAAAATCAAAACAAACCTCTAACTATCAAAGAAATATAATCAATAGGAATCTTATGGATTCCAATAGTGCAATTGCTTTGAACAACTAACTTAAACAGCTTAACAAATGGATACAGGAACTGAAATATGTTTTATCGGAACAAGTAGAGGGTGGGGGAAGGGAACCATTGGGGGACAGATGAATGGAGAGGAAGGGTTGGCAAATACACTGTAATCACATTAAGTGAAAGTGGAACCAGGTAACTTGAGGTGGGGTTTGGCTAGATGGAGAAGAATGATGGAAGAGGTGACACTGATCAGGATGCATTATAATCTGACTTGTTGAATTGAAACCTCTTTGAACAAATGCTTGAAATGATTTAGAGAAAAGAAAAAGCTAGACCTAAAATACAACTATGCACTGTTAGGGAAATGGAGGAAAAAAGAAGGAAACAGGTTGGACTTGATCTTCCACAGGTGAAGACTGTGGGCTTGGAGACTGTGCAAAGAGGTGGAATAAGAGTTGGGTTTTTATGAGGTCTGAGAAAGGGGGCAGAGGTTGATGAAAAAGCCATAAGGTCTGAGGAGGTAGGGGGCTTTTTGGTTGGGCCCACAATGGGATATTTACAGCCAGGATTAGGTAGATTGCCCTGCCTGCATCAAGCGGTCTACACCTGGGAAAACAGGGTGGGTACATAAAACAATTGGGCTGTAGGGAGAGGCAAGGCCTTCAGTGTATACTTAGAAGAGGAATCCAGAAGTACAACTCCCCTGAACAATTAAAATGAAAAAAAAAATAACAACAATAATAAAAAGAGATGCAGTTAATAATCAAAATGTTTTCTCATAAAGCCTGGCTGGGCACCGGTGGCTCACACCTGTAATCCTAGCTACTCAGGAGGCTGAGATCTGAGGATTGCAGTTCAAAGCCAGCCCAGGCACGAACGTCCATGAGACTCCTATCTCCAATTAACCACCAGAAAACTGGAAGTGGCACTGTGGCTCAAGTGGTAGAGCACTCACCTTGAGCTGAAGAGCGCAGGGACAGCACCCAGGCCCAGAGTAAGCCCCATGACCAACGAAAGAAAGAGGAGGGAAGGAAGGAAGGAAGGAAGGAAGGAAGGAAGGAAGGAAGGAAGGAAGGAAGGAAGGAAGGAAGGAAGAAAGAAAGGAAGGAAGGAAGGAAGGAAGGAAGGAAGGAAGGAAAAAAGGAAGGAAGGAAGGAAAGAAGGAAGGAAGGAAGGAAGGAAGGAAGAAAAAAAAGAGTAAAGAAAGCCTGGCATCCAAATAGCTTGTGAATATGCGTGTGTGTACGTGTGTGTATGTACATGTGTGTGTACATGCACTCATTAGGACTAGGACTTAAACTTAAGGCCTGAATGCTGTCCCTTCTGGAGTTATATACCACTTTCACTGAAGTGGACCCTGAGATGGGGCCCAAGCTGGTATGATTCCATTTTGAGCTTTGCCTTTGTTTTAGGGATTTTAGATTTGATGGACCTAGTTCCAGGAATGAAAAAAATGCATCTGGTCCCCCTCCCCTTAACAACCTAACCCACCCTTGATTGTTCAGTTAAAGACTGACCCATAAAGCACATAAGTTGTAATCTTGCTCAACTGGCAGCACCACCTGCTTATGAGAGAAACCCTGCCTTTTGCCCGCCAAATTCACATGCCAATTCAAACCAAAAGGATAGGATAGTTTAAGCAACTACTATAAGGCAGACTAACTCCATTGGCCACCTGCATGTGGCCTAACATGACTATGACTGTTCAATACTTTCCTGCTGTGGTTGGTTTTGAACCATGATGCTTAGATGTGTCTCTTTCCTGATTGTGTGGTGGGGGAAGGGGGGTTGGTAGTAACAGCAAGACCACTCAATCGCAATTGATCTCCGCAGGGGCGGGGGAAGGGGAGGAGAAGGGGAGGTACAACCCGACGTCATAAGGCTGTTCTTCAGATTCCAGCCAATGGCTGTGCCAGTTTAAGTCCGAGCTTGCCACCCAAGGATATCATTGGCTTCCCACTGGAGCTGGGAGCGCCTCGGATTCCCTGGGAAGCTCAAGAAATAGAACAAAGGATGTTAGTGGCTCATCTAGGTTGGGGAACACACGTGGTTCAGGAAAGGGCAGAGGTAGGGTTACAAAAGCTAACTAGTTAGGTACCAAGAAAGTCTCATCCACAAGAAGCTTAGTTACATTCACATTTTAAATCCATTCATCATTTACTTCACAGTTCAAGTGAAATACTTTAGCTCATTTTTAATTCCCCATCATATTATTAGATTCATTTGTTGTCCCCCTTACACAGTTTAAGTCAAATACTATAACTCATCTCTAATTCTCCATCATATCAATCACTGGTATGAGCCACTGGTGTCTAGCTCCAGATGGTTTCACCTGAATTCTATCAGCCACTCTGGAAATCTTTTCATTTTTACAGAGAATCTTAAAAGGCCAATTCATTTTATAAGACCAGCCTAACCTAAATGTACCAACTGTCCCACTGGAACAGAACCAAAAAGAAAGGGACAGGCCAATCTTACGGATGAGGCAGAAACAAAACTTTCAAACCAGATTTAGCAAGTAGTCAAAAGATGACCAATTAGGCTTATTCTGAAATTTTAATTGCTAGATTTATTTACTTAATGATAGGCTATTTAGTAATAAAAGTCACCATATTAATGAACAGACTTAAAAGGAAATGTTATATCATCTTAATAAAGAAGGGAGAATCTAAGATGGGTGCTGGCGGTTCACACCTGTAATCCTGCCACACAAGAGGCTGAGGTCTGAGGATCACAGTTCAAAGTCAACCCAGGCACATAAGACTCTCATCTCCAATTAACCAGAAGAAAACCAGAAGTGCAGCTGTGGCTCAAGTGGTAGATAGCCAGCCTTGAGTGAAAAAAGCCAGGCAAGAGCATGGCTGAGTTCCAGCTCCAGTATCAGCACAAATCAAAGTCACTCAATACCCATATTGTAAGCATTAGGCCCACCTTTGGTCCTCAGCTCCACCCAAACCTGAGCTCCTCCCTCCTCTCCCCCCACCCCAGCTTGTAAAGTTCATTTCCAATATACTGTCTTGTGGGTATCACTGTTGCAATGGGTCATCCCGTGTCCTTGTTTCAGTGTTTTGTTATTCCCTTCCCCTCCCCAGATTAGACATATGTATATACAAGATGCATAGTACCAAAATCAAGTACAGTGACAACAGGGGATATACCATAGGGGGAAGAACATACAAAAGAAACAAAAAAATACATTAAAACCAACAACAACAAAAAGACATCTTGTGTCCATATTTTGGGGTTCATTTCACTTAGCATCATCTTATATGGCCATATGCACATAGTTTTTGAGCTTTTCTGCTCATCTGATAAAATTATCCTAGACATATATTATGTATTACTAATGAGGGAAACCATGGGACCTATATTTCTTTGTGTCTGACTTACTTCACTTAAAAGTGAGGGAAGTGGGGAGGGAAGGGATAGTGGGAGAACAACAAGGGAGGGGGTAACAATGCTTGATAAGAAATGTACTCATTTGCTTACTCATGTAACTGTAACTCCCGTACATCACTTTTACTATAACATAAAATTTAAAAGTAATTAAAAATAAAACAAAAGAAAAAAGAGAAACCAACAGGAAAAAAATAAAATACAAAATTACAGCCCAATAATTCAAAAGGAAATTTAGAGTCAGGACACAAAGAGAATCTTGAGATCATAGTAGCATGATTCATGTTAGCCACCAGGGGGTCACTTACCCAAGTGTCCCTCAGATGAGCAGATAAACAAAACGTGAAATGTTACTCAGCCTGAAAAAAGGAAGTTCTGACACATGCTACCTTGAAGACACTATGTCATGTGAAATAAAGCTAGCTCAAAGATAAACACCTTATGTCTACTGAGGAGTAGTCAAAATAGAGACAGGAAATTGCATAGTGGTTACAGAGAACTGGGGGCTGTGAGTGTGGGAAACTAGTTTTTAACAGAACTTCAGCTTGGGAGGCTGGAAAAATTCAAAAGGTACATAGTGATATACAGGACAAAGTAAATGCATTAAATGCCACTGGTCTGAACACCTAAGACTGGTTAAAATGGTACATTTGGTGCAGTGTATATTTATCACAATGTGTTACAGAATATATCATCTATATATATAGATGATATATATAGATAATACACTGAAACAAGGACACAGGATGACCCATTGCAACAGTGATACCCACAAGACAGTATATTGGAAATGAACTTTACAAGTTGGGGTGGGGGGAGAGGAGGGAGGAGCTCAGGTTTGGGTGGAGCTGAGGACCAAAGGTGGGCCTAATGCTTACAATATGGGTATTGAGTGATTTTGATTTGTGCTGATACTGGAGCTGGAACTCAGCCATGCTCTTGCCTGGCTTTTTTCACTACAGATATATATCATCTATATACATATGCATACATATATAATGTATGTGTGAATTTTACTCATCCATCAGGAAGAATATTATGTAAATTACAGGGAAATGGATGGACCTTGAAAAGTTACGTGAAGTCAGGCTAAGAGAGACAAAGGGTGCATGTTTTCTAACATAGTGGAAGTCAGATCTAAACTATAAATATATGTAAACATATACATTGTCATGTGCATATATACACAAGCACATTAAAGTATGGTATTTTTAGGGGGATTCCAATAATGTAACTCCTTGGGAACTTGTGTGGGGAGGTCAAGGAAAGGGGTGTGGATGTAGAGAGGAAAGGTGGGTAAATACATTCTTATGTGAAAATGGAACCAGGGACATTCAAGAGACAGGTAGGGTTGGGAGAAATGGGGGAGAATGAAGAACATGATGACATTGATCAAGATGCATTGTACTCATAAACTGACATGTGGAATTAAGCCTCTTTGTACAACTACTTAAGTATGATGATGATGATGTTATAGGATTCCCAAGAAAGAAACAGATGAGCTTGTATTTAATTATCATAAATACTGCTATCTCCAATGTAGAGTACATGGCTACTTATCCCCTAAGGTTTGTGAATGAAGGTGCCTTACAGAGATGATTGCACAGCAATGCCATACAATTTTTCTGATGGAAAAAGCAAAGGTTTTCCTTAGACAGGATCTATGAAAGCAGGGGCTCTGAGCCACAAAAATATGGGGAGCCATTCTGAAACACCTCCCCCCACCTCGTGCTGTTAAATCTCCTCCTACCACACCTGTGCAGATGTGCACAGAGCTACAGATGTGCCACAGCTGGAGCACCCCCCTTCTCATGAGGACCTGCTCAGATTCCTCTCACTCTCCCTCTTCCCACTCCAGTACTATTCATCAGATGTTTAAATAAAAGGCAAAGTGGTTTCTTTAACTTCCTTGAATTCATTGAACAAAATTTTATTGTTTTTCTTAGATGAGCATGGTTCTGTAATCAACTAACCTTCGGGGTATTTTCCGTTGTTCTTCATTTTCTAGGTGATATATTAAATATATCCAACTTTGACTTGGAGCCTGACCAATGATTATAATCCTCTAAACCATACTCTGTAAGAAGAAACCATTTTCAACTCGATTTTCTTGCTGATTCTAACTTTTGAACTCACTATCCACTGCATTTGAACAAACTGAAACCCTTTGGCTTCCATGCTGTGCTTGGGACTAGGAGGATTCCTTGTAAGATACAGCAGAGAGGGTCTTCAGACGACATTCCAACTTCAAGGTATGAAGGAAGTAAGAAATCTTGTAGCTTAATTTTTACCTAAATGAATGCTGAGCCTTTTCTTTTTAACAAAATGCTTTATTCCTATTTTTAAATGAGATGCATTGTTAGGGATTTGCATGAACAGGCACTTATATTTGGTGCTTAAACTCTGCTGAGTGACACTGAAATAAAGCGCTTTACACAAGTAGTATAAGGCATGGGTATGGCTAAAGAGAAATCCTATTGGTTTTCTGCACAGTGAGCGGCCAGGCATGGTCAGTAGTCATCATAGTTGACGCTGGCCCCGTGCCTGAAGCTGTGGGGACTCTGGGGGCCGATGGCAGCATCTTCATCATAATGACGTTGGTAGTAATCGCCATAGTAGTCATGTCCATTCCGATCTCTATTTAGCCAATAGGTGATGTCATCTTCAAATTTCTATAGGAAAAAAGAAAGATTGAGGATGTACTTACAGCTCTCCTCCATCGTGGTTTTGCTTTGAAGATAAATAACTATTAGATCTACAGTTCTGGAATTGAACTCAGTGCCTGAGCACTGTCCCTTAGCTTTTTAGCTCAAGGCTAGCATGCTTTACCACTTGAGTCACAGCTTCATTTTCAGGTATTTTTTGCTGGTTAATTGGTGATGAGTCTCATGGACTTTCCTTCGTGGGCTAGCTTCAAACAAAGATCCTCAGATTGCAGCCTCCTAAGTAGTTAGTTAATATTATTTAAGATTACAGGCACAGGCTACTGGAACCTAGCTTAGAAGATGACTTTTTAAAGTTAAAACAATGTTGGCTTGTTTTTTTTTTTCCAATCAAGATTGATTTCCAACTGGTAGGTACAGCTGAGCATTCCTGCCCTTCACACCTACTTCAGTAGTTTCTAGAGCTTGCTAATGGATGTGTGCTGAATTTTAGTCCTGTGCTTACTTCAGCTGCTGCTAAAAATACCAAGATTTCTAGGTGGTCTGATTTCCTGCTTTACCCATTAATAGCAGTTACACAAAGCCCTTCTTATCTTTAATCACCTTTTGTTGCTAGATATTATATTATATTAGCTATTCTCCACATTAAACTCTTCATGCCCATTTCTGATGGCTACCAAAGAAATACAAATTACTGAAGAATGCATACATATGCATACAAAATATACATATATGTATGTATATGAGTGCATTTTAATTAACTTATTGTCAGTGCAGGGGCTTGAACTCAGGACCTCCAGCTCTTACTTTATTTGCTTGCTCATAGCTGGCACTCTATCACTTGAGCCACACCTCCAATCCAGCATTTTGCTGGTCATTGGAGACAGGAGTCTCACAGACTTTTCTTTCCTGCTGGCTTCAAACCATGATCCTCTAAGTCTCAGCCTCCCGAGTTGCTTAGAATTATAAGTATGAGCCACAGAATTCAGTCTATCTTATTGAACATTTCAAATATAAGATTATAACCTAAGGATTCTACAAGTGGCAATGTTTTCATGTAGGACTTAGGGGATCATGCAACTTAAAAATGCTTATGAATTCTTACATGTGGATCTACCTCCACAGTAACTCTGGACAAAATATCAACTTCAGTAAGAGACAAATGTCACAGAGATGCAAATTATAGTATATGCCCTTTGGACTGCTTAAATAATGAATAACTTCATTCCTATAAGTACTTAGCATCACACACATGGCACAAGGTTTGGCTGTAAATGCTTACCTATTTGCACAGCAAAAGGGAACTTACATTTACTGCCCAAAAAGCCATTTAGAGAGTAACCAATGGGCAGGAATCCATGACACAACCACATGATTTTTTTATTCAGCCATTAAAAATGAGATATCTAGGCTGAGAACCAGTGGCTCATACTTGTAATCCTAATTACTCAGAAAGAGAAGACCAGAGCTCGCTGTTTGAGGCCAGCCAACACAAAAAGTGCACAAAACCCCATCTCAATAGAAAACAATTGAGCGTGGTAGCTTTCAACTGTCATCCTAGTGAAATCAAGGTAAGAGAATCAAGATCTAGTCTGACCTGTTCTTTAAACAAAAGTATATCTCAAAAATAAACAGAATAAAAAGTTCAAAGTTACCTAGCAAGCATAAAGGCCTGAATTCAAGCGCCCACGCGCACATACACACACACACACACACACACACAAGAAATATCTAAAGCTTTCTTCTTTATACCCATTGATTGCAGTACTTTGGTTACACCTTCTATACACAGCAGGTACCCATTTCAGCTGCCTGGTTGCCATCTGTGACAAACCCATCTGTCCTGGGAGTGGGGTGCAGGCTTCATGGTTTCCGGTCAATTACTCCTCAGCCAGACTCAGTCTAGGCCTTCAGCCCGGCCCCCACTGAGCTGTTCTTGCACCCTAGGTGGAGTCTGCAATTATAAACCTTCTTTTGTTTTAATTTTCTGGGTTTGTCTACTCAAGTTACTTAGGTGCATGAGCTGTACCATCTTTCTCAAGTGTACCGACAAAGTTTCTCCTAATAGCTGCAAAAACTCCTCTATTTAATAGTCACTTTTGATTTTTTGTACATTTTTTAATTGTAAAAATACTGTACAGAGGGGTTACAGTCACATGAGCAAGGTAATGAGTACATTTTCTGTGGAGCATTGTTGCCTCCACCTTTGTTTTTCCCCTTCCATCCCTTCCCTCCCACTTCCACAACTACCCTCCCCTCCCAAGTTGTAAAGTTTGTTTTCAACATGGTGTCTTGTACATAACAATGGGTCAACCTGTATCCCTATTTAAGCATGTTGTTTTTTCCCTTCCCCTCCCTGAATTAAAGAAGTGTATATAACTTTTGATTTTTATACAACTGTATGATTTTTCATACTCATACTGATGTTTTGGACATGTTTTGATATTTTTTTTAAAAAACGTGGCTGTTTTGGGGGACACTGTGAGTAATCTTTTCATTTGTTTTGTTTGGTGCTAATCCTGGGGCATGAATTCACCTGGGCACTGTTCCTGATTTTATTTTATTCAAGACAAATGCTACCATTTAAGTCACAGCTCCACTTCCCGCTTTATTTACCTATTTTGGTGGTTGATTAGAGATCATGGACTTTGCTTCCCAGGCTGGCTTTGAACTGCAATCTTGAGATCTCAGCCTTCAGAATAGCTACAGGTATAAACCACCAACCAGCTCCCCGCACTGTAATTTTAAGGCTGCTAAAATAGGGTATGTCTAGCAAATCGATCGTCAAGGTATCAGAGACCCAGGCTTTTGGCTCTTGCCTTTGCTGGACTTGGACTCCCCAATCTCCTAGTGAGAAATTGTATCTCTTGCCCATTCACTGTTGGTTCAAGTAATCTAATGTCTGGATAGCACATGGCACATAGTAGGGCTCAGACATTTGTAATGAACAGCTCTATGCTTTGGATATGCTTTCAGTATGCTGGCCAGGGCACATCTCATGGAAGTTTGGTCCCCAGAAGGCAGTACTGAGGTGGCAGAGCCTTTAAGAGCTGCAAGGGAACTAGGTCATGAGGCTTTATCCTTCCAAGAGATTATTGCTTGCTTCTCATTCCTTGGAATGGGTTGCTATAAAGCAAGCTCAGGCTTGCGTCCTGCCTCACTGTGTGACCTCTTCTGCACACACTCCTGCTACGGTGAGGTCATGCACTATGAAGCCCTCATCAGAGCTAAGCATGTCCCTGGACTTTCTAGAACTTCAAGTTCAAATAAGCCTCATTTCTTTATAATGTACCTCATGCTGGGTATTTTGATACAGCATCAGGTAACAGACAAAAACAAAACAAGAAGCTGAGTTTTTCCATGTTCTGTTTCCCAACCAAGGCCTCCATTTCCCCAACCTGCCCTGCAAGGTGTCAGCCTCCAGCAGGAAAGCACACCCACCGCTTCGTCGAAGCCCATGTAGAGGAACTGCTGGTACCACTGCTGTACCTCCGGCCGAGTTCGGTCCCACAGCTGCCGCTTGGCACGCTTCAGGCTTCCCAGGAACTCTTTGGCTTTGTTCTCATCCATGGCCACATTTGTCTTAGCCAGAGCAGGTGCTGAAATGGTCAGTTCCCCACCCCAAAGTACAAAGAGTGATTTCTTTTCCCAAAAAAAGAGAGTAGTCTTTCCAGTATTAGAGTTTCTGTGTTTGAGCTACTTCTGTTTTCCTGAACCGACACGGGATGAGCGTGTGCATGGTGTGATAATTCAGCACATGTGTAATGCACAATGATCACATCACACTAGCACTTCACCTCCTTAACCATTGGTCACTTCTTACTGTTGGGAAGATCTGACCTCTTTTCATCTTGTTCTCTATCACATGTCACCTTAGTGTGTAGTAGAACAAGACCCTTTACTCCTCCTATGTCCTGTATTTTGGCACCTGTTATTCAACCTTTTTGTATCACCCAGTCTCAGGGCTTGAATTCAGAGCTTTATGCTCTCTTGGTTTGCCCAAGCTCATAGCTAATGCTCTACCACTTGAATCAGGCATCTAGTCTGGCTTTTTGCTGGTTTATTAGAAATAGAACTTCACAGACCTTTCCACCTGGGCTGGCTTCAAACCACGATCTTCTGAACCTTAGCTTCCTGATCAACTAGGACTGCAGGTGTGAGTCAACTTCATTCTTACATGCATATGGTAAGAGTCAATAGTTTCCCTGTTCTTTATGAGTAAGCTTTCCTATTTGTATACAGCCATGTAAAGAGGCAAGCACTAACAGTCAACTTCTATTTCTTAGGGTAGCAATGAAATTCAGCTCATCCCCTGCAAAACATGCCCACAGCCCAGACCTCAACTACTGCTAGTGGCTTACCCTTTAGTGTCTGCACTCTGGAAACAGAACCAGTGTCTAGTGTTGTATACATCATACCATGTATATTGTATTGTAGTCACAAACAGAAGCGGGTTGGACTTAGGAAACAAGGAAGAATAAAGAAACGGAAATGATGAGCCAGGAGCAAGCAGGGATAGAACCATCGGGTTCGGACATTAAGTTGCTGGAGCACACAGCACCCCCTTAAGACTGCTCTGGGCCTTACCATCTGATTGTGGCCAGTTTGGCAGATTGAAGAGTACTGACTCTTGTTTTAGTAATATTTTCTCTGACATCTTCCCTTCCCATTCTCATCTGCAGTTTGTGCTCAGAGATGCAGCTGTGCCTTTGGACTGGCCCCTACAGTCTAGTTTGTATCCTCTCTCTGCCCTCATCTAGAAAACAGTACTGACAGTCTTTGCTGGGGTTCTATCACAAGGAATTCACAGGACAATGAACTAAAGTTTGCTATGTCTGTTAATTACATGAATAGAATTATCAGAAGGGATCGTTGTGTGCTAGAACTCAGAGCCTCCTGCCCTCACTTGGATTTTTTGTTCCAGGCTCACACTGTAAAACTTGAGCCACTCCTTTATTTCTGGCTTTTTGTTGATTAATTGGAGATAAAAGTCTCTTAGGAATTTGTCTGCCCAGGTTGGCTTTGAACTGAGATCCTCAGATCTTTGTTTCCTGAGTAGATAGGCTTATAGGCATGAGTAATGCATGCCTGGCAAAAAGGGATTTAAAAAAAACCTTCAAAGCTTGTTGTCCTGTTCTGTATAGAGTAGGTGCTCAGTATTCATTTCTTGGTGTAAAGGGGGAAAAGGCTGAGGGCAAGCATGCACACCAGGAGTCATAATTATGATAGGTGGGGCCTGTGAGAGCAACACTCACTCCTGCACATTCCCAAAGGCTGCTTTTGAGCATGAGCAACACAGACAGGGAATAGAGCCTCATAGGTAAGCCACAAAGGATGTTGGGAAATTTCCTGTGGCCAAGAGAGATCATCTGTACTCCAAGCACCTGTGTGCATGTGGATGGGGTGTTCTTAAAGATCATCAGGTAAGTATGAGAATACATTATCAAGGGCCCCACTTTAGGAGTTTTCCCATAAGTGAAGAGGGAGGAAAATAAGGTATTAAATGGCCAGATTAGAAATGTGCCACACATTGTTATTTCTGAAATACTTAGTCTTACTGAGTTAGATTCAGAGGAGGAGAATGATGTTCATGAGACCACACAATAGACCCACTTGACCTAACTGGTGTCAACTGTCCCATATTTTGTGATGCCCAAAATGTTCTATTTCCATGACATCCTGATGCTGTCTATCACATAGATCTTAGGAGCATTTTTCCACAAGTTACAAACATAAGGTTTTCTTGTGTAGATAACATTCTCCAATTGCTAACTGGATGTGAAAGTACTATATAATGTTTATCCATGTATTCCCCACCAAGTAAGGTTTCATGTGCTCTGACTGTGTGCCCTAAGTCCAGTCATGATCTCAGACGTTCTTCAGAGATCTCCATCATCAACAGGTCTTAGGGAAACAACCTCCAAACATTGACCACAATAATACTAACCTAATAAAAATACCACCCCACATACCACAGAGGAAGTCCCTCAGACCTGAAAATCTTCTAAGGGAGATTTTTGATTCTCCAAACACAAAGCACATTGTATATTCCAAAGCATTTTCCCACTGAAAAGACTGCATCCTTGCCCATAACAAGGCACACTTACCTTCTCGTTTCTGAAGCATCTGCTTGAGTTTATTCCCACTTATGCCACCTAAAAGAATGAAAATAGAAATCAGTTTCAGAGTTTCCCTGTAGCCTATCATGTATCAAATGCAAAAATCAGAATTGGAGATAAGGACCTCGGGTCCCTGTCTTGGTTGAGCAACTCAGCAAGATTACAAGATTTAATGTTTCTTGCATACTTCTTCAGAAAAAGCAATCCAGAGAGTTTGTGGCTAATATTGATGACAGTAACTCGGGATGACCAAAGGGATTGCCACTTCAACTACTTCCTAGAAAAGGTGACATTATCTTTTAACTCTGATCTCTTAGGGCCTGCCATCGGTCACATGTACCACACATGTACTGAAAATGCCTGCTTCAAGATGGAAGGAATCCAATTGTGTCTCCCAATCCCTATCCACCCAGGACCTCCAAATGCAAACTTACTTGGAAATAGAGTCTTTGCAAGTGTAATTTGTTAAAGAACTCAAGATGTGGGTATCCTGGATATAGAGTAAGCTCCAAATCCGGTGACTGGTGTCCTTGTAAAGAGAGGAGAAGATATAGACCGGGCAGCCCTGACATACAGAGCCTGGCAGAAAGGGGATTTAGGCCACCACAATTTTTGGAACATACCTGTTAGCTTGTTCTATATAATCTCTTGATTATAGCATCCCATAATCAAGTATTATTAGGACTACTTGTTATAATGGATTTTTTTTAAGTTTCTAATCATTCTGGCCATTTTAATAGAAAATAATATTTCCAGCCTGAAAGAACATGAGCTGGTATGAAGGCCTTACAGAAAACCTCTGTCCTTAGGATCCAAGGACCTGGGGAACTTTTTTGCCCTTAGCATCCCAAGTAGGGAACAGAATATCTACAGGGCCAGGAACTGGAGTCTGGGCTGCTCAGGATGCAAAAATGCATGGAGGTAGGGGTGCCTGCCTTCTGGGCAGGCTCTTCACCTCTTGTTCTATGGACAAGTTCCAGAGGACTGAAAAAGGGTTAGAATCATGTTTGAGTCTGCAAAGGTACAATTTTTAGAGAAAACAGGAATTTTGCCAGAACTCTGAAGTGTCTGGATCCCAAAGATGAGTAAGAATCAATCCTTGCTTCGAGCTGGGTGAGTTGCTCAGTTTCATTTAGCAACACACAAACACACACACACACACACACATACACACACACCTGATTGTTTTATTTGTCAATTATACATCAGTAAAGTTGGAATAATTATCTTATCTACATTTTTTTTTGTGCTGGTACTAGGGCCTTATATTCTGGCTTAGCCTTTTCACTAAAGGCTGGTGCTCTATCACTTGAGCCCCAGCTCTACTTCCAGCATTTTTTGGTCCATCATGGGGTTTGAACTCTGGGCCTGCGTGCTGTCCCTCAGCTCTTTCAGCTCAAGGCTAGCACTCTACCACTTGAGCCACAGCACCACTTCTGTTTTTCTGGTGGGTTATTGGAGATAAGTCTCACAGAGTTTCCTGCCAGGGCTGGCTTTGAACTGCGATCCTCAGATCTCAGCCTCCTGAGTAGTTAGGATTACAGGCATGAGCCACCGACTCCTGGCTCTACTTCTAACTTTTTGCTGGTTAATTGGAGATAAGAGTTTCTGGGATTTTCATGCACACGCTGGCTTCAAATCTTTTTTTTTTTTTTGTCGTCGGCCATAGGGCTTGAACTCTGGGCCTGGGTGCTGTCCCTCAGCTCTTCAGCCACAGCACCACCTCCAGTTTTTTGGTGGTTTGTTGGAGATAAGAGTCTCAGGGACTTTCCTGCCTGGGCTGGCTTTGAACCTCAACTCTTAGATCTCAGCCTCCTGAGTAGCTAGGACTACAGGCCTGAGCCACCAGCACAGAGCTGGACTCAAATCTTGATTCTCAGATCTCAGTCTCTAGAGTAGCTAAGATTATAGGTGTGAGCAACTGGTGCCCAGCTTAGTAAAGTAACTTTAAAGAATTAGCTAGGTGCTGGTATTTCATGCCTATAATCCCAGCTCTCAGGAGGCTGAGATCTGAGAGTCATGGTTCAAAGCTTTCCTGGGAAGAAAAGTCTGTGGGACCCTTATTTCCAGTTAACCACCATAAAAACAAAAGTGGCACTATGGCTGAAAGTGGTAGAGCACTAGCCTAGAGCAAAAAGAGCTCAGGGACAGCACCCAGGCCCTGAGTTCAAGCCACACAACTGACCAAAAAACAAAAAAATCTGTTAAACAATTACCTATACTATTTTGGAGAAAAACTGCATTCTTTGCTAAGAATCAACAACTGGCTCTTGAAGACTCTATCTGCACAGGTAGTTTGTTAGTGTGTCTGGTGTTTACAAAACTTGAAATTACACATCTGTATCACTCACACAGCCCATGATGCATACACAGAAACCACCTGACCTATTAGCCCTTGCTGGAGACTGGCACTGGGAGCTCTACCTTCTGACCCCTATTCAATTGGTAGTAGCTCCTAGCTACTCAGGAGGCTGAGATCTGAGGATCATGGTTTGAAGCCAGCCTGGTCAGGAAAGTCTATGATACTTTATTTCCAATTAACCATCAAAAACTTGGAAGTGGAGCTGTGGGTCCAGTGGTTGAGTGCTAGGCCAGCGCGCGCGCGCGCACACACACACACACACACACACACACACACACACACACACACACACACACACACACACACAGAATAGTGGTAGCAACCAGTGAACTGACTGGCCTTGCCTTTGTGATGGGACAGGGAGACTAGAACTAGAACTTACTGCTTCCTGTTTCTCACCCATATGGCTTCCTAGTGATGTGTGGTACAGTGGCTACACCTGCTGGCTATTCCAGCACAGCTCTGGTTTTATTTATTGTCTTGATAAATTAATGACAGTGCTTCTGTTCTACCTCAGACATGTTCTAGCTTGAACAACAGCTTTTGTGGTTACCTGATTTCAGAGGACAAATGGCATGGAAATGGCTTGGGAAGAATCTCTGAGGTCCATGCTGAAGGGTCAGGGACAGAGTTGGTTTTTGTTCCTCACATCTTGCACAGTAGGGCTGAGGGCTCCTGGGTAGGGAGCTGAGGTGTTAAGTGTGGTGTGAAGCAGCCTATGGGGGAGACATGGTGACTTCTACTGTCTGTGGCCAGGTTGAGCTACAGCCATGCAGCTATTTAAGAAGCAAGGACATAAGGCTGCATCGATGACGGATAGCACCTGACACAGGTAGCCGTCCCTCTCTGCTCTGATTGACAGTTCAGGCCACTTCTCTACTTTTCATATCATCTCACTTGGAGAAGGTCATGGAAAATCCAGAGCTGAGTTGAAGGAGAACATCTAGAGCAGATAGTTGAGGGCCTAAGCCCTCAAAAACAAAGGCATTTGAGATTTCATCAAGAGAAATAAAACTTCTAGGAGGAAAGCTGTGATTCTGGGGGGCCACAGGGCCATAGAGTTGAGGGGCTGATGTAGTGTTTTCAGTGGCCATGCTAGTACCCAGAGAGGAAACAGGTCCCAAGTGTCTCATTAAGAGTCTCTCGACGTGGATCAAGATGCATTGTAGTCATAATCTGCTTTGGTAAATGGTAACTCTTTTGTACAACTACTTAAAAATAATTTTTAAAAATTTAACAGTATTTCTTGAAAGCCAGGTGTGGTAATCCCAGAACTCAAGGAGCTGAGACAGAAGAATCTTAAGTTCCAGGAAAGTCTGGGGTACATAGTAAAGCCTTGTCTCTAAATAAATAAATAGTGCTGAGCACTGGTAGCTCATGACTGTAATCCTAGCTATGCAGGACACTGGGAACTGAGT
Source organism: Dipodomys merriami (assembly GCF_024711535.1). NCBI lineage: Eukaryota > Metazoa > Chordata > Mammalia > Rodentia > Heteromyidae > Dipodomys > Dipodomys merriami. The sequence continues at coordinate 7,724,102 of NW_027205159.1, read as the reverse complement.
TCTGCAGTTCTAAACTGCCTTGAGGAGAAAAGTCCATATAACTATTCTCAATTAGTCACCAAAAGCCAGAAATAGAGCTGTGGCTAAGTAGTAGAGTGTCAGTCTTGAGCAAAAGAAAAGCTAAGAGACAGCACCTAGGCCCTGAGTTCAAACCCCAGTACCAGAGCACACACACCTGCACATGCAGGCACATACAAACACACACAAAACACCAAAAAAGAGAGAGAAAGGAATAATACAAAATATCTCTGCATAAATCAACAGCATCGAACACCTCACTAGTCAAATGCAGAGAGAACCATCTCCAAAAAAGAGAGAGAAAGGAATAATACAAAATATCTCTGCATAAATCAACAGCATCGAACACCTCACTAGTCAAATGCAGAGAGAACCATCTCCTAAGATGGGTGGGAGGGCTCGGAAATGCTATTTCCCTTCTAAACTTCAGAGTCATTGAAGGGATCTAAGAACATATTTGTGAAGGTAGACAGATACATTTCTTGACACTAATATTAGCATTCATAAATAGCTTCATATTTGTTGATCTCTAACAAACCACAGAGCAGTGCACACAGAATTAAATAGCACCTCTCCATCTGTTTGCCTTCTTAAGCAAAAGTGTTTAAGAGTTAAGGAATGAAATGTGTTCTGATGTGGAAACAGATCTTGGGTTTGAGCATTTCCCTTAAGAATGCAATGTCTGCAGCAAGTGCATGTTACTATTGCTCCAGAGATGAGAGTTCATCTCAGCTCTGCAACTCAAAGGCATGATGAGACCTTTCTGGTGCTCTACCACTTGGACTCTGCCTCCAGTCCAGATTTTTGGTAGTTAATTGGAGATAGACTTTTCTGCCTGGTCAGGCTTCTAACCTCAGTCCTCTGGATCTCAGCTTCCTAAATAGCTAGGATTACTGGCATGATCTACAAGCCCCTGGCTTCATCAAAATTAGTGTGTGTGTGTGTGTGTGTGTGTGTGTGTGTGTGTGTGTGTGTGTGTGTGATGTGTGCGCACGCACACGCACATGCACAAATGTGCTCGTGTGCACACACATGAGCCAGTGCTGGGGTTTGAACTCAAAGCCTGGACACTGCCCCAAGGCTAGTGCTCAAGGCTAGTGCTCTACCACTTGAGCACAGCTCCACTTCTGGCTTTTTTGGTGTTTAATTGGAGATGAGAATCTCACAAGCTTTCTTGCCCAAGCTGGTTTCCAACCATGACTCTTGGAACTCTGGGTAGTTAGATTTACAGTCATGTGCCACCAACACCCAGTGACAATAATATTTTAATGGGCTTTTATTGTTAACTTTTTGGCATATACAAAATAAAAGATGAGTACTAACCATAAATGGCTTATACCCAGAGCCCACAAAACCTTATTTATATGTGTTTTTATTTTTTTTAAGTAAGCAAAAAAGGGGGGAGGTCTTCAAATCACCCAGTAGGAGATTACTGATTAGCCTTGCTAGTGGTTGTCCCTTAGAACACTAATCCTGACAATGGGACCAGGATCCTGGTGATGTGGGTGACCTGGTGGCTCCCATCCTAGAACTCCTACCATTTTCCCCTCCTCTGGACTCAACTTCGCATAAGCAAAATGCAGATTCAGAGAGATCCCCTGGGAGTCCATCTACATTGGGCAGTGCCCAGCTACTTCACATAGTGGGACCAGCGCCAGTCTCTGGAGCTTGGCTGGGTCACTTAGCTCCTGCCAAGCCCAGAACCCTTCACCAGTGCACCTGGGGATCACAGTGCCTGCATGTTAGAGGTGTAAGTGCTCCTGAGCATCTGAGATCACTTGTGACAACGATCTCAGAACCAGAGTGTGGTATCCGCCGACAAGATGTCCTTTCTGATTGTAGTGTAGAAGGTGCAGTCAGCCAGTCTCCAGGATTCTGCTGGTTGCATCCCCACCCACTTAGGGATGGGTGTGCAATGTGAATGCACTTCTAATGGCAGACACAGAATTCTCAGACTTGCCAGCCAATTCACCAAGAGCTCTGCCAAGCAGAAGTTAAGCACTAACCCTTTAAGAGGGTTCACCTATCTGGGGCGTGAGGCCTGCGCTCAACTTTGCAGATTGGAACAAGGTGGGCTCTGTTCCCCGGAGATGCCTGAAGGCAATCTCTCCACAGCAGGGACGTTGCCACTTGGAGCCGACATTACCCCTCCGTCCCTTACATGTTAATCATGGAAGCTTCTGTGGGCACACTTCAGATCCCTGTTCCTCTTTCCCCCCGAGTCTGAGACCCTCACCTGGACCTTGGTACCCTCAATGTCTGCCCCCAGTGCACACCAGTTTGTGCTCATCCCAATGCAAAATCCTAGACTTGCTTCCTCTATGGCCTTGGCCCAGCAGGAGCTCAAGGTGTGTCCCTACACCCGCACTCCATCTCCAATCTCCTTTCCAGGGCACCCAGGCAATACCACCCATAGCCAACTCCACCATTGTCAGCCTGGCATGGACCACTCACCTGGACCCAGGCACAGCAGCAGCAGCAAGGCCAGCCCGGTCAGGGCCAGGATGGCGGGCCGCGCGGAGGAGGCCGTCATGGCAGCAGTGTGTCAAAAGAGAGAGGGGCGCACAGGGAGCAGCTGCTGGAAAGCTGGGTGCCTGAGACCTCAGCGCAGGCGGGCAGGAGCAGCTGCAGGAGCTTTCTGTGTCCTTGCTGGGGGCGGGGCTCGTTAGGTGGGCCACAGGCCAACAGGCCCCTGGCCAACTTCAGCTCCAAGCAACCAGACCAGCACCGCTGGAGCTGCGCTTGCGCTGATCCTGCGTTGAAGCTTAGGGAGCAGGGGGCCTGTGCCCTGCATTGCCAGCAGCCAGAGTGGCAAAGATGAGGTAGGATCCTGTGGGGTCTCACAGGACTGCAGGCATGTAGGAGCTCCCTGTGCTCAGATCTCCTCCTGCTCCCCTTGTGTCCCCACCCCCATCTCCAGCAGTCAGGCGCTGCTGACGGCTCTCTGGTCCTCAGTTCCAGGGCCAGTCCGCCTTTGGCGTCCCCATCCTGGCTCCTTGCTCCTGCCTTGGCTTATGAAGCAGCCTATGGAATTTCCTTCATTCCTGAGCTGTATTAAAGCTGGCTTTGGCAGGACTGTGTTTTGGGGGCTACTTTGAAAGATTTCACAGTCCAGATTCATAGCTGCAGTCCAGGAAAACATCTCACCTCAATCCACTGTGGTCTAAAAGCCTTTGAGAAACCAGAAACCTGCTGCCTGCAGCTGTGAGCAAAGCCACTGCTGTCCTTCTCCAGTGTGGTCTGTCATTCCCATCCTCCCCTTACTCCCCTCCTCCCCCAACACACACACCTAAGGGACTTGAAGGGGAGGCAGATAAGGACACAGACTACAACTTAGAACTAGGCCTGATCGCAAAGAGAGAACTTAGAAAAAGTAGTAGGTAAGAACAAAAGCCAGGTCAGGAGCTCCACTGACTCAAATCTGTAATTCTACCTACTTAGAAGGCTGAGATCTGAGGATTGGTTCCATACCAGCTCAGGTAGACAAAATTATGTCACTCTTATTTCTAGTTAACTGGCAAAAAAAGCTAGATGTGGAGGTGTGGCTCCAGAGTGACAGCCTCAATCAAAATAACCAAGGAAGACCACAAGGCCCTGAGTTCAAGCCCCAGCATAGGCACCAAAAAAAAAAAAATTGTCTAAGACAGGATGGGAGTATAGCTCAGTGGTTACAGCCTTGCCTAGTGTGCCTAAGGCCTAGGTTTCATCCTAGCAACACACAGACACACAGACACAGACACAGACACACACACACACACACACACACACACACGGATCCCATCAGCCTTGAGTGGCTCACCTACCTTCTTTCCAGCAAGGCTTCCTTTACCAGATCTTTACCTGATGGAAAATGACATTGTAAGACCTTCCCATGTAAGATCTTCCCTGAACTCCACAGCAGCCTCTCTTTTCCACCTGGTTTCTTGGGCTCAGTGCTTACTGCTTCACCCAAGGATGCACTTGGGCTCCTCCAGCAAGTCTTTCACCTTTGAGAAAGCACAGGTAGATGGTGGCAAGGGAAGAAGGTAAGATGAGAGCGAAATGTAAAACAACAATTTGGAGGCAAAGGCTCGGAAGGGTGCCAAGAGGATGGGGAAGATAATGTCGCATGTCAGGTTATCATAGGAAGTGCCAGTAATCTCCTGAGGAGATTGGATCTCGAAAGTAAGTGGACACATATTTACTTTTGCCTGAGAACAGAGCTCTCTTTCTGGAAGGATGACAATCTACTTCTGGCGTTATTATCCCACGTTGTCAGATTGAGCTTCCCAAATAACATCTTGACATAGTGTCACTACCTCAGAATGCCATAGTGATATCCAAGCCTTTCCCTTAACTTGTAGTAGATAAAAGATAACAGAAAAGCAGTGCTATTGTCCCTTAAGGGACAGCAGATGAACACGACCCTGGCAAATTCTGCATAACTAACCTCACAGGACAGAAGACAGGACCTGCCACTGGTCACAAGAGGCCTCAGAGACAGCACTGGGTCCATACAGTGAAACATCCTGGCTTTACTGACCTGTAAGCCAACAGCAAGACAGATGTAACCATAAAATGGTTCCATTCCAACACTGTTAATTCTTTGTGTGTGGGGGGAGGGGGAAGACAGTACCTAGGCTTGAACCCAGGGTCTCACAATTGCTTTGCTTGATTACTTAAGTGGCATTGTACCTCTTAAGCCATGCATCTAGCTTTTTACTAATTACCATAGACTTTTCTGCCTGGGCTGGTCTTGGACCACCAGCTTCCATATATCAACCTCCTTAGTAACATAAGCTATTATGACCTGACTAAATTTGTTATTATTGTTTTTAAATAAAAAACCCTTTTGTTTTCATTTCCTGGAGTTCATTTCAATAAATATTATTTTGTATGATCATACGCACATAGGCATTGTACCTCTGATCCTCTCCTGAGTGCCCTCCTTTGGTCTCATTGTGTGTGAATGCCTATAGTCCTGTATCATTTATTATGTCTTGTTATTTCAGATATAGCTTCCACACTTGAGAGCAAACTTGCACGATTTGTCTCTCTGAGGTTGGCTTGCCTCACTTAACATGATTTGTTTTAGGTCCATCCATTTCCCTGAAAGTGACATAATATTATTCTTTCTAATGGCTGTGTAAAATTTCATTGTGTACAGGTACCACATTTCTTTGGATCCATTCATCTATTGTAGGACATCTGGGCTAACTAAAATTGTTGTTTTTTTTGTATGTATGAAAATGGTATTCTGGTTACTTTTTAAAGTTCCTGTTAGAACTATATAGTAGAGTATATATAAGTAAGTGGTATAGTGTATGGGATTTGGTGAAAGTACTTATGAAAAATCTGGGCACTGATAGCTCATACCTGTAATCCTAGCTACTCAGGAGACTGAGATCTGAAGATTTCACTTTAAAGCCAGCCAAGGCAGAAAAGTTTATGAACTCTTATCTCCCATTAAGCACCAAAAATCCAGAAGTCAAGGTATGGATCAAGTATTAGAGTAACAGCCTTGAGTGAATAAGCCAAGTGATAGTAAGAGCCTCTGAGTCCAAGTCCCACCACACACACACACACACACACACACACACACACACACACACACACAGAGTTAATTGGGAGTAAAATGGCAGTGGTGTGTACAAGGGAGTGTTTCACCAACTGAATGTTTGCTGCTCTAGTCATTTCTAATGTTAGCTCTGGGCCTGGGTGCTGTCCCTCAGCTCTTCAGCTCAAGGCTAGCACTCTACCACTTTAGCCACAGTGCCACTTCCAGCTTTTTCTGCTTATATGGTGCCGGGAATCGAACCTAAGGCCTCATGCAAGCACCCTACCATTGAGCCACCTTCCCAGCCCATCTGGCTTATTTTCAGATGGTTGCTTATTTCAGATTCATCTGTTACCTTCCCCTATCTATCTTGCCTCAGTGCTGTGATGTGAATAAACGTTCAGAAGTTGAATGTTTCACTGTCCCCTGTTGAAATGCTAGCCCCCAAGGAGATGGCATTGGGGATGAGGGTCTTTGGGATGTGATAAGGTCATGAGAAGAGAGCTATTCAACTTTACAACTTTCGTGCAGGGGGGGGGAGGGAGGATTGGGTGGGGGGGGTCGGGGGAGGATGGGAAGGGATGGGAAGGGGAAACAAAGGAGGAGGCTACAATGCTTGATAAGAAATGTACTCATTATCTTGCCCATTCAATTGTAACTCATCTGTACAGTATTTTCACAATTAAAACAAATTTAAAAAAACATAAAAAAAATAGAGAGCTCTTCCAGCATGGGAGGATACAGTGAGAGTCCTCATCAGACACTGACTTTGCTGGACTTCCCCGTATCCAGAGTTGTAGAAAATCAATTTCTGTTGTTTATAAGGAACCCAGTTTATGGCATTTTGTCACAGCAGCCCAGACAAAGCAAACCAAGGGAAATTACTTTATTATCTGCTTATATTAATTTCTATACTAAAAATTAAAATATAGAATCTCATTAACTATAGGATAACTATAGAATGCTCCATTAACTGTAGAATATATAACATACTCATAACCCTCTACCTTTCTCTTTAGCTTCTATCAACATCAGTATTTTTTTCCCTTAAAGTTTGGTAGTTTTCTCAAAACTCCATTCTTTAGTCTATTCCCTGTACCTTCAGAGCTTTGTAACTTTGCCTACAACATCCAATCTGAGATACCGTGGGGCCCTCATTTCTATGAGTCAGAACCTTGCTACTAAAAAAATCAAAAGGTGGCCCCAGACGTTAGTGTTTTAACCTAACCACCATTTCATTATAGTTCATTCTTCCTTCTAGTGGGAAATTTGTGTGGGACTGGTGGTTCTTCTGTTTAGATTGGTGGTGTTTCTGTTCCAGGGAGTGCTTATGGAGCTCTCTGTGAGTACCTGTCTGCCACAGACGCTGAACTGGAAGAGTCCCTGAGAGTTCCACTCACCTGGCTGGTGGTGTGGTGAGGACCCCTGGAATGTTGGACAACATGAAAATACATTGAATGTGGCCTCTATGGCCGGTGACGTAGGCTGATCAGGTATTGCAGAAGACAAGAGTATCTTCTGGAATACCGGGAGTATTTTAGATGTTGACCTGAAAACTAGCCCAAGTCAGTGCCCTTGGATTTTGTTAGTTAAAGCAGCATTCAGTGGAGAAAGAGAAACCTAGTTTCTCAATGTGATGACAGAGTAGAGAAGTTGTAGCCTTCTTTATGCCTACTTTTCTCTCAGGGCCAAGTTCAGATGTTGCCTCCTGGGTTTTCCTTGCTTTCCCTTCTGGGCTGGGACCATTTTTTTCCCCTTCTGGTTCTGGGGATTGAGCTCAGAGCCTGGGCACTATTTCTTTGTCTCAAGGCTAATGCTCTCTACCACTTGAGCCACAGTGCCACTTCCAGCTTTTTTGAGTAGTTTATTGGAGATAAGAGTCTCATGGGGACTTTTCTGCCCAGGCTGGCTTCGAACCACGATTCAGTCTTGCATAGCTAGAATTATAGGCATAAGCTACTGACGCCCAGCTGTCTTCCTTTCTTTTTTAATTCCTGCAACCTATCTTCTTCCACTGAGCCTTTCCCCTCTCTACTTTTGATTTGTGTGCTTTATTTACTTTTCACTCCTAAATTTGAAGGAGCTCTTCCATTTGTTCCTCTTTTTTAGTTACTTTGAAGAACCAAAATTATAAATAATTGGTGAGTGAATACATTTTAACACCTAAAAGTGAATCAATCCATAATCACATAGATCTTACATAAATAAGAACATTTTATATATTGGCATTTTTTTTTTCAAATTTTGACATGATGAGTCAGGTACCGGTGGCTCACTCCTGTAATCCTAGCTGCTCAAGAGACTGGGATCTGAGGATGGCGGTTCAAAGCCAGCCCAGACAGGAAAGTCTGTGAAACTCTTATCTCCAATAAACCACCAGAAAACCGGAAGTGGCGCTGTAGCTCAAGTTGGTAGAGTGCTAGCCTTGAGCTGAAGAGCTGCAGGACAGCACCAAGGCCCAGAGTTCAAGCACCATGACCAACCAAAAAAAAAATTGATATTAGAAAAGGAAATGGTACATATGACAGCTCATTAGAACTGCCAGGACCAGAAACAAGGACAGACTATTGCAGAGAGAGAGCCTTGCCACAAACCAGCTTTCGAAATCAACTAACTCAAGGATCCCACCACTATGGGGTTAATTTTCATTCTTAGCGGTGGGTCCTCAAAACCCTTTCCTGTTTACAAAGCAAGTTTCCATGTTGGAATTTTAATAACTTCTGCCTTTTTGAAATAACTAACTGAAGCCAAAGGTGGGGAAAGAGGAAAGTTTCCTTTTAGCCTAAAAAATATTAAGAAGCACAAAGTCTTTATTGTACAAAACTCCAGTACATGGAAGATTTCCGTGGACAGGAACTGCCAAGAGGTGCCCAGGACCCACGGGCAGACCTGGCTTCTCAGTGCCTATGTCTGGGAACCAGGGAAGACATGACCCGTTAGTGAACATGACTGAAAATCCTGCCAGGAACCCGGGGATAGTCAAAGAAGCTCTGAGAGAAATGGCTCTCTTATTTGCCAATTAGAGATGATGTTATTAAAACAGATTAACACATTGAACGAGGCAAGCTTCCATTTCCTCCCAACCTTTTTCACATTTTAACCAAAGTACTGACAAGTTGACTATGAACACAAAGCCCTGTGGCCATGAAGCAGTCACACAGCTCCTCTCAGGAGGAACCCCATCACATTTTCCCAGATACCTCACCCTGTGAGAGGTGGAGGCCCATAATGGAAAAACCCATGGCTGCTCCTCCAAACTGGACAATGAAGAAAGGTGCAGGGATTTGAAGTTCCACTGGGGGCCGGGGGTGTGGAAGAGGGTAGAGCCAGCCTGCAGCTATAAAGACCAAGGTCAACTACCTGCTTCCTCACTCCAAGATGCTTCCTCCTTAGGAATGGGACAAACCATCTTTCCACCAACTACAGACTGAGGTAGAGGAGAAGGATTCAACAAACTCAACATCACCTAAGGAATTCCTTGTTTATTGAACAACCTCAGCCCTTTAGGCTTTAGACAGTTTAGTTGAATTCCAAAGCAATGGGAAAGGAATTTTGTAGTTATGGCACCCTTCGGCCCTAGAGCGTGTCTAAAGAGCTTCTCAGTTCTATGTTGGGTTAAAAATTCAAGCTGAGCCAGGTGCTAGTGGCTCACTCCTATAATCTAGTTACTCAGGTGGCTGAAATGTGAGGATTGTGGTTCAAAGCTGGCCTGAGCAGAAGAGTCTGTCAGCCTCTTATATCCAATTAACCACCAAACAGCCAGAAGTGGATATGTTGTTCGAGCACTAGCATAAAAGCTCAAGGACAGTGCCCAGACCCTGACTACAAGTCTCAGGACCAGAACACAGACAAAAGTCAGAAGGCATTCTTTGCCTAAGTGCTGATAAAACCCACAGCTTTCCACAGATCCCCAGAATCACTGGATTTGGATTTTGTTCCTAAACTTTTCTTTCTTCTCTTCCTTCCTTTCTTAATTCCTCCCTTCCCCCTTTTCTCTCTTGTCATTGTTTTGTCACACAGGTAGGTTACTTGCTGTGCATAAGATTTTATGTTTGCCATGCAAGTGCATCACCGTATGGTTGGTGAGAAAATGTAAGGCACAGTAGCCTCTCCCAAGCCCAGGTCAGCAGCAGAGAGTCAATCCTCATGTGAAGGCAACATTGGACCAAGATACTGTATTTAAATGAAGCACCGTAGTCTCTTTAGGGAGAGGAATATGCCTCAAGAGCCCAGGTGGATGCCTGAAACCACAGATAGTATTCAACCCTCTGCTTTCTATGCTTATTTCCACACATGCACATCCATGGGACACTCTGCCTTCTCACTATGGCTGCTTCTTTGGCTTGTCTGGCAAAGCAGTCATAAATGAGTGCACTATGAGGGCCTTTATTAAGTGAAACAACCATTTCTTGAACACAGGCACTACAATGCTACCATCATAGATCTATGAACCAGAGGGCTACCAAGTGACCATCAGGTGGATAGCATATGTAGCATGGACGAGTTGAACAAAGGGATGACTTGTGTCCTGGGAAGTTCATCATACTACTCAGAATAGTGAATAATTTTAAACATGACTTACTTCTAGAATTTTCCATTGAGTACTTTCAGACGTTGGGTGTTGGTGGACAACTGAAACTATGCATGGGGAAGGCATGGTGAGTCGTTTGTAATCCCAGCTACTGAAAAGGCAGAGATCTGGAGGACCACAGTTTGAGGATAGCACAGCTATAAAAGGTAGTGAGACTATCACAACAAACCACCTGGGCTAGGGGCTCATATCTATAGTCCCAGATACATGGTAGCATAGGGAAGAGAGTCAGTCATTTGGGGAAGAGTTTTAGGGTGTGATAATCTGGAGAAGGCTACACATCCTGTATCAGTGGTGGAGGATGCTCACAGGTGTATCTTGGTGGCAGGGAGTCCTGTCCTTTGCCTTAAAGCTACTGAAGACACCAAAAATCTAGATTTCTCACCTTCCTAGTCCTGCCGCCAAGAGCCAGTGAAGTGTAAAACTCTGCTAGCCCTCTTCATTTGGTGAGCTCTTTCTGCCTCTTCTGCCCCTATCATGGCAGACTCTGCCTCTCTGACCTTCACCAACTAATCCAAGGGACTCTGTGCCTTGCACTGCTACGATGTCACCTTAGTGAGTCTTCCTCCTCTCGTATGCACATAGTATTCTTCCCCTTAACTCTCGACTGCCTCTAAGATAGCTTTGACAAATAGCAGAATAACCAAGCTATCTTTTTTAGATAGAAACAAAATTGTACTGGAACATGTCCAGTTTTCCATGTTTACGTACTATCACCGATTGCTGCTCATGGGCTATTGTCATTGATGAGCTGCCTAACTCATGAAAACTGGGAGAAATAATGTGTTGTCCCTTTTTTACATAGTGGTTTTGGTGTCGATGCATCTGTAGGTAGCTTGAATGGCAGCCATTTCTGACCTGGGTGCCACCTAAAACTAGGTAGTGCCCTATACTGAAGTGTCCCAGTAATATCCGTGAAGTATGTTCCCGAGCATGAGAAAACAGAGGAGGAGCAGAATGAGAGGAAAGGCATGAAAAGAGCTAGGAAGACTAGGGAGGAAAATAGTATACTAAACAGGAGAAAAGAAAGGTGACAGGAGGTTGAGGAGTTCATTTCCATCATTATAATGAAATACCTGAGACAGGCTAACTTTATAAACACAAAATTTTATTAGCTCACCAAGGGTGGAAGTCTAAACACCATTGTAAGGCTCTGATGAGGGCCAGGTTTGGGTGTGTCACTTCTGGATGGAGGGCAATGCTGGGAGCAGGTGTGTGAGAGGGATCACATGGCCATTCAGCAAGGCAGAGAGGCCTTTGTCCCACACCACTTTACAAGATATCCTCCAACAATCCAAGGACCACCCCCCAGTCTCACCTCCTAAAGGTTCCACATGATCTTCAATACCACCACTCTGAGGATCGAGTCTCCAACACATGAACCCTGGAGACAAAGTCTGAGCCACAGCAGAAGGGAAAGGCATATATGGACTGAGTGAATGAATGACTGGAGCCTGTGTGAGTGAATGGACCCAGCAGGAACTCATACTGGTGCAAGCCTTGATGGTGACTTGTCACAAAATGCACAGTCCTTGTGTCAGTGCTGAGGAAGGCATTCAAATGAGTGATCCCACACAACTTACCAAAATGGGTTCTTTAGCTCCTGGATACAATGAATCTTGATATAAAGGTACTGTCTTACTTTTACAGAATCTCGGTGTATTTTAAGAATTGTTTATATAAGATATAAAATCATAACACAACTATGAACTGCAATGCAAAGGAACTCAGTATAATTCCAAGAATCCTACAGCCTTCAAACCATAAATGTGTTGCAGCCCATCCATTCTCACAGCATCAAACTTGCTGGGAAACCATGCAGAGCAGAGGAGATGCTTTGAGGCCCTGGCTTGTCTCAGGCCCTCTGGTACCTTAGCCTGGTGAACGCCATGCCATTGTCGTATAGTAACACAAAGTTAGGTTTGTCTTTATTCCCATGTTGAATTGCTTGCTACCGTTTCTACCAGGAACACCAGATCTTAGCAGTTATCTTTGATGATTTCCTGCTCTGTTTCGGTAGAGTGCTTTTGCTTCTCCCATTCAATTCAGTGAGCATTTATAGAATGTCTTTGTGTGCAGAGCATGGTTAGGGAATCCAAGACTAATGGAATGTCCCTCCTCCCTCAACAAAATGGTCTAGCGTATGCATTTCTGTATCTGCTTTAGAGATTGCAGGGAGGAATGCAGGGAGGAATAAATAAATTGTATGTGGGTTAGGCCATTGCTTGTTGAATTTTGATTTTAAACCATTGGGGTTAAACATCTCCCAAAGGTTTGTGTGCAAAAAGGCTCAGTTGCCAGCCCATGGTATCAGAAGAGGTAGAATAAAAGGTAAGGATTGTGGGAGGAAGTCGGGTCTTTGGCTCCTTGGAGGGGATATTAGTACTCCCACCCCTTCTTCTTCTCTTTCTGATTCATGGCCTCCACCGTGAGCAATGTCCTCTGCCCTGTAGTCCGTATCATGATGTTCTGCCTCTCCATAGGCCTAACAACAATGGAGCCAAGCAACCATGGGTTGCTACTTCTGAAACTGTGAGAGCCAAAGTAAACCTTTCCTCTTTATAAGTTATTTATCTCACATATTTTGTCATAGTGATAGAAAGCTGACTAACATAACTATTAGGTGAAGAATATGCATGAATATACATGAAGAATATACATGATGAAAGAGCATAGCAAATCTGCGAGCTACCAACATTGGTTTATGGAGGTTGAAGGAGAGAAGCACCGCTGTTCTGTGTGCCGTGAGCAGTGTCCTGCGTGAATGTCCTTGCTCACTTTCTACCTTCCTCTACCAAGAAGCCCCTTCTACTCTACACAGGTTCTTCCCTCTCCTAAACAACTTGCTCTCCCCGAGCCTCTGTTGATTTGCCGAGGTGTGAACAGCTGATTTAAGTTCCTTCCCTATATCAGTAACAATGTGGCTTGAAATGGCTGGAGCTAAGCAAGGAGAAGTCACAGTATCAGAATCATGTAGCACATGCTTCTGAAAGGAAGGAGAGAATGAGGTGATAGAAGAGGGGACCGGAAGAGTGGCTGTCCTGGAAGTGTGGGGGGGCCCCCAAACTCTCTTATGTCTATGACTTTCCCAATCCTCTGTGAGCTTGTCCTATCATCTTTCCAACAAATCTGTGTCTTTGCTTCAATTGGTTAAGTAGGACTTTGTCACATAAGGAGACTGATAGGTCAAAATTTCCAGAGAGATGGACCACTCATGACTCAACAGCCAGTCCAAAACAGTATAAATATAATGGAGGTCTTTCCACAGAACATTCTGTGTTACAGTTCACATTTTTGTGCTTGAGCCAAAGCCACTTTGTGTTTCCTGTCTTACACCCACAGGGCCTGGCATCAGTGAGGTTCAGATATTTTGAATAGCATACAGACAGCAATGCTGGAATCTGGGAAAAATAAGAGAACCAGCTTCCATTAATAAGGCTCTTCATTGAGTGGCTCCCTTCACCCAATTTTAACACTTATGTACTTTGTGTACACCTGATTTTACCTTACATATGCACTGAATGGCTCTGTGGAGCTCATGTTCAAACTTGGATAGAATTAGCAACTTTGTCTCCTTTAGAATTCCACATGTAAGTAGCTTGTAGTGATGATTTTGGCTTCTTGTGTTAATCGCTTTTTATGTAGAGCAAGTCATATTTTACGTGGTATGGAAAAGAGCCATAGTACACTGAGACTCGGTGAGAACAAAAGAAAATTCCAGACAGTAAGTGTTTCTCTGTGGTCCAAGCAGCTCCTCTAGACACACTTTCCTTTGATATCGAGAGAGAATGGAAACAAATGTCTCTGAGGGAATTCCAGAGAAAAATACATTGGCTATAATTTGCTTTGTTTCAGAGACTTGGCTTCAGTTCCATGGAAGTCCACCATCTAAATTAAGCAAATGTTTAGTTAGCACAAGATTCATTGTCAAACATTTTGATAAAAAGACTCTGATTAGATACCACTGATTATATATTTGAGGGAAACCTATAATTTTTACAAAGCTTTGATGCAAATAATTCGTCTCCATATCAGTTTCTTTTTGATCAAAATTCCTTATGAAGCCAGGAGCCAGTGGGTTGTGCTTTTAATCCTGGCTACTCAGGAGGCTGAGATCTGAGGATCACAGTGCAAAGCCAGCCTGGGGAAGGAAAGTTGGTGAGACTCTTATCCAGTTAAATCACAGAAAAAGCCAGTAATGGTGCTGTGTGGTGCTGTGGCTCAAGTTGTAGAGTATTAGCCTTGAGCAAAAAGAGCTCAGGGACAGTGTCCAGGCCCAGAATTGCAGCCATTGATAGAAGACTTGATCCCTTAAGTGCCACTTCTTATTGTTATCCAGGCTCTGGCATTCAATATTCCCCTCCGCCCAATCTGGGATTTCTATCTGCAGAACTGGGGATCTGAAATCTGTTGGTTGACAGAAACAAGCTCATCACCAACAAGAATGGCAAAGTGTTTAGAATGGTGAACTGACCACTTCTTGGAAACAGTCTTTTTTTTTTTTTTTGGCAGTTATAAGGCCTGAACTCTGGGCCTGGATGCTGTCCCTCAGCTCTTCAGCTCAAGGCTAGTGCTCTACCACATCAGCCATGGTGCCACTTGTGGCATTTTCTGCTTATGAGGTGTGAGGAATTGAACCCAGGGCCTTGTGCATGCAAGGCAAGAACTCTACCACTGAGCCACCTTCCCAGCCCCTTGGACAACAATCTTAAGATTTCAAGTACTTACAGAGATACTCCATTTGTTTCTAGAGGATTCCTGGTTTTAGTGAATTCTGTGAGTTCAGTTGGTCTCAAGATAATGCAGGTATAACAGAGGAAATAAATGTCAGGAAACAATAGTCCCCAAAATGACTCCTAAAGTCCATCTGAGAGCCATTCTCCTGCTTGTTCATTGACCTTCCTTCTCCTATGGAAAGTCACTAGCCATTATCACTCACCCTATAACATTCATCTCACTCTCTAGAACAAAGACAGCACAGCACCAGGCAGGAAAGGAGGAATGTTGGAAAGACTTGGATTGCATTTAGTCAGAAGCTGTGCTTGGAGGGCTGAACCCTAGGAATGAGGAACCAGATGCAGGGTCAAGACAAGGTCATAGGAAGGAGAAACATTGGTAGGTAGATGGGATGGTGCTGACCACCTGTCTCTGTTACCTATGACCAGCTCTAGTGAGAGGGAGCTGAGGCTCAAGGACCCATGAATAGAAGTCAGTGATAGGTAAGCAAAGTGAAACCCAAATATTGTAAACCTTTTTAGAAACAGGACAATGAAATTATTAAATATTGGAAGCCAAGAGGGAAAAATTTAAAGAAAAAGCAAAACAATCTGGCAAAAAAAACCCCACAAAAAACAAAGCAGCCAGGCACTGCTGGCTCATGCTTGCAATTCTAGCTATCAGGAGGCTGAGATCTGAGCATTGAGGCTCAAAGCTAACCTGGGAAGGAAAGTATGTGAGGTTTGACTCATCTCCAATTAACCACCAAAAAAGCCAGACAAGGGACTCTGACTCAAGTGTTAGAACTCCAGCACTGAGTAAAAAGGCCTCAAGACCTTGATTTCAAGCTCCACAAAAAGTAAATATAAATAAGATAAAATAAACAAAAGGAAAAGAAAACAGAAGCTAAACTCATAAGAGAGTATTGACAAGTTATCTCTAATGTCATTTGGAAATGATGCTTCCGTAAATGTCCTAAGGACCTTAAAACAGCAAAAGTATTCAAAGAGTTATTGTGTGCATTTGTGGGCTCACACATGACAACTAATTCAAGTGTTGCAGTGCCCTGTCCAGCCCATCACTATGCTGTGGGGACAGGGCTCAGATGCTTCTGTCTTTGGAAAAGATGCTAAGGAGACTGCTTTAGCCTTGACCCCTCCATTAGAATATGTCGCAGCTATCTCTGCTTCCAAGCATGACGACGTAGCTGGTACTGGAAATCTCTTCTGCCACACATAACTAGAAAAATAGCCACAATAAGGGAAACAAATACTTCCAGATATTGGATGAGAACCAGCCTAGTGCCATACCCTGAAGAGAAAGTAGATAATAGAGGAAGCCATAAGATGCTTCTGACTTCCTGCCTAGAGCCATATTTCAGAGTGTAGGACCATAGAAACAGAGCCACTGAGGGTCAGCAGTCTCATTGACTTGGGGACACAGAATCTGGAGTTGGGAGAGGAGGAAGAGAGTAGAATGTTCAGAGCAGAGGACTGGAGGAGAGTTACAAGGTGAAAGCACTTACACTCAAGAACTTGCAAGGGATCCCCCTTGCCTTGGGCTGAGTATTAAGTATGCTTACACAAGGTGAGAATCCATGAAGCTCTGCAGAGAACTACACAAAGCTTAGAAATGTGCAGCCTGACCAGTCAAAGAATAGGGAGAGCCGGGTGCCGGTGGCTCACACCTGTAATCCTAGCTGCTCAGGAGGCTGAGATCTGAGGATCATGGTTCAAAGCCAGCCCAGGCAGGAAACTCTGTGAGACTCTTACCTCCAATAAACCACTAGAAAAGTGGAAATGGTGCTATGGCTCAAGCAGTAGAGTGCTCACCTTGAGCTGAAGAGCAAACGGACAGTGCCCAAGCCCAGAGTTCAAGCCCCACCACCAAAACATAGGGAGAGATCACTAAACACTTGGACCTTCAAGAATGACTGGCTAGTAGGACTAAACTAAGCTCTAGTATAAAAGCTGCGCTACACAAAAAGTAAAAAGAGGCTTCAAAACAAGCCTTTGTTTAAGGCTTCTTTGTCATACAAGTCCGCAAGAACCTTACCCACTTACCAAAGTAGAACTCAAGGGTCTTTAAAGCAAGACAACAAAATCTAGACTCAATACTACAAACAAAAGCTTAGTAGACTCATTGTCAGCAAGCATATACTATAAGAAATATTGAAAGAAGTCCTTCAGACTTATAAAAATAAATGGTTCCAGAAGAATTATTGAAATGTATGGGAAATTATCAGAAAGGGTAAATATGTGAGTACATATACTGTGTTCTCTTTTCTTTTTTTTTTTAATTTAATTTAATTTAATTTGTGAACATACTGTACAGAGGAGTTACAATTACATGGGCAGGATAATGCGTACATTTCTTACCAAGCATTGCAGCCTCCTCCTTTGTTTACCCTTCACATCCCTTCCCAGCTTCCCCCCCCAATCCCAATCCTTCTCCTTCCCCCTCCTTTCCCCCCCCTCCCCACACCGACGTTGTAAAGCTCGTTTTGGACATGACAACTTGTACTTCTCATTGTTGCAACAGGTCCACCTGTATCCTTAAACAACTGGTTTTTCCCCATCTCCTCCACAAGTTATACTGACATCAAATATAGTGAAAGCAGGGGTTATACTGTGGGGGAGGGACATACAAAGCAACAAAGAGATAATCTTATAAATGCATTAGAAACACATGCATGAAAGAAAAAAACATTAAAATACACATATATCTAGAATATGTATGAGTCAAGCAGAAAAGGTCAGATAATGTGATGTTAGGAAAATGAACCCTTAGATGTGTTCTCTTTTCTTAAAAAAATCAAAAAAGTTATCAGTTCAAAAAGAAAAAGAAAATAATACTGCAATGCTTATGTGGAAGTAAACTGTTTCCTACCCACAGCTAATAATACATTGTGGAGGCAAAATAGAAGGGAACTGTCAAAATGTTTCCCATATTCTTTATACCCACATTCCTTAATAAAGTGGAAAGCCACTAGGTAGGGTCAACAGCATCTTCAACAAAACTCCAGAAGGCTCTTAGATAGAAGTTGGAAATCTGCTTCTCAAAATTATAAGTGCAACCAATTCAGAAAAACCAAAGCAATATTTTAAAATAAGGATGGTCATATGTACATAGCTTCTGACCTTTTTCGCTTGTCCTAGACATAAACTAGTTATTGCAATAACCATATAAGATGATGTTAAGTGAAATGAACCCTAAGACAGGGACATAAGTCATTTTTTTCTTGCTTGCTATTGTTTCTAATGTACTTATAATGTATTATGTGATTTTTTTTTTGTTTCTTTTGTATGTTCTTTCCCCATGGTATAACCCCTGTTTCCACTGTATTTGATTCTGGTGCACTGAATCTTGTATATACACTTTTCTAATTTGGGGAAGGGAGGGGAAAAAACAAAATGCTTAAATAGCATTTTGTAACAATAAGATGTACAAGACACTATGTTGCAAACAAACTTTACAACTTGTGGGGGGAGGGAGGAGTTGGGAAAGAGGAGAGGGAAGGGATTGTAGGGGGAAAACAAAGGAGGAGGTAACAATGCCCGATAGGAAATGTACTCATTACTCATGTAACTAACTCCTCTGTACAGTATGTTTACAATAAATAACATATTAAAATAAGGATGGATAAGTTTTTTTAATAATTTACTTTGTTGTTTGAAAGGTGATTTACAGAGGGATTACAATTACATGAGTTAATGTGTACATATCTTCTGTTCCCCCACTCTCTCCCAGTCCCTACCTCCCATCTCCATCCACAAGTTGTATAATTCACTTTCATCAGTGTCTAGGGAGCTCCATGGCTGCACTTTGTTACCCTTTTTCCTTCGAGTTCTGATAATCTTGCCTAGATTCAAGCTGTGACCCAGAGCTAGAGTAAGCAAGAAAGTATAATGTTGGAGTAAAGACATACAGATCAATGAAACAGAATTAGTATTCCCAAATGAATCAATCATGTGTGTGTGTATGTGTATATATATATATATATATATATATATATATATGTATATATGGGTGTCTACTTACACATACCACCACCACCACCACCATCACCACCACCACCCCTGTTTTCAGCAAAGGTACCAAGGTAATCCAAATGGGATAATTTTTCAACAAAAATTTCCATGAAAATGAGTTATTCATGCAAAGGAAGAAAAGCCAACACTCAAGTTACCTCAAAATAGTTCATGGACATAAACAAAAAGCTAGGCTTTTAAATCATTTTTAAACAAAAAAAACTAGAAGAAAAATTTTAAGAGTGCTGTAAAGACTTCTTAGATAAGATAGGCAAAGATCATTACCCACAGAAGAAAAAAAAGGTGATATATTAAACTCCATTAAAACAATAAAAATATACCTTTCTGTTCTTTACACACTATTCAGATAATGGAAAGGTTCCAAGATTAGAAACAAATAGGACTGGATTAAAGAAAGTATAGGCTGTGGAGGACTCACCACACAGCAGATCTGAGCCACACTGGGAGTCAGAGGGGTAGGGATGGGGGAGGCGTCAGTAAGGTGTGCTGGGACTGTCAGAACACTGAGACTGGTCTATTCTGTGACCTCACACACCCAGCCAGGGCTCTGTTTGAAAGAGTGTCTGTAACCACTGGCAACAGCAGTTGGTCAGCGAGAAAAGCCATATCACCTGATGCCTGGCAAAGTCTTCAAGAAACGATCACCATAGCCTAGTGATACAGCCTGTATCTGTGTTCCTACACTGCACAGCAGAAACCTTAGGAGACTTTTTACCCCTTCTTCCTTCCATGGAACAATCCAGATGAGAGTCCCAAGTGCAAAGTCTAGCCCATGATCAAGAACAAAATATCTGGAATCGCCAAAAGAAACAACAAGTTCAACAGAAAAACTGACACCGAAGGAAGCTGAGTTAATTGAATAAACAAAATAGAGTTTTGAAGAAATACAATTTATATCTCCAGTGAAATGAAAGAAGTTTCTATCAAGAATAAGTTGGCAAATTCTTCCAAAAATACAAGGGTCTTAAGAAATAGAAAGTTGGGGTGGGAATGGAGGGGGCATAGATCACTGTCTAGGTTTTGAATTGCTTGGACACAAAGCAAGAAGATTAAGAAGAATGCTGTGACATTTCAGCTGAGATAATGGAGTGTTGAAGGGGAAGCTTGCTGTGATTTGGTGCACCCGTCAGATCACACTACTGGAAACTCAAACCTTCATGTCACATGTTAATGGAGGTGAGGCCTTTGGAAGGTAACTGGGATTGTCATCATGAGGATGGGACCACCACAGTGGCATGAATGGATACCTGCTCTGTCTCATGATGTGATGCTCTACTCTACCATGGGACCTTACAGAGAGCCCTTACCAGCAAAAGGCCCTCTGCAGATGCAGATGGAACTCTAGATCCATGAAGCTAAGGAAGTCACTATTCCCAGTCACAGTGACAGAAATGGACCAAGACTGTAATAACCCCTGGGGCCCAATAATCAGCAGGGCCCAATAGTCAGCATGGCCCCGTGGCCCGGCCTGATGGAGGGGGCGGGGCATCAGAGGCGAGCCTCACTGCTCCACAGACCTGGCCACCAGACAGAGCAGGGCTTCAAGAGGCTGATGTCAGGGCCCCACAGGAGGTGCCGCCGGAGGGGCGGGGCCTGCCGCCGAAGGGGGCGGGGCCTGCTACTGGTGGGATGGGGCGTCAAGCCCCCCATGGTGACCTGTCAGGAAGTGATTGGACAGTGGGCAGTTTGGAGGAGGAGCATGAATGGCAATTGGAAAACTTAGGCAGCATGAATGGCAATTGGAAAAATTAGGGGAGAAAACAGTGTGGAGGAAGGAGAGGAATAGGAGTGGAGGGAGAGACAGTAGGAGGGGAAAGCCTGCCAGAGCAGGACAGGCCTGTGGGGGACAGGGCAAGCCTTCAGAGGCCATTTGGGGCCTTCCTCTAGAGAGGCCTGTGGAGAGGCGCCTCCCGGAGCAGAGCAGGGCAGGCCTGTGGAGAGTGGAGAGGCCTGCAGTGGAGGAGGAAGGGAAGAAAGGGAAAAGCCTTCCCCTTTGGAGCTCTGGAGGTCTGAGGTTTGGAGATTTGCAGACCGACTCATTGGTGGTTTGCAGACCAACTAATAAAGGTAGGGGGTTCAGGACTGCCTAATGGAGGCCTGGAGGTTTGGTGGTCGAGGCTGCTCTGGGTTATGGCTATCTAGCCCAGGACAAGGTAGTCTCAAGACCCCTTTCTGGTGTAAATAGTGTACATAATCCTCTTTTGTTCACCTCTCACTGGAGGTCATAAGTAGATGATGCTATCAGTAAGTTTGGAGAGATAGGAACAGAATTCAGGAGTGAAGAGATTCAAATAGAATTCAGAAGATACCTAAGTAAGGCACCTGTGGTTTATGCAGTTGTAATCCTAGCTAATCAAAAGGTTTATATCTGAGGATTGCAGGTCCAAGCCAGCCAGGGCAAACAAATCTGAGAGATTCTTCTGTCCAATTAACCAGCAAAAAGAAGTGAAAAATGTCAGAAGTGGAGCTGTGGCTGAATTGGTAGAGCATCATCCTTAAATGAAACAAGTCTGAGCAAGAGGCCCCAATACCAGCACACACATGTGTACACAAGTACACACACACGTACACAAGTACACACAATACCAGCACACTGACAGGCATGCAAGCACACACACACACACACACACACACACACACACATACAATACCAGCACACACTTGGGTGCACAAGCACACTAATATTTAGATATAGACTTGATAAGACACAATGACTGATTGTAGAAAAGAAAACAGAAGGCTGAGCAAGGTGCTTTGTTGTTGGTGGTGGTGATGGTGGTGGTCATGCCTTGAACTCTGGGGCTGGGATCTGTCCCTCAGCTTTTCAGCTCAAGGCTAGCGCTCTACCACTTGAGCCACAGCACCACTTCCTTTTGTCTGGTGGTTTATTGGAGATAAGAGTCTCATGACTTTCCTGCCCAGGCTGGCTTTGAACTGTGATCCTCAGATCTCAGCCTCCTGGGTAACTAGGATTACAGGTGTGAGCCACTGTCGCCTGGTACTTTCTAGGTGTCTGGCCTAGCAGCCAAGTGGGTGGTGCCACATTCAAAGAGGAGAGATACAGAATTGAAGTTAAAGATGGGACCAAGAAAATGGGTTCAAGCCTAAACACATAGAATTTTTCCAGCCAGTGGGTGGAATCTCCACTGGCAGTGGCAGTAGACTTTCCCAGTGGTCCGCTGGGTGTTCTCCAATAGATGTGGAGCTCACAAGAGAAACATAGCTGGTAATTAACTTATGGAGCAGTCAGCATGTGGGGATCTCTGGCTCTCTGGAAGGGGAGCTGTTCACTTAAGGAGACGGCAACAGGTGTCAAGTCACATGCCCAGAACAGAACCTTAGAGGAACACCAAGATTTATGGGTAGAAATGTCAAAAGAGGAGCCTAGCAATGGAGTGGAGATGGTGAGCATTGGTGTCTTTGAGACATTTAAATCCTGGGAAGGACAAATGATTAGACTATGTATAAGTCTTTAGTATAAAAGTATCTATTCATTATTTCTTCTCTCAAGGGCAAGAAGCACTAATGCCTTAGTTCCTAACATGGAAAAGTCATGGAATTAGAAGGGACAGAGACAAATTCCAATCACACCTTTGTCCTGCCCAGAATCAGCCATGGCAATTCAACACCATACCAAGGAGATAGCATGATGCTGAATGAAGGAATCAACTATCCAGTAAGCCACCACCCTCATTCATTCACATATTTGAAAATCCATGCTAAGTTGTCTTGACAAAATGATGTGACTACTTGAAGATGGGGGGGCTTTGTTATACATAAATGTCCTAAGATAAAGCTTGATGTGAGGACTATCTAGAGTTAGTTACAGCAAAAATCCCCAATAATACATAGTGAATGTGGACATGCTACAAATTATGATGTTACAAAGCATGATGTGCACACATTACAAAGTTACAAAGCATGATGTACACATAGAATTATAACATTTGATGTAGAGCAGATATGCCAACCACTTGTTAGACGCAACTAAAGTCAACTGTGTTGACCTGTGTAATTCATTTGATCATTACTAAGAACAGACAGCAGAGTCAAGTAAAGAACAAAGAGGGAGAAAAGGCAGGAGAGAAAGATCAAAAGCATCAATATTCTGTGTGCTTGTGCTGTCTAAGACATGTGAATATGCACTCTTTCATTGACTAGGTGAATTCACAAGGTAGACAGAATTGCTATCAAGGATAGCCCCACAGCAGGTGCAGGCATAAAACCACTATCAGGTCTTCCAAGGCAGAGTCCAAGTATCTCCACTGTTGGCATAAAGAACTCTGCTTAAAAGAAAAAAAAATGAATTGTACTTTCAACTAATTCAGGTTGAACTTTAAAGTTTTTTTTCGGGGGGGGGCTTATTTAAATTACAGCAAGCCTTTTAAATGGAATGTAGAAAGAAATTATATAAAGAAAGGAGAAGATAGATAGGGAGAGATTAATAAATTACTACCAGGAATACCTCTCTATCCCCAGTATTTGAATCCCTGTGAAGTCTGGGGAGGGTTTCCTCCTCACATAGCCACTATCTCCCAAAAGGTCAGGCAGGAATGGCTCAAGCAGTAAGGAAAGATTTCACAGCATTGGTATCATCTAGAATCTTCTGTTGTATATTCCCAGTGACTGATGCCACAGCTGCCTTTCATCATCTTGTCTTGCTCTCACCTGGTTTTTGGTATGAGGATTTATCTCGAATGCCGTCTCACCCTTTTATTTCCACTTTGCCTGATGACTTACTGGGTTTATATATTCACTTTTTTAAAGTATAATTTTATTTTATTGTAAGGGTTATGTCAGAGGGGTTGCAATTACATAAGTAAGGTAATGTGTATATTTCTTATTGATCATTGTTACCCCCTCCCTTGTTTTCTCTTTTTAAATTGTCCAATATTCATGCACCTGCCCTCTAGCTCTATAGCCAAAAGTCAGGCAATTTTTAGACCAGTAATCAGATCCAGATGGGCCTCAGCCTCAACTCCACTGGGGCTATTGCTGTGATGGAATCACAGAGGTGGAGAAGAAAGAATGGACAGGTGAGGGGCCCACTCCCAGCTCCAGGCATAGAGGTTTTCCAGTGTGATGCTTGAGAAGGTTAAGTAGAGCTGAGTGTCAGACATGGGGAATGGGGGTCACGGCTGCTTTCAGATGGCTGTCCCTGTGGGGATCTGTGTCACAGGCCTTGCTCT